>NW_027411603.1:3750000-4375000 GCF_049639745.1 Rhodnius prolixus | reverse complement strand
TCAAATGATGGAAATGATGGAGAAATATGCAAATAATTTAGAAGAATTAGTTAATCAACGAACCTTGGAAGTCTATGAGGAAAAGCGAAAAACTGAAGATCTCTTACACCGGATGTTACCTGCGTAAGTTAGAAAAAAAAACAAAAACTTGTAACACTTTTGACCCATTATGAGGTCTTTACTTTTTAACTAAAAATATTTATTGCCTAATTTGATATAGACCTGTGGCCAAACGTCTGACAAGTGGTTTTGGAGTGGAACCTGAAAGTTTTGATCTAGTCACAATTTATTTTAGTGATATCGTTGGATTTACTGCGATGTCTGCCGAAAGTACTCCATTACAGGTAAATCAATTTCAATCATTCAATTAATGTACCTGATTTTTTTTTTTTTACATTTCCAAGAGTATTATTTTTTTAAAAAAAAACTCAATTTTTGTTGTTTAAATATCTATTTTGAGGTGTTGAAAAAGTGGTTTCTATAAGTTGGTCTCTGTGTGTAAAGTAATAATAATATTGATGATGATAATAATAATAATAATAATAGTAATAATAATATTAAAATAATAATAGTAACAACAATAACAATATTAAAATAATATTAAAATATTAATAATAATAATCGATTGTTTTATCGTTTTTTGTAGGTAGTAAATTTCTTAAATGATCTCTACACGCTGTTCGATCGTATCATAAAAGGTTATGATGTTTACAAAGTAGAAACTATTGGAGATGCATATATGGTGGTAAGTACTATAGTATTGTTTTTTTTTACCTTAATAAATAATATTAATTATTTTTACTTTCTCTTTTTAATACTAATAATAAAGAATTGCAATCGCGATAATTTTTTTTTTTTTTGCTGGTCTTCTGAGCACCAAAAAGTGTTTTTTTAAAGATAATTTTCTGAGCATTATAAAGGACTTAACTGATTAAAAAATAATTAGAATATCGATTAGCTTAACAATTCCAATTTCAGTCTTTTTTATTTTATTTTATTTTTTCTTTGTGATTCAGTTTACAAACCTAACACAATATCTAGTACACAATACTCGTAACAATATAGAACAATATAAGAATGTACTTACAATTATGAACTGTGGGCCAATAATAAAGATTGATAATGATTAATTAGAAATGGATCCAAATTTACTAAATAAAAGTAATTCAAGGTTTAACTCAAATCGCCATTATTCTACTAATTACTTTCTTCTCCCTCAACTCTAGTTGTAAATACCGTCACATCAATTATTTTATCTATTGCACTCAGTCCTTGGTAAATATCTCGGAGGGTTGTTAGTGCTGCTCCTCTGTGGTACTCATCTTTTTTACTTATCACATTAACCAGATGCGTACTTGTGCTGTTGTATTTATTTCAAAAAATATATTAAAAAAGTAAATAAATATATTATAAAGAAAACCAAATTTAGGTTTCAGGTCTTCCATTAAGAAACGGTGACAACCATGCAGGAGCGATTGCCTCTATGAGTCTGGATCTTCTGAATGCTGTGAAAAATTATAAAATAGCTCATAGACCGGATGAAACTTTGAAACTTAGAATTGGTATTCATACAGGTAAAAATAAATTGTTGAATGTTTATTTTAAATTTTAAGAATTACCAAGAACTTTTTACTTTCTTCTACCCTTTGCTGTGTAGAAAGAGAAGCGTAGAATTACAGAGTTAGAGTTTGCGCTAACAATGACGTGTTTTGAGATCTCTTAGGTAAAAAAAAAATATGTTTTTTTTTTAATTAGTATTTTAGGATTTTCCCGGAAATGGCTCCTACGAATTTCTTTAAACTCCGTTTAGTAGTTGCGTATTTGTAGATCTGCAGCTCTTATTTAGTAACATGTTTCCAGGAAAATTCTATTTAGGGCTTTTCTGGAAAAAGGGAGTTAAGCTTCTCTTTAGGATTTACCATTTACAGTTTATCATGCTGTCTAGCCACTGATTAAATATTAATAAGGATTGAATGTCAGGCTTAATTTCTAAATTTTAGAAAATTAGGTAATTGGGAATTAGGCCGTTTTACCTACTATTACTTCTATAGAGGTAGAAGAAGGTTCCTTCTAAGGTGGTAAGAATTAAATATAACTCAAACGTTAGGAGATTGAAGAAAATTGATGTGTTTCGAACTTTGTGAACATTAGTAAAAGAAAGTCGTGCGAGTGTGCTCACACTACAATTTTTAAATATAATTTCCGTAATAATGGATTATCTATTTACGGACAGGCCCAGTTGTAGCCGGAGTGGTTGGCCTAACGATGCCCAGATATTGCCTATTTGGTGACACCGTCAATACAGCATCCAGAATGGAAAGTAATGGTGAACCATTAAAAATTCACATCTCCCAACAGTGTTGTGCAGCTTTGCAAAAACTAGGCGGTTATCAGGTACAACCTAGAGGTATAATTAACATGAAAGGAAAGAAACCTGTACAAACTTATTGGCTGGTCGGTGCTACTGAGAAAGCTGTTAAACCTACTGAGGTAAGTTTCTCGAATTTCTTTTTATTTTCAGTATTCAAAGTAAGTGTACTATCTGAGATAATGCACAGGAAGTCTGTACATTTCCAAGAGAATAATACCTTGTAAGATTTTTTGCTTGAAAATATAAAAAATACAAAAGCTTTGTTTAGCCCAATAATATATGAGCCATATTTTTGAATGGTCATGATATAAATAATCTTTGATATTACTCTGAACATTAAACAAGAACAAAACTCTTGACGCTACAACTCAGTTTACTAACTGCGTAATCAGAATCATAACTTCTCTTTCTCTTGCAGTACGGGCATGTTCCTCTAAAGGCACTGTTGCCACATGACCTGTTTTTCCGAAAAAAACAGGCGACCATTTGTTTCGAAGTGCTTCGAGCGCGAACAACTTTTGTTGGATTTGGTTCATCTTGAAACACCAATACAGTCGACTGCTGTTTAGTTTCTGGCTCATTCGCATATATCGATGATTCGTCACCTGTTACAATCTTATACACGTCTTTTGAAGCACCGCCATTGTATTTCTTAAGCATTTGTTTGCACCAATCGACACGAGCATCTTTTTTGAGATTTTGTCAGATTATGTGGGTTCCAACGAGAACAAACCTTTTTCACGGCTAAATGATCATGCAATATTTTATATATGCTGGTGGAACTAATGCCTAAGGTTGCCTCAATCTCACAGTATGTCACATGACGGATCTTGCATTATTACTCGTAGTTTTTGCACAGCATCAATATTTTCTGACACAACAACTGATTTTGGACGACCTTCACGACTTTCGTCGGTGAGCGAACGACGACCACGATTGAATTCGTTATACCAGCGTTTCACAGTGGAAAAGAATGGGGCTTTATCGCTAAAAGTGGAAGTAAGTTGATCGATGCACTCCTGTCTTGATAATCCACGTCGAAAGTCGTAATAAATCATTGCACGAAAATTTTCACGAGTTAATTCCATTTTTTCGCTGAGACACAATTTTCAAATGACTGTAAACAACACAAATCGCGCTCAAATAACAAAACGTTCTGAAGAAGGTTATGGACAAAAATGTCAAAACTTTCACTCAGTGATGCCAAGGCTCAAAATATAATTAGTGCCCCTCGTAGCAGTATTCCGATACTCATTCTTAAATGAAATTTCGTGAATTTGCTATTGTCACTGCCTCCTATTTGAGGTAATTTATTGCTTAAAGTACAAAAGTACGAATGCGGTTTTTTAAAGATTTATTTCCTAATGTTTCCGCTAGAATCAAGAGTCCAAACTTCCTGCCTTCTTTCTTCACAAGACTCTGAGTGTCATATTCTTTGTTTTTACAGCTTTATTTTTCCCGAACCATTCTTTCAGTCATGTATATTTTTAATACAGTGGCAAAATTCCTGAAATGTTGCTGCAAATATCAGTCACACAGTAAAATAATATCTTTATATCTGCAGGTGGATCTTACGGAACTCCCTCCGCCATTATTTTGCCGTCCGAGAAAATCACCCAAGATAATGGGACTTGTAGACAGTCGTCGCCAGAGTTCGGTATTGCGAACCTGTGCACAGCCAGTCGTTCTTCGTCCATTGGTCAGAGGAGCACAATCTTTGGATCCGTTACCTTCAACAGCAATTCCAAGATCACCGGTGAAAAGAAGCTGTCATTCTCTTCAGGTTAGATAAAAAAAAAAAAGAAGAAGAAGGTTTTAGTCTCCAGTACTTTTTATTTCACTAATTGGTTATTTTACAATTTTTTTTTTTTTTTTTATAGGAGAAAGGAGTCGTATGTAGTAGTATTTGCGGCAACGGTGCTTTAGTTAGTGAGCCATTACTGCAAGACAACAAACGTTGGCATTCATTGGAAACCGTTTCCGCTGAACCTTGCACAAAGAAATCATTGGCCACCAGATCATCGTTACGCAGCTGGCTATTCGGATTGTTCAACAATACCGCTTTCAATGCTAGCGACGCCAGTCTAAGAAAAGTCGGCTATCAAGATCTACAGCCGGAAAGGGAAAGTATTGTTTGACGTCATTTTTTTTTTTGTGAGTATTGTGTTGAGTGATGATAAAACGGGGCGAGAAAAATTGTTCGAGAAAAACAAGGAAAACAAATTCTGGGATTGATGTGTATGGTTTGTGTATATATATATATATTTTGTTTTTCTTCTTCTCCTATAAGTGATAGTGCTAGTTTTCTAGGAGAAATGGAAAAAAAAACCGGGGCGACCATTTTGTTGGTAACTATTCAGCGATTTAATTTAATTATATTTAACAAAGGACTATATTGAAATTTTTTTAGTCAGAATTATTATTATTTTAAAGTAATGTCTGTGGGGGTATTGAATGGAGAGATGTTGATGATGATGACCTGTGAAATTGTGATTAAATAATTTAATTTTGGGATAAAGAAGAAATGAAATTTTGGAATTTAAATTTGAAAACGTTTTTTTGTATTTGTAATTTTTGTGGCAAAAATTAAATTAACATGTTCACATAACTTGATGGAATTTCCTATTTAATGAAAAAGGATAAATGAAAAAAAGAAAATAATGTAATTTTCACTTGGATATTTATATAAAATTTAAAATTTGGTAATGAGTTTATATATGTTAAATCGTACATATTCGAGAGGGCGTTTGTTCAAGTGCCTATTTGCGTCATATATTTTTTTTTCTGGCTTAGTTTACACGAACTTTTTTCTTTTAAAGAAAAAATATAATAATATAAATGTACATTAATTATTAGTAATTTTTATATAAAATATATAGTTGCCATAATAGTTTAAAATAGGATTTAATTCAAATATATATAGAGAGAGAAATAATTCTCGAGTCCCTAAGATTTTACAGTTTTAATACTTATTGAAATGAAAATTTCTGGTATTATTGATTTCCAATCAATAAAATTACATATCTCATAGTGTCTTAAAAGAAGTTTTTTAAAAATATATTTACGCACATTTCTTAAAAAAAAAAAAGAAAAAAAAAGTTACTATTCCTTATCTAAAAACGTTTAAGAAGTAATAAATATCATTCTGCCTTATTTTGGACGGCTTAAAGTTGAAAAAAAAAACTTATAAATTAGGGTTTAATCATTTACAATTACGCCTATTTCTACAAATAAATTGAACAAGTGTCGTACGTGAATGACTTAAGTCAATTAAAAGAATATACAGTGGGTCAAAAAAAGTATTCGTACGCTAAGTTTTTTTGCTTTATCTACTGAACTTTTGTTTCTAGGATGACTTATTTCTTCAGCACTGAAATCGAAGATAGTAACAATGAATTTAATGCTCTCATTTTCTTTTATAAACATAAAGAATTGCATAAAGAATTTGGGAAGAATTAAAAAGCTGCTTATTGGCAAACTTACCGAGTGAAATCCAGTCTCTTCATCCAATTGATTTCACTAATAAATGGTTTCTTTCTTGCAGTTCTACTTTTGTAACTCGTTGCATATTGGCGATTTCGGATGGTCTGTGGCGTAACAAGGGGGGGGGTCCCTGAAGTTAACGTGCTCATCGAAAGCACATACTTCTTTCAACAGGATAACGATCCCAAATATACAGCCCAAAAAAAACAACAACTA
Organism: Rhodnius prolixus; assembly: GCF_049639745.1. NCBI lineage: Eukaryota > Metazoa > Arthropoda > Insecta > Hemiptera > Reduviidae > Rhodnius > Rhodnius prolixus. Next base: position 4,368,930 of record NW_027411603.1, on the reverse strand, counting down.
AGGAACGGCTGCTTTATAATGCCCAGAAACAACTTCTCACCCCTCCACAGTCTCCGTATATAAACCCAATTGAAAATATATGGTCTTATTTGGAGCGGAAAATTCGAAAATTGAAATGTTTTTCCAGAGAAGAGCTCATAACCAATCTTAAAGAAATCATGGGCAGAAATCACACATCTCAAGAGACACTAAACCTGGGTGGAATCTATGCCAAGGAGGCTTCAAGCAATAATAAATGTAAAGGGATTGCTTACAAAACATTAGGTCTTTAGTTTTGCGTTAATTATAACATTCAGACTGAGTGTATGAATACTTATTATGTATAAATTATTATTCTGCTTTTTAACCAATTCTTAATGTTTATAAAAGAAAATGAGAGCATTAAATTCATTGTTACTATCTTCGATTTCAGTGCTGAAGAAATAGTCATCCTAGAAACAAAAGTTCAGTTGATAAAGTAAGCAAACTTAGTGTATGAACACTTTTTTTGACCCACTGTATATTAAAACTTTTTTTTTCCAAAAAAAAGTTACTATTCCGTATCTAAAAACGTTTAAGAAGTAATAAATATCATTCTGCCTTATTTTGGACGGCTTAAAGTGAAAAAAAAACTTATAAATTAGGGTCTAATCATTTACAATTACACCTATTTCTACAAATAATTGAACAAGTGTCTTACATGAATGACTTTAGTCATTTAAAAAAAAAATGTAATTGAAACATTTATTTATTTTTAATATTTGTACAAGCGAGCAATCCTTTTTAGTAGATAGAATATATCAGTTTTTTTTTGTTTTCAATTTCAAAGTAAGTAAAGGAAAAGGAAAATCTTTTGTAAGTGCGTAGATTTGGTCCTAAAAGGGAAAAACCGTAAGTGAAAGTTACCGTATGTGAAATAAATAAATACAAATTATTTTGTTTGTGTATATGTTAAATAGAAAGATTTTTTTGTAAGTGTTAGAAACGATAGTTGTAATAAAATTTATTGTAATTATTGTAACAAAATACAAGAACTCTTTTATTGGATAAAAACAAAATGGAAAGTGCACAAAAATTTTATAAAAGAGGGGCCAATTACTTTATTATTTCAGTTTTCTGGATCTTTTTATATCGCATATTGAAAAAAGATGTTCCATGTTTATTTTTACATTGACTACAATCAAAAATTATACAAGATTTCACTATATAAATACAAAAAAAATATATAACTGGGCGCAAAAAGTTGTTAAATAATTTGAAAGTTGTGTTTTAATGATCAATTTATGTCATTATGGTGGGGACCGATAGCTCTAGGCTATGCTATGCGGACCCTGAGCTCCAAACTCAATAATAAATAATAATAGCAATACAAAGCGAGTGAATTGTGCCTTCTTGCTGTCTGATCTCTAAACCCATGAAAATCCTTTAGTGTAGTAACTCACTTTCCCCAAGCTTAAAAGCTCGCTAAGGGCAGCAGGAATATCTCCTGGAACAAAATCTTGAGTCGAAGAACCCTGCCGCCATGAGACCACACTCCAGTACTCAGTATCTCCGTGAAACATATTAAAGTCAGATTAGGGCTAGAACATTGGCATAAAAAAAAAATGCGGAAATGAGTGCACGACAAAGTTGTGGGAGTTTTCTCGGACTTTTCGTTTTCTTTTCATGTTCATTCGATCCATGCAGTTATAACCTAATTTGTTACTAGTTCAATAATCCCTGTTACTAGAAGTTTTAAAGCTTTTTTTAGTTACACTGGGCTTCAACAGTGTTCACTACCACACCCAGGGGCGGCTTAACCGATAGTGCAGGGTGTGCAATGCACACGGGCGCCGCCGTCTCAGGGGGCGCCGCGGCGCTCCCTGAGACAGCTAAGAGCATCGTCTTGGACCATCATGGTACAACAATGATATGACAGAAGCGGCCAGCCAGCGCGGGTTATCAAACGCGAGCGCCCAATGGGCGGCTTCTTTTTCGAACATTTTGTTTCAACTCAAAGTTAATAGTTATAGCCGCGGGGGGGGGGGTCAGGCCTAGGGGGCGCCAGGGTTTCATTGCACACGGGCGCTACACGAGCTAGAGCTGCCCCTGACCAGACCCTTGAGGAAGATATACTCTGCCCTCTTCTCTACTTCGCTAGAAAATGAACACTTATCTTTGAATTAACGAAAATTTCTCATTCTTTCAAAAAATTGTACTTTTCATGAAGCCTGAACAATTTCCTCGATATTTCGCTATTATTTATACAGTTTTCCGCTTATCTCAATTTATTACCGTTAGTAATCCAATTTTGTTCGTATTTGGATGCAATTCTCCTCGTCTAAAATGTTGGAACGTAACAAGGCGCTCAGTTTTATTTATTTTTTTCAAGCGACGGTAAAAAAATAACCTATACTGTATCGGAAAATACAAATAACCAAAGTTAATTAAAAGTAAAGCACAAGGTTTGAAGTTCACTAAGATAAGGTTAAATTTATCTGCAGCTAACCCTTCAGAATTTTTTTTGTTTGCCTCCATCAAAAAAAACAAACAAAGAATAATTGTCATAATAATTTTTGAGCATCTTTAATGTACATAAATATAAATATATAATTTTTTTGAATACGAAAAACCAAAATAAGAAAAAATATGGACATATTATTGTAAATATTTTTTTTTTTAAGTACATGTATTTTTTTTTTAAACAAAAAATCGAATAGCTGCCGAATACAAAATGGCAGTGGCTTCCATAGTTAACTAGTAAGCATAGAACTATTTTTTCCTAAAAAATAATAATTGATCAGTTGCCATATTATTTAATAGTTTTTATTATTTTTTTTTTTTTTTTTTGTTAAGGGTACAAAATAGAAATGCATAATTTATATACGTATGTTATATATTCAAATATATACATATAATAATCAAATATTTGTATAAAAAAAAAGAAGAGGAAATTATCGATTTTTGTTTTATAAAATAATGTTATTTTTTAATTTTAAAAAAGTAAGAAAAGGAAAGAAAAAGAAAGTTTAGTTTTGCCTAGATCAGAAAAAAGAAAAGAATTTCCCAAATTTGTTTATGTAATAAAAAAAATTTGTTGTTTTTTGTACAGTTTAAAAAAGGGAAATACATTTTTACGAAGTTGGTAAAATTGCTTCACTAAAAATAAAAAATAATTATTAGGCAAATAAAAAATTTATTTAAATTAAAGATTGGTGTTTGTAATAAGTAAAAAAAAAAGAAAAAAAAATAACTTTTGCTCTTTTTTTTATTTCTTTTTCCGTGCTATAGTTTTTAATAATTTTTATTTTTTTTTTTTAGGATGTTTATAGGATGGCTGTGAAACAAAAAAAAAAATTTTCTCCCTTTATAAAGGGCAGACAAAATGATTGTACTGTCAGCAGGATGCAGTGCCAAGTATTATACATACACAAAAGAAAAGAAATTTAATAGCTTATGTGTTTTTAATTTGATATGAGTCTGAGAAAATTTCTGTCTCATAAGATATAAATATATAAAAAAAATAAAATGTGTAAACTACCGTAAATAAAGTATATTTTAACGAGGATTTTAATTGCATCAAAACAATTTATCATAAATTAACCTTCTACTCATGAAAAGTAAAAATAAAATTAAAAAAAAAATGATGTAATTGTAAACGCGATTACAAGTTAGGGATATGTAAAACGAGGTAAATTTGAATTGGAGGTAGGTGGTGAATGAATGGTATTATCATGAGTCCATCGGAAGCATAGGAGTGAAGAGGAGGAAAGGATGGAAAGAAGGAAATTAAAAATGGATTAGCTTCCTTTAAGTGCAACCAGCCATTAAGCTTTTAGAATTGTAGGCAATAAATTTTTGAATCCACCATATTGGATAACATCTCGAGATTACATTCACATAAATGTGAACAGGGACTCGAAAGCATTTATTAAAAACAAATTCAGGTCATGTGTAAGAATGGAAATTATTCAATATTTTCAATTCTGGTCTACGCGGTAAAATTTTTTTTTTTGTAATTTATTTGTTATTCACAATCTACAATAGAATAAAATGCAATCAGTGAATATGATGAAAGTAGACTTTATGGCTGGATCAGCTTGAGGAGAGAAGCTGCCCTCCGGCAACACTCTCGCTGGAGTTCCTTACATTACTGGAGCTGGTCACGAGGCCAACAGCGTTTCAATCGTCGTGGAGGACGATCTGGAATCGTTGTGGAGGCAAGATTTTGAATAAGAGGATTGGTACAGAATGGAAGAGAGTCGAAGAATTTTCTATATTTAAATTTGGATTCGTCAGTTACGTATGAGATTTTGAGATCGTTATGGAGGGTGGAGTTAGAGACATAAAATGGAGAATTCGTAATCTGACGGAGAATTTTTGATTGGAAGGACTGTATTTTTTGTGAATTAGAAAGTTTGGCTGAACCCCACAGTTCGAGTCCATAAGTCCAGATCGGTTTGAGTACGCTGTTGTATATTAGTCGTTTATGTTCCAGTGGTAGTTTGGATTGTCTGCCAATTAGTCGCAATAGTAATTTGTTTCGTCGGTTGAGTTCAAGTCTTTTCAGTTTAGTGTGCGGATTCCACGTTAGTCTTTTGTCGATGTACATCCCAAGGTAGCGAACTAAATTAGCAGAAGGAAGAGGAATGGAGTTGAAACTTACAGAGGGACAAGAATTACGACGCAGAGTAAAAGTTATCTGTTCGCACTTTTGAGGATTGAATTTGACTCTCCACTTTTTGGCCCAGGGTTCTAGTTTGTGTAGATGTGGCGGTAAAAATAGATTTGAAAATTAATATCTACATACCAGGTGATAACACCCAAAAAGGTTATACTTGAGTAGTGAAGGTTAAGGCTTGAAGGAAAGGTTCTGTAAGTTCTTAAACGTTTTGCAATTTGAAAAAAAATAAATAAATAGATTCATGTCACTATTATATCGTAGATATCTTCGTCTTTTAGAAAAATGGCCTGTTGACCAAACTAAAAGAGATAGGTAAATATTTTTAAATTAAAGACACCTAGTAAACTTATATTTTTTTGTTCTTTATGTGTTTTTTAAGTGTATACGTATTTTGTTTTTCTTTTTTAGAGATCTAGGGAACTTTATACGAAAACAGGTTCAATTAAAGTTCACTTTAGGAGAACTTAGCAAACAAAGTGACGAAAAAGATTGTGAAAAAACTTACGAAACTTTGCAAAGACTTGTCGACGATCATTATCGTAAAAGATATGCTAGACATGATTTTTCAGCTACTGGCTTGACAGCTGAACAATGTAAAGGTGTTCTTTCAGATGATTTTCTAAGACTTTTATCAGAAAGTGAAAAAGGTTTCTTGAAACGTATGTTCTAAAATGATGCTGCAGAGTTCATTTTTAGTGCTTAGGCAGAAGGTAAGGACTTTATTTTTAAGTAAGGTTTTATTTAATAGTATTTCATAGAAATTTTTGTGGCTAGAAAGAAATTCTACTTTCATAACTTTTTAGGAATAGTTCTTTAAATTAGCTTTAAAAAAAAAAAAAAAATCAGAACTATTGAAACTATAAATGTTATAGTCTACTTCATTCCATCTTTAATTCTTTTGAATTCCTTCTAACGGAATCCCTGAAACTTGTTTTCTGGGATTTATGGAACTTTCGGTCTACTGATTGGGCTAGAGAATCGTTTCTAGTTTTTACATTTTCATGCGTTCCGATCATTAAACAATTTACTAATCAACGTTATTGAATCATGGAGTAGTCTGCAAATTTTGGGTACTTATCTCACATCTCATTGAAAACACTACTTGGAAATTTGAATCCAGTGAATAAAGTTTTTGGATGAAATACATCCCAAGATATTATTTACAAAATTACATGGTTCTTGTTCATGGAATTTTCTTATTACTGATTCAAGGAAAATAAGTTGTCAGTTTCTTTCTTATTTTCTATTTATTTTAGCCACTCTTTCCACCTAGGGACTTTGTCATCTTTCAGGCTTATTCAAAGCTTAACATTTGATTGTTCCTTTAGTTGTGAATGTTTGGGCATTACTTCTTTTTTGCAATCAACGTTTATGTATGCTTTTCTTTCAGTTGCACTTTTTAATTTCTATAGTCCAGTGACGAAAGGGGTTAATTGGCATATTGTGGTTTATTGGAGCCGAAAAGCAAATTAAATTTATTACAATTGAAAATGTAGTTGGGTTCGTATCGTGGATTTTATTCGTAGTAACACGCATGTTTTTCTTGCTTCTGATTGATTTTGAATTTTCATCTCTCATCAGAGATATTGTTCAGTGAATCCGTCAGTTTGGTCTAAAAACATTTATTTCTACAATGTTCCTGCTGCACTATATATCAAAATCATTAACATTGGACACCTGCATAAATAGTTGTATTAATTTTGTATATTTCAGATTTTCTGCAAAAGGTGTATGAGTCACATACCAGTAATGGTGAACAATGTTGTTAATTATCTAAAACATAAAAACGTTATCATAGACATGACTTTCGGTGCAGGTGGCCACACCAAGGCATTGCTAAAATCATCTCCATCCTCTGTAATAATATGTCTGGACAAAGATCCTGAAGCTTTTAAAGTTGCCCAACAATTAGCCGTTGAACATCCAAATAGGATTCACCCGATTCATGGTAATTTTAGTGATTTACCACAACTATTGTCAAAGCTAAATGTTAAACATGTGGACGGAATTCTTTTTGACTATGGATGTTCATCTGGTCAGCTAGATATAGCAGAAAGAGGATTTTCTCTGAGTAAAACTGGACCGTTGGATATGCGTATGAATCCTAACAATGACACACCAACAGCGGCTGATGTACTGGAGTACGCAGATGAACAAGATTTATATGGGATTTTCAAAATATACGGCGAGGAAAAGCATGCTCGTAAAATTGCTCGTGCAATAATTGAAAATCGTTATACGTTCACTCCAGTTAGGACTACAACAGATCTAGCCAATCTTGTGTCGAATATCTTACCAAACAGAACGGATAAACTAGGCCGTCCAGCGCATCCGGCTACAAAAATCTTCCAGGCGTTACGTATATTCGTCAACGATGAACTGAACGAAATCGATTATGGTATGATATTGGCAAAACATTTTTTAAAACTAGGCGGTACATTAGTTACTGTAACGTTTCATTCATTGGAAGATACCATTGTTAAACGTCATTTAACTGGTAATCTTTTGGAGAATTCTGCCAATCCTGTACCACTTCGATTTTCTAGTCATATTACTTGTTCGGATAAAGAGCAGTCCAATGATGCTTGTTGGCTCATGCTGACCAAACATGTGGTTACAGCAACTAGTGAAGAAGTGCAAAACAATCCTAGGAGTAGATCTGCTAAACTTAGGGCAGCTGTCAGAGTTAAGTAATAAATATAATTATCGAAAGATTTTAATCGATTTTTTATCCCTACAGTGTTTTTTCCTCCCCTTCCCCTTACTGTGTAGTGAGACATTAATTAATTCTAATCGTGCAGGTCTTTAGTTTTCACCAGAAAGATGGTTTTGAGTTCGAAAAAACGAAGAAAATTCTCATTCTATTCTTAGCTTAGGTATCACCAGAAGAAGACACAAAAGGTTTTAGTTAAAATCGTCGACTGGAAGCAATATTTAACTTATTTTTTTTATTTTTTCAATAGTTTTTTAGATTTTATCAACAATAGCTTTAACTACTTTAAATTGGGTGTAATCTATAACATTAAACAGTTAAATTTTTCCATGAAAATTCGATTAAAGACGTTTCTATGGTAGGGGGCTGTTAGATTTCTCTCTAAAGTGTCATTTCAGTCACTGATTGGAAAGCAGGAGTTGAGTCTTGTTGCTAAATTGATGCTATATCTAAACGGTATTTCTGTCTGTGCTCCTCTATGGTTCTGTGAAAGCTGGACGGTGCTGGATAGGCATGCCAGTAAGCTGTCGGCTGTTGAAATGCATCTGCAGAGGCGCATCCTGGGTAAAAAAACTATGGTGAGAATGCATCAGGAATGCGCGGATAAGAGAGAAGATTTGAAAGTACAACCAGCGGGGAAAAATTTTGGAGGCCCGACAGACAGTTGGGACGGTTTGGCCATGGTTCTGAGAATGGAGGATGGACGGAGAAAGGCCAAAACAAATGATGGATGCCAGACCTATTGGCAAGAGAGAGAGCAAGAGGCAGACCTCGTACTATGTAAAGTCTCGGCCGGGCTAGAGGAGAATCTCTTGCGGGGATGAGAAGGATGACATGGGATAGAGATCAATGGAAGGGTTGGATTGGGGCTGCTTCTCCACGCCTCACGGCACAAAGGAGATAGGGAAAGAAGAAGAAGAAGAAGTGCCATTTCAGTATAAAGTTCTCCTTCACCAACTATAAAATTTGAATACAAATTAAATATGCAACTGAAATTCCGTTTTTGAGTTTCCAAATTTTAAGCGACTTTTTCCCAAAAATAATGAAAATAAAAGTTAATTCTTTCTTCTATTTCTTAAAACCAATTGTTTTATGAGATAATTTTAATACGCAGACTAAGATTAAACCAATTTTTTTTTATTTACTTCCAAACTTCTATTTACAATAACTTACAAAAAAATAAAAATAAAATAAATAAAAACATCCCCACTCATTTAAACTAAATTTTTATAAAATTCCTTCAGCAAAAACTTTAATTCCTTCGAATGCTTCCTCACAGATTACAGGAAGAGCTGCAATTGGCGGATGGAATCCGTTTAGCGGATATTGGGGGCCAGGTAGCTCTACTGTATATACATATTTTATTCCAGCTCTTGCTTTGGCCCAGTCGTCGCTTCCTCCAGCGCCTTCACCTGGAAATCGAATATCGAATTATTCGAAATCGAATAATCGAAAAAAACAAGACAAAATCAAAAGTATTCTGATTATTTTAAGCGAACTTCTTTAAAGGTAAGCACAATTTGTTTACATTGTTTACCTTTTCATTTTAAGGTTCAGTTTGTGTTTTCACTACGCAATCAACGAACTAAAAATATCAAATTTTTAAAGATATTTCTAATAAATCTGGGCGTGCCTCAGAATTTGTGCCACAAAAAAATCGGAAAATATGTAATCAATCTTGCTAACATATAATTCCAAAATTTGGGTTTGATCGGCAGGTGCTTGTTAATATCGCCCGCATTTTGCCCGTAGTAACACATGTTTTCTATCTTTCATCCATCATCAGGAGATTAATCAACCAGTTTGGGGGTCAAGAATTCAATTGCAACAATTGTTTCCATCTCACAAACATGGTTGAAGACGAATTCTCTACACTAGACCCAATCTGATTAGTCTCTGTTTTCGGATAAAAGTCTCGAACCAAAGTCTAGGAAATAAAGAAACATACATGCTACGATGAATAAAATACGAGATGAAGATATTTGTATTTGATATATTCAAGACACCATTATAGCACAGCCTGAAAAAGCAAAGCCCCCCCCCACATAGCTTTTTTCGATACTGAATTAGGTTATAGTAATAGAAGGTTATAGTTCGTTTCCCGGTCTAGGCCTTGAGTTTTATTTAAATGGTTAATAAAATAAATGTATAATTAAACGTTTTTGCTAATCATCTCCGTTGGATTTAAAGCGAGCCCACAAAAAATAGGTTTTACGTATTTTCATTAGATGTATTTAAAAAAAAAAGATAAGATTGATAATTGCTGTAAATTAATTTTGATTTCAAGGCTTTGTTTCAAAATCCATGAAACTCCATTGAGGGCCATTTCGCTTTGATACCTAACAAGGTTTCTTGTTCGATAATGATGTACAGTATGAATTACTAACAATGTATGTATCACATACATAATGAATTACATTTTATTTTGCGAAATAATAACAACTTTTGGTTATACTTGCCAACAATACGAGTGGTGGGGCCCACTTGATAATGTGTTCCATTAATAGAAAATATTGCATATTGAGCCTTTTTTGCCAATGCATCCTTTAATTATAAAAAGTTATAAATACAACACATATGTTTAGTTATTAGTATAAAGTGAGAATTTATTGAAAGAAAATCATAAATACCAGTTCCATCCAATCAGGTGGCACGTAATCTGAATAACCCCAAGGGTAGATGATGGCCTGGAAAAATAATAATGAAAAACTGTCACTCACTGTTACCAAAAGGAAGTAGAGGGATCGTGTTCGATTTTTTTTCTAAATCGAAAACTTTTACTGGAAATATCTTTTGGTTTGAGGTATCCTAAGGAAAAGGTGATTTTCTGGGGAAAAGAGACCTATGTAAATGTGAAAATTTCTAGTTCTAGCAGGAAAATCAAACTTTATCAACCCTTAGGTTCATACTCCTCATGGTACTTGCGACAGAAAGATGGCGGCTAAATTCATGCAATCTACAGTATGTTCCAAAAGTCCCCCTGCAAACATCCGTGCAAAGTGTTCTTTTAACAGCATGTTTATGTTGAGAGAAGCTTTGAAGTAGCATAAACAAATTACAAAAAGTAAACCATCATTTACTCCAGGCTTTCTAGTGTGCATACCGTCATTTTCATGTTCACAATATTATTCGCCTCCAGAAGCGATGTGAAATGCGCCGCAGCATTGCTGGAGTGATGGAAGCAAATGCGTTGCGAACAGCGTCTTGGAGGTCTTCAGTAGCCTGATAACGATTCAGAGCGACTTTTTGTTTTGATGTATCCCCATAATGAGGATGTCAGATCAGGACTTTGTGGTGGCCATTTCAGAGGTGCCGGTAACGCTGGCGATCCATTTGTCTCTGAACACTTCGTTTAGGTATTTTCCTCATACGAATTGTGAAATGAGCTAGCGCCCCAGTCTTGTTGAAACCAGATTCGATCACGAAGCCCACAATTGCAGTACAAACCAGTCGCCTAGCAAGATAAGTGTGCTGACCTCACTGACACGGTCTCATGAGTCTCCGGGGGTCTTCGGAATGGTTGATGGTCTTCCAAGAACGCGACTGGTTTGTTGGAGGTGCTGTCCTATTAAATCTAACGTTAAAATCATTTTGGATCTTTCTCTCAATGTTTTCCCGAATTTGAGGTCGTTCATTGAGCCCAGGTACTCAAGACGATTCATCAGGGTATAATTTAATTCATCAGACATACTTTTCCACGACCCAATATCACCAGAAACACAAAACTTCATTTAGCAAACAGTTAGATGGGGGGGTAATGGGACTTTTGGTACATACTGTAGAAGCTGGGGAAAAAATATGTATACTTTTCACTTTTTTCCATTTTCTCAAAAAAAATGGCTGCTACGATTTTCTTCAAACTTTATACACTTATTGACATCATTTCAAGAATATAGAAGAGTAAAATGTTAAGCTAAAATATCGAGTTCAAAAGAAAACTGCTTTATTTTTTGTCTAAATTGGCTCCGTCGACAATATTCTCTATCTCTAATCTTCGTAATTGATTTTTTTAATTAAAATTTTATAGATCTAAAATTCAAAGAAAATTGTGGGTGCCTTTATCTTTTTTTGAGAAAATAGAAAAAAAAAAATTCGGCACTTCCGTTTTGGCTCATATTATTCCAAAGTTTATTGTCCAGTCCGATAATTTCACTTTGAATTAATTTCAAATTTGAACTTCCTGCGTATTTTTGAGCTGCGCCTGACCACCATCCGGTGAAACAACTGTATCTCGAAATTTTTTTTCCACGATCGTGATACTTCCTCTTATCACGTAATAAGAGAAAGTAGAACACACCAATTGTTTCGAAATGTTTCTCTATTAGAAGTGAAATGAAAAAACTGGATATAAGTAAAAAGTAATTTTAGCGTTATCTTAAATATGTTAACTAAGGTGTATTTGAAATTAAGTTTATTTATAACAATCTTTAAATCTCTTAAACTTCCTGTCAGCGGGCTAAATATGTAATTAAATTATGTTAATATTGTATAAATTCGTGTACGATAATTTAGTGATGAGAGAAAGTGAAATAAATAAGTCAAGGCTAATGCAAAGAAGGCGATGCCTTGAAGTAAAATACAAACAAAAGAACACATCAGACGACACCTGAATAATAATATTAGTTACGTCTGCTTACAAATAAATTCACGACCACCGTACTGCGCATACTCATGGAAAAAAAAAGTTGGATTTGACTGAATTCTTCATTTTTTACCTGAGCAGAACTGTGTAATGTTAAGTACAACTTAACATTATCACTGATAGATAATACAAATCTGGCGAACGCAATAGCTTCAGGCTCAGAATATGGAAACGGTCCTCTGTAGCTGAACATGCATGGATTTCCGCTGGAGCCGGATCCTGTAATATAAAATGTAAGACAAATGGTCTTAAAATGAACAAAGAGTAGAAGAATATTTTGAGATTTTTTTTAAAAATATTTGCCACAATCTTGTTACCTCCCCAGAAATATCCAAAGTTTCTGTTCAGATCAACACCCTGACAGTATGATCTTGTAGTTGTTGGTCTATTTTTTCGCCATAGTCTGTCCTGAAAAAGTTTTAGATTGTGTTGTTTATTTCAAGGAAATAGTGATTTAAATAGTAGAGCATTCGATGCTTTGATTGCAAAAAAAATTGGTAGTAATGCAGGCGCTGCATTTAATCTAATCTGGAATCGAGGATCAATAAAGGGAGGAGCAGCATTTGGAGCCCCCTCATTGTGCTTCCCAAAAAAGACTACTGTCATATCTATCTCATGGAAAACCGACCGGGCAGAGGCGAGCAAATGCCGCTTGGATAACAGGCATTCAAGGAGAAGAGGTTCGTCTCCTTGGCCACACTTTCTCCACAGCAGTTCCGCAGCTGGTTAACATCCCATGGAGATGTTTCTTTCAAAAGGCAAAGCCTCGTGTTGGGATGGTCAATCTGCCATAGTTTAGTTTTCTTTCTGCCAAGGAAATCGATTATAAGAGTATTTTTCTTTTTACCCTTTCAGCCAATTTCCTTTTATAAAGAGTACGCTAATTACTGTACCATTTTTTCAACAGTCTCAAGAGGAAGTTTCATCCGTGACGCAATAAATTTTCAGGACTAGAGAGTATCCGCAAAGTCCCCCACTGGCGTAAGTTCGTTGAAATATTCCGCTATGTAGATTTTATTCATTGTTTTCATATCCTTTTAAACCTTATAAGAGAAAGTATATGAAAAGTTGGTATTTCCTCTTTTGAGGTTTCTTTTCTCCGGAAATGTAAGTTTTTTTTGAGGTCGACTGAGTATAAAAATAAGTGTTTTTACAAAATTTGTGGGTGCTTACATGTGTATCCCACCTAACTCAAAAAAATGTAAAATCGCAAAAAGTTGAAATTTCATTTGATTTCAACTTAAATTACGGCAAGAAAAAGTATTTTTGGTATCACATCGTACTTACGCGTAAACAGAGAATGTGAATTTTTTAAACTGAGAACAGGGGGGCCATATTATTTCTGTAGATAATGAATTTATCTCAGAATTACTTCATTCTGATTATGTAACTTTATTTTCATAAATTGTTCTACGACTATTTTACTATGTCGATTTTCATGAAAATCGTCAGCATTTTTATTTGGACATCGCTCATCAGGGTGTACGTTATTGCAGGTTATAAAAAGGCAAAAATGTTTTTTTTACTTTTTTCGTCTGATCAATATAAATCGATGACCTCAACACCAAGTAGGCAATCGATATAAAGAAATTTATTAGTGTAGGAGGTAGCAAATGATAAAACATTAGGAATCTTGATTTTTTTTAGAGTGTTTGTGTGTGTTTATTCTTTTTAAAACATAATTATTCACAAAAGGATAGTCGCAATCCTTGACAAACTGGATCTTGATTGCTTTTAAAAAATGTAAAGCTTGCATTTTTTTTATATTTTTTTTTATGGAGCTAACATTTTAATCTGGAGTTTTGTTATGGTAAAGATTGCATTGAAGAATATTCTACAAACTTTTAGCTAACTTTAAATTTAAAAACAAATACCTTTTTATAAGTACAGGTTAGTCAAGCATTTTACTTTTGTTTATTTAGAGAAATTTTTTCAATTGTTACAAGTGCTTTTTTACAAGAGAAATACGTAGAATGATTTACCTTTAATAGAAGAACATGAATTTTCTGGTAATTTAAATCCTCAAGGATTATTCTGTACAAACTTGGAATTTTTATTCATATTCTTTGTAATCAGTATTAAGATTTTTTATAGGAATCTTGTCTCTCTAGATTGCCGGATAAAATTAATTCAAACCAAAGGTATTTGTGTTTATCTGTTTGGACCACAAAAAGCTAAAAAGTAACCGTTTCCGTTCACTTCCGCTCTAGCGATTCACTTCGAACTTGAAATTTTAACTACATATTCAACTATTATAAACTTTACCTATAATCTAGTCAAAAAAATTTTTTAAACATTCAAAATTTTAGCCTTTCGTCGCTAATACACTAAATTTTAAGAGACCATCTTTAGTGGATTTCATGAAATCCGCGTATAACTTTAACCTATTTTAAGTCTTATTAATATGATAAAATTATGCAGATATAGATCTGCTCATTTCGTTGAAATGGTAATCTTATTACTATAATAGGGTAGCGCAATCACTATCATCCTTTAGAAGTAAATCTAAAGTTTACTGAACAAAATATTTCATATGAAAAGTTTTCGATCAATGTTTAAATAATGTATAACCGATTTTTGAGAAAATCTGTAAGATCGAAAAAACTGTACTATAATATGGTAGATCTGGTCCAAAATTTTTTTATGCGTCATGAAGGAGCACATAATCGAAAATAGAACTTTCGGAGCTTTTTCTGTTTGTTTTTTTTTTAAATTATTTTGAAGCCCTTTCCTAAATGCTCATTTTTTTTCCAAGTTAAGAGGGACTTTCAAGATTCTAACTCATAATTTTTCTCAACATCCGAACATTTGAATAATCTGTAATTTTTACTAACATTCAAGTGAAGATATGAGACAAACTTTGAAGTTTGGACTTTCTAAGATTTTTTTTTTTGTTTTTGCTGTTTGTAAATTCACAGTAAAGTAATCGCCCAATTTTTTAGGCGGGGCTTAACGTCCAACTACCAATTAGGTGTCGTGGACGGAGGCGACTAGCAAACATACTTTACTATAAAGTTCTTTTAATAACCACATTAAATAAAATCCAAGGCCTAAGACGGGGAATCGAACCCAGTACCACAATACGTATTAGCTTCGCAGGTCTTACAGTATATTCAAACTGTACTAAATACATACTAAAAACTATTTTTTTTCTTAAATTCAAGGGACATATCAAAAATTGAATCCAAATACTCTTGGTCTAAGAGACAGAAAAAGTTGTTTTTAATCACTCACCCCTTTGGGATCCATGGAAAAAATATATCCATCTGGATTAATCATAGGTACAAAATACCAGTCAAGTGTATCCATTAGATTGGTATAGGATGTATTCTCGAGCAGTTGATTTATAGCATAGAGTAATACAACAGGTGCAATCCATTCTCGTGCGTGCATGCCGGCATCCATTAGTACAGCAGTTCTAGATGTCTGGTTACCTTGTCGACCAGTACTAATCTTGATACCATTGATAGACCTTCCTTGAGCCGATAAGCCAATGGTAAAGCTACTCACAATGTCATTGTGTTTTGTTTCAATTTCTTCCATAAATTCGTTGATCTGTAGCAGGAATAAATGGACACGTGTTATTTACAAAAATAAGAACGATTTATTATGACCAAAAAATTAAAAATTAAAAACTTACTTCTTTATAAGTTCTATATTTAAACAATTCATCAACGCTAGAAATAAATTTAGGTATAAAAATTAGGAAAAAAAAAAAACTATTTTAAACTGTTTGATTATTAGAAAAACTATAAAAAAAAAAAACAAATACGAAATACCTCACCCGTTACATTTCAAAATAATTGTAAGGAAACTGGCCGAAAATAAGCTTAAGGAAAACAACATTACTAAAATTGTATTACGGTCATAACTGTTCCACAAAAATATTTTAGTTAGAAAACCTCTAATTAGTCTTGGCTACTCAATTATGAAATAGAAATCTTTACAATTAGTTTGCGGGTATTTTTCGTTTAGTGTGAGCTACTTGATCTGATTATATAGGTTGTTTATTATTATTTTTTTGGTTGTTTTATTTTATCCTCAACACTACACAACAAAGTAAATAAACGCGTACATTTGTGGAAGACAGTAACTATATGGAACTGGTTCGTAAATACAACGTTCTTTATATACGTTCATCCCACTTCTTTTATATTTTAAAAGGACAAAGAAATTCTTGGTAACTCTTTAAAGCAAGAAATTAATGATGAATTCAAATTTGTGTGTGTGTGTTTTTTTTTTAAATAAACTGTGGATTAATCATTTCTGTATGCAAATGAATCCTGAGTTGACTGATTCCATTTTTTTTTTTTGGAGTGATCCCAGTGTCACTTCGTAATCGCATGAATTTTGTCGGTGCGAATCGCTTGCAGTAGATGAGCGACACCTTTGTTCTCTTTCCGTTGGGATCAGCCGCTTGTAAAGCCTTGCCTATCCTCAACTTAGTAATAGATTGTAATACATAAATGATGAAGTTTATTTTATGTTGAAAAAAAAATGCAAAAATAGTGGAAAATTGAAGTTATACAAGTCTTAGGATAAGATAAGTATAATTAATCTTGAATGCACACGTTTATGAAACTTATTGTTAAAAAGTTCTGCACTGTTAAGGCCAAGGTTATTGTGTCTGAACGAGATGACAAGTCACGCTGGAGAAGTATTTAATATATTTTTTATTAATAAAATTAAGAAAAACAAATATTTATCTTAATTAGGAATGTAAACAAAAACAAAACATTCTCGTGTCTGTGTAATTAAGGTTCTCATGAACAATGTCATATTTAATTAATGTTAAAGGTTGTTGCCTGGTTAAATTTTAATTTTAAAAAATATACACATTTAAAAAAAAAAAAAACAGTTTCGCCATTAAAACAAAATAATTTATATCTATTTTTCCTATTCAATTATTCCTAAACGGAGGACAGTGAAGTCTTCCGGTAAAAATTAGAAAGCTAAGCAAGGAAGCTTACGCGCAGGCGCAGGGTAGTTGCTTGTATGAGGATCCCACATGGGCACTTACTCGTAACACCATCAAAAATGTGCCTAAAAAGGCAAGAAATAAGGACAAGAAACTATGTTTATATATAGGGCCTTTAAAGGATACTCTTAAAGGAAACGTTAACAATAACATTATCAAAAGACAGCTAGACTCCAAAAAAAAAAAAGCTTGCCAATGGGGCAGTAATAAAATGATACACTAGAAAGGTTTGAGGCGGATATGCTTGCCAAATTATCACCTACAGGACTAAGAAATCAGGGACCGTTTTCGTACATGCAATCAAAGTAATAATGTAAATAGGCCTTTGAGCTTTTAATGGGGAGAAGTAGACTTAAATGGGCAGTAAGTCTGTTCAGCCCTCATAATAAGTCTCTGTTGTAGGACGGCATATAGCCTGTATAACTTTAGCAAGTTTATAAGGTACTTACTGACCCTGTTTTTCGAGTTAGTATTGCATTAAGGGAAAATAAGAATCAGTTTGGGTGTGGTAAGTAATTCGCTCTCGCTGGATAGAAAATTGTAGGCCAGAACCCTATACATCTTTTGGGATACTATTCACGAAGAGAAAGGAGGTTTATCGTTTCCAAATTAAAATGTGAAAATTTGAGAAAAGTTCATCATGTTTTTGCATTTCATGAAAGCATAATTCAGCACAAATTCGTTCCTGGCGAATTTTCTTCGTATTGTCTTCATAGAATAGACTATATACGCACTAACGTTACTCAGTGTCAGTAAATGTAAATAAGTATTGCTCTATTAACGTTTACCTCTGCTTCATAACTGTAAATAAAATGTTAGGAGTTTAAAACTTGAGGACTGGATTCAATGAAGGATCCAACAGTTAGCAGAAAGATAGTTAATAACGCAAGCAAAATAAGCTTGTGCTGAACATTATTAAATAATAATAAATAAAAAGCAACTTTTTTTTTAATGTTCTCATAATCATATAGGAGAAATAACACTTGTTTTGGAGAATAGGGGTTTTAGAGCGATGCATAAGGTCAATTCCCATAAAAACCCTAAAAGCCGCGCAAGACTGCTTAAAAAACAATTTGTATATTTCGAACTCAAGTAAGTCAGAAGTACCGGTAAAAGTGCTATTCAAAGAGCTTTACGTACATATTTCCAAAAAAAAAAAAACATTTTTGAAGAGTAAGTGAGATTTTAGAAAATGGTCGTCTCTTTCTAAGTGAATCTTAAATGGTTAATTTCAGCATGCTTAATCTTTTCATTACCAGTCAGAAATTCTTGGTGTCAGTAAAATCAATTAGTTAATTGGAAGATGACTGATTTTCCTTCTCGGCTTATCTCTATGAAAGCAAATTTTTCTTAGGAAATTGAAGGGGGTTATCTGGATTACGAAGAAGACATAAATTTTTAAATTACAACGTTGAGCGTTGCAATGAGGTGTGAGAAGGCTGATTTTATCTTTTAAAAAATCTCATTATATTTTTTTAATAATTTATTTTTGCTCTTTAATTATCATTTAATTTTTTAGTTGCTTCACTTGCTAGCAGTTATCATGTTATTGGGATAACATCTGGTTAAAATTCAGTTTATACTTAGTAGGTTTCTATGTGGTTATAGGTGCATTAAGTAAATTTTTAGTTTAAGGTCGTAAGCTTTGTAGTTTACTCAAATCAAAACTCAATCCACTCAAATTTATTGATTTATCCGCTTGTTTTTTTCTTTAGTGTTTGTTTAATTAATTGAAAATGAATTCTCAAACGCAAGGATTGGACAAACAAGAGAAATTATTAGCCGATGCCTTGAGCATTGTTAAAGAGCAGGCATTCGAGATGAAACTAAATTTGGACAAAGGAAAACTAATGGATGCACTGAAACAAGCTTCTATAATGCTTTCCGAATTACGTACATCTTTATTATCACCAAAAAGCTATTATGAACTTTGTATCCTTTAGATTGCTGATTGTTTTACATATTGTTGACAATATTTGTTTTGATTATAATCTATTATATAAGGAGAAATTATGTACAAGTAAGTATAACTTATATTTGAGGGTTCCTCCGCATTAAAATCCTAGCATAGAAATACAGTTTCTGTCTACAGGAAATTGGGTTAATTATTATCTGGTATTGCCGCTGTCTGATTGAATCTTCATGGGATGAACGAATTTGGGTAAAGATTGTCGCTATGCACTTATACTTCATTTATAAAAAAGAAAAAAATAGACGTTTAAGCAGAATTAATTAATGGATGTTATAATTATTGGTGAATACAATTTTAATACTTGAACATATCATTTTAATGTTCATTATGATTACGGATGGTTCTATTAATATCACTTGTTTTATTTTACAATATATAATTTATTTTTTATGAAAATGTAAATAAATGTCGGCAGCTGAAGAAGTTGTGATAACTTTGATTTAATTAGGGCAAGGGGCGAGCCTTTTCACCAGGCTCAGCTCTCTAAAGAGAGCTTATGTTTACTTCTCTCATTTTAACACTGTTTAGAAGCAGTAAGACAATAATTTTTGACAGTGAAGTTTTTTTTAAATCAAAAGCAAAGTGATTTTCTTAATTTAAAATATTAGACATGGCAATTTCAGATCAGTTACGCCATCTAGAATTATATTTATTAGATGAATTTCAAAAAGGAAGAAAAGTTGCCGATCTTTACGAAATTGTCCAATATTTTGGAAATATTGTGCCAAGATTGTTAGTAAAAAAAAAATTACTTTTCTTGCCAGTTGCTTATTGAAGTCAGAAATTTCTGAAAATTGTCATAACTTGTTTTATTTTTTGTTAATTCAGGTATTTACTAATAACTGTTGGTTTGATCTATATGAAAACAAATCCTAGTTTAAAACAGGCACTCATGAAAGATCTGGTAGAAATGTGTCGTGGTCTGCAACATCCGTTGAGAGGGCTCTTCTTGAGAAATTATCTACTGCAGTGTGTACGTAATATTCTGCCGGATACATCTGAAGCAGCAGATCCTAACGAAGGCACTGTAAGTTGTCTTTTCTAACTATTTTCTCCGGATTTATTACTGTTTTGTTAAACAATGTAAATCTAAAACTTTTTTATTTTTTTTTTTTCAGGTGAAAGATTCAATAGATTTTGTGTTGATGAATTTTGCAGAGATGAACAAGTTGTGGGTAAGAATGCAACACCAGGGTCATTCCAGAGAACGTGAACGAAGGGAACGTGAACGACAAGAACTTAGACTTTTAGTTGGCACCAATCTGGTCAGATTATCACAGCTTGAGAGTATAGATCTGGACAAGTATTGTAAGGTACATTTTTTTGTATTCATTTCTCTTATTCTGCTAAGTAAGAGAAGGTGTTGCAATTTGGATTGGATGTTGGTACCAGTGGTTATGTGTAGCGTGGATTTTGTAAGTGGAAGATTCCCAGTTTGAGAATTGCGTGTCGCTACTTTGTAAATGTTAGAAAAAAAATGTTATTAGTGATGTTTAATAGAAGTATGTATTTCTGTTTTCCGTCCACAATACCTAATTGGTTGATATGCCTGAAAAAAAACATAAGGCGATTATAGGATGAAAAATTAATGCCATTTTCAGTCATGACAAACTTTATTATGCCGAGCTTTCGACCTAAGGACTATATCATCTTCAGGGCTAATTTATAAAGTTTACAATGTTTTACCATCATTGGATGGTGTGTCTTCTGTCTTGTCTGTTCATGGACTGAATGTGTCCGATCACAGACCAATCACATTCATTCCATGAACAGACAAGACAGAAGACACACCAACCAATGATGTAAAACAATGTAAACTTTGTAAAGTGGCCCTGAAGATGACCTAGTCCCTAGGTCGAAAGCTCGGCATAATAAAGTTTGTCATGACTGAAAATGGCATTAATTTTTCATCCTATTGAAACTATGATTCAGTCACCAAAAATAATGAACAGTAATAATAAGGAGATTACTTTGCTATTGTAAAACGTTCGTATTTTCGAAAAAAAAAGAAAGGTCGTTACCAATTTGTTTATGTATGAGTGTGTCCATCGTAAAGAAAAGATCTCAGAAAGCTAAAGGTTGATACTTCGCTTAGGTACTACCAGAGACTACGCCAAAATGGTTTTAGACCAAGACGGTCAATCGAAATTCTTGAAAACGGCCCCGATTTTCTTTTAAACTTGGCTATTATAAACTATTATTATTATTATAAACTATTAATATTATTTAAAACAGTTTTACAGGAAACATTGATTATGGGCACTACTAGAAAAAAGGCCTGGTTAGGTTAGGTTTCTTTCTTTAAAGTGTCATTTTTGATTACTGTTCTGCCTTGCTTCCTGTATAATATTAATCACATGCAGAACTATATAATAATTCAAATCAAATAATTAAAAAATTCGTAGAAAGTCGGCGACCAGAAAATACCACTTAATAAATAATTTTATCAGTTATGAAATTTTTTCGGAAAAGATTAAAGATTGTTTTAAACTTGTACTAAACGTGTTTATGTTGATCTAAAACTTTTATGCCTAATTTTCTTTTTTCGAAAATTCGGTCAAGGATATTCTTTTTAGGTTATAAAAGAGTTGGTTAGATTCCCGCTAAAATGCAATCTTTCTGTAATGTTCAATCCTATTTTATTATTACTGCTAAGACGGTTGTTAAATGTGTTTTTAAACTCGATTTTAAAGAAAATTCCTTAAACGGAAGTACCTCTTAAAACTACGGATGAAAAGCAGAAAATGCTCTTACGCATTTTTAAAAAATTTGTCTGCACATAGTTTTACAACCTTTTTTTATTTATTTATTTTTTAAAGAAAAGTTCATTTTAGGGTAGTTCATTGTTAGAAATACTTAAAATTTGTTTTTTTTTTCAAATCCAGTTGGTTCTGCCTGGAATCTTAGAACAGGTTGTCAGCTGTAGAGATGCAATTGCTCAGGAGTATTTAATGGAATGCATAATTCAGGTAAGTACAGTAAGAAAATTGCTCACAATTACTTTGTTATACTCCAAAATAATCTAAATTATTCTTATCTCTTTTTTTTTTTCATCCCTTTAAAGGTTTTTCCAGATGATTTTCACTTGGCAACGCTAAGTCCATTTTTAAGATCTTGTGCCCAACTACAGACTGGTGTTAATGTTAAGAATGTGGTCATCTCCTTAATAGACAGGCTAGCTACATACTCGCAAACTCCGGAAGTTATTAATTCACCAGAAATATCACAATTGTTTGACGTATTTTCTGAACAAGTTTCAGCAATAATACGGGTTAGTGTGTAATTTGTTAAAAACTGTTACTATTTCTCGTCTTACTGTGTTTTTTTTTTCTATTTAAATTAGACATGATAATTGAATGATTTTTCTTAGCCCGATAATATTTTCTTAAATGTGGAATCGTACACTAGTAAAAATAGAACTTTAATAAGAGTATAGGGTGTACACGGAGGAGTGGTCGAAACTTGGAGAGGTGATTCAGCAGCTCAAATGCAACAAACAATATTCTCTTCACTTTGGCCCGATTCTCAATAGTGTCCAAGATATTTGCATTTTTAACTTTTCCGTCAATATTCGCGTTTTTCGCCATAAAAAACGGCCGTAACTTTTCTATCCTTTATCCTACAACAAATCTGCTTGTTCCAATCGAAAGAGCATTAAATTTCCTATAAATATGCTTAATTCAGAGCCTCAAAACGTTTCTTATAACAATGAAATTTTTACTTTAGTGTCTAAAAAATTCGTTCTCGATGATTTTTGTTAAAATTTTCAACTGCATTTTTTCAATGATTAATGAATCAAGGAATTACATAATTTCAGAAAAAGTTGCGCATTTATTGAGCTTCAAGATCATATGGATTTTTTTGGTTTTTAATAAAACCCTACCCCGAACAGAGGGGTGTAAATGCAGAAAACTGGGATTTGCGTAACCGACTTTTCACCACTAATTTACTCAAATGTCAATTTTTGGAGAAGGAACAAAAAGAAAAGTAACCATTTTAGTTTCTAACAATTATTATTTAATAAAACGGAAGTAAAAAATAAAGTAGCAATAAAACGCAGTAATTGACTATAATTGTTTATGCAACTTATTTTAATGACATAATGGAGGTTTTTTCATCAAAATTAATTATTAATAATTCAAAAATAAAATGGTTATTTTCTTTTTGTTCCTTCTCCAAAAATCGATTAGTTTTGAATTATTATTAATTAACTTTGATGAAAAGAAACCTCCATTTTGTCGTTAAAATATGTTGCACAGACAATTGTAGTCAAGAAACTAAAAATTTGCCACAATTCTTTCCCACTTCCTTGTTTGAATAGTTCGAACGATTTTTGTAGCAATTTTAACTAGGCATTTGCCTATTGTACTTTTTCACTTCTGTGTTTTATTGCTACTTTATTTTTTACTTCCGTTTTATAAAATAATAATTGTTCTAAACTAAAATGGTAAAAATTGATATTTCAGTAAATTAGATTTCATTGTTATAAGAATCGTTTTGAGGCTCTGAATTAAGCATATTTATAGGAAATTTAATGCTCTTTCGATTGGAACAAGCAGATTTGTTGTAGGATAAAGGATAGAAAAGTTACGGCCGTTTTTATGTCGAAAAACGCGAATATCGATGGAAAAGTTAAAAATGCAAATATCTTGGACACTTTTGAGAATCGGGTCAAAGTGAATAGAATATTTTTTGTTGCATTTGAGCTGCTGAATCACCTCCCGAAGTTTCGACCACTCCTCCGTATACACCCTGTATAAGCGAAGTATATTGTTCAAAAAAACGCCATATTGTAAAGTATATCTAATATCTTCATTTATTTTTCTATAAGTTTTTCTAATATATTATGATTTTTTTTTGCAGACTAGAGTAGATTTACCAACAGAAGATATGATCTCGCTTCAAGTATCGCTGGCCAATTTAGCTCTTAAATGTTACCCAGAGAGAGTGGACTATGTAGACAAAGTTTTGGAGACTACAAATAAAATTTTTGAAAGATTACAACTTACAAGGTTGTGCCATATTTTTTTTTTTTTTTTTTTTTTTTTTTTTTTTTTTTTTTTTTTTTTTTTTTTTTTTTTTTTTTTTTTTAAAGCAATGCATCCATTTTTACTATCTTTTACTAGTTGTGATTATGAAAAATTTTCGATTACGGATTTTCATCGGGAATATTTGTGTTTCTCACGATCAAAATCCCATGTCCCGCCATTTTTTTTTACTGAGCGGATTTCGGAGAGATTAAAAAAGAAAAAAACAATCAAAATAGCTCCAACGCAGTTTAACCGCATCTTTACCTCAACAGTACCATTTTATTGTATTGAACCCAACAATCTTTTTAATTTTTTCTGTATAATAATTCGGTCTGGAAAGGGTTAAAACTGTGCACAAATTGTTTTATTACTGTTTTACAACTTTTTTTTTATATTTTTTAAACAGTTTTCCATGAAAATTCAAGGGCCCTTTTTGGAGAGAGGGTGGGGGTTGGCTTTCCCTTAAAGGACTATTTGAATTTAATTTTCGTAAATAAAGAAGAGTTAGATTGATTGATTGCTTTAGACGGGTGGTTCCACCAAAAAGGGGAAGGAACGCAGGCAATCCAAAATGGTTCCCATTGTTCCCCGCCCACCCCTCATCTCATTAGAGATACCGGGGCTTTAAAAACAAATCCGGCTGAAAGTTGCCAGATGCTAATACAATAAACTAATAAAGTAACAACAGGACATTAGGGAGCATGGCGACTCAATCGCCCAGTGCACTGGAATAAACCTAGAGAGTTCTGGTGGAGATTATACCAGATGTCACAATCTCCGGGAAGGGGTAACATTTTACCTCCCCCGAAGACGAGAAATCTAGTTTTAGAATAAACTAGACCACACCTCCAACAAAGTGCCGCACAGTTTAATTGGACTCACCACAGCCAGCACAATTTGGCGACTGGATAAGGCCGCAGTTGAAAAGATGATACGCTAAATTCGCATGTCCACTCAACACCTGTGCAAACTGGCGGATCCGGGACCTGCTAAAGCCAACCACATTCGTTTTTGACAGGCCCCAAGGATTTCCTTAGCCCTGGCGGCAGTCAGCTCGGGATCTCCACCGTTTCCGATGTTCTTTCAAAATCCACTGTTCCACCTCTGTTCTACAACGTCGATAGGATACAGGGATAATGGGCTGAGGATTCATTGTTATCAACGCCGCTCCTTCCTTTGCTTGTCATATCACACTAATATTTCTTGTAAATTAGAACATATTCAATATTAGAATTATATTTTTTTGTATATCTTATATTTTATAATTTTTCAAGTTCTGTACTTTTTTTTGGTTCGCCTAATTTTCAATAACAAGTATTCTTTGCGACGTGAATACCGAATTTAGAAGATTTAGCTCCTTTAAAAAATAGCTATCTTTCGCCTTAGTTCATACTATTGTTTAATTCTAATGCATTCTTATCTTCAAGAAATCTATTGCATCTAGATTGCTGTAAAAAAATTACTGTTGTAGAGGAGAATTGACACTATTTTATAAAGAAAATTTGGGAATTTTATCTATTATAGAAAAAAAAATTGTCAAAGTTGGGTGTTTTTGAACGTTACACTATTTTCGTGCACTTTTTGACGATCAACCCTTATTAAAACTGTCCTACCGGACAGCTTTAATCTCACCGCTAGTCTAGCTTATTCCATCTTGCATTTCTTCATTCTTGAATTGCATTTCATTTTTCTTTACACTTTATCATCCAAAATGGATAATACCTACTCTTACTTAAACTTAATGTCTTGGCGGACCTTTTTTCTTCCAATTTCTAACCTTTACACGACAGTTCTGAAAACAAAAAGGCTAAAAACTGTGTTATGTTTAAGAAATCTGAGAAAACAGTAAGATCCATTAGTTCCTTGCGTAATTTAAAAAAAGGAAAAACATTATTCTTAATTGGTCATATCAAACTGTCTCCAAATACTTAATTACTAAAATTTAAATTCTTACAACTTTAAGGACTGTTGCCAGGCTTTATTGCAAAGTAGAATAAATCTAAGGTTTAACTTATAAAGTTGTTCTCTCTTCTATTTGCAGAGTTGAATATTCTGGACAAATTTCTAGAGAAGTGACTAGACTATTATGCATTCCAGTTCAAGCTTACAATAATATTCTTACAGTTCTTAAATTACAACATTTTACACCATTGTTGAATATATTAGACCTTCAAGGGCGTAAAAATATGGCAACGTTTATTGTAAATAATGCTCTAAACAACAACACCTTGATTGGTACGCCTGAAGAGGTAAGCGCTAAGCTAAAGTAGGTTTTAAAGCTTAAGTTTTATTGTAAGAATATTGTTCGTCGTTTTTTGGGTAACTGATTTACCAAACTGATTTTTTTACCTAGCTTTCGACCTGGGTACTAAGGTCAACTTTATAGGGTTATACTTAAAATAACAGTTATCATATTTTTAGTGAGTATCTAAACAATCTGGACAGAAGAAACACGGACCTTTGATGTTAAAAATGTAAAAAAAAATTATAACTGTTATTAAGTATAACCCTGAAGATGACCTAGCTCCCAGGTCGAAAGCTTGGTAAAAAATAAATAAAAAACTATGTTCTGAAATAGACAATAATCTTCCTTCTTTTTGGATTTATGGATTCAAGTCGCCAAAGGCTTTTGATAATTTTATAAACTTTCGTTGATATAAAAAATTGTAATTAAACAAATAAATAAATTACCGTTACTTCAGTTTGGTAGACGGACTGTGGGCCTGTGTCTTGATTTTTCTATTTTCTTTTTGCAACAATTTAAACAGTTAATTTTCTTTATTGTTTCTTATTATTAATTTATTGTTCAGGTGGATTCCATATTGATAATGATCTCTCCATTAATATTTGATCAAGAAGATAAAGATATACTAGAACAAGATCCTGAAGATTTTGCTGAAGAACAAGGACTACTTGGTAGATTTATACATCATTTGAAATCTGATGTGCCTGATCAACAATATCTAATACTTAGCAACGCTAAGAAACATTTTCTGAAAGGTGGAGATAAAAGAATAAAGCATACTTTGCCAGCGCTCGTATTCCAAGCTTATCAATTGGCGTTTAGATATTTCAGAATAAAAGATGAGGTAGGTAAAAAAGATGAGTTTGAAATTATAATATTTGTTTTGTTTTTACCTTCATAATTTACTTTTTTCTTCCTTTTTTTTAATTGAATGAATTCACTACAAATACACAACAAATAGAAATTAGAAAATAGAATGATCAAAATGAATTATTATTTATTTAAAGGACGAATTATGGGAGAAGAAATGTCTTAAGATCTTTGAATATTGTCACAAAACCATACTGGCTTTGGTGAAAGCTGAGTACGCAGAACTCTCCATCAGACTGTTCTTACAAGGAACGTTAGCCATCGGTGAAATCAGATTTGAAAATTATGAAACAATAGCTTATGAATTCCTTTCGCAGGTAAGAAATTAAGGGCTCTTTTCCATCTAAAAAGAGTATTTTTTTCTTTTTTTTACCATTATGCTTAATATTCTTTTATTTTAAGGCTTTTACCGGCTATGAAGACGATGTTTCCGATTCGAAATCACAACTAGGTTTGATCACATTGTTGGTTGGTACATTCGAACGTCTTTCCTGTTTCTCTGATGCGGATATTGAACCTGTACGGACTCAATGTGTCCTGGCCGCTTCTAAACTGCTCAAGAAACCTGATCAGTGTAGAGGTGTTTGTACGTCGGCTCATCTCCTTTGGTCTGGCAAGAATCATGATGGAAAACAGGTGAGAATGTTTGGCTTAAGATCTTATTCGTTTCACTTGAATGGTAAAGCTCTACAAATCGGTAAAGTTCATATTTAGTATGTGCAAGGTCAAATCTATTGCGCAAGCGAGTACACATCAACTACTTTACAAACCCTACGTGTTTTATGAGAGTGTAAGAAGTATTGGCCTAAAAAATTTAGAGACTGGACTTCAAGGTCACTGAATACATGTCACAACGGATATGGCAGGTAATATAGGACTGTCGCTAAAATCTAATTTGACTATAGTGGATCACTTGGATAATACCTTTTTAGAAAATGGGCCGCTGATTTAGTTTTAAACTTTAAAAGGTGCCTGTACATGTTATGAAGTTAAGCAGATGGCGCTAAATTCTTATGATTCCCAATTATTAGTAAACTTAGGCTAATAATGAACTTTTTCGACTCTAGTCATTGGTTTTTTTCACCCACCTGTTGATACGATTATTTGTTCTGTTCCAACGCTTTGTAGCCACCACCCGTGTTGCTCGTCTCGTCAAGGGTTCAGAGGATGGCTTAATCAAATTAAAAGTACCAAGGAAAGTTCCAAAGAAGAGTGAAGCCCTTGATGCCATTGAACCTCTAAGAGATGGCTCTGAGAACGGTGTACATTTTTTGCATCGGAAGAAATTATAACTACTTTCTCCTTTCTTCAAGATTGTGCCTCAATTGATATTTTAGATTGCTGAAGTCTTTAATTCCAATCTAAACCTTTTAACCCCCTAGACCAGGGGTCGGCAACCCCTGCGCAACCGCATGCGGCTCTTTTATCCCAATTTGTGTGGCTCTTCAGCCTGCCCAAAATATATTATATATTTCAATTTTATTGAAACGAATGAAAATTTCATTTATTAAAGGTATTTTTCAAAAATAATTTTAAATGTGATATATTTGAAATTGAATAGAATTATACAATATCAAAATAAAGTACTTGATTTATATTGTAAGACTGTCGCCTTTTCATTCGTTAAGTTATTATTTATTTACTTTGCAATATGTCAAAATAAATATATAAAACATTTAAATGTTATTGAATATCATGAAATAATAATTTGTGAATACAAATGATCTACAGAATTTTTTTACATTATCATCCTTGCGGCTCTTGGTAAGAATTATTTAAGGAAATATGGCTCTCTACTTAAAATAGGTTGCCGACCCCTGCCCTAGACTCTTGTATTCCTCAAATACCTCTGCAACTATACTGAAGTTTTTTTTTTAAAAATTATTATAAATCACTGCCTATGGAAGAATTTTAATCAATCACTTTTCTCTTTTTTTCCGTTAAACCCACAGTTACAAGACGGCAAGCGGGTATTGGATTGTCTAAACAAAGGAGTTCGTATCGCACACCAATGTATGGATATTTCTGTACAAACACAATTATTTGTAGAACTGCTCAACCATTATATCTATTTCTATGAGAAAGGAAACGAGCTGGTAAATTTCATTTAGTTTACACAGAATGCTAGCTTTTTTTTAGTATCCACCAAAATAATTTTTTTTTTTTAGATAACTGTTACAATATTGAATCAGCTAATTGGAAAAATCAGAGAGCAATTACCAAATCTTGAATCGAACGAAGAAACTGAACAAATTACTAAACATTTAACGAATACTTTGGAACATTTAAGAGATCGCTCTGAAAGAACTGAAGCTGAAGGAATCGATTATAAAGGTTTATGTCTTTAAAGGTACGAGAGATGTTAATTTTATATTTTTAAGAACTTTAAAAAAACTTGCTCAAGCCCAATTCTTTTAAATTCGGATTAAAAAAAAAAACTGAGGCTGTGTCATGGACACGGCCCTGTGTTGTACGTGAATACGTTTACATAACGGGTTACATTTTTTATATAAAATAATTTTATTTATGTATTTAGGATAAAACAATATGTGTTCATAATCGACGATCGAACACAATCGATGCCTATACAGTCCGTTGTCGATGTAGAAGCGATTTCATCATCCACTTGCATAATTTCAACCAGCCCCAGCTGCAGATATACACTGGACACCGTCGTTGATCCGCTCGGCCGTATTCATTCTTATACGTTCCCGACGGCACAGCTTGACTCGGTCATATCGGTGTTTTATTATTACCATTCGATTGTTCTTGGCAAGCCCTTTCCAACTGTATACGATCTCAATATTTGGTTTTTGGCTTTTCGACGCGTTATAGGCCGACATTATTTCTGTACCTCGGAGGGAAAAGGCACCATGTCACAAAAAGTAAATTTTCCAGGGGAGCCAAATAAAGATATTTTTCCAAATTCATTTTTTGTTCCACTTTTCCGGTTATACTCTTTCCTGTACTTCTCACCATAATTATTACAGTTGGTATGGCCACTTAACCTCCCATATTTTAAAATGTTTTATTTTGATCTCCATTGTGAAAAAAATTTATGCCCATGTAGTGCCTTTTACCCTTAAGTAATGAAGTATCATAGCGCTTTTTAAAAATACATAAATCGCTTAATAGTAAACATAGGACATAGTGCTTTACACCTCTAGAAAGAGCAACAAAAAATTTGTAAAATGATGCCAAAATCTGAAAATCGAAAAAAATGGACATGGTGCCTTTTCCCTCCGAGGTACAGATATATTTTTGATATTTTTTTATTCTAACACCTTATTTATGTTCACTGTCACTATTTTACACTAATGTTTTGTATACAATCGATAGATCGTGACCGACAGCTGACGATTAAAACTTAAACGAAAATCGTAGCTTCCTCCGAGTCAAAAGTTATACAAATTGCAAATCTCGATACGCAGCAAAATGAGCTCGAAATGGCGGCGCTTCCCCCCTGCACCGCGCGCGATGCGTCACAGTCCTCGCTTATCTTAATGAATTCTTTGATCCTTTAGCTATCCAGTGGTCTAATTTAATTTTGGATGTAGACGATAGATTCGAAACTATAATGCCAAACTGTATCCCCCGATTTTGTTATCATTAGGTTTTTTTGGATTGCCTTCATATGATAGCAAATTTAAAGACGTATTCACGTCAAAAAAAAAAGGCACGCCTCACATATTTTTATTTCATATTATTTCTGCTCTTTCATCTGATGTTTATTTATTTTTTTTTGCAGATTAAATTGTACTGAAATTCACAAAATATGGGTAATAATTATTAACGGACTGCCTACTTTCTGATTGGTATTCAATATCAAGTTCACGAAGTGAATTATAAAGAATTAACAAAAACAAAAAAAGTATACCAAAAAAATTAAGTATCCACTTATTAAAATAAGATAACTCCCTTAAATTTAAAAAAAAAAACAGATAAATGGATTTTTAATGAAAGGAATTCCTCTTTGGTCTGTGGAGAAAAAAATGTTAAGGATACACCAAAAAAGAAATTAATAAAATCAATTTATCTTTAGTAGAAGGTAAGAAATTGTTGAATTTATTTATACTGTAATAATATCTACATATAAAGTCAAAATGAGGTTCAAAATGTTTAAAATCTAATAAAGTAAAGGATATAAAATCGATGATAAAAGGAAACAAAATTAAAAATATATTAACATGTAAAACAATAATAATAATATTTAACTAATTGTACATATTTACGAAATACAGTAAACTGGTTAAAAGAATTGTACATTATTTACAACTTAAAGGATAAAAACAAAGTGAATGCTTTAAGCTAACTATTATTTGTGTTTAATTTATTTCTGGTTTTCATTCATTATATGAGATTATTTTATAATATCTAATTATTATTATAATGTGTATAAATATAGATATATATTTATGGTGTTCATATTTTCCTTCTGTTTCCCCTAAATCAATCTGTTCAGATTTATCTCACAATGGCGCACTTGGAAGAAGGTAAGTGGACGTAACGGATATTATTAAATGGCCAAGATTACTATTCGTAATAATATTTAGAAGACCAATTATATTTGTATAATTATATTAATTGGTGCTCCTACATTAAATGCTGCAACACAAGGTATAGTTAGGTGATCTAATTTACTTCAAAAAAACTGAAAGGTTATACTAGTTAAGCATTATTTGTGAAGTAAGTGGAATCATATGTTTATCAATATTTAATTTTATAATCATTCCTTTTACTTTTACATTTCCCAGCAACTTGATTTAATTCAGTTTTTCTGTTTTCGTGGCTCCCTAATGTAAAGTACAATACTAAAACATTACCTACTTATGTATAAAAAAAAATACACAAGCCTTAAATTCATAAGTTTCATTAATTTTATTAACACTTTAGTATCACACATACACAACATGTGACATCACGTAACCTTATGGGTAACCTCCCTCACTCAGTCAATAGTTGTAGGTGTGAAGGAGGATAAGGTTACATTGGGGTTCACTAACCAATATGGGTGCGTTCCACTAAGCGACCACAACGACCAAAACATACCTTCAGGCGTTCCACTTGGCGACCGCGGTCGTGGCGAAAACGTCACTATTTTCGCCACGCGAAGCCCACAACGCCCCATCTATAGAGCTGGGTCGAAGTGGGCGTTCAGAGAAATATGGCGCAATTTTTGAAACAAAATATGGCGACCGAAAAAATTATCTCATGTAAATGAAAGTATTATTTCATGTAAATAATAGAATGTGTTTCTCAAAAGTCTACAAAAAATAAATAAATAAATAATTACTTATCCCTTTACATACTAAATCACTGAATAACAAAATCATTTACCTGAAATAACTTTTAAATTCTTCATCTGAATAAAGATCAATTACACTGATAGCTAATAATACGTGGCCTAAGTTTTCGCTTTTTATCATTGCGATTTTATAAAATTGCATTCCACTCTTCATCGGAACTAGATAAAGAACTTTCTAAAGCATTATTAATAAATATCCAACTGTTGCCACAAAAGACATTTTAATTTTATTTAAACGTAAATTTTATAAATACTCCACTAAAATGTAATATAAAAAATTGAATTATATATATTCTTTTAATATAAGTCAACTTTACCAATAATTAATAAAGTTTATTATAACTGCTTATAAACAGGGTTAAAATTAAAAAATAACCTCTTCAAGCTTCTGACTTATTTTCGAGACCGCCATATGTAATGTTTACATGAACGGTTAAAACGCCCACAGTCCGTTCCACTTGGGTTTTCGATCGCAACGCTCGCAAGCAAGTGGAACGGGCAAAATCGCGGTCGTGAGCGTGGTCGCTTAGTGGAACGCACCCTATATCGTTTGTTAAAACAGTAATTAAATATCGTCTGAAGTCCAAAACCGGTCAGGGATACAAAAATATAAAAAAAAAAAATGCATAGGCGACATTAAAGTCTGCAAGGTTATAACACATTGATGGTGATGCTCAGTGATATTTTAAAATAAGCATGTTTTAAAAGTGGCTGTAGCAAGAAACTTCTAATAAATATACTATTGCAATTTGCAGCTCATTATTTGTTTTATTATAAGATTTTATGAAGCGTGACATTGAAGATTCATTGACTGGTTGGTCAAGTAACTCCAATAAATAACTTGGAAGTTGTTTATTCATAATTTTTTTGTAGCAAATGTTTTCGTCACTGCAAGCGAAGTTCTTAATACTTACACAATCTGGAGGATGAAAACATGAATGGAAATAAAGATGCTTTTAAGTCAAACTAACTCCATGTAAGACCAAAAAGACTTATTTAAGATTGTCTTGAAGCCCACAAAGTATCAATCGGTCTCATTTATGTGATTTAGGGTACTGAGGATTATGAAAATAATAATAATAATGTTCATAAATAGAAATATAATCTTAAAAAAAATGGATAAATGTTTATTACACATTTAACAAAATAACTTCTTAAACTCTTCTCAAAATATTAAAAACTTCTAGATTTATTATCAACAAACTTGTTAGTCTTATTTGTTGAATTATAAGCTCGTTCCCACGCACACTTATCTTTAATATACTTTTCCAAACCGATTTTCAAAGCTATTATCGTTCCAAAAGAGGTTTTCATCACCTGTCTGGACAGTTCTGATATTATCAGCTTACGCTGTTTCTGATTTGCATAATTCCAGATAACATCAAATGATCTTGAACCATATTTATCAACGGCCAGATCAATGTAATGTCCCTGTGAAAAAAATTGATTAATTTAAATTAAACAAAAAAAAAAAAAATTATCAGTAGTTTTGTTCTAACAATAAAAGGGCAAAAAATAGTTATCATCATTAACTGCAACTAAATTAGTTACCTGTAAGTGTCAAGTAATAGAAATGATAATAATTTTTTTAAATTAATTCCTTAACTACATTCTGTCGCTAATAATTATCATTATTGTAAATGTAAGCATTTACCTTCAATGCATTCAATAGTCGATCTTTTGATTTCGCCCCAACTGTGGAGGAATCGAAGAAAGCATCAGTGACGTGACAACCTTTTGCGTCAGTTAGAATACGTTTTAACGTGGATATATTCAACGATAATGCAGCTTCAATAAACTGAAAAAGAGAAAAAAAGGTTTTTGAATTTAGATTATATCAAGAAATAAATTTTGATAAATTATATGTGGAAAAAGAAGATTTACTATTATTCAGAAATTAGAAACACCAGAAATGTGAAAAATTGAAAATTTCTTTTTTGATTTTCACTAAAAACTCTTTTTTTTAAAAAAAAGTGTAAACATTCATATTTAGTGCATATTTGTAATGAGTGAACAAAGTTCAACGAAGCCGTTTGTAAAAAAAATTCCATAACATGAAAAATACTGTATCGATATACTCGTTCTTATTTTTACCAATAAATGAATTTTCTTTCAAATTTAAAAATTGTATTACCCACACTACATAGGTGCCAGCCAGTACAATAAACACTAATCACACTTTTAGAGAAAAAGCTCGAACATTCCACTTTACCTCACTTAAAATCGAATGAATGAATCGAATTTTTCAAGAATCGAATTGATCGAATTTTCCAAGAAAAAACATTGCGATAAATGTTTCAAGTCTCTCTCACTCATGAGATTAAAGAGGGGGAAAAAAAAATCT
Organism: Rhodnius prolixus; assembly: GCF_049639745.1. Lineage (NCBI taxonomy): Eukaryota > Metazoa > Arthropoda > Insecta > Hemiptera > Reduviidae > Rhodnius > Rhodnius prolixus. The sequence continues at coordinate 4,334,189 of NW_027411603.1, read as the reverse complement.
CATCTCTTATTGTAGCCTTAACAGAATTTTCCTGTAAAACTGTTTATTTTAAAATTTATTGATCGATATGGTGAAAAACTGGAGAAAAATTAAAGAAAAAATAGGTCTTTTTTAAATTTTTGATATAAAAAATATAAAAGAAATATAAACGGATAAATATATTTAAAAGAAATGCCCAATTTTCGGTTAGCTAATTTTTTAGAAAAACTCTATGGACATCATTTTTTGCATTTTACGTGGTGGTCACTTAGGCTGGAAACATAGTGGAGCGGCGGGCAAAGCGGCGATGATAGCGAAGAGCAAAGCGGCGAAATCAAACACAGGTAAACATATGGGACCGCGCATAGTGGCGAGCAAAGCGAAGATAGAGCAACGCTATCTATAAAGAGTGGAGCGAAGCGTTATGATATGTTTGATTTCTTCGCTCTCATCGCGCTCAATTTGTAAAGGTTATTTTTCAAAGGTTATGGATATTGATACATTATTGGTTTAGTTTGTTTAAAGAAACCTCTGTGGGGCCATAGTATTTGCGAAGCTACAATAGTTTTTAATAATTAATAGTTTAAATTAATTAACAATTAGTAGTTAATGGAGAATTCAGGTAATTTTTGCTACATTTAATTTGGTTCTCAATCCCTTAATGCTAACTTTCATCTAAATACTAGGCAAAATTAAATTACATTTTCACGTCCTACTACTTCTGATCAGAACGAATTCTCCAATCCTTCTTCTGTAGCGTCGTACTACTCCAGTTTTTCAGATGAACAACATTAATTTACGACAAATCATGGTGTAGTGATTTAATAAAATTATTGTGTTTTTTTAATTGACTAATTTCTTTTTATCTGCATATATTTCTATTTTATTTTTATTTATTTTGATTTTCTTATCTTAAAGTAACTGCTAGGATTAATGGGGTTACACAGATTTGTATTTAGTAAATAACCTACATAGTTAATTTTTCTATATTGTGCCTAACTCATGTTTATGAGCTGTATTACTCAAAAACAATAAAATTTGATTTTGATTAATGGGGTTACACTGGGCTAGTATGTAATCAAATGTTGATATAGACATTCGAAAATACGCATGAAACTTGCCAGGATGCTCCCGAAGTTGTTGGTACAAGTGATGAAATTCACCAAGTTCATTTCTAGACTTATTTATGTCATGTACACTGCAGCTCCTACTACTAAGCTGCTGCAAATACCAAAGTTTTGAACGAAGAATTTTCATATAAAAATAGTTCCTCCATCTTGTTTCGTCGAAAGGAGAAACGCGTCTAAACTCGTCACTATGTGCATGCGAATCTTTGCTCGCTGCTCGTCGCTCTCTTTGATTTGAAGCAGCTATCATCGCCGCTTCGCTCGCCGCGCCACTATGTTTCCAGCCTTACTAATCGAAAATCAGCGCGATAACTATTACTCAATCCTCTTGGCAATCAACAAATTTACTAGTATTATTGGTTTTTGATCATGTTTTTAAGAGCTTCTTACAGCTTACAACCCCGAGATAGTTATTGTTCTCTCACGAAATGACATTGTCAGTACTAGGTCTACAAAAAGACTAGGCCTATATTGATGTTGACGCGCCTTAAATTGAAAATAAATAAATAAATAAATTACCTTCTGCGGCTTTTTGAATTTAAATATATTCTGCACAATTAAAGACCCATGCAAATTTACATTTACATCCACTTCAGTACTGACTTCATCACAAGTTTTCATTGAAATAACACATAAGAAGAGATATCTCTCTTTATTTGGACTTGAACATCCGACCGCCGTTGTTAAATTCTGTAAAGTGATGACAAACAACATACATGAGTTAGCATTATTAAAATACGCGAAAGAATTCCGTTAATTTTTTTTTTAACATATCTTCATTTAAAAAAGAAAAAACAAAACATACCTTCAAGAATTCACCTTGTTTCTCACCAGTATTAACACATGCATCTGAAAGTGCATGTAAAATGTCAAAATGGTTTGCTGAGATTATTTCACTAAATTTATCCTTAACTCCTTCCACGATATTTGCAAACTGAAAAAAAAAAAAAATGGAGATTGAGCTACACAAATTTGGTGAAACTATAACTCTCACGATTTTCTCAAAGTTATAAAAAAAAAAACTGTCTTCAAACTTGAAATTTGATTAAAAAAAAAAAATTATAAACTTTTGCAGTTTGAAATACCGATTACGTTAACCTATAACCCCTAGAGGGTAGGTTACCCTTTATCTGTTACACATAATTGCCAAAAAACGAATGTTTTTTAATACGGACAGTAATGCCAACAGTCACATTTTTAATATGAATCACTGCCTACAGTCTCTTCGAACAAATTTATAGGAAATCGCGTGAAAAAATTTCGAGAAAAATTGCAAAAAGAGTAAAATCCATTCTTTAAAATGAAATTTAGTACTGATTGAGCAATTAGCTTCAAACTCAGAATTAGCAACAACACTTTTTAACTCTCCTTTATAGTATCTAAGGCTTCACGTAAAACTAAAATACTTTGAGATGAGGGGGAGCCGCTTAATTAAATTTTCAAAAAAATCTTGTAGACCAACATGATGATTAGTACAAGGCGTGTACAAAGTTGGAACAAAATCATTTTTGAGAAAATTTGTTCAATGGTGCTTGCGGATGAGGAATTTTGTTCGACATCTTCTTACAGTCGGGTTCATTGTGGGACACTCATAGACAATTTTTTTTTAAAAAAAAATCACTTTTTCGAACTCAGGGGACTCTAAAACTGAAATTTCAGGTAAAAACTGGTAATAAAAATTTCACTCTTAATAAAAGAAAGTAAAAATTAACCTAACTAAATTACATTTTAAAATTACAAATAAAAAGAAGAATCGATTATGAACAAACTAAATAAATAATATATACATATTATTACCGTTATTTTATTACTGCAAGACTTGATCAATTTACAAACTGCAAAATGCCCTTTTTTCGATAGTATCAATGTTCCAATATGATTTAGGAATATTTTTTGATAAATTTCTTCTTGAATTTCTGGAGATGCAACATCGATTATAGCCTCCAATAACCTTTTTTTTGGGGGGAAGAAAGCCAATTAGTTATCTATCGAAACTGAGATCTGAGCAGGAAGTTTTTAAGATAAAATTGACGAAAAAAAATAAATAATATCTTAATTTTATTTTTAGAAGAACTTACCACTCACAATAATACTTAATTGATTTGAGAGATCCTAAAAGTCATCACTAGAATTATAATAAACTAGGTTTGACCGTTATTTTCTCCTAAACACTAACTACATTTATCACTTTATACAATAACTTAGGTGTCATTTAGTTGCAATAGGATTTGACTGAATTTTTTTCTATGATTTTTGCTTCTTTTGAGGCTATTTTGTCTGCGATTTCGTTACCAGTTAGGGTACGTTCACAACGGAGCTGTGAGCATAGATGATAGCAGAGATGATAGAAGTTATGCATCAGCGCTTAAAGAAAAACATAATACATTCGAATGTGAGCGTGCACAACGAAGCTGCGACTAGTGACTCATACGCGCTGCTATAAACGAGCATAGATGATAGAATTAAATATTTCATTTTTCTGCTAGCTGAACTCCAGTATCGGGACTTTAAAATGAGCTTCAAATTTGACTGCTGTTCAAAATACCTCTGTTTTTCAAGACATTTGGTGAAAACCGGCATTATTTTTTGTTATTATTTTATTATTACTTTTAAACAATTTTTTTTTTATATATATAAATCGTGCTTACATTAATAAAATATATTTTATTTTCATGTGAATTTGTTTTTTCTCAATAAATCTATTACTTACCTAAGAGTAATCAGTTTTTCTTCTATGGTTATAGGATTTCCATGGCAATTTTTCCAACGTTTTCTTAATTTTGACCTTATTTTTTTCTAAAATATAGTCGAATGAGCGTGAACCCATCCTCACATAATCAATAAAACGATCCGGATAATTTCTAAGTTCCTTATATAAATAGTGAAATTCACCCAAAGTACTTCGTTTTTTATTTATGGGATGTACGTGATATTTTCTAAAGCGTTTTTTCTTTAAAATATACCATTTTGTTGCTTCTTCACTACTCGACATGTTGCATGTATCACAGCTCCGTTGTGCACACTAATCAGCGATTATATTTTACTCTATCAGCTATCATCTCTGCAATCATCTATACTCACAGCTCCGTCGTAAACGTACCCAGAGTTGACTATGACCCGGAATCCTTTGAATTATAATTTTTTCCTAATTAAAATTACTATAGTGTCTAGTATGTAATTGTCACATTCAACTTTGAAATAATATACAATTTAGCGGCAAGCTACTTTAGAATCTGTCTTTATTGATCGTTTTAATGACATACTGCAATGTTCTAATCAGGTATTCACTTTGAAATACGAAAGTTTTATAATTTTTTTTAGCTTTTCATTGAATTCATTGCCTCTTTGTTAAATAGAACGCCCCAAATTGAATTTGAGCCTACTGCCGCCTCTCTGAGTCATTCATCCACACAATAGGAATCTGTAGTTTAGTAATTTTCTTTTTAAAAAAAAGTTATACAAAATTACGTACCTTGACCAAGGTACATCTTCAAAATATTCCACTGAAACAGTATCAGGCAAATTGTCATCATTTTTCATAAAACAATTCTCCATCAGAAAACGGACAAATTTTTGACATTTCTTTATTGAGACAGCCTTTAATGAATATATAAGTATCTGAAGAAAACCGGAAATAGATTCGTGATAGTAATTATCTAGAAAAACAAAAAAAAAAGAATATAATAGTTCAAGCGTTAGGCAGAAAATTAAGATATAATTAAACTATTTTAAAAAAACTAATTCAAACTGTTTACCTGCAATTTCTGGCCATTTCATTAACTTTTTACTAAATTTTTTTACAATAATTTTTGAAATGACAGTTTTATTGTTAGTTTTTGCATCATATCCTGAGCATACTGTAAGACATGTTCTGGCAGCAAAATTTATATTTAAATTCCAAATATCATTTTCAAAATTTTGCAATAATTGATTGCTTTTGTTGTTCAAATAATGTAAACATGTTTCTTTTTCCTCCTTTTCGGCTGTCTAAAATTTATTTGAAAATCTTTTTTTCTTGTGACAAAAAATGTAATCTAAGAAGTCATAATTTATTTTCCCATAAAAACTTACCCTAATTCTGTTTCCAGCTTCCTTAATTATAGCTTCTTCTACTCTACTCTCAGAACTGGATTTTATACGATTCATTTCCTGGTCCATGGCATCGGCAATTCTCTGTATTTCAGACCAAGGTGCATACGGTATTATTCGTTCTAAAACTGAAGCTGCCACAGTGTGATTGCATACATCCACTTCGATCCCTTCAGTTTGTTCTAAAGTATTTTTGGCAAGTATTTCTGAAATAAATGCCAGACAAAAAATAAAATAATAAAATGATACAAAACTTCGGTAATCATAAGTGGCGAATTGCCCTAATTCGCTAACTGTAAAGCCTAATTGATGGGCTTTGCCCCTCTGCACTCCTATGATATATATAACTATAATATAGAATAATAATCAGAAATGAGATATACTAAGGGTAGACTTTTGGATCTTTGCTTCCACTTTGCAGAGGCATTCCAATTTTAGCAAATTTATGTTAATCTGTTCAAATAACCAGTTGATTCACCTTCAGATAGCGATCAAAACTATTTGTAAACAATCAGTCTCAAAAGGTGAGGCCTTAGCAGAATTTAGTTTCAATACAAATAATATAAGTAAGATTCTAAGTAAATGTGGATGTGAATTGAATGGTTTCCACCTTAACAAAACTAAACTGACGACTATACGCGTTATCTAGTGATCATTATGAACTCTCGTTTCTATGTCCCTGTACTTATAAGTGTTCACAATAAAGTGCCTGTAACCCCCGCTTTCAGAGAAATCAGAAGTCTCCCAGAAATTGGCCATAGCTTGAGAATCTTAACCTAAATATGAACAGATTGGAACTATTACTACTTACTTTACCAGACAAAAATACTTTCTATTAATTTCGAAATAGAACTTGAATGGAAATATAACATTTTTGCCTTCAGCTTGGAATCGGAGATCAATATGAAAAAAAACTGAAACGGTTAGGGATAACAATTTAAACAATCCCATAGCTGGAACAGTAAAAGATTAGGCACGAACCTTAAGGACAAAATAAATCAAAGTTAACAATTATTACAAGATAATCAATCGAACTGTTTAAAAAAGAATCTCTGCTAACATTGTTTTCAGGAACGTACAATTACTTCTCTAATCTAATCAAACATCTTACAATGAAGCTGGTAATTTCTGAGAGACCTGAATTATAGTTACGTCAGATACTTTCTATACTACTGGGTTTTCCTTCATTCTCCAGTTCAACCAGTAAGGAGAAAAGCAGACATGTAAGATTGGATTTTTGCTGCTATTAATTTAAAAGATTTACAATTGGATGACAAAATATTAGATCAAATCTTTAAAAAAAATGAGATTACCTTTTTCCTCATCATCAATTTCCCCTTTTAAGACTTCGGCAATTCTTGAGAAATATTCGTAAGTATCTTGATTTAAACGACCCAGATTCTTTTCTTGCTTGAACTTCTTATGACTTTTATGAGACAAAGCATCACTTTTTCTTTTAAAACTTGCATCCATTATGGCACTTAATTTTTAAAACGGCATAAAACCAACATAAAATGACCACTAGATACACAGAATAATCTAGCACGCTGTTCAAGGAAGGTTATATTGCTGTAACTAACTATAACCTGCTAATATAAAAAAAATGGAACTTAAAACTTCTTTTTCATGGCTCGGAAATCTAAAAAGAGATTCGCAATACATTTTCTTCGATCGATCAGGGACAAGTATTTCATACACATCTAGTCAGCTAGTTTTGGAAGTACCAGTTCATAAAATACAGAAGAAATAGAAAATCTCGGCTGTTTTTATCATAAGATCCTTATTTTCTCGTTCTTACATTTTATGAGAGGAGTAGTTCATATACATTAGGTTTTGGATGTATTAGTTCGAAAAATGGGAAAATGTTATCAAATTTAATAGGAATTCCTTAATTTCTGCTACTTACATTTATGCCATGATTTGAGAATGCACTGAAATTTTCCTTGTTTTGGATGTATTTCTTCAGAAAACAGGTAAATATTTTCTGGTTTTACTAGAAGTCCTTCATTTTCTGCTTCCTAAATTCTATTTTTAGGCCCAGGTCTTATTCATACACTTTAGGTCGACTTGATTTGTAAAAAGAAGATTAGAAAAATTGTAAATTCGTACTAGTTTTAGTAGAAATTCTTCATTTTCTCGTTCTAATATTCCATTTTTATGACTTGGTCCTAGAGTACACTGTAGTTTGGCTAGTTTTGGACGTAGGGTTTTAGAAAAAAAAGATAAAAGAAGTAAATCTTTATTTGTTTTACTAAAAATTCCACATTACCAAAAGTTACTTACTTTCTCGTTCTTACATTCTTTTTTCTATGCCACGGCTAGATCATATACAATAGGTCGGCTAGTTTTGGAAGTACTAGTTCATAAAATACAGAAGAAATAGAAAAATCTTAAATGATTTTACAAGAGGTTTTCTGCTTCTTCTTGGCCTTATGGTTCTTCAAATTAACCATCACTCATTGGTCTGTCTTTAAGTAGTGGGTAGTTTGTCCGGTAATATGAATAGTTTTAAAGGCACTGTCCGTATGGTTTCCTAAGAATTATATTTTAATCTTATTTCTTCTGTATAATAGTTGTATAAGTCTGGGTATTAAGTGTAAGTTGGTTGGAAGTGGGCAGTTCGTCTGTAATATTGTCTTCCACAGCTGATCCCTAGGGTTCTTGTACTTTCTGCAGCCCAAGATACATGATTAGCTTCGGCTGTTGATTCTTTGTCACAGAAGCATATAGGATATATTTATATATATAAATAAAAATAACAATTTTTGTACATATACATATATAAATATATAACATTGTTCATTTCTGATCTACTAAATGAATTCATTCAAGATGAGAAAAAATTCAAAGTAGAATGCAAAAATAATAAAGTTTCTTTTTTGTTTTATTATTATTATTTGTGAAATCTATAATTTATAAACATTTAAGTAAATTATAAGTTATGTATCTTTTTAATTGAATAGACTTCTTTCTTCTTCTATGTGCCAAATGGTGAGGTGAATAGCTGTGGTTGAATCTTCAATCTGCTTATGGTGCAGTAAAATCCTCATGTTTTCCGAAAATGCTGCAAACCATAACTGGGTATGGAGGATTGTATTGAGGAGTAGAATTTTCCTTTAACTGGTCGTGGGGTTGAGTAAATTTGCGCCCATTTTCCTGTAACATGATTTGTTTTTGATAGTTTTCTTCTTCTTTTTTTTTTTAGGTGTTTCTTGGAGATGGGTGGACAGTTCGCGCGCCGTTATCGGCCATCTCATTTCCACCTAATTCGCGTTTGTGCTCTCACCTACACCAGATACACTAATCTACCGTTAGAATTTTTCTTATGTAACAGAGTTAACGTGTCTAGAACCAAAAGCTAAGGCCAACTACCGGGGTTGTTTTAAGTTTTGGAGAGCGTTCATAATGATGTGAGTGCTGAATATTCGCTGACCAGATGTGGGTTAGGCATTTATCAATGGTTGTGAGTTCGGCTGTAAATATTGAAGATTTCTTATTGAATTATCGGATGACGGAATTATTTAAAATTGTAAACTTCAGCAATATATATCTTAAGTTTCATAAAATGGTGTCTTACGTTCGATATTAAAACCAAAAAAATCCACAATAAACAATTTTCTAAAAATCATTTTTTGGTTCAAGCGGAACTCAAAATGTTTATTGAATACTCAAAAATCTGCATCACTAAAATAGAAAGTAAAAACATTGTGAGGAACATCATTTTATTGAGTTCATTAATATGGAAACTTGAATCATTCAATAATTTTTTAATTGAAATCTATGTAATGTTAGAATATTTTGATTTTTATCAAGTTAATTAATTTCTCAGCTGCTCTCTATCATCTGTTTCAAATAAATAAAATAGTGTCAGGTAATTTTACATTTACACACGGCAGCATTTATCTTGTTCAATCAAAATTTGAATATTTTAAATTATATAAAGCCAAATGAAAATTTAAACTTTATAGCTTACAATGAGATTACCACAAATTTGTAAATTACCGTTAGAACTTTTGGTGCAAATTTTAGATTATCTCAGTTATGAAGAGGCCAGCATGACTGTGAAAGTATGCCAGCACTTTGAACGTGGGGTATGTTATTTATTTAAAATGGGTTTGATCAATCTTCGCAGGCGCATAGAGAAGGAAATGAATGCGTGTCTGACAAAACTGAGCAATCTACCCATGAATGAGGAACACCTAAGAATAGAATTTGTGAAACTTCTATCATTCCTTAGATTTCTGCTTACAGAGATGGATCTGATGTACGCGTTGGTGTGGCGATTCAGCACGTTGAACGCGATCTGGAGCAGACTATGCCCTCTGTTGGCCCCAGTGTTTGAAGAGTTCCATACCAAAATCGAACAGAGAATCAATGTACGTCGCAATCAGAATCACGTATTCTTCAATCTGCCCAACACGTTTCCTATGTGGCACAATTTCCTGACCCTCTACGACGGCAGTCTGTACAACCAATTCAACACACTCCTGCCACAGCCTATAGACTTCGAGATAATGGCCATCGACATTCTTACCTGTTGCCCTTCTATCAACTTTCAAATCGCTTTCAAACGGCTGATTGACACCGAGGATACTTTCAACGTGCAATCCTTCTTCAAACTCAATCACCTCAAGCCAGCCTGCCAGATACCAAAAGTTCACAATTCTCAGTATGATGATAAAGAAAAACAGCGTCAGTTAATAAAATTCTTGAGGGAATGCGTCCAATGGGAGAACTATACCCACTTGCAAGAATTTCTGAACGAGATCTCTGATCTGGAAATGGTATTGTGGATTATGTTTGATCTAGGAGGACGAGATGCTTTGATCCAGAAACTGCAAAACAAGTACAACAATGTGCAGTTGAACCCCTATCAGCCTATACTGAAATATGTAGGCTTCATTTACGCTGCAGACGGGAAACATTGGAATGAGCATTATTGTCGTTTCAACACGTATAACGAAAGTTACACTGGTCTTAGGTGCACAATTGATGCTTTAAATAAAAAAATTGAAGATTTACCTTTAATATTTACAGTTTTACGAGGCTGGAAGCGTAATACTCTGCACGAAACTGTGGACACAAAAGAAATTATCAGCTTTGAAAACGTTGACTCACATTTCGATGTAATTTCTTTAAAGAGAAGGGAAAAAAACCGCAATACTAAATTTCAACTGATCATCCGCTATAGGGAGCAACTGTTTAGCACGCCGGCGGAAGCGATAGTCAACGTTTCGTACGACGAACGGAAGCAGAGTTACATAACCATGGATTTTATAGGTTCTGAACCGTTACCATCCAGCAGCAACCGTCCACCCACGCCTGATATTGCCTGAATCACCAGTTTCTGAGTTTCTGCTCACTAGCTCTTTAATAAACTTTATTTAGGATTTTTTTTTTCAATTCATTTAAATAAATTTGGATAAAACTAACTCACAATTAGCCACAAATCACAATTCTGCAACAATCTCAGCTGATGTCCAAACTATAACCTCCTTGATTGAATAATAATGCCATCAGTCACATTTTTAACATAAATCCACTGCCTACAGTTTCTTCGAACAAATTTATAGGATATCGCGTGAAGCAATTTCGAAAAATTCTCTTAAAAAGGAGTAAAATCCATTCTTTAAAATGGAATTTAGTTCTGATTGTGCAATTAGCTTCAAACTCAGAATCGCAACAACAACTTAAACCCTCAAGACCTGACGTAATACTGAAATAGTTTGAGAAGAGGGGAGCCACTTAATTCAAATTTTCAAATAAATCTTGTAGACCAACATGATGAGTACAAGACATGTACAAAGTTGGAACAAAATCATTTTTGAGAAAATCTGTTCAATGGTGCGTGCGGATGAGGAATTTTGTTCGACATCTTCTTACAGTCGGGTTCATTGTGGGACACTCATAGACAATTTTTTTTTTTTAAAAAAAATCACTTTTTCGAACTCAGGGGACTCTAAAAATGAAATTTCTGGTGCAAACTGCTAATAAAAATTTGACTCTTAATAAAAGAAAGTAAAAATTACCTAACTAAATTACATTCAAACTAAGACTTGATTTAAAACTACAAATGGAAAGAAGAAACGATTATGATCACACTAAATAAATAATATGTATATTATTACCTGTATTTTATTACTGTAAAACTTGATATAAATATCTGAAGAAGACCGGAAATAGATTCGTGAAATAGAAGAGAATATAATAATTCAAGCGTCAGGCAGAAAATTAGGATTTACAAAAACAAAACTATTTTAAAAGTTCATAAAAACTAATTCAAACTGTTTACCTGCAATTTCTGACCAGTTCATTAACTTTTTGCATCATATCCTGAGCATACTGTAAGACATGTTCTGGCAGCAAAATTTATATTTAAATTCCAAATATCATTTTCAAAATTTTGCAACAATTGATCGCTTTTGTTGTTCAAATAATGTAAACATGTTTCTTTTTCCTCCTTTTCGGCTGTCTAAAATTGATTTGAAAATCTTTTTTTCTTGTGACAAAAAATGTAATCTAAGAAGTCATAATTTATTTTCCCATAAAAACTTACCCTAATTCTGTTTCCAGCTTCCTTAATTATAGCTTCTTCTACTCTACTCTCAGAACTGGATTTTATACGATTCATTTCCTGGTCCATGGCATCGGCAATTCTCTATATTTTAGACTGGTCTGATCCTGGGATGCATAAGGTATAATTTGTTCTAAAACTGAAGCTGCCAATGTATGATTGTATACACCTATACACCCACTTCGATCCCTTCAGTATTTTTGGCCAATATTTCTGAAATAGATGCCAGAAAAAAATAAAGAATAGATTTAAAACTTCGGTAAGAGACCCTATCACTCACTAGTTCAGAATGTTTCAGTAAGTTTTTCCGTTGCTAGAGTACAGTTAAATAAAGGGTCGTCGTTTATGGTAGGTTTTACAACTAATTTTTCACTTAAGTAAGTCAAACAACTTAATGCAAATTAAATAAATAGAAAATTAGCTTTAAAACTGAAAATAAATTCAAAGGTTTTTTTTTTTCCAAATTTTAAGACATTACCAAAGGGTCGCTAACTGTAAAGCCTGATGAATGGGCTTTGCTCCCAGCACTCCTATGATATATATAACTATAATATAGAATAATAATCTGAAATGAGATATACTAAGGGTAGATGTTCGGTTGTTTGCTTCTACTTTGCAGGGGCATTCCAGTTTTAGCAAATTTATGTTAATCTGTTCAAATTAACAATTTGATTCATCTTCAGATAGCGATCAAAACTATTTGTAAACAATCAGTCTCAAAACGTGTGGCTTTAGCAGAATTTAGTTTCAATAAAAATAATATAAGTAAGATTCTAAGTAACTTTGGATAATCTAACTAAAAACACCTAACTGTTCAATTAAAAAATCTCAGCTAACATTGTTTTCAGGAAGGTACATACATTACTTTCTCTAACTTCTAACATCTTACAATGAAATGCAACTTTTTGAAAGAGCTAAGTTATAGTTACGTCAGATACTCTCTATAAAAGTCAACTGGATTTCCCTTCATTCTCCTCTTCAAACAGTAAGGAGAAGAGCAGACATGTAAGATTGGATTTTCATTGCTATTAATTTATAAAATATATATAATTGGATTATAAAATATTAAATAAAATCTTTAAACAAAAAATATGGGATTACCTTTATTTTCTCATCATCTAGTTTCCCTTTAAAGACTTCGGCAATTCTGGAAAAATATTCGTATGTACATATCTTGATTTAAACGACCCTGTCTCTTTTCTTGTTTGAACTTCATATGATTTTTATGAGACGAAGCGTTACTTTTTCTTTTAAAACTTATTACCATTATTGTACTTAATTATTAAAACCAAAAACCAACATAAAACGACCTCCCTTTATATTAACAGCATTATCACGCAGGAAGGTTATATTGGTGTAACTATAATCATCCCCACTTTATAAATTGAACATACGTGGGGCGTGTGAAAAGTCCGTGCAAAAATAAAAACTACTTAATTTTTTGGGGTAAACCTTTTTTATTTTTCAACAAAGTCTCCTTTTAGGTTTATACACTTCGTCCAACGCTGTTCTAGTTTGTTGATCCCTTCCGAATAATAGGATTTGTCCAAGTCTGAAAAATAGCCATTCGTTTCTGCAATCACCTCCTCGTTTGAATAAAATCTTTTTCCCGCCAGCCATTTCTTCATATTGGGGAACAAATAGTAGTCCGAGGGAGCCAAGTCTGGAGAATAGGGGGGATGTGAAACGAGTTGGAACCCTATTTCCATTAATTTTGCGACCACAACTGCTGATGGGTGAGCTGGTGCGTTGTCGTGATGGAAAAGGACTTTTTTGTGGGCCAATCGTGGGCGTTTTACTTGCAGCTCGGTTTTCAAACGGTCCAATAACGATGAATAATATGCACCTGTAATAGTTTTACCCTTTTCCAGATAGTCGATGAGGATTATTCCTTGCGAATCCCAAAAGTCGCCATAATCTTTCCGGCCGAAGAAACGGTCTTCGCCTTTTTTGGCGCAGATTCCCCCTTGGTAACCCATTGTTTCGATTGTTCTTTGGTCTCAGGAGTGTAGAGATGTATCCATGTTTCATCCTCAGCGACGAAACGACGCTTAAAGTCCTGCGGATTATTCTGGAACAGCTGCAAACCGTCCTTGCAACACTTCACACGATTTCGTTTTTGGTCAAGCGTGAACAATCGCGGCACCCATCTTGCGGATAGCTTTGTCATGTCCAAATGTTGATGCAAAATATTATGTACCCGTTCATTAGAGATGCCCACAGCACTAGCACTCTCACGCACCTTCACTCTTCTGTCATCCATCACCATTTCATGGATTTTATCAATGATTTCTGGAGTAGTAACCTCAACAGGGCGTCCAGAACGTTCAGCGTCACTTGTGCCCATATGGTCACTCCGAAAATTTTGAAACCACTTATAAACTGTTCTAATCGAAGGTGCAGAGTCACCATAATGTTTAATCAAGCTTCTCTTTAGTCTCCTGAGGCGTTTTGCCTTTCATAAAGTAGTGTTTAATCAACATAAGAAATTCTTTTTCGTCCATTTTTTGAAAATCACTCGACTTCCTCGATTCAAACGAATGCCAAACACAAAGAAATAGACCGATCTGGCTGAAACTTGGTGTGTGTTCTTCCAAGAGATGCTACTAACTAAACATAACCTCGATACGCGCCAGTGGTGCTATCTCTCTGACTTTGCACGGACTTTTCAAACGACCCTCGTAAAACGCAACTAGCGCTCTTGTGGTTGTTTCCTTAAATAAGGCCTCCTATCGGTTTTGTTCTAAACTAATTGTAACTAGTCCTATTTCAGAACTTTTTACAAAACAACATAAACCACAATATCAAACTGAGATAGCTGCTATCTTGTGGAAGTTGTGAGTTAAAACAATTTCCTATACTTTGAGACATATCTGCTTTATTTTATATTAAGATATAAAGTAAAAATTTAAAAAAATTCACATAAAGAGAAACAAAAAAATAAACTATAAACTCTATTACAAAAAATAAATGATCACCCATATGAATTTAAGATAAATTGCAAAAAAATTAAACTTTACATAAAATAATTATTTTAAAATTAAACATTAAATTGTTTAACAACAATCTTTTTGCGAATTATTAAATTTTTTTGAAACAGCCTCCTAAATTGTATTAAAAAAGCTCCATTTAAATAAATAAATTCCCAAGGTGAAGTTCAAATCTAATCCCATAAATTTTCATCCAGTACTAACTTTTAAGAAAAGCGCTACTCCCTTGGGTTTTCTTGAAAATGAAATTAACTTACATCTTTTAAGTTGTACAGGGAAAGGGTGCAAATTTTTCCCATCAAAAAGGCTTTTCAAAATAAATACTAAAATCCCTTACACACCATCATAATTAGATCTAGATCATGCTGCTGTTAATGCTGATGCTGTTCATGATACTGTTATTAAATTCCTTTAAATCTCAAACGTTACTCATCGCATCATTTAGATTTCAATGAATCATTTACCAAATTGTAGAGAAAAGTTAGCTCTACAACTGGTATAAATAGCGATGTTTTAGTGATAATAGTTATTAAGTTATGGAAGGTTAAAATTTCTTAGTTTTCAAACTCTTCAAATTTCAAACCTTTTATATCAATAACTCTACCTATTTGGTAGAATTCAATTATTTCTTTACCAAATTGTAGAGAAAACTATGCTCTATAACTGATATAAATTGCAATGTTTTAATGATAGTAGTTATTGAGCTATGGAAGGTTAAAATTTCGTGGATTTTGAATCTCTTCAAATTTCACACGTTAATATCTCTTTTCGTATTTGTCAGATTCCTATGATTTCTTTACCGAAATGTAGAGAATACATAGCTGTATAACTGGTATTATCTGCAACATATTATTGATAGTAGTTAATGAGATATGGAAGGATAAATATTCGGTCTTTTCAAATACGTTCAACTTTTAAACCTTTACATCTGTTTTCGTATTAGACAGATTTTAATGAATCTTTACCAAATTGTAGAGAAAAGTTAGCTCTACAACTGGTATAAATAGCGATGTTTTAGTGATAATAGCTATTGAGTTATAGAAGGTTAAATTTTTTGACGATTTCAACTTTTATTTCGAATTCCTTCAAATTTCAAACCTTTATATCTCTTTTCATATTTGTCAGATTTCTATGATTTCTTTACCGAAATGTAGAGAATACATAACTGTATAACTGGTATAATCTGTATGATATTATTGATAGTAGTTAATGAGATATGGAAGGATAAATATTCGGTCTTTTCAAATACGTTCAACATTTAAACCTTTACATCTCTTTTCGTATTTATCAGATTTTAATGAATCTTTACCAAATTGTAGAGAATGGTTAGCTCTACAACTGGTATAAATAGCGACGTTTCAGTGATAATAGTTATTGAGTTATAGAAGGTTAAATTTTTTGACGTTTTCAACTTCGTTTCGAATTCCTTCAAATTTCAAACCTTTATATCTCTTTTCGTATTTGTCAGATTTCTATGATTTCTTTACCGAAATGTAGAGAATACATAGCTGTATAACTGGTATTATCTGCAAGATATTATTGATAGTAGTTAATGAGATATGGAAGGATAAATATTCGGTCTTTTCAAATACGTTCAACTTTTAAACCTTTACATCTCTTTTCGTATTTACTAGATTTTAATGAATCTTTACCGAATTGTAGAGAAAAGTTAGCTCTACAACTGGTATAAATAGCGATGTTTTAGTGATAACAGTTATTGAGTAATAGAAGGTTAAATTTTTTGACGATTTCAACTTATATTTCGAATTCCTCAAATTTCAAACGTTAATATCTCTTTTCGTATTTGTCAGATTTCTTTGATTTCTTTACCGAATTGTAGAGAATATATAGCTATATAGATGGTATAAACTGCAAGATTTTATTGATAATAGTTAATGAGATATGGAAGGTTAAATTTACGGTCTTTTCAAATACGTACAACATTTAAACCTTTACATCTCTTTTCGTATTTACTAGATTTTAACGAATTCTTTACCAAATTGTAGAGAAATGTTAGTTCTACAACTGGTATAAGTAGCGATGTTTTAGTGATTATAGTTATTGAGTAATAGAAGGTTAAATTTTTTGACGATTTCCACTTTTATTTCGAATTCCTTCAAATTTCAAACCTTTATATCTCTTTTCGTATTTGTCAGATTTCTATGATTTCTTTACCGAAATGTAGAGAATACATAACTGTATAACTGGTATAATCTGTATGATATTATTGATAGTAGTTAATGAGATATGGAAGGATAAATATTCGGTCTTTTCAAATACGTTCAACTTTTAAACCTTTACATCTCTTTTCGTATTTATCAGATTTTAATGAATCTTTACCAAATTGTAGAGAATGGTTAGCTCTACAACTGGTATAAATAGCGACGTTTCAGTGATAATAGTTATTGAGTTATAGAAGGTTAAATATTTTAACGTTTTCAACTTCGTTTCGAATTCCTTCAAATTTCAAACCTTTATATCTCTTTTCGTATTTATCAGATTTTAATGAATCTTTACCAAATTGTAGAGAATGGTTAGCTCTACAAATGGTATAAATAGCGACGTTTCAGTGATAATAGTTATTGAGTTATAGAAGGTTAAATTTTTTGACGTTTCCAACTTCGTTTCGAATTCCTTCAAATTTCAAACCTTAATATCTCTTATCGTATTTGTCAGATTTCTATGATTTCTTTACCGAAATGTAGAGAATACATAGCTGTATAACTGGTATTATCTGCAAGATATTATTGATAGTAGTTAATGAGATATGGAAGGATAAATATATGGTCTTTTCAAATACGTTCAACTTTTAAACCTTTACATCTCTTTTCGTATTTACTAGATTTTAACGAATTCTTTACCAAATTGTAGAGAAATGTTAGTTCTACAACTAGTATAAATAGCGATGTTTTGGTGATAATAGTTATTGAGTTATAGAAGGTTAAATTTTTTAACGTTTTCAACTTCGTTTCGAATTCTTTCAAATTTCACACGTTAATATCTCTTTTCGTATTTGTCAGATTTCTTTGATTTCTTTACCGAATTGTAGAGAATATATAGCTGTATAACTGGTATAATCTGTAAGATATTATTGATAGTAGTTAATGTGATATGGAAGGTTAAATTTTTGGTCTTTTCAAATACGTTCAACTTTTAAACCTTTACATCTCTTTTCGTATTTACTAGATTTTAACATTACCAAATTGTAGAGAAATGTTAGTTCTACAACTGGTATAAATAGCGATGTTTTGGTGATAATAGTTATTGAGTTATAGAAGGTTAAATTTTTTAACGTTTTCAACTTCGTTTCGAATTCTTTCAAAGTTCACACGTTAATATCTCTTTTCGTATTTGTCAGATTTCTATGATTTCTTTACCGAAATGTAGAGAATACATAGCTGTATAACTGGTATTATCTGCAAGATATTATTGATAGTAGTTAATGAGATATGGAAGGTTAAATTTACGGTCTTTTCAAATACGTACAACTTTTAAACCTTTACATCTCTTTTCGTATTTACTAGATTTTAACGAATTCTTTACCAAATTGTAGAGAAATGTTAGTTCTACAACTGGTATAAATAGCGATGTTTTGGTGATAATAGTTATTGAGTTATAGAAGATTAAATTTTTTAACGTTTTCAACTTCGTTTCGAATTCTTTCAAATTTCACACGTTAATATCTCTTTTCGTATTTGTCAGATTTCTTTACCGAAATGTAGAGAATACATAACTGTATAACTGGTATTATCTGCAAGATATTATTGATAGTAGTTAATGAGATATGGAAGGTTAAATTTACGGTCTTTTCAAATACGTACAACTTTTAAACCTTTACATCTCTTTTCGTATTTACTAGATTTTAACGAATTCTTTACCAAATTGTAGAGAAATGTTAGTTCTACAACTGGTATAAATAGCGATGTTATAGTGATAATAGTTATTGAGTTATAAAAGGTTAAATTTTTTAAAGTTTCCAACTTCGTTTCGAATTCTTTCAAATTTCACACGTTAATATCTCTTTTCGTATTTGTCAGATTTCTTTGATTTCTTTACCGAATTGTAGAGAATATACAGCTGTATAACTGGTATAATCTGTAAGGTATTATTGATAGTAGTTAATGTGATATGGAAGGTTAAATTTTTGGTCTTTTCAAATACGTTCAACATTTAAACCTTTTCGTATTTACTAGATTTTAACGAATTCTTTACCAAATTGTAGAGAAATGTTAGTACAACAACTAGTATAAATAGCGATGTTTTGGTGATAATAGTTATTGAGTTATAGAAGGTTAAATTTTTTAACGTTTTCAACTTCGTTTCGAATTCTTTCAAATTTCACACGTTAATATCTCTTTTCGTATTTGTCAGATTTCTATGATTTCTTTACCGAAATGTAGAGAATACATAGCTGTATAACTGGTATTATCTGCAAGATATTATTGATAGTAGTTAATGAGATATGGAAGGTTAAATTTACGGTCTTTTCAAATACGTACAACTTTTAAACCTTTACATCTCTTTTCGTATTTACTAGATATTAACGAATTCTTTACCAAATTGTAGAGAAATGTTAGTTCTACAACAGGTATAAATAGCGATGTTATAGTGATAAAAGTTATTGAGTTATAGAAGGTTAAATTTTTTAAAGTTTCCAACTTCGTTACAAATTCTTTCAAATTTCACACGTTAATATCTCTTTTCGTATTTGTCAGATTTCTTTGGTTTCTTTACCGAATTGTAGAGAATATATAGCTGAATAACTGGTATAATCTGTAAGGTATTATTGATAGTAGTTAATGTGATATGGAAGGTTAAATTTTTGGTCTTTTCAAATACGTTCAACTTTTAAACCTGTACATCTCTTTTCGTATTTACTAGATTTTAACGAATTCTTTACCAAATTGTAGAGAAATGTTAGTTCTACAACTGGTATAAATAGCGATGTTTTGGTGATAATAGTTATTGAGTTATAGAAGGTTAAATTTTTTAACGTTATCAACTTCGTTTCGTATTCTTTCAAATTTCACACGTTAATATCTCTTTTCGTATTTGTCAGATTTCTATGATTTCTTTACCGAAATGTAGAGAATACATAACTGTATAACTGGTATAATCTGTATGATATTATTGATAGTAGTTAATGAGATATGGAAGGATAAATATTCGGTATTTTCAAATACGTTCAACTTTTAAACCTTTACATCTCTTTTCGTATTTACTAGATTTTAACGAATTCTTTACCAAATTGTAGAGAAATGTTAGTTCTACAACTGGTATAAATAGCGATGTTTTGGTGATAATAGTTATTGAGTTATAGAAGATTAAATTTTTTAACGTTTTCAACTTCGTTTCGAATTCTTTCAAATTTCACACGTTAATATCTCTTTTCGTATTTGTCAGATTTCTTTACCGAAATGTAGAGAATACATAACTGTATAACTGGTATTATCTGCAAGATATTATTGATAGTAGTTAATGAGATATGGAAGGTTAAATTTACGGTCTTTTCAAATACGTACAACTTTTAAACCTTTACATCTCTTTTCGTATTTACTAGATTTTAACGAATTCTTTACCAAATTGTAGAGAAATGTTAGTTCTACAACTGGTATAAATAGCGATGTTATAGTGATAATAGTTATTGAGTTATAAAAGGTTAAATTTTTTAAAGTTTCCAACTTCGTTTCGAATTCTTTCAAATTTCACACGTTAATATCTCTTTTCGTATTTGTCAGATTTCTTTGATTTCTTTACCGAATTGTAGAGAATATACAGCTGTATAACTGGTATAATCTGTAAGGTATTATTGATAGTAGTTAATGTGATATGGAAGGTTAAATTTTTGGTCTTTTCAAATACGTTCAACATTTAAACCTTTTCGTATTTACTAGATTTTAACGAATTCTTTACCAAATTGTAGAGAAATGTTAGTACAACAACTAGTATAAATAGCGATGTTTTGGTGATAATAGTTATTGAGTTATAGAAGGTTAAATTTTTTAACGTTTTCAACTTCGTTTCGAATTCTTTCAAATTTCACACGTTAATATCTCTTTTCGTATTTGTCAGATTTCTATGATTTCTTTACCGAAATGTAGAGAATACATAGCTGTATAACTGGTATTATCTGCAAGATATTATTGATAGTAGTTAATGAGATATGGAAGGTTAAATTTACGGTCTTTTCAAATACGTACAACTTTTAAACCTTTACATCTCTTTTCGTATTTACTAGATATTAACGAATTCTTTACCAAATTGTAGAGAAATGTTAGTTCTACAACAGGTATAAATAGCGATGTTATAGTGATAAAAGTTATTGAGTTATAGAAGGTTAAATTTTTTAAAGTTTCCAACTTCGTTACAAATTCTTTCAAATTTCACACGTTAATATCTCTTTTCGTATTTGTCAGATTTCTTTGGTTTCTTTACCGAATTGTAGAGAATATATAGCTGAATAACTGGTATAATCTGTAAGGTATTATTGATAGTAGTTAATGTGATATGGAAGGTTAAATTTTTGGTCTTTTCAAATACGTTCAACTTTTAAACCTGTACATCTCTTTTCGTATTTACTAGATTTTAACGAATTCTTTACCAAATTGTAGAGAAATGTTAGTTCTACAACTGGTATAAATAGCGATGTTTTGGTGATAATAGTTATTGAGTTATAGAAGGTTAAATTTTTTAACGCTATCAACTTCGTTTCGAATTCTTTCAAATTTCACACGTTAATATCTCTTTTCGTATTTGTCAGATTTCTATGATTTCTTTACCGAAATGTAGAGAATACATAACTGTATAACTGGTATAATCTGTATGATATTATTGATAGTAGTTAATGAGATATGGAAGGATAAATATTCGGTATTTTCAAATACGTTCAACTTTTAAACCTTTACATCTCTTTTCGTATTTATCAGATTTTAATGAATCTTTACCAAATTGTAGAGAATGGTTAGCTCTACAACTGGTATAAATAGCGACGTTTCAGTGATAATAGTTATTGAGTTATAGAAGGTTAAATATTTTAACGTTTTCAACTTCGTTTCGAATTCCTTCAAATTTCAAACCTTTATATCTCTTTTCGTATTTATCAGATTTTAATGAATCTTTACCAAATTGTAGAGAATGGTTAGCTTTACAACTGGTATAAATAGCGACGTTTCAGTGATAATAGTTATTGAGTTATAGAAGGTTAAATTTTTTGACGTTTCCAACTTCGTTTCGAATTCCTTCAAATTTCACACGTTAATATCTCTTTTCGCATTTGTCAGATTTCTATGATTTCTTTACCGAAATGTAGAGAATACATAGCTGTATAACTGGTATTATCTGCAAGATATTATTGATAGTAGTTAATGAGATATGGAAGGATAAATATTTGGTCTTTTCAAATACGTTCAACTTTTAAACCTTTACATCTCTTTTCGTATTTATCAGATTTTAATGAATCTTTACCAAATTGTAGAGAATAATTAGCTCTACAACTGGTGTAAATAGCGATGTTTTGGTGATAATAGTTATTGAGTTATAGAAGGTTAAATTTTTTAACGTTTTCAACTTCGTTTCGAATTCTTTCAAATTTCACACGTTAATATCTCTTTTCGTATTTGTCAGATTTCTTTACCGAAATGTAGAGAATACATAACTGTATAACTGGTATTATCTGCAAGATATTATTGATAGTAGTTAATGAGATATGGAAGGTTAAATTTACGGTCTTTTCAAATACGTACAACTTTTAAACCTTTACATCTCTTTTCGTATTTACTAGATTTTAACGAATTCTTTACCAAATTGTAGAGAAATGTTAGTTCTACAACAGGTATAAATAGCGATGTTATAGTGATAAAAGTTATTGAGTTATAGAAGGTTAAATTTTTTAAAGTTTCCAACTTCGTTTCAAATTCTTTCAAATTTCACACGTTAATATCTCTTTTCGTATTTGTCAGATTTCTTTGGTTTCTTTACCGAATTGTAGATAATATATAGCTGAATAACTGGTATAATCTGTAAGGTATTATTGATAGTAGTTAATGTGATATGGAAGGTTAAATTTTTGGTCTTTTCAAATACGTTCAACATTTAAACCTGTACATCTCTTTTCGTATTTACTAGATTTTAACGAATTCTTTACCAAATTGTAGAGAAATGTTAGTTCTACAACGGGTATAAATAGCGATGTTTTGGTGATAATAGTTATTGAGTTATAGAAGGTTAAATTTTTTAACGTTATCAACTTCGTTTCGAATTCTTTCAAATTTCACACGTTAATATCTCTTTTCGTATTTGTCAGATTTCTATGATTTCTTTACCGAAATGTAGAGAATACATAACTGTATAACTGGTATAATCTGTATGATATTATTGATAGTAGTTAATGAGATATGGAAGGATAAATATTCGGTATTTTCAAATACGTTCAACTTTTAAACCTTTACATCTCTTTTCGTATTTATCAGATTTTAATGAATCGTTACCAAATTGTAGAGAATGGTTAGCTCTACAACTGGTATAAATAGCGACGTTTCAGTGATAATAGTTATTGAGTTATAGAAGGTTAAATATTTTAACGTTTTCAACTTCGTTTCGAATTCCTTCAAATTTCAAACCTTTATATCTCTTTTCGTATTTATCAGATTTTAATGAATCTTTACCAAATTGTAGAGAATGGTTAGCTTTACAACTGGTATAAATAGCGACGTTTCAGTGATAATAGTTATTGAGTTATAGAAGGTTAAATTTTTTGACGTTTCCAACTTCGTTTCGAATTCCTTCAAATTTCAAACCTTAATATCTCTTTTCGCATTTGTCAGATTTCTATGATTTCTTTACCGAAATGTAGAGAATACATAGCTGTATAACTGGTATTATCTGCAAGATATTATTGATAGTAGTTAATGAGATATGGAAGGATAAATATTTGGTCTTTTCAAATACGTTCAACTTTTAAACCTTTACATCTCTTTTCGTATTTATCAGATTTTAATGAATCTTTACCAAATTGTAGAGAATAATTAGCTCTACAACTGGTGTAAATAGCGATGTTTTGGTGATAATAGTTATTGAGTTATAGAAGGTTAAATTTTTTAACGTTTTTAACTTCGTTTCGAATTCTTTCAAATTTCACACGTTAATATCTCTTTTCGTATTTGTCAGATTTCTTTGATTTCTTTACCGAATTGTAGAGAATATATAGCTGTATAACTGGTATAATCTGTAAGATATTATTGATAGTAGTTAATGTGATATGGAAGGTTAAATTTACGGTCTTTTCAAATACGTACAACTTTTAAACCTTTACATCTCTTTTCGTATTTACTAGATTTTAACGAATTCTTTACCAAATTGTAGAGAAATGTTAGTTCTACAACTGGTATAAATAGCGATGTTATAGTGATAATAGTTATTGAGTTATAAAAGGTTAAATTTTTTAAAGTTTCCAACTTCGTTTCGAATTCTTTCAAATTTCACACGTTAATATCTCTTTTCGTATTTGTCAGATTTCTTTGATTTCTTTACCGAATTGTAGAGAATATATAGCTGTATAACTGGTATAATCTGTAAGGTATTATTGATAGTAGTTAATGTGATATGGAAGGTTAAATTTTTGGTCTTTTCAAATACGTTCAACATTTAAACCTTTACATCTCTTTTCGTATTTACTAGATTTTAACGAATTCTTTACCAAATTGTAGAGAAATGTTAGTACAACAACTAGTATAAATAGCGATGTTTTGGTGATAATAGTTATTGAGTTATAGAAGGTTAAATTTTTTAACGTTTTCAACTTCGTTTCGAATTCTTTCAAATTTCACACGTTAATATCTCTTTTCGTATTTGTCAGATTTCTATGATTTCTTTACCGAAATGTAGAGAATACATAGCTGTATAACTGGTATTATCTGCAAGATATTATTGATAGTAGTTAATGAGATATGGAAGGTTAAATTTACGGTCTTTTCAAATACGTACAACTTTTAAACCTTTACATCTCTTTTCGTATTTACTAGATTTTAACGAATTCTTTACCAAATTGTAGAGAAATGTTAGTTCTACAACAGGTATAAATAGCGATGTTATAGTGATAAAAGTTATTGAGTTATAGAAGGTTAAATTTTTTAAAGTTTCCAACTTCGTTACAAATTCTTTCAAATTTCACACGTTAATATCTCTTTTCGT
Organism: Rhodnius prolixus; assembly: GCF_049639745.1. Classification (NCBI taxonomy): domain Eukaryota; kingdom Metazoa; phylum Arthropoda; class Insecta; order Hemiptera; family Reduviidae; genus Rhodnius; species Rhodnius prolixus. The sequence continues at coordinate 4,309,242 of NW_027411603.1, read as the reverse complement.
ATTTGTCAGATTTCTTTGGTTTCTTTACCGAATTGTAGAGAATATATAGCTGAATAACTGGTATAATCTGTAAGGTATTATTGATAGTAGTTAATGTGATATGGAAGGTTAAATTTTTGGTCTTTTCAAATACGTTCAACTTTTAAACCTGTACATCTCTTTTCGTATTTACTAGATTTTAACGAATTCTTTACCAAATTGTAGAGAAATGTTAGTTCTACAACTGGTATAAATAGCGATGTTTTGGTGATAATAGTTATTGAGTTATAGAAGGTTAAATTTTTTAACGTTATCAACTTCGTTTCGAATTCTTTCAAATTTCACACGTTAATATCTCTTTTCGTATTTGTCAGATTTCTATGATTTCTTTACCGAAATGTAGAGAATACATAACTGTATAACTGGTATAATCTGTATGATATTATTGATAGTAGTTAATGAGATATGGAAGGATAAATATTCGGTATTTTCAAATACGTTCAACTTTTAAACCTTTACATCTCTTTTCGTATTTATCAGATTTTAATGAATCTTTACCAAATTGTAGAGAATGGTTAGCTCTACAACTGGTATAAATAGCGACGTTTCAGTGATAATAGTTATTGAGTTATAGAAGGTTAAATATTTTAACGTTTTCAACTTCGTTTCGAATTCCTTCAAATTTCAAACCTTTATATCTCTTTTCGTATTTATCAGATTTTAATGAATCTTTACCAAATTGTAGAGAATGGTTAGCTTTACAACTGGTATAAATAGCGACGTTTCAGTGATAATAGTTATTGAGTTATAGAAGGTTAAATTTTTTGACGTTTCCAACTTCGTTTCGAATTCCTTCAAATTTCAAACCTTAATATCTCTTTTCGCATTTGTCAGATTTCTATGATTTCTTTACCGAAATGTAGAGAATACATAGCTGTATAACTGGTATTATCTGCAAGATATTATTGATAGTAGTTAATGAGATATGGAAGGATAAATATTTGGTCTTTTCAAATACGTTCAACTTTTAAACCTTTACATCTCTTTTCGTATTTATCAGATTTTAATGAATCTTTACCAAATTGTAGAGAATAATTAGCTCTACAACTGGTGTAAATAGCGATGTTTTGGTGATAATAGTTATTGAGTTATAGAAGGTTAAATTTTTTAACGTTTTCAACTTCGTTTCGAATTCTTTCAAATTTCACACGTTAATATCTCTTTTCGTATTTGTCAGATTTCTTTACCGAAATGTAGAGAATACATAACTGTATAACTGGTATTATCTGCAAGATATTATTGATAGTAGTTAATGAGATATGGAAGGTTAAATTTACGGTCTTTTCAAATACGTACAACTTTTAAACCTTTACATCTCTTTTCGTATTTACTAGATTTTAACGAATTCTTTACCAAATTGTAGAGAAATGTTAGTTCTACAACTGGTATAAATAGCGATGTTATAGTGATAATAGTTATTGAGTTATAAAAGGTTAAATTTTTTAAAGTTTCCAACTTCGTTTCGAATTCTTTCAAATTTCACACGTTAATATCTCTTTTCGTATTTGTCAGATTTCTTTGATTTCTTTACCGAATTGTAGAGAATATATAGCTGTATAACTGGTATAATCTGTAAGGTATTATTGATAGTAGTTAATGTGATATGGAAGGTTAAATTTTTGGTCTTTTCAAATACGTTCAACATTTAAACCTTTACATCTCTTTTCGTATTTACTAGATTTTAACGAATTCTTTACCAAATTGTAGAGAAATGTTAGTACAACAACTAGTATAAATAGCGATGTTTTGGTGATAATAGTTATTGAGTTATAGAAGGTTAAATTTTTTAACGTTTTCAACTTCGTTTCGAATTCTTTAAAATTTCACACGTTAATATCTCTTTTCGTATTTGTCAGATTTCTATGATTTCTTTACCGAAATGTAGAGAATACATAGCTGTATAACTGGTATTATCTGCAAGATATTATTGATAGTAGTTAATGAGATATGGAAGGTTAAATTTACGGTCTTTTCAAATACGTACAACTTTTAAACCTTTACATCTCTTTTCGTATTTACTAGATTTTAACGAATTCTTTACCAAATTGTAGAGAAATGTTAGTTCTACAACAGGTATAAATAGCGATGTTATAGTGATAAAAGTTATTGAGTTATAGAAGGTTAAATTTTTTAAAGTTTCCAACTTCGTTTCAAATTCTTTCAAATTTCACACGTTAATATCTCTTTTCGTATTTGTCAGATTTCTTTGGTTTCTTTACCGAATTGTAGATAATATATAGCTGAATAACTGGTATAATCTGTAAGGTATTATTGATAGTAGTTAATGTGATATGGAAGGTTAAATTTTTGGTCTTTTCAAATACGTTCAACATTTAAACCTGTACATCTCTTTTCGTATTTACTAGATTTTAACGAATTCTTTACCAAATTGTAGAGAAATGTTAGTTCTACAACGGGTATAAATAGCGATGTTTTGGTGATAATAGTTATTGAGTTATAGAAGGTTAAATTTTTTAACGTTATCAACTTCGTTTCGAATTCTTTCAAATTTCACACGTTAATATCTCTTTTCGTATTTGTCAGATTTCTATGATTTCTTTACCGAAATGTAGAGAATACATAACTGTATAACTGGTATAATCTGTATGATATTATTGATAGTAGTTAATGAGATATGGAAGGATAAATATTCGGTATTTTCAAATACGTTCAACTTTTAAACCTTTACATCTCTTTTCGTATTTATCAGATTTTAATGAATCTTTACCAAATTGTAGAGAATGGTTAGCTCTACAACTGGTATAAATAGCGACGTTTCAGTGATAATAGTTATTGAGTTATAGAAGGTTAAATATTTTAACGTTTTCAACTTCGTTTCGAATTCCTTCAAATTTCAAACCTTTATATCTCTTTTCGTATTTATCAGATTTTAATGAATCTTTACCAAATTGTAGAGAATGGTTAGCTTTACAACTGGTATAAATAGCGACGTTTCAGTGATAATAGTTATTGAGTTATAGAAGGTTAAATTTTTTGACGTTTCCAACTTCGTTTCGAATTCCTTCAAATTTCAAACCTTAATATCTCTTTTCGCATTTGTCAGATTTCTATGATTTCTTTACCGAAATGTAGAGAATACATAGCTGTATAACTGGTATTATCTGCAAGATATTATTGATAGTAGTTAATGAGATATGGAAGGATAAATATTTGGTCTTTTCAAATACGTTCAACTTTTAAACCTTTACATCTCTTTTCGTATTTATCAGATTTTAATGAATCTTTACCAAATTGTAGAGAATAATTAGCTCTACAACTGGTGTAAATAGCGATGTTTTGGTGATAATAGTTATTGAGTTATAGAAGGTTAAATTTTTTAACGTTTTTAACTTCGTTTCGAATTCTTTCAAATTTCACACGTTAATATCTCTTTTCGTATTTGTCAGATTTCTTTGATTTCTTTACCGAATTGTAGAGAATATATAGCTGTATAACTGGTATAATCTGTAAGATATTATTGATAGTAGTTAATGTGATATGGAAGGTTAAATTTACGGTCTTTTCAAATACGTACAACTTTTAAACCTTTACATCTCTTTTCGTATTTACTAGATTTTAACGAATTCTTTACCAAATTGTAGAGAAATGTTAGTTCTACAACTGGTATAAATAGCGATGTTATAGTGATAATAGTTATTGAGTTATAAAAGGTTAAATTTTTTAAAGTTTCCAACTTCGTTTCGAATTCTTTCAAATTTCACACGTTAATATCTCTTTTCGTATTTGTCAGATTTCTTTGATTTCTTTACCGAATTGTAGAGAATATATAGCTGTATAACTGGTATAATCTGTAAGGTATTATTGATAGTAGTTAATGTGATATGGAAGGTTAAATTTTTGGTCTTTTCAAATACGTTCAACATTTAAACCTTTACATCTCTTTTCGTATTTACTAGATTTTAACGAATTCTTTACCAAATTGTAGAGAAATGTTAGTACAACAACTAGTATAAATAGCGATGTTTTGGTGATAATAGTTATTGAGTTATAGAAGGTTAAATTTTTTAACGTTTTCAACTTCGTTTCGAATTCTTTCAAATTTCACACGTTAATATCTCTTTTCGTATTTGTCAGATTTCTATGATTTCTTTACCGAAATGTAGAGAATACATAGCTGTATAACTGGTATTATCTGCAAGATATTATTGATAGTAGTTAATGAGATATGGAAGGTTAAATTTACGGTCTTTTCAAATACGTACAACTTTTAAACCTTTACATCTCTTTTCGTATTTACTAGATTTTAACGAATTCTTTACCAAATTGTAGAGAAATGTTAGTTCTACAACAGGTATAAATAGCGATGTTATAGTGATAAAAGTTATTGAGTTATAGAAGGTTAAATTTTTTAAAGTTTCCAACTTCGTTACAAATTCTTTCAAATTTCACACCTTAATATCTCTTTTCGTATTTGTCAGATTTCTTTGGTTTCTTTACCGAATTGTAGAGAATATATAGCTGAATAACTGGTATAATCTGTAAGGTATTATTGATAGTAGTTAATGTGATATGGAAGGTTAAATTTTTGGTCTTTTCAAATACGTTCAACTTTTAAACCTGTACATCTCTTTTCGTATTTACTAGATTTTAACGAATTCTTTACCAAATTGTAGAGAAATGTTAGTTCTACAACTGGTATAAATAGCGATGTTTTGGTGATAATAGTTATTGAGTTATAGAAGGTTAAATTTTTTAACGTTATCAACTTCGTTTCGAATTCTTTCAAATTTCACACGTTAATATCTCTTTTCGTATTTGTCAGATTTCTATGATTTCTTTACCGAAATGTAGAGAATACATAACTGTATAACTGGTATAATCTGTATGATATTATTGATAGTAGTTAATGAGATATGGAAGGATAAATATTCGGTATTTTCAAATACGTTCAACTTTTAAACCTTTACATCTCTTTTCGTATTTATCAGATTTTAATGAATCTTTACCAAATTGTAGAGAATGGTTAGCTCTACAACTGGTATAAATAGCGACGTTTCAGTGATAATAGTTATTGAGTTATAGAAGGTTAAATATTTTAACGTTTTCAACTTCGTTTCGAATTCCTTCAAATTTCAAACCTTTATATCTCTTTTCGTATTTATCAGATTTTAATGAATCTTTACCAAATTGTAGAGAATGGTTAGCTTTACAACTGGTATAAATAGCGACGTTTCAGTGATAATAGTTATTGAGTTATAGAAGGTTAAATTTTTTGACGTTTCCAACTTCGTTTCGAATTCCTTCAAATTTCAAACCTTAATATCTCTTTTCGCATTTGTCAGATTTCTATGATTTCTTTACCGAAATGTAGAGAATACATAGCTGTATAACTGGTATTATCTGCAAGATATTATTGATAGTAGTTAATGAGATATGGAAGGATAAATATTTGGTCTTTTCAAATACGTTCAACTTTTAAACCTTTACATCTCTTTTCGTATTTATCAGATTTTAATGAATCTTTACCAAATTGTAGAGAATAATTAGCTCTACAACTGGTGTAAATAGCGATGTTTTGGTGATAATAGTTATTGAGTTATAGAAGGTTAAATTTTTTAACGTTTTCAACTTCGTTTCGAATTCTTTCAAATTTCACACGTTAATATCTCTTTTCGTATTTGTCAGATTTCTTTACCGAAATGTAGAGAATACATAACTGTATAACTGGTATTATCTGCAAGATATTATTGATAGTAGTTAATGAGATATGGAAGGTTAAATTTACGGTCTTTTCAAATACGTACAACTTTTAAACCTTTACATCTCTTTTCGTATTTACTAGATTTTAACGAATTCTTTACCAAATTGTAGAGAAATGTTAGTTCTACAACTGGTATAAATAGCGATGTTATAGTGATAATAGTTATTGAGTTATAAAAGGTTAAATTTTTTAAAGTTTCCAACTTCGTTTCGAATTCTTTCAAATTTCACACGTTAATATCTCTTTTCGTATTTGTCAGATTTCTTTGATTTCTTTACCGAATTGTAGAGAATATATAGCTGTATAACTGGTATAATCTGTAAGGTATTATTGATAGTAGTTAATGTGATATGGAAGGTTAAATTTTTGGTCTTTTCAAATACGTTCAACATTTAAACCTTTACATCTCTTTTCGTATTTACTAGATTTTAACGAATTCTTTACCAAATTGTAGAGAAATGTTAGTACAACAACTAGTATAAATAGCGATGTTTTGGTGATAATAGTTATTGAGTTATAGAAGGTTAAATTTTTTAACGTTTTCAACTTCGTTTCGAATTCTTTAAAATTTCACACGTTAATATCTCTTTTCGTATTTGTCAGATTTCTATGATTTCTTTACCGAAATGTAGAGAATACATAGCTGTATAACTGGTATTATCTGCAAGATATTATTGATAGTAGTTAATGAGATATGGAAGGTTAAATTTACGGTCTTTTCAAATACGTACAACTTTTAAACCTTTACATCTCTTTTCGTATTTACTAGATTTTAACGAATTCTTTACCAAATTGTAGAGAAATGTTAGTTCTACAACAGGTATAAATAGCGATGTTATAGTGATAAAAGTTATTGAGTTATAGAAGGTTAAATTTTTTAAAGTTTCCAACTTCGTTTCAAATTCTTTCAAATTTCACACGTTAATATCTCTTTTCGTATTTGTCAGATTTCTTTGGTTTCTTTACCGAATTGTAGATAATATATAGCTGAATAACTGGTATAATCTGTAAGGTATTATTGATAGTAGTTAATGTGATATGGAAGGTTAAATTTTTGGTCTTTTCAAATACGTTCAACTTTTAAACCTGTACATCTCTTTTCGTATTTACTAGATTTTAACGAATTCTTTACCAAATTGTAGAGAAATGTTAGTTCTACAACGGGTATAAATAGCGATGTTTTGGTGATAATAGTTATTGAGTTATAGAAGGTTAAATTTTTTAACGTTATCAACTTCGTTTCGAATTCTTTCAAATTTCACACGTTAATATCTCTTTTCGTATTTGTCAGATTTCTATGATTTCTTTACCGAAATGTAGAGAATACATAACTGTATAACTGGTATAATCTGTATGATATTATTGATAGTAGTTAATGAGATATGGAAGGATAAATATTCGGTATTTTCAAATACGTTCAACTTTTAAACCTTTACATCTCTTTTCGTATTTATCAGATTTTAATGAATCTTTACCAAATTGTAGAGAATGGTTAGCTCTACAACTGGTATAAATAGCGACGTTTCAGTGATAATAGTTATTGAGTTATAGAAGGTTAAATATTTTAACGTTTTCAACTTCGTTTCGAATTCCTTCAAATTTCAAACCTTTATATCTCTTTTCGTATTTATCAGATTTTAATGAATCTTTACCAAATTGTAGAGAATGGTTAGCTTTACAACTGGTATAAATAGCGACGTTTCAGTGATAATAGTTATTGAGTTATAGAAGGTTAAATTTTTTGACGTTTCCAACTTCGTTTCGAATTCCTTCAAATTTCAAACCTTAATATCTCTTTTCGCATTTGTCAGATTTCTATGATTTCTTTACCAAAATGTAGAGAATACATAGCTGTATAACTGGTATTATCTGCAAGATATTATTGATAGTAGTTAATGAGATATGGAAGGATAAATATTTGGTCTTTTCAAATACGTTCAACTTTTAAACCTTTACATCTCTTTTCGTATTTATCAGATTTTAATGAATCTTTACCAAATTGTAGAGAATAATTAGCTCTACAACTGGTGTAAATAGCGATGTTTTGGTGATAATAGTTATTGAGTTATAGAAGGTTAAATTTTTTAACGTTTTTAACTTCGTTTCGAATTCTTTCAAATTTCACACGTTAATATCTCTTTTCGTATTTGTCAGATTTCTTTGATTTCTTTACCGAATTGTAGAGAATATATAGCTGTATAACTGGTATAATCTGTAAGATATTATTGATAGTAGTTAATGTGATATGGAAGGTTAAATTTACGGTCTTTTCAAATACGTACAACTTTTAAACCTTTACATCTCTTTTCGTATTTACTAGATTTTAACGAATTCTTTACCAAATTGTAGAGAAATGTTAGTTCTACAACTGGTATAAATAGCGATGTTATAGTGATAATAGTTATTGAGTTATAAAAGGTTAAATTTTTTAAAGTTTCCAACTTCGTTTCGAATTCTTTCAAATTTCACACGTTAATATCTCTTTTCGTATTTGTCAGATTTCTTTGATTTCTTTACCGAATTGTAGAGAATATATAGCTGTATAACTGGTATAATCTGTAAGGTATTATTGATAGTAGTTAATGTGATATGGAAGGTTAAATTTTTGGTCTTTTCAAATACGTTCAACATTTAAACCTTTACATCTCTTTTCGTATTTACTAGATTTTAACGAATTCTTTACCAAATTGTAGAGAAATGTTAGTACAACAACTAGTATAAATAGCGATGTTTTGGTGATAATAGTTATTGAGTTATAGAAGGTTAAATTTTTTAACGTTTTCAACTTCGTTTCGAATTCTTTCAAATTTCACACGTTAATATCTCTTTTCGTATTTGTCAGATTTCTATGATTTCTTTACCGAAATGTAGAGAATACATAGCTGTATAACTGGTATTATCTGCAAGATATTATTGATAGTAGTTAATGAGATATGGAAGGTTAAATTTACGGTCTTTTCAAATACGTACAACTTTTAAACCTTTACATCTCTTTTCGTATTTACTAGATTTTAACGAATTCTTTACCAAATTGTAGAGAAATGTTAGTTCTACAACAGGTATAAATAGCGATGTTATAGTGATAAAAGTTATTGAGTTATAGAAGGTTAAATTTTTTAAAGTTTCCAACTTCGTTACAAATTCTTTCAAATTTCACACCTTAATATCTCTTTTCGTATTTGTCAGATTTCTTTGGTTTCTTTACCGAATTGTAGAGAATATATAGCTGAATAACTGGTATAATCTGTAAGGTATTATTGATAGTAGTTAATGTGATATGGAAGGTTAAATTTTTGGTCTTTTCAAATACGTTCAACTTTTAAACCTGTACATCTCTTTTCGTATTTACTAGATTTTAACGAATTCTTTACCAAATTGTAGAGAAATGTTAGTTCTACAACTGGTATAAATAGCGATGTTTTGGTGATAATAGTTATTGAGTTATAGAAGGTTAAATTTTTTAACGTTATCAACTTCGTTTCGAATTCTTTCAAATTTCACACGTTAATATCTCTTTTCGTATTTGTCAGATTTCTATGATTTCTTTACCGAAATGTAGAGAATACATAACTGTATAACTGGTATAATCTGTATGATATTATTGATAGTAGTTAATGAGATATGGAAGGATAAATATTCGGTATTTTCAAATACGTTCAACTTTTAAACCTTTACATCTCTTTTCGTATTTATCAGATTTTAATGAATCTTTACCAAATTGTAGAGAATGGTTAGCTCTACAACTGGTATAAATAGCGACGTTTCAGTGATAATAGTTATTGAGTTATAGAAGGTTAAATATTTTAACGTTTTCAACTTCGTTTCGAATTCCTTCAAATTTCAAACCTTTATATCTCTTTTCGTATTTATCAGATTTTAATGAATCTTTACCAAATTGTAGAGAATGGTTAGCTTTACAACTGGTATAAATAGCGACGTTTCAGTGATAATAGTTATTGAGTTATAGAAGGTTAAATTTTTTGACGTTTCCAACTTCGTTTCGAATTCCTTCAAATTTCAAACCTTAATATCTCTTTTCGCATTTGTCAGATTTCTATGATTTCTTTACCGAAATGTAGAGAATACATAGCTGTATAACTGGTATTATCTGCAAGATATTATTGATAGTAGTTAATGAGATATGGAAGGATAAATATTTGGTCTTTTCAAATACGTTCAACTTTTAAACCTTTACATCTCTTTTCGTATTTATCAGATTTTAATGAATCTTTACCAAATTGTAGAGAATAATTAGCTCTACAACTGGTGTAAATAGCGATGTTTTGGTGATAATAGTTATTGAGTTATAGAAGGTTAAATTTTTTAACGTTTTCAACTTCGTTTCGAATTCTTTCAAATTTCACACGTTAATATCTCTTTTCGTATTTGTCAGATTTCTTTACCGAAATGTAGAGAATACATAACTGTATAACTGGTATTATCTGCAAGATATTATTGATAGTAGTTAATGAGATATGGAAGGTTAAATTTACGGTCTTTTCAAATACGTACAACTTTTAAACCTTTACATCTCTTTTCGTATTTACTAGATTTTAACGAATTCTTTACCAAATTGTAGAGAAATGTTAGTTCTACAACTGGTATAAATAGCGATGTTATAGTGATAATAGTTATTGAGTTATAAAAGGTTAAATTTTTTAAAGTTTCCAACTTCGTTTCGAATTCTTTCAAATTTCACACGTTAATATCTCTTTTCGTATTTGTCAGATTTCTTTGATTTCTTTACCGAATTGTAGAGAATATATAGCTGTATAACTGGTATAATCTGTAAGGTATTATTGATAGTAGTTAATGTGATATGGAAGGTTAAATTTTTGGTCTTTTCAAATACGTTCAACATTTAAACCTTTACATCTCTTTTCGTATTTACTAGATTTTAACGAATTCTTTACCAAATTGTAGAGAAATGTTAGTACAACAACTAGTATAAATAGCGATGTTTTGGTGATAATAGTTATTGAGTTATAGAAGGTTAAATTTTTTAACGTTTTCAACTTCGTTTCGAATTCTTTAAAATTTCACACGTTAATATCTCTTTTCGTATTTGTCAGATTTCTATGATTTCTTTACCGAAATGTAGAGAATACATAGCTGTATAACTGGTATTATCTGCAAGATATTATTGATAGTAGTTAATGAGATATGGAAGGTTAAATTTACGGTCTTTTCAAATACGTACAACTTTTAAACCTTTACATCTCTTTTCGTATTTACTAGATTTTAACGAATTCTTTACCAAATTGTAGAGAAATGTTAGTTCTACAACAGGTATAAATAGCGATGTTATAGTGATAAAAGTTATTGAGTTATAGAAGGTTAAATTTTTTAAAGTTTCCAACTTCGTTTCAAATTCTTTCAAATTTCACACGTTAATATCTCTTTTCGTATTTGTCAGATTTCTTTGGTTTCTTTACCGAATTGTAGATAATATATAGCTGAATAACTGGTATAATCTGTAAGGTATTATTGATAGTAGTTAATGTGATATGGAAGGTTAAATTTTTGGTCTTTTCAAATACGTTCAACTTTTAAACCTGTACATCTCTTTTCGTATTTACTAGATTTTAACGAATTCTTTACCAAATTGTAGAGAAATGTTAGTTCTACAACGGGTATAAATAGCGATGTTTTGGTGATAATAGTTATTGAGTTATAGAAGGTTAAATTTTTTAACGTTATCAACTTCGTTTCGAATTCTTTCAAATTTCACACGTTAATATCTCTTTTCGTATTTGTCAGATTTCTATGATTTCTTTACCGAAATGTAGAGAATACATAACTGTATAACTGGTATAATCTGTATGATATTATTGATAGTAGTTAATGAGATATGGAAGGATAAATATTCGGTATTTTCAAATACGTTCAACTTTTAAACCTTTACATCTCTTTTCGTATTTATCAGATTTTAATGAATCTTTACCAAATTGTAGAGAATGGTTAGCTCTACAACTGGTATAAATAGCGACGTTTCAGTGATAATAGTTATTGAGTTATAGAAGGTTAAATATTTTAACGTTTTCAACTTCGTTTCGAATTCCTTCAAATTTCAAACCTTTATATCTCTTTTCGTATTTATCAGATTTTAATGAATCTTTACCAAATTGTAGAGAATGGTTAGCTTTACAACTGGTATAAATAGCGACGTTTCAGTGATAATAGTTATTGAGTTATAGAAGGTTAAATTTTTTGACGTTTCCAACTTCGTTTCGAATTCCTTCAAATTTCAAACCTTAATATCTCTTTTCGCATTTGTCAGATTTCTATGATTTCTTTACCAAAATGTAGAGAATACATAGCTGTATAACTGGTATTATCTGCAAGATATTATTGATAGTAGTTAATGAGATATGGAAGGATAAATATTTGGTCTTTTCAAATACGTTCAACTTTTAAACCTTTACATCTCTTTTCGTATTTATCAGATTTTAATGAATCTTTACCAAATTGTAGAGAATAATTAGCTCTACAACTGGTGTAAATAGCGATGTTTTGGTGATAATAGTTATTGAGTTATAGAAGGTTAAATTTTTTAACGTTTTTAACTTCGTTTCGAATTCTTTCAAATTTCAAACCTTAATATCTCTTTTCGCATTTGTCAGATTTCTATGATTTCTTTACCGAAATGTAGAGAATACATAGCTGTATAACTGGTATTATCTGCAAGATATTATTGATAGTAGTTAATGAGATATGGAAGGATAAATATTTGGTCTTTTCAAATACGTTCAACTTTTAAACCTTTACATCTCTTTTCGTATTTACTAGATTTTAACGAATTCTTTACCAAATTGTAGAGAAATGTTAGTTCTACAACAGGTATAAATAGCGATGTTATAGTGATAAAAGTTATTGAGTTATAGAAGGTTAAATTTTTTAAAGTTTCCAACTTCGTTACAAATTCTTTCAAATTTCACACGTTAATATCTCTTTTCGTATTTGTCAGATTTCTTTGATTTCTTTACCGAATTGTAGAGAATATATAGCTGTATAACTGGTATAATCTGTAAGGTATTATTGATAGTAGTTAATGTGATATGGAAGGTTAAATTTTTGGTCTTTTCAAATACGTTCAACATTTAAACCTTTACATCTCTTTTCGTATTTACTAGATTTTAACGAATTCTTTACCAAATTGTAGAGAAATGTTAGTACAACAACTAGTATAAATAGCGATGTTTTGGTGATAATAGTTATTGAGTTATAGAAGGTTAAATTTTTTAACGTTTTCAACTTCGTTTCGAATTCTTTAAAATTTCACACGTTAATATCTCTTTTCGTATTTGTCAGATTTCTATGATTTCTTTACCGAAATGTAGAGAATACATAGCTGTATAACTGGTATTATCTGCAAGATATTATTGATAGTAGTTAATGAGATATGGAAGGTTAAATTTACGGTCTTTTCAAATACGTACAACTTTTAAACCTTTACATCTCTTTTCGTATTTACTAGATTTTAACGAATTCTTTACCAAATTGTAGAGAAATGTTAGTTCTACAACAGGTATAAATAGCGATGTTATAGTGATAAAAGTTATTGAGTTATAGAAGGTTAAATTTTTTAAAGTTTCCAACTTCGTTTCAAATTCTTTCAAATTTCACACGTTAATATCTCTTTTCGTATTTGTCAGATTTCTTTGGTTTCTTTACCGAATTGTAGATAATATATAGCTGAATAACTGGTATAATCTGTAAGGTATTATTGATAGTAGTTAATGTGATATGGAAGGTTAAATTTTTGGTCTTTTCAAATACGTTCAACATTTAAACCTGTACATCTCTTTTCGTATTTACTAGATTTTAACGAATTCTTTACCAAATTGTAGAGAAATGTTAGTTCTACAACGGGTATAAATAGCGATGTTTTGGTGATAATAGTTATTGAGTTATAGAAGGTTAAATTTTTTAACGTTATCAACTTCGTTTCGAATTCTTTCAAATTTCACACGTTAATATCTCTTTTCGTATTTGTCAGATTTCTATGATTTCTTTACCGAAATGTAGAGAATACATAACTGTATAACTGGTATAATCTGTATGATATTATTGATAGTAGTTAATGAGATATGGAAGGATAAATATTCGGTATTTTCAAATACGTTCAACTTTTAAACCTTTACATCTCTTTTCGTATTTATCAGATTTTAATGAATCTTTACCAAATTGTAGAGAATGGTTAGCTCTACAACTGGTATAAATAGCGACGTTTCAGTGATAATAGTTATTGAGTTATAGAAGGTTAAATATTTTAACGTTTTCAACTTCGTTTCGAATTCCTTCAAATTTCAAACCTTTATATCTCTTTTCGTATTTATCAGATTTTAATGAATCTTTACCAAATTGTAGAGAATGGTTAGCTTTACAACTGGTATAAATAGCGACGTTTCAGTGATAATAGTTATTGAGTTATAGAAGGTTAAATTTTTTGACGTTTCCAACTTCGTTTCGAATTCCTTCAAATTTCAAACCTTAATATCTCTTTTCGCATTTGTCAGATTTCTATGATTTCTTTACCGAAATGTAGAGAATACATAGCTGTATAACTGGTATTATCTGCAAGATATTATTGATAGTAGTTAATGAGATATGGAAGGATAAATATTTGGTCTTTTCAAATACGTTCAACTTTTAAACCTTTACATCTCTTTTCGTATTTACTAGATTTTAACGAATTCTTTACCAAATTGTAGAGAAATGTTAGTTCTACAACAGGTATAAATAGCGATGTTATAGTGATAAAAGTTATTGAGTTATAGAAGGTTAAATTTTTTAACGTTTTTAACTTCGTTTCGAATTCTTTCAAATTTCAAACCTTAATATCTCTTTTCGCATTTGTCAGATTTCTATGATTTCTTTACCGAAATGTAGAGAATACATAGCTGTATAACTGGTATTATCTGCAAGATATTATTGATAGTAGTTAATGAGATATGGAAGGATAAATATTTGGTCTTTTCAAATACGTTCAACTTTTAAACCTTTACATCTCTTTTCGTATTTACTAGATTTTAACGAATTCTTTACCAAATTGTAGAGAAATGTTAGTTCTACAACAGGTATAAATAGCGATGTTATTCTCTTTTCGTATTTGTCAGATTTCTTTGATTTCTTTACCGAATTGTAGAGAATATATAGCTGTATAACTGGTATAATCTGTAAGGTATTATTGATAGTAGTTAATGTGATATGGAAGGTTAAATTTTTGGTCTTTTCAAATACGTTCAACATTTAAACCTTTACATCTCTTTTCGTATTTACTAGATTTTAACGAATTCTTTACCAAATTGTAGAGAAATGTTAGTACAACAACTAGTATAAATAGCGATGTTTTGGTGATAATAGTTATTGAGTTATAGAAGGTTAAATTTTTTAACGTTTTCAACTTCGTTTCGAATTCTTTAAAATTTCACACGTTAATATCTCTTTTCGTATTTGTCAGATTTCTATGATTTCTTTACCGAAATGTAGAGAATACATAGCTGTATAACTGGTATTATCTGCAAGATATTATTGATAGTAGTTAATGAGATATGGAAGGTTAAATTTACGGTCTTTTCAAATACGTACAACTTTTAAACCTTTACATCTCTTTTCGTATTTACTAGATTTTAACGAATTCTTTACCAAATTGTAGAGAAATGTTAGTTCTACAACAGGTATAAATAGCGATGTTATAGTGATAAAAGTTATTGAGTTATAGAAGGTTAAATTTTTTAAAGTTTCCAACTTCGTTTCAAATTCTTTCAAATTTCACACGTTAATATCTCTTTTCGTATTTGTCAGATTTCTTTGGTTTCTTTACCGAATTGTAGATAATATATAGCTGAATAACTGGTATAATCTGTAAGGTATTATTGATAGTAGTTAATGTGATATGGAAGGTTAAATTTTTGGTCTTTTCAAATACGTTCAACATTTAAACCTGTACATCTCTTTTCGTATTTACTAGATTTTAACGAATTCTTTACCAAATTGTAGAGAAATGTTAGTTCTACAACGGGTATAAATAGCGATGTTTTGGTGATAATAGTTATTGAGTTATAGAAGGTTAAATTTTTTAACGTTATCAACTTCGTTTCGAATTCTTTCAAATTTCACACGTTAATATCTCTTTTCGTATTTGTCAGATTTCTATGATTTCTTTACCGAAATGTAGAGAATACATAACTGTATAACTGGTATAATCTGTATGATATTATTGATAGTAGTTAATGAGATATGGAAGGATAAATATTCGGTATTTTCAAATACGTTCAACTTTTAAACCTTTACATCTCTTTTCGTATTTATCAGATTTTAATGAATCTTTACCAAATTGTAGAGAATGGTTAGCTCTACAACTGGTATAAATAGCGACGTTTCAGTGATAATAGTTATTGAGTTATAGAAGGTTAAATATTTTAACGTTTTCAACTTCGTTTCGAATTCCTTCAAATTTCAAACCTTTATATCTCTTTTCGTATTTATCAGATTTTAATGAATCTTTACCAAATTGTAGAGAATGGTTAGCTTTACAACTGGTATAAATAGCGACGTTTCAGTGATAATAGTTATTGAGTTATAGAAGGTTAAATTTTTTGACGTTTCCAACTTCGTTTCGAATTCCTTCAAATTTCAAACCTTAATATCTCTTTTCGCATTTGTCAGATTTCTATGATTTCTTTACCGAAATGTAGAGAATACATAGCTGTATAACTGGTATTATCTGCAAGATATTATTGATAGTAGTTAATGAGATATGGAAGGATAAATATTTGGTCTTTTCAAATACGTTCAACTTTTAAACCTTTACATCTCTTTTCGTATTTATCAGATTTTAATGAATCTTTACCAAATTGTAGAGAATAATTAGCTCTACAACTGGTGTAAATAGCGATGTTTTGGTGATAATATTTATTGAGTTATAGAAGGTTAAATTTTTTAACGTTTTTAACTTCGTTTCGAATTCTTTCAAATTTCACACGTTAATATCTCTTTTCGTATTTGTCAGATTTCTTTGATTTCTTTACCGAATTGTAGAGAATATATAGCTGTATAACTGGTATAATCTGTAAGATATTATTGATAGTAGTTAATGTGATATGGAAGGTTAAATTTACGGTCTTTTCAAATACGTACAACTTTTAAACCTTTACATCTCTTTTCGTATTTACTAGATTTTAACGAATTCTTTACCAAATTGTAGAGAAATGTTAGTTCTACAACTGGTATAAATAGCGATGTTATAGTGATAATAGTTATTGAGTTATAAAAGGTTAAATTTTTTAAAGTTTCCAACTTCGTTTCGAATTCTTTCAAATTTCACACGTTAATATCTCTTTTCGTATTTGTCAGATTTCTTTGATTTCTTTACCGAATTGTAGAGAATATATAGCTGTATAACTGGTATAATCTGTAAGGTATTATTGATAGTAGTTAATGTGATATGGAAGGTTAAATTTTTGGTCTTTTCAAATACGTTCAACATTTAAACCTTTACATCTCTTTTCGTATTTACTAGATTTTAACGAATTCTTTACCAAATTGTAGAGAAATGTTAGTACAACAACTAGTATAAATAGCGATGTTTTGGTGATAATAGTTATTGAGTTATAGAAGGTTAAATTTTTTAACGTTTTCAACTTCGTTTCGAATTCTTTCAAATTTCACACGTTAATATCTCTTTTCGTATTTGTCAGATTTCTATGATTTCTTTACCGAAATGTAGAGAATACATAGCTGTATAACTGGTATTATCTGCAAGATATTATTGATAGTAGTTAATGAGATATGGAAGGTTAAATTTACGGTCTTTTCAAATACGTACAACTTTTAAACCTTTACATCTCTTTTCGTATTTACTAGATTTTAACGAATTCTTTACCAAATTGTAGAGAAATGTTAGTTCTACAACAGGTATAAATAGCGATGTTATAGTGATAAAAGTTATTGAGTTATAGAAGGTTAAATTTTTTAAAGTTTCCAACTTCGTTACAAATTCTTTCAAATTTCACACGTTAATATCTCTTTTCGTATTTGTCAGATTTCTTTGGTTTCTTTACCGAATTGTAGAGAATATATAGCTGAATAACTGGTATAATCTGTAAGGTATTATTGATAGTAGTTAATGTGATATGGAAGGTTAAATTTTTGGTCTTTTCAAATACGTTCAACTTTTAAACCTGTACATCTCTTTTCGTATTTACTAGATTTTAACGAATTCTTTACCAAATTGTAGAGAAATGTTAGTTCTACAACTGGTATAAATAGCGATGTTTTGGTGATAATAGTTATTGAGTTATAGAAGGTTAAATTTTTTAACGTTATCAACTTCGTTTCGAATTCTTTCAAATTTCACACGTTAATATCTCTTTTCGTATTTGTCAGATTTCTATGATTTCTTTACCGAAATGTAGAGAATACATAACTGTATAACTGGTATAATCTGTATGATATTATTGATAGTAGTTAATGAGATATGGAAGGATAAATATTCGGTATTTTCAAATACGTTCAACTTTTAAACCTTTACATCTCTTTTCGTATTTATCAGATTTTAATGAATCTTTACCAAATTGTAGAGAATGGTTAGCTCTACAACTGGTATAAATAGCGACGTTTCAGTGATAATAGTTATTGAGTTATAGAAGGTTAAATATTTTAACGTTTTCAACTTCGTTTCGAATTCCTTCAAATTTCAAACCTTTATATCTCTTTTCGTATTTATCAGATTTTAATGAATCTTTACCAAATTGTAGAGAATGGTTAGCTTTACAACTGGTATAAATAGCGACGTTTCAGTGATAATAGTTATTGAGTTATAGAAGGTTAAATTTTTTGACGTTTCCAACTTCGTTTCGAATTCCTTCAAATTTCAAACCTTAATATCTCTTTTCGCATTTGTCAGATTTCTATGATTTCTTTACCGAAATGTAGAGAATACATAGCTGTATAACTGGTATTATCTGCAAGATATTATTGATAGTAGTTAATGAGATATGGAAGGATAAATATTTGGTCTTTTCAAATACGTTCAACTTTTAAACCTTTACATCTCTTTTCGTATTTA
The DNA here is from genome assembly GCF_049639745.1 of Rhodnius prolixus. Classification (NCBI taxonomy): domain Eukaryota; kingdom Metazoa; phylum Arthropoda; class Insecta; order Hemiptera; family Reduviidae; genus Rhodnius; species Rhodnius prolixus. The sequence goes on along the minus strand of NW_027411603.1, from coordinate 4,290,409 downwards.
TCAGATTTTAATGAATCTTTACCAAATTGTAGAGAATAATTAGCTCTACAACTGGTGTAAATAGCGATGTTTTGGTGATAATAGTTATTGAGTTATAGAAGGTTAAATTTTTTAACGTTTTCAACTTCGTTTCGAATTCTTTCAAATTTCACACGTTAATATCTCTTTTCGTATTTGTCAGATTTCTTTAACGAAATGTAGAGAATACATAACTGTATAACTGGTATTATCTGCAAGATATTATTGATAGTAGTTAATGAGATATGGAAGGTTAAATTTACGGTCTTTTCAAATACGTACAACTTTTAAACCTTTACATCTCTTTTCGTATTTACTAGATTTTAACGAATTCTTTACCAAATTGTAGAGAAATGTTAGTTCTACAACTGGTATAAATAGCGATGTTATAGTGATAATAGTTATTGAGTTATAAAAGGTTAAATTTTTTAAAGTTTCCAACTTCGTTTCGAATTCTTTCAAATTTCACACGTTAATATCTCTTTTCGTATTTGTCAGATTTCTTTGATTTCTTTACCGAATTGTAGAGAATATATAGCTGTATAACTGGTATAATCTGTAAGGTATTATTGATAGTAGTTAATGTGATATGGAAGGTTAAATTTTTGGTCTTTTCAAATACGTTCAACATTTAAACCTTTACATCTCTTTTCGTATTTACTAGATTTTAACGAATTCTTTACCAAATTGTAGAGAAATGTTAGTACAACAACTAGTATAAATAGCGATGTTTTGGTGATAATAGTTATTGAGTTATAGAAGGTTAAATTTTTTAACGTTTTCAACTTCGTTTCGAATTCTTTAAAATTTCACACGTTAATATCTCTTTTCGTATTTGTCAGATTTCTATGATTTCTTTACCGAAATGTAGAGAATACATAGCTGTATAACTGGTATTATCTGCAAGATATTATTGATAGTAGTTAATGAGATATGGAAGGTTAAATTTACGGTCTTTTCAAATACGTACAACTTTTAAACCTTTACATCTCTTTTCGTATTTACTAGATTTTAACGAATTCTTTACCAAATTGTAGAGAAATGTTAGTTCTACAACAGGTATAAATAGCGATGTTATAGTGATAAAAGTTATTGAGTTATAGAAGGTTAAATTTTTTAAAGTTTCCAACTTCGTTTCAAATTCTTTCAAATTTCACACGTTAATATCTCTTTTCGTATTTGTCAGATTTCTTTGGTTTCTTTACCGAATTGTAGATAATATATAGCTGAATAACTGGTATAATCTGTAAGGTATTATTGATAGTAGTTAATGTGATATGGAAGGTTAAATTTTTGGTCTTTTCAAATACGTTCAACTTTTAAACCTGTACATCTCTTTTCGTATTTACTAGATTTTAACGAATTCTTTACCAAATTGTAGAGAAATGTTAGTTCTACAACGGGTATAAATAGCGATGTTTTGGTGATAATAGTTATTGAGTTATAGAAGGTTAAATTTTTTAACGTTATCAACTTCGTTTCGAATTCTTTCAAATTTCACACGTTAATATCTCTTTTCGTATTTGTCAGATTTCTATGATTTCTTTACCGAAATGTAGAGAATACATAACTGTATAACTGGTATAATCTGTATGATATTATTGATAGTAGTTAATGAGATATGGAAGGATAAATATTCGGTATTTTCAAATACGTTCAACTTTTAAACCTTTACATCTCTTTTCGTATTTATCAGATTTTAATGAATCTTTACCAAATTGTAGAGAATGGTTAGCTCTACAACTGGTATAAATAGCGACGTTTCAGTGATAATAGTTATTGAGTTATAGAAGGTTAAATATTTTAACGTTTTCAACTTCGTTTCGAATTCCTTCAAATTTCAAACCTTTATATCTCTTTTCGTATTTATCAGATTTTAATGAATCTTTACCAAATTGTAGAGAATGGTTAGCTTTACAACTGGTATAAATAGCGACGTTTCAGTGATAATAGTTATTGAGTTATAGAAGGTTAAATTTTTTGACGTTTCCAACTTCGTTTCGAATTCCTTCAAATTTCAAACCTTAATATCTCTTTTCGCATTTGTCAGATTTCTATGATTTCTTTACCGAAATGTAGAGAATACATAGCTGTATAACTGGTATTATCTGCAAGATATTATTGATAGTAGTTAATGAGATATGGAAGGATAAATATTTGGTCTTTTCAAATACGTTCAACTTTTAAACCTTTACATCTCTTTTCGTATTTATCAGATTTTAATGAATCTTTACCAAATTGTAGAGAATAATTAGCTCTACAACTGGTGTAAATAGCGATGTTTTGGTGATAATAGTTATTGAGTTATAGAAGGTTAAATTTTTTAACGTTTTTAACTTCGTTTCGAATTCATTCAAATTTCAAACCTTAATATCTCTTTTCGCATTTGTCAGATTTCTATGATTTCTTTACCGAAATGTAGAGAATACATAGCTGTATAACTGGTATTATCTGCAAGATATTATTGATAGTAGTTAATGAGATATGGAAGGATAAATATTTGGTCTTTTCAAATACGTTCAACTTTTAAACCTTTACATCTCTTTTCGTATTTACTAGATTTTAACGAATTCTTTACCAAATTGTAGAGAAATGTTAGTTCTACAACAGGTATAAATAGCGATGTTATAGTGATAAAAGTTATTGAGTTATAGAAGGTTAAATTTTTTAAAGTTTCCAACTTCGTTACAAATTCTTTCAAATTTCACACGTTAATATCTCTTTTCGTATTTGTCAGATTTCTTTGGTTTCTTTACCGAATTGTAGAGAATATATAGCTGAATAACTGGTATAATCTGTAAGGTATTATTGATAGTAGTTAATGTGATATGGAAGGTTAAATTTTTGGTCTTTTCAAATACGTTCAACTTTTAAACCTGTACATCTCTTTTCGTATTTACTAGATTTTAACGAATTCTTTACCAAATTGTAGAGAAATGTTAGTTCTACAACTGGTATAAATTGCGATGTTTTGGTGATAATAGTTATTGAGTTATAGAAGGTTAAATTTTTTAACGTTATCAACTTCGTTTCGAATTCTTTCAAATTTCACACGTTAATATCTCTTTTCGTATTTGTCAGATTTCTATGATTTCTTTACCGAAATGTAGAGAATACATAACTGTATAACTGGTATAATCTGTATGATATTATGGATAGTAGTTAATGAGATATGGAACGATAAATATTCGGTATTTTCAAATACGTTCAACTTTTAAACCTTTACATCTCTTTTCGTATTTATCAGATTTTAATGAATCTTTACCAAATTGTAGAGAATGGTTAGCTCTACAACTGGTATAAATAGCGACGTTTCAGTGATAATAGTTATTGAGTTATAGAAGGTTAAATATTTTAACGTTTTCAACTTCGTTTCGAATTCCTTCAAATTTCAAACCTTTATATCTCTTTTCGTATTTATCAGATTTTAATGAATCTTTACCAAATTGTAGAGAATGGTTAGCTTTACAACTGGTATAAATAGCGACGTTTCAGTGATAATAGTTATTGAGTTATAGAAGGTTAAATTTTTTGACGTTTCCAACTTCGTTTCGAATTCCTTCAAATTTCAAACCTTAATATCTCTTTTCGCATTTGTCAGATTTCTATGATTTCTTTACCGAAATGTAGAGAATACATAGCTGTATAACTGGTATTATCTGCAAGATATTATTGATAGTAGTTAATGAGATATGGAAGGATAAATATTTGGTCTTTTCAAATACGTTCAACTTTTAAACCTTTACATCTCTTTTCGTATTTATCAGATTTTAATGAATCTTTACCAAATTGTAGAGAATAATTAGCTCTACAACTGGTGTAAATAGCGATGTTTTGGTGATAATAGTTATTGAGTTATAGAAGGTTAAATTTTTTAACGTTTTCAACTTCGTTTCGAATTCATTCAAATTTCACACGTTAATATCTCTTTTCGTATTTGTCAGATTTCTTTACCGAAATGTAGAGAATACATAACTGTATAACTGGTATTATCTGCAAGATATTATTGATAGTAGTTAATGAGATATGGAAGGTTAAATTTACGGTCTTTTCAAATACGTACAACTTTTAAACCTTTACATCTCTTTTCGTATTTACTAGATTTTAACGAATTCTTTACCAAATTGTAGAGAAATGTTAGTTCTACAACTGGTATAAATAGCGATGTTATAGTGATAATAGTTATTGAGTTATAAAAGGTTAAATTTTTTAAAGTTTCCAACTTCGTTTCGAATTCTTTCAAATTTCACACGTTAATATCTCTTTTCGTATTTGTCAGATTTCTTTGATTTCTTTACCGAATTGTAGAGAATATATAGCTGTATAACTGGTATAATCTGTAAGGTATTATTGATAGTAGTTAATGTGATATGGAAGGTTAAATTTTTGGTCTTTTCAAATACGTTCAACATTTAAACCTTTACATCTCTTTTCGTATTTACTAGATTTTAACGAATTCTTTACCAAATTGTAGAGAAATGTTAGTACAACAACTAGTATAAATAGCGATGTTTTGGTGATAATAGTTATTGAGTTATAGAAGGTTAAATTTTTTAACGTTTTCAACTTCGTTTCGAATTCTTTAAAATTTCACACGTTAATATCTCTTTTCGTATTTGTCAGATTTCTATGATTTCTTTACCGAAATGTAGAGAATACATAGCTGTATAACTGGTATTATCTGCAAGATATTATTGATAGTAGTTAATGAGATATGGAAGGTTAAATTTACGGTCTTTTCAAATACGTACAACTTTTAAACCTTTACATCTCTTTTCGTATTTACTAGATTTTAACGAATTCTTTACCAAATTGTAGAGAAATGTTAGTTCTACAACAGGTATAAATAGCGATGTTATAGTGATAAAAGTTATTGAGTTATAGAAGGTTAAATTTTTTAAAGTTTCCAACTTCGTTTCAAATTCTTTCAAATTTCACACGTTAATATCTCTTTTCGTATTTGTCAGATTTCTTTGGTTTCTTTACCGAATTGTAGATAATATATAGCTGAATAACTGGTATAATCTGTAAGGTATTATTGATAGTAGTTAATGTGATATGGAAGATTAAATTTTTGGTCTTTTCAAATACGTTCAACTTTTAAACCTGTACATCTCTTTTCGTATTTACTAGATTTTAACGAATTCTTTACCAAATTGTAGAGAAATGTTAGTTCTACAACGGGTATAAATAGCGATGTTTTGGTGATAATAGTTATTGAGTTATAGAAGGTTAAATTTTTTAACGTTATCAACTTCGTTTCGAATTCTTTCAAATTTCACACGTTAATATCTCTTTTCGTATTTGTCAGATTTCTATGATTTCTTTACCGAAATGTAGAGAATACATAACTGTATAACTGGTATAATCTGTATGATATTATTGATAGTAGTTAATGAGATATGGAAGGATAAATATTCGGTATTTTCAAATACGTTCAACTTTTAAACCTTTACATCTCTTTTCGTATTTATCAGATTTTAATGAATCTTTACCAAATTGTAGAGAATGGTTAGCTCTACAACTGGTATAAATAGCGACGTTTCAGTGATAATAGTTATTGAGTTATAGAAGGTTAAATATTTTAACGTTTTCAACTTCGTTTCGAATTCCTTCAAATTTCAAACCTTTATATCTCTTTTCGTATTTATCAGATTTTAATGAATCTTTACCAAATTGTAGAGAATGGTTAGCTTTACAACTGGTATAAATAGCGACGTTTCAGTGATAATAGTTATTGAGTTATAGAAGGTTAAATTTTTTGACGTTTCCAACTTCGTTTCGAATTCCTTCAAATTTCAAACCTTAATATCTCTTTTCGCATTTGTCAGATTTCTATGATTTCTTTACCGAAATGTAGAGAATACATAGCTGTATAACTGGTATTATCTGCAAGATATTATTGATAGTAGTTAATGAGATATGGAAGGATAAATATTTGGTCTTTTCAAATACGTTCAACTTTTAAACCTTTACATCTCTTTTCGTATTTATCAGATTTTAATGAATCTTTACCAAATTGTAGAGAATAATTAGCTCTACAACTGGTGTAAATAGCGATGTTTTGGTGATAATAGTTATTGAGTTATAGAAGGTTAAATTTTTTAACGTTTTTAACTTCGTTTCGAATTCTTTCAAATTTCACACGTTAATATCTCTTTTCGTATTTGTCAGATTTCTTTGATTTCTTTACCGAATTGTAGAGAATATATAGCTGTATAACTGGTATAATCTGTAAGATATTATTGATAGTAGTTAATGTGATATGGAAGGTTAAATTTACGGTCTTTTCAAATACGTACAACTTTTAAACCTTTACATCTCTTTTCGTATTTACTAGATTTTAACGAATTCTTTACCAAATTGTAGAGAAATGTTAGCTCTACAACTGGTATAAATAGCGACGTTTCAGTGATAATAGTTATTGAGTTATAGAAGGTTAAATATTTTAACGTTTTCAACTTCGTTTCGAATTCCTTCAAATTTCAAACCTTTATATCTCTTTTCGTATTTATCAGATTTTAATGAATCTTTACCAAATTGTAGAGAATGGTTAGCTTTACAACTGGTATAAATAGCGACGTTTCAGTGATAATAGTTATTGAGTTATAGAAGGTTAAATTTTTTGACGTTTCCAACTTCGTTTCGAATTCCTTCAAATTTCAAACCTTAATATCTCTTTTCGCATTTGTCAGATTTCTATGATTTCTTTACCGAAATGTAGAGAATACATAGCTGTATAACTGGTATTATCTGCAAGATATTATTGATAGTAGTTAATGAGATATGGAAGGATAAATATTTGGTCTTTTCAAATACGTTCAACTTTTAAACCTTTACATCTCTTTTCGTATTTATCAGATTTTAATGAATCTTTACCAAATTGTAGAGAATAATTAGCTCTACAACTGGTGTAAATAGCGATGTTTTGGTGATAATAGTTATTGAGTTATAGAAGGTTAAATTTTTTAACGTTTTCAACTTCGTTTCGAATTCTTTCAAATTTCACACGTTAATATCTCTTTTCGTATTTGTCAGATTTCTTTACCGAAATGTAGAGAATACATAACTGTATAACTGGTATTATCTGCAAGATATTATTGATAGTAGTTAATGAGATATGGAAGGTTAAATTTACGGTCTTTTCAAATACGTACAACTTTTAAACCTTTACATCTCTTTTCGTATTTACTAGATTTTAACGAATTCTTTACCAAATTGTAGAGAAATGTTAGTTCTACAACTGGTATAAATAGCGATGTTATAGTGATAATAGTTATTGAGTTATAAAAGGTTAAATTTTTTAAAGTTTCCAACTTCGTTTCGAATTCTTTCAAATTTCACACGTTAATATCTCTTTTCGTATTTGTCAGATTTCTTTGATTTCTTTACCGAATTGTAGAGAATATATAGCTGTATAACTGGTATAATCTGTAAGGTATTATTGATAGTAGTTAATGTGATATGGAAGGTTAAATTTTTGGTCTTTTCAAATACGTTCAACATTTAAACCTTTACATCTCTTTTCGTATTTACTAGATTTTAACGAATTCTTTACCAAATTGTAGAGAAATGTTAGTACAACAACTAGTATAAATAGCGATGTTTTGGTGATAATAGTTATTGAGTTATAGAAGGTTAAATTTTTTAACGTTTTCAACTTCGTTTCGAATTCTTTCAAATTTCACACGTTAATATCTCTTTTCGTATTTGTCAGATTTCTATGATTTCTTTACCGAAATGTAGAGAATACATAGCTGTATAACTGGTATTATCTGCAAGATATTATTGATAGTAGTTAATGAGATATGGAAGGTTAAATTTACGGTCTTTTCAAATACGTACAACTTTTAAACCTTTACATCTCTTTTCGTATTTACTAGATTTTAACGAATTCTTTACCAAATTGTAGAGAAATGTTAGTTCTACAACAGGTATAAATAGCGATGTTATAGTGATAAAAGTTATTGAGTTATAGAAGGTTAAATTTTTTAAAGTTTCCAACTTCGTTACAAATTCTTTCAAATTTCACACGTTAATATCTCTTTTCGTATTTGTCAGATTTCTTTGGTTTCTTTACCGAATTGTAGAGAATATATAGCTGAATAACTGGTATAATCTGTAAGGTATTATTGATAGTAGTTAATGTGATATGGAAGGTTAAATTTTTGGTCTTTTCAAATACGTTCAACTTTTAAACCTGTACATCTCTTTTCGTATTTACTAGATTTTAACGAATTCTTTACCAAATTGTAGAGAAATGTTAGTTCTACAACTGGTATAAATAGCGATGTTTTGGTGATAATAGTTATTGAGTTATAGAAGGTTAAATTTTTTAACGTTATCAACTTCGTTTCGAATTCTTTCAAATTTCACACGTTAATATCTCTTTTCGTATTTGTCAGATTTCTATGATTTCTTTACCGAAATGTAGAGAATACATAACTGTATAACTGGTATAATCTGTATGATATTATTGATAGTAGTTAATGAGATATGGAAGGATAAATATTCGGTATTTTCAAATACGTTCAACTTTTAAACCTTTACATCTCTTTTCGTATTTATCAGATTTTAATGAATCTTTACCAAATTGTAGAGAATGGTTAGCTCTACAACTGGTATAAATAGCGACGTTTCAGTGATAATAGTTATTGAGTTATAGAAGGTTAAATATTTTAACGTTTTCAACTTCGTTTCGAATTCCTTCAAATTTCAAACCTTTATATCTCTTTTCGTATTTATCAGATTTTAATGAATCTTTACCAAATTGTAGAGAATGGTTAGCTTTACAACTGGTATAAATAGCGACGTTTCAGTGATAATAGTTATTGAGTTATAGAAGGTTAAATTTTTTGACGTTTCCAACTTCGTTTCGAATTCCTTCAAATTTCACACGTTAATATCTCTTTTCGCATTTGTCAGATTTCTATGATTTCTTTACCGAAATGTAGAGAATACATAGCTGTATAACTGGTATTATCTGCAAGATATTATTGATAGTAGTTAATGAGATATGGAAGGATAAATATTTGGTCTTTTCAAATACGTTCAACTTTTAAACCTTTACATCTCTTTTCGTATTTATCAGATTTTAATGAATCTTTACCAAATTGTAGAGAATAATTAGCTCTACAACTGGTGTAAATAGCGATGTTTTGGTGATAATAGTTATTGAGTTATAGAAGGTTAAATTTTTTAACGTTTTCAACTTCGTTTCGAATTCTTTCAAATTTCACACGTTAATATCTCTTTTCGTATTTGTCAGATTTCTTTACCGAAATGTAGAGAATACATAACTGTATAACTGGTATTATCTGCAAGATATTATTGATAGTAGTTAATGAGATATGGAAGGTTAAATTTACGGTCTTTTCAAATACGTACAACTTTTAAACCTTTACATCTCTTTTCGTATTTACTAGATTTTAACGAATTCTTTACCAAATTGTAGAGAAATGTTAGTTCTACAACTGGTATAAATAGCGATGTTATAGTGATAATAGTTATTGAGTTATAAAAGGTTAAATTTTTTAAAGTTTCCAACTTCGTTTCGAATTCTTTCAAATTTCACACGTTAATATCTCTTTTCGTATTTGTCAGATTTCTTTGATTTCTTTACCGAATTGTAGAGAATATATAGCTGTATAACTGGTATAATCTGTAAGGTATTATTGATAGTAGTTAATGTGATATGGAAGGTTAAATTTTTGGTCTTTTCAAATACGTTCAACATTTAAACCTTTACATCTCTTTTCGTATTTACTAGATTTTAACGAATTCTTTACCAAATTGTAGAGAAATGTTAGTACAACAACTAGTATAAATAGCGATGTTTTGGTGATAATAGTTATTGAGTTATAGAAGGTTAAATTTTTTAACGTTTTCAACTTCGTTTCGAATTCTTTAAAATTTCACACGTTAATATCTCTTTTCGTATTTGTCAGATTTCTATGATTTCTTTACCGAAATGTAGAGAATACATAGCTGTATAACTGGTATTATCTGCAAGATATTATTGATAGTAGTTAATGAGATATGGAAGGTTAAATTTACGGTCTTTTCAAATACGTACAACTTTTAAACCTTTACATCTCTTTTCGTATTTACTAGATTTTAACGAATTCTTTACCAAATTGTAGAGAAATGTTAGTTCTACAACAGGTATAAATAGCGATGTTATAGTGATAAAAGTTATTGAGTTATAGAAGGTTAAATTTTTTAAAGTTTCCAACTTCGTTTCAAATTCTTTCAAATTTCACACGTTAATATCTCTTTTCGTATTTGTCAGATTTCTTTGGTTTCTTTACCGAATTGTAGATAATATATAGCTGAATAACTGGTATAATCTGTAAGGTATTATTGATAGTAGTTAATGTGATATGGAAGGTTAAATTTTTGGTCTTTTCAAATACGTTCAACATTTAAACCTGTACATCTCTTTTCGTATTTACTAGATTTTAACGAATTCTTTACCAAATTGTAGAGAAATGTTAGTTCTACAACGGGTATAAATAGCGATGTTTTGGTGATAATAGTTATTGAGTTATAGAAGGTTAAATTTTTTAACGTTATCAACTTCGTTTCGAATTCTTTCAAATTTCACACGTTAATATCTCTTTTCGTATTTGTCAGATTTCTATGATTTCTTTACCGAAATGTAGAGAATACATAACTGTATAACTGGTATAATCTGTATGATATTATTGATAGTAGTTAATGAGATATGGAAGGATAAATATTCGGTATTTTCAAATACGTTCAACTTTTAAACCTTTACATCTCTTTTCGTATTTATCAGATTTTAATGAATCTTTACCAAATTGTAGAGAATGGTTAGCTCTACAACTGGTATAAATAGCGACGTTTCAGTGATAATAGTTATTGAGTTATAGAAGGTTAAATATTTTAACGTTTTCAACTTCGTTTCGAATTCCTTCAAATTTCAAACCTTTATATCTCTTTTCGTATTTATCAGATTTTAATGAATCTTTACCAAATTGTAGAGAATGGTTAGCTTTACAACTGGTATAAATAGCGACGTTTCAGTGATAATAGTTATTGAGTTATAGAAGGTTAAATTTTTTGACGTTTCCAACTTCGTTTCGAATTCCTTCAAATTTCAAACCTTAATATCTCTTTTCGCATTTGTCAGATTTCTATGATTTCTTTACCGAAATGTAGAGAATACATAGCTGTATAACTGGTATTATCTGCAAGATATTATTGATAGTAGTTAATGAGATATGGAAGGATAAATATTTGGTCTTTTCAAATACGTTCAACTTTTAAACCTTTACATCTCTTTTCGTATTTATCAGATTTTAATGAATCTTTACCAAATTGTAGAGAATAATTAGCTCTACAACTGGTGTAAATAGCGATGTTTTGGTGATAATAGTTATTGAGTTATAGAAGGTTAAATTTTTTAACGTTTTTAACTTCGTTTCGAATTCTTTCAAATTTCACACGTTAATATCTCTTTTCGTATTTGTCAGATTTCTTTGATTTCTTTACCGAATTGTAGAGAATATATAGCTGTATAACTGGTATAATCTGTAAGATATTATTGATAGTAGTTAATGTGATATGGAAGGTTAAATTTACGGTCTTTTCAAATACGTACAACTTTTAAACCTTTACATCTCTTTTCGTATTTACTAGATTTTAACGAATTCTTTACCAAATTGTAGAGAAATGTTAGTTCTACAACTGGTATAAATAGCGATGTTATAGTGATAATAGTTATTGAGTTATAAAAGGTTAAATTTTTTAAAGTTTCCAACTTCGTTTCGAATTCTTTCAAATTTCACACGTTAATATCTCTTTTCGTATTTGTCAGATTTCTTTGATTTCTTTACCGAATTGTAGAGAATATATAGCTGTATAACTGGTATAATCTGTAAGGTATTATTGATAGTAGTTAATGTGATATGGAAGGTTAAATTTTTGGTCTTTTCAAATACGTTCAACATTTAAACCTTTACATCTCTTTTCGTATTTACTAGATTTTAACGAATTCTTTACCAAATTGTAGAGAAATGTTAGTACAACAACTAGTATAAATAGCGATGTTTTGGTGATAATAGTTATTGAGTTATAGAAGGTTAAATTTTTTAACGTTTTCAACTTCGTTTCGAATTCTTTCAAATTTCACACGTTAATATCTCTTTTCGTATTTGTCAGATTTCTATGATTTCTTTACCGAAATGTAGAGAATACATAGCTGTATAACTGGTATTATCTGCAAGATATTATTGATAGTAGTTAATGAGATATGGAAGGTTAAATTTACGGTCTTTTCAAATACGTACAACTTTTAAACCTTTACATCTCTTTTCGTATTTACTAGATTTTAACGAATTCTTTACCAAATTGTAGAGAAATGTTAGTTCTACAACAGGTATAAATAGCGATGTTATAGTGATAAAAGTTATTGAGTTATAGAAGGTTAAATTTTTTAAAGTTTCCAACTTCGTTACAAATTCTTTCAAATTTCACACGTTAATATCTCTTTTCGTATTTGTCAGATTTCTTTGGTTTCTTTACCGAATTGTAGAGAATATATAGCTGAATAACTGGTATAATCTGTAAGGTATTATTGATAGTAGTTAATGTGATATGGAAGGTTAAATTTTTGGTCTTTTCAAATACGTTCAACTTTTAAACCTGTACATCTCTTTTCGTATTTACTAGATTTTAACGAATTCTTTACCAAATTGTAGAGAAATGTTAGTTCTACAACTGGTATAAATAGCGATGTTTTGGTGATAATAGTTATTGAGTTATAGAAGGTTAAATTTTTTAACGTTATCAACTTCGTTTCGAATTCTTTCAAATTTCACACGTTAATATCTCTTTTCGTATTTGTCAGATTTCTATGATTTCTTTACCGAAATGTAGAGAATACATAACTGTATAACTGGTATAATCTGTATGATATTATTGATAGTAGTTAATGAGATATGGAAGGATAAATATTCGGTATTTTCAAATACGTTCAACTTTTAAACCTTTACATCTCTTTTCGTATTTATCAGATTTTAATGAATCTTTACCAAATTGTAGAGAATGGTTAGCTCTACAACTGGTATAAATAGCGACGTTTCAGTGATAATAGTTATTGAGTTATAGAAGGTTAAATATTTTAACGTTTTCAACTTCGTTTCGAATTCCTTCAAGTTTCAAACCTTTATATCTCTTTTCGTATTTATCAGATTTTAATGAATCTTTACCAAATTGTAGAGAATGGTTAGCTTTACAACTGGTATAAATAGCGACGTTTCAGTGATAATAGTTATTGAGTTATAGAAGGTTAAATTTTTTGACGTTTCCAACTTCGTTTCGAATTCCTTCAAATTTCAAACCTTAATATCTCTTTTCGCATTTGTCAGATTTCTATGATTTCTTTACCGAAATGTAGAGAATACATAGCTGTATAACTGGTATTATCTGCAAGATATTATTGATAGTAGTTAATGAGATATGGAAGGATAAATATTTGGTCTTTTCAAATACGTTCAACTTTTAAACCTTTACATCTCTTTTCGTATTTATCAGATTTTAATGAATCTTTACCAAATTGTAGAGAATAATTAGCTCTACAACTGGTGTAAATAGCGATGTTTTGGTGATAATAGTTATTGAGTTATAGAAGGTTAAATTTTTTAACGTTTTCAACTTCGTTTCGAATTCTTTCAAATTTCACACGTTAATATCTCTTTTCGTATTTGTCAGATTTCTTTACCGAAATGTAGAGAATACATAACTGTATAACTGGTATTATCTGCAAGATATTATTGATAGTAGTTAATGAGATATGGAAGGTTAAATTTACGGTCTTTTCAAATACGTACAACTTTTAAACCTTTACATCTCTTTTCGTATTTACTAGATTTTAACGAATTCTTTACCAAATTGTAGAGAAATGTTAGTTCTACAACTGGTATAAATAGCGATGTTATAGTGATAATAGTTATTGAGTTATAAAAGGTTAAATTTTTTAAAGTTTCCAACTTCGTTTCGAATTCTTTCAAATTTCACACGTTAATATCTCTTTTCGTATTTGTCAGATTTCTTTGATTTCTTTACCGAATTGTAGAGAATATATAGCTGTATAACTGGTATAATCTGTAAGGTATTATTGATAGTAGTTAATGTGATATGGAAGGTTAAATTTTTGGTCTTTTCAAATACGTTCAACATTTAAACCTTTACATCTCTTTTCGTATTTACTAGATTTTAACGAATTCTTTACCAAATTGTAGAGAAATGTTAGTACAACAACTAGTATAAATAGCGATGTTTTGGTGATAATAGTTATTGAGTTATAGAAGGTTAAATTTTTTAACGTTTTCAACTTCGTTTCGAATTCTTTAAAATTTCACACGTTAATATCTCTTTTCGTATTTGTCAGATTTCTATGATTTCTTTACCGAAATGTAGAGAATACATAGCTGTATAACTGGTATTATCTGCAAGATATTATTGATAGTAGTTAATGAGATATGGAAGGTTAAATTTACGGTCTTTTCAAATACGTACAACTTTTAAACCTTTACATCTCTTTTCGTATTTACTAGATTTTAACGAATTCTTTACCAAATTGTAGAGAAATGTTAGTTCTACAACAGGTATAAATAGCGATGTTATAGTGATAAAAGTTATTGAGTTATAGAAGGTTAAATTTTTTAAAGTTTCCAACTTCGTTTCAAATTCTTTCAAATTTCACACGTTAATATCTCTTTTCGTATTTGTCAGATTTCTTTGGTTTCTTTACCGAATTGTAGATAATATATAGCTGAATAACTGGTATAATCTGTAAGGTATTATTGATAGTAGTTAATGTGATATGGAAGGTTAAATTTTTGGTCTTTTCAAATACGTTCAACATTTAAACCTGTACATCTCTTTTCGTATTTACTAGATTTTAACGAATTCTTTACCAAATTGTAGAGAAATGTTAGTTCTACAACGGGTATAAATAGCGATGTTTTGGTGATAATAGTTATTGAGTTATAGAAGGTTAAATTTTTTAACGTTATCAACTTCGTTTCGAATTCTTTCAAATTTCACACGTTAATATCTCTTTTCGTATTTGTCAGATTTCTATGATATCTTTACCGAAATGTAGAGAATACATAACTGTATAACTGGTATAATCTGTATGATATTATTGATAGTAGTTAATGAGATATGGAAGGATAAATATTCGGTATTTTCAAATACGTTCAACTTTTAAACCTTTACATCTCTTTTCGTATTTATCAGATTTTAATGAATCTTTACCAAATTGTAGAGAATGGTTAGCTCTACAACTGGTATAAATAGCGACGTTTCAGTGATAATAGTTATTGAGTTATAGAAGGTTAAATATTTTAACGTTTTCAACTTCGTTTCGAATTCCTTCAAATTTCAAACCTTTATATCTCTTTTCGTATTTATCAGATTTTAATGAATCTTTACCAAATTGTAGAGAATGGTTAGCTTTACAACTGGTATAAATAGCGACGTTTCAGTGATAATAGTTATTGAGTTATAGAAGGTTAAATTTTTTGACGTTTCCAACTTCGTTTCGAATTCCTTCAAATTTCAAACCTTAATATCTCTTTTCGCATTTGTCAGATTTCTATGATTTCTTTACCGAAATGTAGAGAATACATAGCTGTATAACTGGTATTATCTGCAAGATATTATTGATAGTAGTTAATGAGATATGGAAGGATAAATATTTGGTCTTTTCAAATACGTTCAACTTTTAAACCTTTACATCTCTTTTCGTATTTATCAGATTTTAATGAATCTTTACCAAATTGTAGAGAATAATTAGCTCTACAACTGGTGTAAATAGCGATGTTTTGGTGATAATAGTTATTGAGTTATAGAAGGTTAAATTTTTTAACGTTTTTAACTTCGTTTCGAATTCTTTCAAATTTCACACGTTAATATCTCTTTTCGTATTTGTCAGATTTCTTTGATTTCTTTACCGAATTGTAGAGAATATATAGCTGTATAACTGGTATAATCTGTAAGATATTATTGATAGTAGTTAATGTGATATGGAAGGTTAAATTTACGGTCTTTTCAAATACGTACAACTTTTAAACCTTTACATCTCTTTTCGTATTTACTAGATTTTAACGAATTCTTTACCAAATTGTAGAGAAATGTTAGTTCTACAACTGGTATAAATAGCGATGTTATAGTGATAATAGTTATTGAGTTATAAAAGGTTAAATTTTTTAAAGTTTCCAACTTCGTTTCGAATTCTTTCAAATTTCACACGTTAATATCTCTTTTCGTATTTGTCAGATTTCTTTGATTTCTTTACCGAATTGTAGAGAATATATAGCTGTATAACTGGTATAATCTGTAAGGTATTATTGATAGTAGTTAATGTGATATGGAAGGTTAAATTTTTGGTCTTTTCAAATACGTTCAACATTTAAACCTTTACATCTCTTTTCGTATTTACTAGATTTTAACGAATTCTTTACCAAATTGTAGAGAAATGTTAGTACAACAACTAGTATAAATAGCGATGTTTTGGTGATAATAGTTATTGAGTTATAGAAGGTTAAATTTTTTAACGTTTTCAACTTCGTTTCGAATTCTTTCAAATTTCACACGTTAATATCTCTTTTCGTATTTGTCAGATTTCTATGATTTCTTTACCGAAATGTAGAGAATACATAGCTGTATAACTGGTATTATCTGCAAGATATTATTGATAGTAGTTAATGTGATATGGAAGGTTAAATTTTTGGTCTTTTCAAATACGTTCAACTTTTAAACCTGTACATCTCTTTTCGTATTTACTAGATTTTAACGAATTCTTTACCAAATTGTAGAGAAATGTTAGTTCTACAACTGGTATAAATTGCGATGTTTTGGTGATAATAGTTATTGAGTTATAGAAGGTTAAATTTTTTAACGTTATCAACTTCGTTTCGAATTCTTTCAAATTTCACACGTTAATATCTCTTTTCGTATTTGTCAGATTTCTATGATTTCTTTACCGAAATGTAGAGAATACATAACTGTATAACTGGTATAATCTGTATGATATTATGGATAGTAGTTAATGAGATATGGAACGATAAATATTCGGTATTTTCAAATACGTTCAACTTTTAAACCTTTACATCTCTTTTCGTATTTATCAGATTTTAATGAATCTTTACCAAATTGTAGAGAATGGTTAGCTCTACAACTGGTATAAATAGCGACGTTTCAGTGATAATAGTTATTGAGTTATAGAAGGTTAAATATTTTAACGTTTTCAACTTCGTTTCGAATTCCTTCAAATTTCAAACCTTTATATCTCTTTTCGTATTTATCAGATTTTAATGAATCTTTACCAAATTGTAGAGAATGGTTAGCTTTACAACTGGTATAAATAGCGACGTTTCAGTGATAATAGTTATTGAGTTATAGAAGGTTAAATTTTTTGACGTTTCCAACTTCGTTTCGAATTCCTTCAAATTTCAAACCTTAATATCTCTTTTCGCATTTGTCAGATTTCTATGATTTCTTTACCGAAATGTAGAGAATACATAGCTGTATAACTGGTATTATCTGCAAGATATTATTGATAGTAGTTAATGAGATATGGAAGGATAAATATTTGGTCTTTTCAAATACGTTCAACTTTTAAACCTTTACATCTCTTTTCGTATTTATCAGATTTTAATGAATCTTTACCAAATTGTAGAGAATAATTAGCTCTACAACTGGTGTAAATAGCGATGTTTTGGTGATAATAGTTATTGAGTTATAGAAGGTTAAATTTTTTAACGTTTTCAACTTCGTTTCGAATTCATTCAAATTTCACACGTTAATATCTCTTTTCGTATTTGTCAGATTTCTTTACCGAAATGTAGAGAATACATAACTGTATAACTGGTATTATCTGCAAGATATTATTGATAGTAGTTAATGAGATATGGAAGGTTAAATTTACGGTCTTTTCAAATACGTACAACTTTTAAACCTTTACATCTCTTTTCGTATTTACTAGATTTTAACGAATTCTTTACCAAATTGTAGAGAAATGTTAGTTCTACAACTGGTATAAATAGCGATGTTATAGTGATAATAGTTATTGAGTTATAAAAGGTTAAATTTTTTAAAGTTTCCAACTTCGTTTCGAATTCTTTCAAATTTCACACGTTAATATCTCTTTTCGTATTTGTCAGATTTCTTTGATTTCTTTACCGAATTGTAGAGAATATATAGCTGTATAACTGGTATAATCTGTAAGGTATTATTGATAGTAGTTAATGTGATATGGAAGGTTAAATTTTTGGTCTTTTCAAATACGTTCAACATTTAAACCTTTACATCTCTTTTCGTATTTACTAGATTTTAACGAATTCTTTACCAAATTGTAGAGAAATGTTAGTACAACAACTAGTATAAATAGCGATGTTTTGGTGATAATAGTTATTGAGTTATAGAAGGTTAAATTTTTTAACGTTTTCAACTTCGTTTCGAATTCTTTAAAATTTCACACGTTAATATCTCTTTTCGTATTTGTCAGATTTCTATGATTTCTTTACCGAAATGTAGAGAATACATAGCTGTATAACTGGTATTATCTGCAAGATATTATTGATAGTAGTTAATGAGATATGGAAGGTTAAATTTACGGTCTTTTCAAATACGTACAACTTTTAAACCTTTACATCTCTTTTCGTATTTACTAGATTTTAACGAATTCTTTACCAAATTGTAGAGAAATGTTAGTTCTACAACAGGTATAAATAGCGATGTTATAGTGATAAAAGTTATTGAGTTATAGAAGGTTAAATTTTTTAAAGTTTCCAACTTCGTTTCAAATTCTTTCAAATTTCACACGTTAATATCTCTTTTCGTATTTGTCAGATTTCTTTGGTTTCTTTACCGAATTGTAGATAATATATAGCTGAATAACTGGTATAATCTGTAAGGTATTATTGATAGTAGTTAATGTGATATGGAAGATTAAATTTTTGGTCTTTTCAAATACGTTCAACTTTTAAACCTGTACATCTCTTTTCGTATTTACTAGATTTTAACGAATTCTTTACCAAATTGTAGAGAAATGTTAGTTCTACAACGGGTATAAATAGCGATGTTTTGGTGATAATAGTTATTGAGTTATAGAAGGTTAAATTTTTTAACGTTATCAACTTCGTTTCGAATTCTTTCAAATTTCACACGTTAATATCTCTTTTCGTATTTGTCAGATTTCTATGATTTCTTTACCGAAATGTAGAGAATACATAACTGTATAACTGGTATAATCTGTATGATATTATTGATAGTAGTTAATGAGATATGGAAGGATAAATATTCGGTATTTTCAAATACGTTCAACTTTTAAACCTTTACATCTCTTTTCGTATTTATCAGATTTTAATGAATCTTTACCAAATTGTAGAGAATGGTTAGCTCTACAACTGGTATAAATAGCGACGTTTCAGTGATAATAGTTATTGAGTTATAGAAGGTTAAATATTTTAACGTTTTCAACTTCGTTTCGAATTCCTTCAAATTTCAAACCTTTATATCTCTTTTCGTATTTATCAGATTTTAATGAATCTTTACCAAATTGTAGAGAATGGTTAGCTTTACAACTGGTATAAATAGCGACGTTTCAGTGATAATAGTTATTGAGTTATAGAAGGTTAAATTTTTTGACGTTTCCAACTTCGTTTCGAATTCCTTCAAATTTCAAACCTTAATATCTCTTTTCGCATTTGTCAGATTTCTATGATTTCTTTACCGAAATGTAGAGAATACATAGCTGTATAACTGGTATTATCTGCAAGATATTATTGATAGTAGTTAATGAGATATGGAAGGATAAATATTTGGTCTTTTCAAATACGTTCAACTTTTAAACCTTTACATCTCTTTTCGTATTTATCAGATTTTAATGAATCTTTACCAAATTGTAGAGAATAATTAGCTCTACAACTGGTGTAAATAGCGATGTTTTGGTGATAATAGTTATTGAGTTATAGAAGGTTAAATTTTTTAACGTTTTTAACTTCGTTTCGAATTCTTTCAAATTTCACACGTTAATATCTCTTTTCGTATTTGTCAGATTTCTTTGATTTCTTTACCGAATTGTAGAGAATATATAGCTGTATAACTGGTATAATCTGTAAGATATTATTGATAGTAGTTAATGTGATATGGAAGGTTAAATTTACGGTCTTTTCAAATACGTACAACTTTTAAACCTTTACATCTCTTTTCGTATTTACTAGATTTTAACGAATTCTTTACCAAATTGTAGAGAAATGTTAGTTCTACAACTGGTATAAATAGCGATGTTTTGGTGATAATAGTTATTGAGTTATAGAAGATTAAATTTTTTAACGTTTTCAACTTCGTTTCGAATTCTTTCAAATTTCACACGTTAATATCTCTTTTCGTATTTGTCAGATTTCTATGATTTCTTTACCGAAATGTAGAGAATACATAACTGTATAACTGGTATTATCTGCAAGATATTATTGATAGTAGTTAATGAGATATGGAAGGTTAAATTTACGGTCTTTTCAAATACGTACAACATTTAAACCTTTACATCTCTTTTCGTATTTACTAGATTTTAACGAATTCTTTACCAAATTGTAGAGAAATGTTAGTTCTACAACTGGTATAAATAGCGATGTTATAGTGATAATAGTTATTGAGTTATAGAAGGTTAAATTTTTTAACGTTATCAACTTCGTTTCGAATTCTTTCAAATTTCACACGTTAATATCTCTTTTCGTATTTGTCAGATTTCTATGATTTCTTTACCGAAATGTAGAGAATACATAACTGTATAACTGGTATAATCTGTATGATATTATGGATAGTAGTTAATGAGATATGGAACGATAAATATTCGGTATTTTCAAATACGTTCAACTTTTAAACCTTTACATCTCTTTTCGTATTTATCAGATTTTAATGAATCTTTACCAAATTGTAGAGAATGGTTAGCTCTACAACTGGTATAAATAGCGACGTTTCAGTGATAATAGTTATTGAGTTATAGAAGGTTAAATATTTTAACGTTTTCAACTTCGTTTCGAATTCCTTCAAATTTCAAACCTTTATATCTCTTTTCGTATTTATCAGATTTTAATGAATCTTTACCAAATTGTAGAGAATGGTTAGCTTTACAACTGGTATAAATAGCGACGTTTCAGTGATAATAGTTATTGAGTTATAGAAGGTTAAATTTTTTGACGTTTCCAACTTCGTTTCGAATTCCTTCAAATTTCAAACCTTAATATCTCTTTTCGCATTTGTCAGATTTCTATGATTTCTTTACCGAAATGTAGAGAATACATAGCTGTATAACTGGTATTATCTGCAAGATATTATTGATAGTAGTTAATGAGATATGGAAGGATAAATATTTGGTCTTTTCAAATACGTTCAACTTTTAAACCTTTACATCTCTTTTCGTATTTATCAGATTTTAATGAATCTTTACCAAATTGTAGAGAATAATTAGCTCTACAACTGGTGTAAATAGCGATGTTTTGGTGATAATAGTTATTGAGTTATAGAAGGTTAAATTTTTTAACGTTTTCAACTTCGTTTCGAATTCATTCAAATTTCACACGTTAATATCTCTTTTCGTATTTGTCAGATTTCTTTACCGAAATGTAGAGAATACATAACTGTATAACTGGTATTATCTGCAAGATATTATTGATAGTAGTTAATGAGATATGGAAGGTTAAATTTACGGTCTTTTCAAATACGTACAACTTTTAAACCTTTACATCTCTTTTCGTATTTACTAGATTTTAACGAATTCTTTACCAAATTGTAGAGAAATGTTAGTTCTACAACTGGTATAAATAGCGATGTTATAGTGATAATAGTTATTGAGTTATAAAAGGTTAAATTTTTTAAAGTTTCCAACTTCGTTTCGAATTCTTTCAAATTTCACACGTTAATATCTCTTTTCGTATTTGTCAGATTTCTTTGATTTCTTTACCGAATTGTAGAGAATATATAGCTGTATAACTGGTATAATCTGTAAGGTATTATTGATAGTAGTTAATGTGATATGGAAGGTTAAATTTTTGGTCTTTTCAAATACGTTCAACATTTAAACCTTTACATCTCTTTTCGTATTTACTAGATTTTAACGAATTCTTTACCAAATTGTAGAGAAATGTTAGTACAACAACTAGTATAAATAGCGATGTTTTGGTGATAATAGTTATTGAGTTATAGAAGGTTAAATTTTTTAACGTTTTCAACTTCGTTTCGAATTCTTTAAAATTTCACACGTTAATATCTCTTTTCGTATTTGTCAGATTTCTATGATTTCTTTACCGAAATGTAGAGAATACATAGCTGTATAACTGGTATTATCTGCAAGATATTATTGATAGTAGTTAATGAGATATGGAAGGTTAAATTTACGGTCTTTTCAAATACGTACAACTTTTAAACCTTTACATCTCTTTTCGTATTTACTAGATTTTAACGAATTCTTTACCAAATTGTAGAGAAATGTTAGTTCTACAACAGGTATAAATAGCGATGTTATAGTGATAAAAGTTATTGAGTTATAGAAGGTTAAATTTTTTAAAGTTTCCAACTTCGTTTCAAATTCTTTCAAATTTCACACGTTAATATCTCTTTTCGTATTTGTCAGATTTCTTTGGTTTCTTTACCGAATTGTAGATAATATATAGCTGAATAACTGGTATAATCTGTAAGGTATTATTGATAGTAGTTAATGTGATATGGAAGATTAAATTTTTGGTCTTTTCAAATACGTTCAACTTTTAAACCTGTACATCTCTTTTCGTATTTACTAGATTTTAACGAATTCTTTACCAAATTGTAGAGAAATGTTAGTTCTACAACGGGTATAAATAGCGATGTTTTGGTGATAATAGTTATTGAGTTATAGAAGGTTAAATTTTTTAACGTTATCAACTTCGTTTCGAATTCTTTCAAATTTCACACGTTAATATCTCTTTTCGTATTTGTCAGATTTCTATGATTTCTTTACCGAAATGTAGAGAATACATAACTGTATAACTGGTATAATCTGTATGATATTATTGATAGTAGTTAATGAGATATGGAAGGATAAATATTCGGTATTTTCAAATACGTTCAACTTTTAAACCTTTACATCTCTTTTCGTATTTATCAGATTTTAATGAATCTTTACCAAATTGTAGAGAATGGTTAGCTCTACAACTGGTATAAATAGCGACGTTTCAGTGATAATAGTTATTGAGTTATAGAAGGTTAAATATTTTAACGTTTTCAACTTCGTTTCGAATTCCTTCAAATTTCAAACCTTTATATCTCTTTTCGTATTTATCAGATTTTAATGAATCTTTACCAAATTGTAGAGAATGGTTAGCTTTACAACTGGTATAAATAGCGACGTTTCAGTGATAATAGTTATTGAGTTATAGAAGGTTAAATTTTTTGACGTTTCCAACTTCGTTTCGAATTCCTTCAAATTTCAAACCTTAATATCTCTTTTCGCATTTGTCAGATTTCTATGATTTCTTTACCGAAATGTAGAGAATACATAGCTGTATAACTGGTATTATCTGCAAGATATTATTGATAGTAGTTAATGAGATATGGAAGGATAAATATTTGGTCTTTTCAAATACGTTCAACTTTTAAACCTTTACATCTCTTTTCGTATTTATCAGATTTTAATGAATCTTTACCAAATTGTAGAGAATAATTAGCTCTACAACTGGTGTAAATAGCGATGTTTTGGTGATAATAGTTATTGAGTTATAGAAGGTTAAATTTTTTAACGTTTTTAACTTCGTTTCGAATTCTTTCAAATTTCACACGTTAATATCTCTTTTCGTATTTGTCAGATTTCTTTGATTTCTTTACCGAATTGTAGAGAATATATAGCTGTATAACTGGTATAATCTGTAAGATATTATTGATAGTAGTTAATGTGATATGGAAGGTTAAATTTACGGTCTTTTCAAATACGTACAACTTTTAAACCTTTACATCTCTTTTCGTATTTACTAGATTTTAACGAATTCTTTACCAAATTGTAGAGAAATGTTAGTTCTACAACTGGTATAAATAGCGATGTTTTGGTGATAATAGTTATTGAGTTATAGAAGATTAAATTTTTTAACGTTTTCAACTTCGTTTCGAATTCTTTCAAATTTCACACGTTAATATCTCTTTTCGTATTTGTCAGATTTCTATGATTTCTTTACCGAAATGTAGAGAATACATAACTGTATAACTGGTATTATCTGCAAGATATTATTGATAGTAGTTAATGAGATATGGAAGGTTAAATTTACGGTCTTTTCAAATACGTACAACATTTAAACCTTTACATCTCTTTTCGTATTTACTAGATTTTAACGAATTCTTTACCAAATTGTAGAGAAATGTTAGTTCTACAACTGGTATAAATAGCGATGTTATAGTGATAATAGTTATTGAGTTATAGAAGGTTAAATTTTTTAAAGTTTCCAACTTCGTTTCGAATTCTTTCAAATTTCACACGTTAATATCTCTTTTCGTATTTGTCAGATTTCTTTGATTTCTTTACCGAATTGTAGAGAATATATAGCTGTATAACTGGTATTATCTGCAAGATATTATTGATAGTAGTTAATGAGATATGGAAGGTTAAATTTACGGTCTTTTCAAATACGTACAACTTTTAAACCTTTACATCTCATTTCGTATTTACTAGATTTTAACGAATTCTTTACCAAATTGTAGAGAAATGTTAGTTCTACAACTGGTATAAATAGCGATGTTATAGTGATAAAAGTTATTGAGTTATAGAAGGGTAAATTTTTTAATGTTTCCAACTTCGTTTCGAATTCTTTCAAATTTCACACGTTAATATCTCTTTTCGTATTTGTCAGATTTCTTTGGTTTCTTTACCGAATTGTAAAGAATATATAGCTGAATAACTGGTATAATCTGTAAGGTATTATTGATAGTAGTTAATGTGATATGGAAGGTTAAATTTTTGGTCTTTTCAAATACGTTCAACTTTTAAACCTGTACATCTCTTTTCGTATTTACTAGATTTTAACGAATTCTTTACCAAATTGTAGAGAAATGTTAGTTCTACAACTGGTATAAATAGCGATGTTTTGGTGATAATAGTTATTGAGTTATAGAAGGTTAAATTTTTTAACGTTTTCAACTTCGTTTCGAATTCCTTCAAATTTCAAACCTTTATATCTCTTTTCGTATTTATCAGATTTTAATGAATCTTTACCAAATTGTAGAGAATGGTTAGCTTTACAACTGGTATAAATAGCGACGTTTCAGTGATAATAGTTATTGAGTTATAGAAGGTTAAATTTTTTTAAGGTTCCAACTTCGTTTCGAATTCCTTCAAATTTCAAACCTTAATATCTCTTTTCGCATTTGTCAGATTTCTATGATTTCTTTACCGAAATGTAGAGAATACATAGCTGTATAACTGGTATTATCTGCAAGATATTATTGATAGTAGTTAATGAGATATGGAAGGATAAATATTTGGTCTTTTCAAATACGTACAACTTTTAAACTTTACATCTCTTTTCGTATTTACTAGATTTTAACGAATTCTTTACCAAATTGTAGAGAAATGTTAGTTCTACAACTGGTATAAATAGCGATGTTATAGTGATAATAGTTATTGAGTTATAGAAGGTTAAATTTTTTAAAGTTTCCAACTTCGTTTCGAATTCTTTCAAATTTCACACGTTAATATCTCTTTTCGTATTTGTCAGATTTCTATGATTTCTTTACCGAAATGTACAGAATACATAGCTGCATAACTGGTATTATCTGCAAGATATTATTGATAGTAGTTAATGAGATATGGAAGGTTAAATTTACGGTCTTTTCAAATACGTACAACTTTTAAACTTTACATCTCTTTTCGTATTTACTAGATTTTAACGAATTCTTTACCAAATTGTAGAGAAATGTTAGTTCTACAACTGGTATAAATAGCGATGTTATAGTGATAATAGTTATTGAGTTATAGAAGGTTAAATTTTTTAAAGTTTCCAACTTCGTTTCGAATTCTTTCAAATTTCACACGTTAATATCTCTTTTCGTATTTGTCAGATTTCTTTGATTTCTTTACCGAATTGTAGAGAATATATAGCTGTATAACTGGTATAATCTGTAAGGTATTATTGATAGTAGTTAATGTGATATGGAAGGTTAAATTTTTGGTCTTTTCAAATACGTTCAACTTTTAAACCTTTACATCTCTTTTCGTATTTACTAGATTTTAACGAATTCTTTACCAAATTGTAGAGAAATGTTATTTCTACAACTGGTATAAATAGCGATGTTTTGTTGAAAATAGTTATTGAGTTATAGAAGGTTAAATTTTTTAACTTTTTCAACTTCGTTTCGAATTCTTTCAAGTTTCACACGTTAATATCTCTTTTCGTATTTGTCAGATTTCTATGATTTCTTTACCGAAATGTAGAGAATACATAGCTGTATAACTGGTATTATCTGTATGATATTATTGATAGTAGTTAATGAGGTATGGAAGGTTAAATTTACGGTCTTTTCAAATACGTACAACTTTTAAACCTTTACATCTCTTTTCGTATTTACTAGATTTTAACGAATTCTTTACCAAATTGTAGAGAAATGTTAGTTCTACAACTGGTATAAATAGCGATGTTTTGGTGATAATAGTTATTGAGTTATAGAAGGTTAAATTTTTTAACGTTTTCAACTTCGTTTCGAATTCTTTCAAATTTCACACCTTAATATCTCTTTTCGTATTTGTCAGATTTCTATGATTTCTTTTTCGAAATGTAGAGAATACATAACTGTATAACTGGTATAATCTGTATGATATTATTGATAGTAGTTAATGAGATATGGAAGGTTAAATTTACAGTCTTTTCAAATACGTACAACTTTTAAACCTTTACATCTCTTTTCGTATTTACTAGATTTTAACGAATTCTTTACCAAATTGTAGAGAAATGTTAGTTCTACAACTGGTATAAATAGTGATGTTATAGTGATAATAGTTATTGAGTTATAAAAGGTTAATTTTTTTAACGTTTTCAACTTCGTTTCGAATTCCTTCAAATTTCAAACCTTTATATCTCTTTTCGTATTTATCAGATTTTAGTGAATCTTTACCAAATTGTAGAGAATGGTTAGCTCTACAACTGGTATAAATAGCGACGTTTCAGTGATAATAGTTATTGAGTTATAGAAGGTTAAATTTTTTGACGTTTCCAACTTCGTTTCGAATTCCTTCAAATTTCAAACCTTAATATCTCTTTTCGTATTTGTCAGATTTGTATGATTTCTTTACCGAAATGTAGAGAATACATAGCTGTATAACTGGTATTATCTGCAAGTTATTATTGATAGTAGTTAATGAGATATGGAAGGATAAATATTTGGTCTTTTCAAATACGTTCAACTTTTAAACCTTTACATCTCTTTTCGTATTTATCAGATTTTAATGAATCTTTACCAAATTGTAGAGAATGGTTAGCTCTACAACTGGTATAAATAGCGATGTTATAGTGATAATAGTTATTGAGTTATAGAAGGTTTAATTTTTTAACGTTTTCAACTTCGTTTCGAATTCTTTCAAATTTCACACGTTAATATCTTTTTTCGTATTTGTCAGATTTCTATGATTTCTTTACCGAAATGTAGAGAATACATAGCTGCATAACTGGTATTATCGGCAAGATATTATTGATAGTAGTTAATGAGATATGGAAGGTTAAATATTCGGTCTTTTCAAATACGTTCAACATTTAAACCTTTACATCGCTTTTCGTATTTATCAGATTTTAATGAATTCATTATCAAATTGTAGAGAAAAGTTAGTTCTACAACTGGTATAAATAGCGATGTTATAGTGATAATAGTTATTGAGTTATAGAAGGTTAAATTTTTTAACGTTTCCAACTTCGTTTCGAATTCTTTCAAATTTCACACGTTAATATCTCTTTTCGTATTTGTCAGATTTCTTTGATTTCTTTACCGAATTGTAGAGAATATATAGCTGTATAACTGGTATAATCTGTAAGGTATTATTGATAGTAGTTAATGTGATATGGAAGGTTATATTTTTGGTCTTTTCAAATACGTTCAACTTTTAAACCTTTACATCTCTTTTCGTATTTACTAGATTTTAACGAATTCTTTACCAAATTGTAGAGAAATGTTAGTTCTACAACTGGTATAAATAGCGATGTTTTGGTGATAATAGTTATTGAGTTATAGAAGGTTAAATATTTTAACGTTTTCAACTTCGTTTCGAATTCCTTCAAATTTCAAACCTTTATATCTCTTTTCGTATTTATCAGATTTTAATGAATCTTTACCAAATTGTAGAGAATGGTTAGCTTTACAACTGGTATAAATAGCGACGTTTCAGTGATAATAGTTATTGAGTTATAGAAGGTTAAATTTTTTGACGTTTCCAACTTCGTTTCGAATTCCTTCAAATTTCACACGTTAATATCTCTTTTCGCATTTGTCAGATTTCTATGATTTCTTTACCGAAATGTAGAGAATACATAGCTGTATAACTGGTATTATCTGCAAGATATTATTGATAGTAGTTAATGAGATATGGAAGGATAAATATTTGGTCTTTTCAAATACGTTCAACTTTTAAACCTTTACATCTCTTTTCGTATTTATCAGATTTTAATGAATCTTTACCAAATTGTAGAGAATAATTAGCTCTACAACTGGTGTAAATAGCGATGTTTTGGTGATAATAGTTATTGAGTTATAGAAGGTTAAATTTTTTAACGTTTTCAACTTCGTTTCGAATTCTTTCAAATTTCACACGTTAATATCTCTTTTCGTATTTGTCAGATTTCTTTACCGAAATGTAGAGAATACATAACTGTATAACTGGTATTATCTGCAAGATATTATTGATAGTAGTTAATGAGATATGGAAGGTTAAATTTACGGTCTTTTCAAATACGTACAACTTTTAAACCTTTACATCTCTTTTCGTATTTACTAGATTTTAACGAATTCTTTACCAAATTGTAGAGAAATGTTAGTTCTACAACTGGTATAAATAGCGATGTTATAGTGATAATAGTTATTGAGTTATAAAAGGTTAAATTTTTTAAAGTTTCCAACTTCGTTTCGAATTCTTTCAAATTTCACACGTTAATATCTCTTTTCGTATTTGTCAGATTTCTTTGATTTCTTTACCGAATTGTAGAGAATATATAGCTGTATAACTGGTATAATCTGTAAGGTATTATTGATAGTAGTTAATGTGATATGGAAGGTTAAATTTTTGGTCTTTTCAAATACGTTCAACATTTAAACCTTTACATCTCTTTTCGTATTTACTAGATTTTAACGAATTCTTTACCAAATTGTAGAGAAATGTTAGTACAACAACTAGTATAAATAGCGATGTTTTGGTGATAATAGTTATTGAGTTATAGAAGGTTAAATTTTTTAACGTTTTCAACTTCGTTTCGAATTCTTTAAAATTTCACACGTTAATATCTCTTTTCGTATTTGTCAGATTTCTATGATTTCTTTACCGAAATGTAGAGAATACATAGCTGTATAACTGGTATTATCTGCAAGATATTATTGATAGTAGTTAATGAGATATGGAAGGTTAAATTTACGGTCTTTTCAAATACGTACAACTTTTAAACCTTTACATCTCTTTTCGTATTTACTAGATTTTAACGAATTCTTTACCAAATTGTAGAGAAATGTTAGTTCTACAACAGGTATAAATAGCGATGTTATAGTGATAAAAGTTATTGAGTTATAGAAGGTTAAATTTTTTAAAGTTTCCAACTTCGTTTCAAATTCTTTCAAATTTCACACGTTAATATCTCTTTTCGTATTTGTCAGATTTCTTTGGTTTCTTTACCGAATTGTAGATAATATATAGCTGAATAACTGGTATAATCTGTAAGGTATTATTGATAGTAGTTAATGTGATATGGAAGGTTAAATTTTTGGTCTTTTCAAATACGTTCAACTTTTAAACCTGTACATCTCTTTTCGTATTTACTAGATTTTAACGAATTCTTTACCAAATTGTAGAGAAATGTTAGTTCTACAACGGGTATAAATAGCGATGTTTTGGTGATAATAGTTATTGAGTTATAGAAGGTTAAATTTTTTAACGTTATCAACTTCGTTTCGAATTCTTTCAAATTTCACACGTTAATATCTCTTTTCGTATTTGTCAGATTTCTATGATTTCTTTACCGAAATGTAGAGAATACATAACTGTATAACTGGTATAATCTGTATGATATTATTGATAGTAGTTAATGAGATATGGAAGGATAAATATTCGGTATTTTCAAATACGTTCAACTTTTAAACCTTTACATCTCTTTTCGTATTTATCAGATTTTAATGAATCTTTACCAAATTGTAGAGAATGGTTAGCTCTACAACTGGTATAAATAGCGACGTTTCAGTGATAATAGTTATTGAGTTATAGAAGGTTAAATATTTTAACGTTTTCAACTTCGTTTCGAATTCCTTCAAATTTCAAACCTTTATATCTCTTTTCGTATTTATCAGATTTTAATGAATCTTTACCAAATTGTAGAGAATGGTTAGCTTTACAACTGGTATAAATAGCGACGTTTCAGTGATAATAGTTATTGAGTTATAGAAGGTTAAATTTTTTGACGTTTCCAACTTCGTTTCGAATTCCTTCAAATTTCAAACCTTAATATCTCTTTTCGCATTTGTCAGATTTCTATGATTTCTTTACCGAAATGTAGAGAATACATAGCTGTATAACTGGTATTATCTGCAAGATATTATTGATAGTAGTTAATGAGATATGGAAGGATAAATATTTGGTCTTTTCAAATACGTTCAACTTTTAAACCTTTACATCTCTTTTCGTATTTATCAGATTTTAATGAATCTTTACCAAATTGTAGAGAATAATTAGCTCTACAACTGGTGTAAATAGCGATGTTTTGGTGATAATAGTTATTGAGTTATAGAAGGTTAAATTTTTTAACGTTTTTAACTTCGTTTCGAATTCTTTCAAATTTCACACGTTAATATCTCTTTTCGTATTTGTCAGATTTCTTTGATTTCTTTACCGAATTGTAGAGAATATATAGCTGTATAACTGGTATAATCTGTAAGATATTATTGATAGTAGTTAATGTGATATGGAAGGTTAAATTTACGGTCTTTTCAAATACGTACAACTTTTAAACCTTTACATCTCTTTTCGTATTTACTAGATTTTAACGAATTCTTTACCAAATTGTAGAGAAATGTTAGTTCTACAACTGGTATAAATAGCGATGTTATAGTGATAATAGTTATTGAGTTATAAAAGGTTAAATTTTTTAAAGTTTCCAACTTCGTTTCGAATTCTTTCAAATTTCACACGTTAATATCTCTTTTCGTATTTGTCAGATTTCTTTGATTTCTTTACCGAATTGTAGAGAATATATAGCTGTATAACTGGTATAATCTGTAAGGTATTATTGATAGTAGTTAATGTGATATGGAAGGTTAAATTTTTGGTCTTTTCAAATACGTTCAACATTTAAACCTTTACATCTCTTTTCGTATTTACTAGATTTTAACGAATTCTTTACCAAATTGTAGAGAAATGTTAGTACAACAACTAGTATAAATAGCGATGTTTTGGTGATAATAGTTATTGAGTTATAGAAGGTTAAATTTTTTAACGTTTTCAACTTCGTTTCGAATTCTTTCAAATTTCACACGTTAATATCTCTTTTCGTATTTGTCAGATTTCTATGATTTCTTTACCGAAATGTAGAGAATACATAGCTGTATAACTGGTATTATCTCCAAGATATTATTGATAGTAGTTAATGAGATATGGAAGGTTAAATTTACGGTCTTTTCAAATACGTACAACTTTTAAACCTTTACATCTCTTTTCGTATTTACTAGATTTTAACGAATTCTTTACCAAATTGTAGAGAAATGTTAGTTCTACAACAGGTATAAATAGCGATTTTATAGTGATAAAAGTTATTGAGTTATAGAAGGTTAAATTTTTTAAAGTTTCCAACTTCGTTACAAATTCTTTCAAATTTCACACGTTAATATCTCTTTTCGTATTTGTCAGATTTCTTTGGTTTCTTTACCGAATTGTAGAGAATATATAGCTGAATAACTGGTATAATCTGTAAGGTATTATTGATAGTAGTTAATGTGATATGGAAGGTTAAATTTTTGGTCTTTTCAAATACGTTCAACTTTTAAACCTGTACATCTCTTTTCGTATTTACTAGATTTTAACGAATTCTTTACCAAATTGTAGAGAAATGTTAGTTCTACAACTGGTATAAATAGCGATGTTTTGGTGATAATAGTTATTGAGTTATAGAAGGTTAAATTTTTTAACGTTATCAACTTCGTTTCGAATTCTTTCAAATTTCACACGTTAATATCTCTTTTCGTATTTGTCAGATTTCTATGATTTCTTTACCGAAATGTAGAGAATACATAACTGTATAACTGGTATAATCTGTATGATATTATTGATAGTAGTTAATGAGATATGGAAGGATAAATATTCGGTATTTTCAAATACGTTCAACTTTTAAACCTTTACATCTCTTTTCGTATTTATCAGATTTTAATGAATCTTTACCAAATTGTAGAGAATGGTTAGCTCTACAACTGGTATAAATAGCGACGTTTCAGTGATAATAGTTATTGAGTTATAGAAGGTTAAATATTTTAACGTTTTCAACTTCGTTTCGAATTCCTTCAAATTTCAAACCTTTATATCTCTTTTCGTATTTATCAGATTTTAATGAATCTTTACCAAATTGTAGAGAATGGTTAGCTTTACAACTGGTATAAATAGCGACGTTTCAGTGATAATAGTTATTGAGTTATAGAAGGTTAAATTTTTTGACGTTTCCAACTTCGTTTCGAATTCCTTCAAATTTCAAACCTTAATATCTCTTTTCGCATTTGTCAGATTTCTATGATTTCTTTACCGAAATGTAGAGAATACATAGCTGTATAACTGGTATTATCTGCAAGATATTATTGATAGTAGTTAATGAGATATGGAAGGATAAATATTTGGTCTTTTCAAATACGTTCAACTTTTAAACCTTTACATCTCTTTTCGTATTTATCAGATTTTAATGAATCTTTACCAAATTGTAGAGAATAATTAGCTCTACAACTGGTGTAAATAGCGATGTTTTGGTGATAATAGTTATTGAGTTATAGAAGGTTAAATTTTTTAACGTTTTCAACTTCGTTTCGAATTCTTTCAAATTTCACACGTTAATATCTCTTTTCGTATTTGTCAGATTTCTTTACCGAAATGTAGAGAATACATAACTGTATAACTGGTATTATCTGCAAGATATTATTGATAGTAGTTAATGAGATATGGAAGGTTAAATTTACGGTCTTTTCAAATACGTACAACTTTTAAACCTTTACATCTCTTTTCGTATTTACTAGATTTTAACGAATTCTTTACCAAATTGTAGAGAAATGTTAGTTCTACAACTGGTATAAATAGCGATGTTATAGTGATAATAGTTATTGAGTTATAAAAGGTTAAATTTTTTAAAGTTTCCAACTTCGTTTCGAATTCTTTCAAATTTCACACGTTAATATCTCTTTTCGTATTTGTCAGATTTCTTTGATTTCTTTACCGAATTGTAGAGAATATATAGCTGTATAACTGGTATAATCTGTAAGGTATTATTGATAGTAGTTAATGTGATATGGAAGGTTAAATTTTTGGTCTTTTCAAATACGTTCAACATTTAAACCTTTACATCTCTTTTCGTATTTACTAGATTTTAACGAATTCTTTACCAAATTGTAGAGAAATGTTAGTACAACAACTAGTATAAATAGCGATGTTTTGGTGATAATAGTTATTGAGTTATAGAAGGTTAAATTTTTTAACGTTTTCAACTTCGTTTCGAATTCTTTAAAATTTCACACGTTAATATCTCTTTTCGTATTTGTCAGATTTCTATGATTTCTTTACCGAAATGTAGAGAATACATAGCTGTATAACTGGTATTATCTGCAAGATATTATTGATAGTAGTTAATGAGATATGGAAGGTTAAATTTACGGTCTTTTCAAATACGTACAACTTTTAAACCTTTACATCTCTTTTCGTATTTACTAGATTTTAACGAATTCTTTACCAAATTGTAGAGAAATGTTAGTTCTACAACAGGTATAAATAGCGATGTTATAGTGATAAAAGTTATTGAGTTATAGAAGGTTAAATTTTTTAAAGTTTCCAACTTCGTTTCAAATTCTTTCAAATTTCACACGTTAATATCTCTTTTCGTATTTGTCAGATTTCTTTGGTTTCTTTACCGAATTGTAGATAATATATAGCTGAATAACTGGTATAATCTGTAAGGTATTATTGATAGTAGTTAATGTGATATGGAAGGTTAAATTTTTGGTCTTTTCAAATACGTTCAACTTTTAAACCTGTACATCTCTTTTCGTATTTACTAGATTTTAACGAATTCTTTACCAAATTGTAGAGAAATGTTAGTTCTACAACGGGTATAAATAGCGATGTTTTGGTGATAATAGTTATTGAGTTATAGAAGGTTAAATTTTTTAACGTTATCAACTTCGTTTCGAATTCTTTCAAATTTCACACGTTAATATCTCTTTTCGTATTTGTCAGATTTCTATGATTTCTTTACCGAAATGTAGAGAATACATAACTGTATAACTGGTATAATCTGTATGATATTATTGATAGTAGTTAATGAGATATGGAAGGATAAATATTCGGTATTTTCAAATACGTTCAACTTTTAAACCTTTACATCTCTTTTCGTATTTATCAGATTTTAATGAATCTTTACCAAATTGTAGAGAATGGTTAGCTCTACAACTGGTATAAATAGCGACGTTTCAGTGATAATAGTTATTGAGTTATAGAAGGTTAAATATTTTAACGTTTTCAACTTCGTTTCGAATTCCTTCAAATTTCAAACCTTTATATCTCTTTTCGTATTTATCAGATTTTAATGAATCTTTACCAAATTGTAGAGAATGGTTAGCTTTACAACTGGTATAAATAGCGACGTTTCAGTGATAATAGTTATTGAGTTATAGAAGGTTAAATTTTTTGACGTTTCCAACTTCGTTTCGAATTCCTTCAAATTTCAAACCTTAATATCTCTTTTCGCATTTGTCAGATTTCTATGATTTCTTTACCGAAATGTAGAGAATACATAGCTGTATAACTGGTATTATCTGCAAGATATTATTGATAGTAGTTAATGAGATATGGAAGGATAAATATTTGGTCTTTTCAAATACGTTCAACTTTTAAACCTTTACATCTCTTTTCGTATTTATCAGATTTTAATGAATCTTTACCAAATTGTAGAGAATAATTAGCTCTACAACTGGTGTAAATAGCGATGTTTTGGTGATAATAGTTATTGAGTTATAGAAGGTTAAATTTTTTAACGTTTTTAACTTCGTTTCGAATTCTTTCAAATTTCAAACCTTAATATCTCTTTTCGCATTTGTCAGATTTCTATGATTTCTTTACCGAAATGTAGAGAATACATAGCTGTATAACTGGTATTATCTGCAAGATATTATTGATAGTAGTTAATGAGATATGGAAGGATAAATATTTGGTCTTTTCAAATACGTTCAACTTTTAAACCTTTACATCTCTTTTCGTATTTACTAGATTTTAACGAATTCTTTACCAAATTGTAGAGAAATGTTAGTTCTACAACAGGTATAAATAGCGATGTTATAGTGATAAAAGTTATTGAGTTATAGAAGGTTAAATTTTTTAAAGTTTCCAACTTCGTTACAAATTCTTTCAAATTTCACACGTTAATATCTCTTTTCGTATTTGTCAGATTTCTTTGGTTTCTTTACCGAATTGTAGAGAATATATAGCTGAATAACTGGTATAATCTGTAAGGTATTATTGATAGTAGTTAATGTGATATGGAAGGTTAAATTTTTGGTCTTTTCAAATACGTTCAACTTTTAAACCTGTACATCTCTTTTCGTATTTACTAGATTTTAACGAATTCTTTACCAAATTGTAGAGAAATGTTAGTTCTACAACTGGTATAAATTGCGATGTTTTGGTGATAATAGTTATTGAGTTATAGAAGGTTAAATTTTTTAACGTTATCAACTTCGTTTCGAATTCTTTCAAATTTCACACGTTAATATCTCTTTTCGTATTTGTCAGATTTCTATGATTTCTTTACCGAAATGTAGAGAATACATAACTGTATAACTGGTATAATCTGTATGATATTATGGATAGTAGTTAATGAGATATGGAACGATAAATATTCGGTATTTTCAAATACGTTCAACTTTTAAACCTTTACATCTCTTTTCGTATTTATCAGATTTTAATGAATCTTTACCAAATTGTAGAGAATGGTTAGCTCTACAACTGGTATAAATAGCGACGTTTCAGTGATAATAGTTATTGAGTTATAGAAGGTTAAATATTTTAACGTTTTCAACTTCGTTTCGAATTCCTTCAAATTTCAAACCTTTATATCTCTTTTCGTATTTATCAGATTTTAATGAATCTTTACCAAATTGTAGAGAATGGTTAGCTTTACAACTGGTATAAATAGCGACGTTTCAGTGATAATAGTTATTGAGTTATAGAAGGTTAAATTTTTTGACGTTTCCAACTTCGTTTCGAATTCCTTCAAATTTCAAACCTTAATATCTCTTTTCGCATTTGTCAGATTTCTATGATTTCTTTACCGAAATGTAGAGAATACATAGCTGTATAACTGGTATTATCTGCAAGATATTATTGATAGTAGTTAATGAGATATGGAAGGATAAATATTTGGTCTTTTCAAATACGTTCAACTTTTAAACCTTTACATCTCTTTTCGTATTTATCAGATTTTAATGAATCTTTACCAAATTGTAGAGAATAATTAGCTCTACAACTGGTGTAAATAGCGATGTTTTGGTGATAATAGTTATTGAGTTATAGAAGGTTAAATTTTTTAACGTTTTCAACTTCGTTTCGAATTCTTTCAAATTTCACACGTTAATATCTCTTTTCGTATTTGTCAGATTTCTTTACCGAAATGTAGAGAATACATAACTGTATAACTGGTATTATCTGCAAGATATTATTGATAGTAGTTAATGAGATATGGAAGGTTAAATTTACGGTCTTTTCAAATACGTACAACTTTTAAACCATTACATCTCTTTTCGTATTTACTAGATTTTAACGAATTCTTTACCAAATTGTAGAGAAATGTTAGTTCTACAACTGGTATAAATAGCGATGTTATAGTGATAATAGTTATTGAGTTATAAAAGGTTAAATTTTTTAAAGTTTCCAACTTCGTTTCGAATTCTTTCAAATTTCACACGTTAATATCTCTTTTCGTATTTGTCAGATTTCTTTGATTTCTTTACCGAATTGTAGAGAATATATAGCTGTATAACTGGTATAATCTGTAAGGTATTATTGATAGTAGTTAATGTGATATGGAAGGTTAAATTTTTGGTCTTTTCAAATACGTTCAACATTTAAACCTTTACATCTCTTTTCGTATTTACTAGATTTTAACGAATTCTTTACCAAATTGTAGAGAAATGTTAGTACAACAACTAGTATAAATAGCGATGTTTTGGTGATAATAGTTATTGAGTTATAGAAGGTTAAATTTTTTAACGTTTTCAACTTCGTTTCGAATTCTTTAAAATTTCACACGTTAATATCTCTTTTCGTATTTGTCAGATTTCTATGATTTCTTTACCGAAATGTAGAGAATACATAGCTGTATAACTGGTATTATCTGCAAGATATTATTGATAGTAGTTAATGAGATATGGAAGGTTAAATTTACGGTCTTTTCAAATACGTACAACTTTTAAACCTTTACATCTCTTTTCGTATTTACTAGATTTTAACGAATTCTTTACCAAATTGTAGAGAAATGTTAGTTCTACAACAGGTATAAATAGCGATGTTATAGTGATAAAAGTTATTGAGTTATAGAAGGTTAAATTTTTTAAAGTTTCCAACTTCGTTTCAAATTCTTTCAAATTTCACACGTTAATATCTCTTTTCGTATTTGTCAGATTTCTTTGGTTTCTTTACCGAATTGTAGATAATATATAGCTGAATAACTGGTATAATCTGTAAGGTATTATTGATAGTAGTTAATGTGATATGGAAGGTTAAATTTTTGGTCTTTTCAAATACGTTCAACTTTTAAACCTGTACATCTCTTTTCGTATTTACTAGATTTTAACGAATTCTTTACCAAATTGTAGAGAAATGTTAGTTCTACAACGGGTATAAATAGCGATGTTTTGGTGATAATAGTTATTGAGTTATAGAAGGTTAAATTTTTTAACGTTATCAACTTCGTTTCGAATTCTTTCAAATTTCACACGTTAATATCTCTTTTCGTATTTGTCAGATTTCTATGATTTCTTTACCGAAATGTAGAGAATACATAACTGTATAACTGGTATAATCTGTATGATATTATTGATAGTAGTTAATGAGATATGGAAGGATAAATATTCGGTATTTTCAAATACGTTCAACTTTTAAACCTTTACATCTCTTTTCGTATTTATCAGATTTTAATGAATCTTTACCAAATTGTAGAGAATGGTTAGCTCTACAACTGGTATAAATAGCGACGTTTCAGTGATAATAGTTATTGAGTTATAGAAGGTTAAATATTTTAACGTTTTCAACTTCGTTTCGAATTCCTTCAAATTTCAAACCTTTATATCTCTTTTCGTATTTATCAGATTTTAATGAATCTTTACCAAATTGTAGAGAATGGTTAGCTTTACAACTGGTATAAATAGCGACGTTTCAGTGATAATAGTTATTGAGTTATAGAAGGTTAAATTTTTTGACGTTTCCAACTTCGTTTCGAATTCCTTCAAATTTCAAACCTTAATATCTCTTTTCGCATTTGTCAGATTTCTATGATTTCTTTACCGAAATGTAGAGAATACATAGCTGTATAACTGGTATTATCTGCAAGATATTATTGATAGTAGTTAATGAGATATGGAAGGATAAATATTTGGTCTTTTCAAATACGTTCAACTTTTAAACCTTTACATCTCTTTTCGTATTTATCAGATTTTAATGAATCTTTACCAAATTGTAGAGAATAATTAGCTCTACAACTGGTGTAAATAGCGATGTTTTGGTGATAATAGTTATTGAGTTATAGAAGGTTAAATTTTTTAACGTTTTTAACTTCGTTTCGAATTCTTTCAAATTTCAAACCTTAATATCTCTTTTCGCATTTGTCAGATTTCTATGATTTCTTTACCGAAATGTAGAGAATACATAGCTGTATAACTGGTATTATCTGCAAGATATTATTGATAGTAGTTAATGAGATATGGAAGGATAAATATTTGGTCTTTTCAAATACGTTCAACTTTTAAACCTTTACATCTCTTTTCGTATTTACTAGATTTTAACGAATTCTTTACCAAATTGTAGAGAAATGTTAGTTCTACAACAGGTATAAATAGCGATGTTATAGTGATAAAAGTTATTGAGTTATAGAAGGTTAAATTTTTTAAAGTTTCCAACTTCGTTACAAATTCTTTCAAATTTCACACGTTAATATCTCTTTTCGTATTTGTCAGATTTCTTTGGTTTCTTTACCGAATTGTAGAGAATATATAGCTGAATAACTGGTATAATCTGTAAGGTATTATTGATAGTAGTTAATGTGATATGGAAGGTTAAATTTTTGGTCTTTTCAAATACGTTCAACTTTTAAACCTGTACATCTCTTTTCGTATTTACTAGATTTTAACGAATTCTTTACCAAATTGTAGAGAAATGTTAGTTCTACAACTGGTATAAATTGCGATGTTTTGGTGATAATAGTTATTGAGTTATAGAAGGTTAAATTTTTTAACGTTATCAACTTCGTTTCGAATTCTTTCAAATTTCACACGTTAATATCTCTTTTCGTATTTGTCAGATTTCTATGATTTCTTTACCGAAATGTAGAGAATACATAACTGTATAACTGGTATAATCTGTATGATATTATGGATAGTAGTTAATGAGATATGGAACGATAAATATTCGGTATTTTCAAATACGTTCAACTTTTAAACCTTTACATCTCTTTTCGTATTTATCAGATTTTAATGAATCTTTACCAAATTGTAGAGAATGGTTAGCTCTACAACTGGTATAAATAGCGACGTTTCAGTGATAATAGTTATTGAGTTATAGAAGGTTAAATATTTTAACGTTTTCAACTTCGTTTCGAATTCCTTCAAATTTCAAACCTTTATATCTCTTTTCGTATTTATCAGATTTTAATGAATCTTTACCAAATTGTAGAGAATGGTTAGCTTTACAACTGGTATAAATAGCGACGTTTCAGTGATAATAGTTATTGAGTTATAGAAGGTTAAATTTTTTGACGTTTCCAACTTCGTTTCGAATTCCTTCAAATTTCAAACCTTAATATCTCTTTTCGCATTTGTCAGATTTCTATGATTTCTTTACCGAAATGTAGAGAATACATAGCTGTATAACTGGTATTATCTGCAAGATATTATTGATAGTACTTAATGAGATATGGAAGGATAAATATTTGGTCTTTTCAAATACGTTCAACTTTTAAACCTTTACATCTCTTTTCGTATTTATCAGATTTTAATGAATCTTTACCAAATTGTAGAGAATAATTAGCTCTACAACTGGTGTAAATAGCGATGTTTTGGTGATAATAGTTATTGAGTTATAGAAGGTTAAATTTTTTAACGTTTTCAACTTCGTTTCGAATTCTTTCAAATTTCACACGTTAATATCTCTTTTCGTATTTGTCAGATTTCTTTACCGAAATGTAGAGAATACATAACTGTATAACTGGTATTATCTGCAAGATATTATTGATAGTAGTTAATGAGATATGGAAGGTTAAATTTACGGTCTTTTCAAATACGTACAACTTTTAAACCTTTACATCTCTTTTCGTATTTACTAGATTTTAACGAATTCTTTACCAAATTGTAGAGAAATGTTAGTTCTACAACTGGTATAAATAGCGATGTTATAGTGATAATAGTTATTGAGTTATAAAAGGTTAAATTTTTTAAAGTTTCCAACTTCGTTTCGAATTCTTTCAAATTTCACACGTTAATATCTCTTTTCGTATTTGTCAGATTTCTTTGATTTCTTTACCGAATTGTAGAGAATATATAGCTGTATAACTGGTATAATCTGTAAGGTATTATTGATAGTAGTTAATGTGATATGGAAGGTTAAATTTTTGGTCTTTTCAAATACGTTCAACATTTAAACCTTTACATCTCTTTTCGTATTTACTAGATTTTAACGAATTCTTTACCAAATTGTAGAGAAATGTTAGTACAACAACTAGTATAAATAGCGATGTTTTGGTGATAATAGTTATTGAGTTATAGAAGGT
The DNA here is from genome assembly GCF_049639745.1 of Rhodnius prolixus. Taxonomy (NCBI): domain Eukaryota; kingdom Metazoa; phylum Arthropoda; class Insecta; order Hemiptera; family Reduviidae; genus Rhodnius; species Rhodnius prolixus. The sequence goes on along the minus strand of NW_027411603.1, from coordinate 4,248,887 downwards.
TAAATTTTTTAACGTTTTCAACTTCGTTTCGAATTCTTTAAAATTTCACACGTTAATATCTCTTTTCGTATTTGTCAGATTTCTATGATTTCTTTACCGAAATGTAGAGAATACATAGCTGTATAACTGGTATTATCTGCAAGATATTATTGATAGTAGTTAATGAGATATGGAAGGTTAAATTTACGGTCTTTTCAAATACGTACAACTTTTAAACCTTTACATCTCTTTTCGTATTTACTAGATTTTAACGAATTCTTTACCAAATTGTAGAGAAATGTTAGTTCTACAACAGGTATAAATAGCGATGTTATAGTGATAAAAGTTATTGAGTTATAGAAGGTTAAATTTTTTAAAGTTTCCAACTTCGTTTCAAATTCTTTCAAATTTCACACGTTAATATCTCTTTTCGTATTTGTCAGATTTCTTTGGTTTCTTTACCGAATTGTAGATAATATATAGCTGAATAACTGGTATAATCTGTAAGGTATTATTGATAGTAGTTAATGTGATATGGAAGATTAAATTTTTGGTCTTTTCAAATACGTTCAACTTTTAAACCTGTACATCTCTTTTCGTATTTACTAGATTTTAACGAATTCTTTACCAAATTGTAGAGAAATGTTAGTTCTACAACGGGTATAAATAGCGATGTTTTGGTGATAATAGTTATTGAGTTATAGAAGGTTAAATTTTTTAACGTTATCAACTTCGTTTCGAATTCTTTCAAATTTCACACGTTAATATCTCTTTTCGTATTTGTCAGATTTCTATGATTTCTTTACCGAAATGTAGAGAATACATAACTGTATAACTGGTATAATCTGTATGATATTATTGATAGTAGTTAATGAGATATGGAAGGATAAATATTCGGTATTTTCAAATACGTTCAACTTTTAAACCTTTACATCTCTTTTCGTATTTATCAGATTTTAATGAATCTTTACCAAATTGTAGAGAATGGTTAGCTCTACAACTGGTATAAATAGCGACGTTTCAGTGATAATAGTTATTGAGTTATAGAAGGTTAAATATTTTAACGTTTTCAACTTCGTTTCGAATTCCTTCAAATTTCAAACCTTTATATCTCTTTTCGTATTTATCAGATTTTAATGAATCTTTACCAAATTGTAGAGAATGGTTAGCTTTACAACTGGTATAAATAGCGACGTTTCAGTGATAATAGTTATTGAGTTATAGAAGGTTAAATTTTTTGACGTTTCCAACTTCGTTTCGAATTCCTTCAAATTTCAAACCTTAATATCTCTTTTCGCATTTGTCAGATTTCTATGATTTCTTTACCGAAATGTAGAGAATACATAGCTGTATAACTGGTATTATCTGCAAGATATTATTGATAGTACTTAATGAGATATGGAAGGATAAATATTTGGTCTTTTCAAATACGTTCAACTTTTAAACCTTTACATCTCTTTTCGTATTTATCAGATTTTAATGAATCTTTACCAAATTGTAGAGAATAATTAGCTCTACAACTGGTGTAAATAGCGATGTTTTGGTGATAATAGTTATTGAGTTATAGAAGGTTAAATTTTTTAACGTTTTCAACTTCGTTTCGAATTCTTTCAAATTTCACACGTTAATATCTCTTTTCGTATTTGTCAGATTTCTTTACCGAAATGTAGAGAATACATAACTGTATAACTGGTATTATCTGCAAGATATTATTGATAGTAGTTAATGAGATATGGAAGGTTAAATTTACGGTCTTTTCAAATACGTACAACTTTTAAACCTTTACATCTCTTTTCGTATTTACTAGATTTTAACGAATTCTTTACCAAATTGTAGAGAAATGTTAGTTCTACAACTGGTATAAATAGCGATGTTATAGTGATAATAGTTATTGAGTTATAAAAGGTTAAATTTTTTAAAGTTTCCAACTTCGTTTCGAATTCTTTCAAATTTCACACGTTAATATCTCTTTTCGTATTTGTCAGATTTCTTTGATTTCTTTACCGAATTGTAGAGAATATATAGCTGTATAACTGGTATAATCTGTAAGGTATTATTGATAGTAGTTAATGTGATATGGAAGGTTAAATTTTTGGTCTTTTCAAATACGTTCAACATTTAAACCTTTACATCTCTTTTCGTATTTACTAGATTTTAACGAATTCTTTACCAAATTGTAGAGAAATGTTAGTACAACAACTAGTATAAATAGCGATGTTTTGGTGATAATAGTTATTGAGTTATAGAAGGTTAAATTTTTTAACGTTTTCAACTTCGTTTCGAATTCTTTAAAATTTCACACGTTAATATCTCTTTTCGTATTTGTCAGATTTCTATGATTTCTTTACCGAAATGTAGAGAATACATAGCTGTATAACTGGTATTATCTGCAAGATATTATTGATAGTAGTTAATGAGATATGGAAGGTTAAATTTACGGTCTTTTCAAATACGTACAACTTTTAAACCTTTACATCTCTTTTCGTATTTACTAGATTTTAACGAATTCTTTACCAAATTGTAGAGAAATGTTAGTTCTACAACAGGTATAAATAGCGATGTTATAGTGATAAAAGTTATTGAGTTATAGAAGGTTAAATTTTTTAAAGTTTCCAACTTCGTTTCAAATTCTTTCAAATTTCACACGTTAATATCTCTTTTCGTATTTGTCAGATTTCTTTGGTTTCTTTACCGAATTGTAGATAATATATAGCTGAATAACTGGTATAATCTGTAAGGTATTATTGATAGTAGTTAATGTGATATGGAAGATTAAATTTTTGGTCTTTTCAAATACGTTCAACTTTTAAACCTGTACATCTCTTTTCGTATTTACTAGATTTTAACGAATTCTTTACCAAATTGTAGAGAAATGTTAGTTCTACAACGGGTATAAATAGCGATGTTTTGGTGATAATAGTTATTGAGTTATAGAAGGTTAAATTTTTTAACGTTATCAACTTCGTTTCGAATTCTTTCAAATTTCACACGTTAATATCTCTTTTCGTATTTGTCAGATTTCTATGATTTCTTTACCGAAATGTAGAGAATACATAACTGTATAACTGGTATAATCTGTATGATATTATTGATAGTAGTTAATGAGATATGGAAGGATAAATATTCGGTATTTTCAAATACGTTCAACTTTTAAACCTTTACATCTCTTTTCGTATTTATCAGATTTTAATGAATCTTTACCAAATTGTAGAGAATGGTTAGCTCTACAACTGGTATAAATAGCGACGTTTCAGTGATAATAGTTATTGAGTTATAGAAGGTTAAATATTTTAACGTTTTCAACTTCGTTTCGAATTCCTTCAAATTTCAAACCTTTATATCTCTTTTCGTATTTATCAGATTTTAATGAATCTTTACCAAATTGTAGAGAATGGTTAGCTTTACAACTGGTATAAATAGCGACGTTTCAGTGATAATAGTTATTGAGTTATAGAAGGTTAAATTTTTTGACGTTTCCAACTTCGTTTCGAATTCCTTCAAATTTCAAACCTTAATATCTCTTTTCGCATTTGTCAGATTTCTATGATTTCTTTACCGAAATGTAGAGAATACATAGCTGTATAACTGGTATTATCTGCAAGATATTATTGATAGTAGTTAATGAGATATGGAAGGATAAATATTTGGTCTTTTCAAATACGTTCAACTTTTAAACCTTTACATCTCTTTTCGTATTTATCAGATTTTAATGAATCTTTACCAAATTGTAGAGAATAATTAGCTCTACAACTGGTGTAAATAGCGATGTTTTGGTGATAATAGTTATTGAGTTATAGAAGGTTAAATTTTTTAACGTTTTTAACTTCGTTTCGAATTCTTTCAAATTTCACACGTTAATATCTCTTTTCGTATTTGTCAGATTTCTTTGATTTCTTTACCGAATTGTAGAGAATATATAGCTGTATAACTGGTATAATCTGTAAGATATTATTGATAGTAGTTAATGTGATATGGAAGGTTAAATTTACGGTCTTTTCAAATACGTACAACTTTTAAACCTTTACATCTCTTTTCGTATTTACTAGATTTTAACGAATTCTTTACCAAATTGTAGAGAAATGTTAGTTCTACAACTGGTATAAATAGCGATGTTTTGGTGATAATAGTTATTGAGTTATAGAAGATTAAATTTTTTAACGTTTTCAACTTCGTTTCGAATTCTTTCAAATTTCACACGTTAATATCTCTTTTCGTATTTGTCAGATTTCTATGATTTCTTTACCGAAATGTAGAGAATACATAACTGTATAACTGGTATTATCTGCAAGATATTATTGATAGTAGTTAATGAGATATGGAAGGTTAAATTTACGGTCTTTTCAAATACGTACAACTTTTAAACCTTTACATCTCATTTCGTATTTACTAGATTTTAACGAATTCTTTACCAAATTGTAGAGAAATGTTAGTTCTACAACTGGTATAAATAGCGATGTTATAGTGATAAAAGTTATTGAGTTATAGAAGGGTAAATTTTTTAATGTTTCCAACTTCGTTTCGAATTCTTTCAAATTTCACACGTTAATATCTCTTTTCGTATTTGTCAGATTTCTTTGGTTTCTTTACCGAATTGTAGAGAATATATAGCTGAATAACTGGTATAATCTGTAAGGTATTATTGATAGTAGTTAATGTGATATGGAAGGTTAAATTTTTGGTCTTTTCAAATACGTTCAACTTTTAAACCTGTACATCTCTTTTCGTATTTACTAGATTTTAACGAATTCTTTACCAAATTGTAGAGAAATGTTAGTTCTACAACTGGTATAAATAGCGATGTTTTGGTGATAATAGTTATTGAGTTATAGAAGGTTAAATTTTTTAACGTTTTCAACTTCGTTTCGAATTCCTTCAAATTTCAAACCTTTATATCTCTTTTCGTATTTATCAGATTTTAATGAATCTTTACCAAATTGTAGAGAATGGTTAGCTTTACAACTGGTATAAATAGCGACGTTTCAGTGATAATAGTTATTGAGTTATAGAAGGTTAAATTTTTTTAAGGTTCCAACTTCGTTTCGAATTCCTTCAAATTTCAAACCTTAATATCTCTTTTCGCATTTGTCAGATTTCTATGATTTCTTTACCGAAATGTAGAGAATACATAGCTGTATAACTGGTATTATCTGCAAGATATTATTGATAGTAGTTAATGAGATATGGAAGGATAAATATTTGGTCTTTTCAAATACGTACAACTTTTAAACTTTACATCTCTTTTCGTATTTACTAGATTTTAACGAATTCTTTACCAAATTGTAGAGAAATGTTAGTTCTACAACTGGTATAAATAGCGATGTTATAGTGATAATAGTTATTGAGTTATAGAAGGTTAAATTTTTTAAAGTTTCCAACTTCGTTTCGAATTCTTTCAAATTTCACACGTTAATATCTCTTTTCGTATTTGTCAGATTTCTTTGATTTCTTTACCGAATTGTAGAGAATATATAGCTGTATAACTGGTATAATCTGTAAGGTATTATTGATAGTAGTTAATGTGATATGGAAGGTTAAATTTTTGGTCTTTTCAAATACGTTCAACTTTTAAACCTTTACATCTCTTTTCGTATTTACTAGATTTTAACGAATTCTTTACCAAATTGTAGAGAAATGTTATTTCTACAACTGGTATAAATAGCGATGTTTTGTTGAAAATAGTTATTGAGTTATAGAAGGTTAAATTTTTTAACTTTTTCAACTTCGTTTCGAATTCTTTCAAATTTCACACGTTAATATCTCTTTTCGTATTTGTCAGATTTCTATGATTTCTTTACCGAAATGTAGAGAATACATAGCTGTATAACTGGTATTATCTGTATGATATTATTGATAGTAGTTAATGAGGTATGGAAGGTTAAATTTACGGTCTTTTCAAATACGTACAACTTTTAAACCTTTACATCTCTTTTCGTATTTACTAGATTTTAACGAATTCTTTACCAAATTGTAGAGAAATGTTAGTTCTACAACTGGTATAAATAGCGATGTTTTGGTGATAATAGTTATTGAGTTATAGAAGGTTAAATTTTTTAACGTTTTCAACTTCGTTTCGAATTCTTTCAAATTTCACACCTTAATATCTCTTTTCGTATTTGTCAGATTTCTATGATTTCTTTTTCGAAATGTAGAGAATACATAACTGTATAACTGGTATAATCTGTATGATATTATTGATAGTAGTTAATGAGATATGGAAGGTTAAATTTACAGTCTTTTCAAATACGTACAACTTTTAAACCTTTACATCTCTTTTCGTATTTACTAGATTTTAACGAATTCTTTACCAAATTGTAGAGAAATGTTAGTTCTACAACTGGTATAAATAGTGATGTTATAGTGATAATAGTTATTGAGTTATAGAAGGTTAATTTTTTTAACGTTTTCAACTTCGTTTCGAATTCCTTCAAATTTCAAACCTTTATATCTCTTTTCGTATTTATCAGATTTTAGTGAATCTTTACCAAATTGTAGAGAATGGTTAGCTCTACAACTGGTATAAATAGCGACGTTTCAGTGATAATAGTTATTGAGTTATAGAAGGTTAAATTTTTTGACGTTTCCAACTTCGTTTCGAATTCCTTCAAATTTCAAACCTTAATATCTCTTTTCGTATTTGTCAGATTTGTATGATTTCTTTACCGAAATGTAGAGAATACATAGCTGTATAACTGGTATTATCTGCAAGTTATTATTGATAGTAGTTAATGAGATATGGAAGGATAAATATTTGGTCTTTTCAAATACGTTCAACTTTTAAACCTTTACATCTCTTTTCGTATTTATCAGATTTTAATGAATCTTTACCAAATTGTAGAGAATGGTTAGCTCTACAACTGGTATAAATAGCGATGTTATAGTGATAATAGTTATTGAGTTATAGAAGGTTTAATTTTTTAACGTTTTCAACTTCGTTTCGAATTCTTTCAAATTTCACACGTTAATATCTTTTTTCGTATTTGTCAGATTTCTATGATTTCTTTACCGAAATGTAGAGAATACATAGCTGCATAACTGGTATTATCTGCAAGATATTATTGATAGTAGTTAATGAGATATGGAAGGTTAAATTTACGGTCTTTTCAAATACGTACAACTTTTAAACCTTTACATCTCTTTTCGTATTTACTAGATTTTAACGAATTCTTTACCAAATTGTAGAGAAATGTTAGTTCTACAACTGGTATAAATAGCGATGTTATAGTGATAATAGTTATTGAGTTATAGAAGGTTAAATTTTTTAACGTTTTTAACTTCGTTTCGAATTCTTTCAAATTTCACACGTTAATATCTCTTTTCGTATTTGTCAGATTTCTATGATTGCTTTACCGAAATGTAGAGAATACATAGCTATATAAATGGTAGTATCGGCAAGATATTATTGATAGTAGTTAATGAGATATGGAAGGTTAAATATTCGGTCTTTTCAAATACGTTCAACATTTAAACCTTTACATCGCTTTTCGTATTTACTAGATTTTAACGAATTCTTTACCAAATTGTAGAGAAATGTTAGTTCTACAACTGGTATAAATAGCGATGTTATAGTGATAATAGTTATTGAGTTATAGAAGGTTAAATTTTTTAACGTTTTTAACTTCGTTTCGAATTCTTTCAAATTTCACACGTTAATATCTCTTTTCGTATTTGTCAGATTTCTATGATTGCTTTACCGAAATGTAGAGAATACATAGCTATATAAATGGTAGTATCGGCAAGATATTATTGATAGTAGTTAATGAGATATGGAAGGTTAAATATTCGGTCTTTTCAAATACGTTCAACATTTAAACCTTTACATCGCTTTTCGTATTTATCAGATTTTAATGAATTCATTATCAAATTGTAGAGAAAAGTTAGTTCTACAACTGGTATAAATACCGATGTTATAGTGATAATAGTTATTGAGTTATAGAAGGTTAAATTTTTTAACGTTTCCAACTTCGTTTCGAATTCTTTCAAATTTCACACGTTAATATCTCTTTTCGTATTTGTCAGATTTCTTTGATTTCTTTACCGAATTGTAGAGAATATATAGCTGTATAACTGGTATAATCTGTAAGGTATTATTGATAGTAGTTAATGTGATATGGAAGGTTATATTTTTGGTCTTTTCAAATACGTTCAACTTTTAAACCTTTACATCTCTTTTCGTATTTACTAGATTTTAACGAATTCTTTACCAAATTGTAGAGAAATGTTAGTTCTACAACTGGTATAAATAGCGATGTTTTGGTGATAATAGTTATTGAGTTATAGAAGATTAAATTTTTTAACGTTTTCAACTTCGTTTCGAATTCTTTCAAATTTCACACGTTAATATCTCTTTTCGTATTTGTCAGATTTCTATGACTTCTTTACCGAAATGTAGAGAATACATAGCTGTATAACTGGTATTATCTGCAAGATATTATTGATAGTAGTTAATGAGATATGGAAGGTTAAATTTACGGTCTTTTCAAATACGTACAACTTTTAAACCTTTACATCTCTTTTCGTATTTACTAGATTTTAACGAATTCTTTACCAAATTGTAGAGAAATGTTAGTTCTACAACTGGTATAAATAGCGATGTTTTGGTGATAATAGTTATTGAGTTATAGAAGGTTAAATTTTTTAACGTTTTCAACTTCGTTTCGAATTCTTTCAAATTTCACACGTTAATATCTCTTTTCGTATTTGTCAGATTTCTATGATTTCTTTTCCGAAATGTAGAGAATACATAACTGTATAACTGGTATAATCTGTATGATATTATTGATAGTAGTTAATGAGATATGGAAGGATAAATATTCGGTCTTTTCAAATACGTTCAACTTTTAAACCTTTACATCTCTTTTCGTATTTATCAGATTTTAATGAATCTTTACCAAATTGTAGAGAATGGTTAGCTCTACAACTGGTATAAATAGCGACGTTTCAGTGATAATAGTTATTGAGTTATAGAAGGTTAAATTTTTTAACGTTTTCAACTTCGTTTCGAATTCCTTCAAATTTCAAACCTTTATATCTCTTTTCGTATTTATCAGATTTTAGTGAATCTTTACCAAATTGTAGAGAATGGTTAGCTCTACAACTGGTATAAATAGCGACGTTTCAGTGATAATAGTTATTGAGTTATAGAAGGTTAAATTTTTTGACGTTTCCAACTTCGTTTCGAATTCTTTCAAATTTCACACGTTAATATCTCTTTTCGTATTTGTCAGATTTCTATGACTTCTTTACCGAAATGTAGAGAATACATAGCTGTATAACTGGTATTATCTGCAAGATATTATTGATAGTAGTTAATGAGATATGGAAGGTTAAATTTACGGTCTTTTCAAATACGTGCAACTTTTAAACCTTTACATCTCTTTTCGTATTTACTAGATTTTAACGAATTCTTTACCAAATTGTAGAGAAATGTTAGTTCTACAACTGGTATAAATAGCGATGTTATAGTGATAATAGTTATTGAGTTATAGAAGGTTATATTTTTTAAAGTTTTCAACTTCGTTTCGAATTCTTTCAAATTTCACACGTTAATATCTCTTTTCGTATTTGTCAGATTTCTATGATTTCTTTACCGATATGTAGAGAATACATAGCTGTATAACTGGTATTATCTGCAAGATATTATTGATAGTAGTTAATGAGATATGGAAGGTTAAATTTACGGTCTTTTCAAATACGTACAACTTTTAAACCTTTACATCTCTTTTCGTATTTACTTGATTTTAACGAATTCTTTACCAAATTGTAGAGAAATGTTAGTTCTACAACTGGTATAAATAGCGATGTTTTGGTGATAATAGTTATTGAGTTATAGAAGGTTAAATTTTTTAACGTTTACAACTTCGTTTCGAATTCTTTCAAATTTCACACGTTAATATCTCTTTTCGTATTTGTCAGATTTCTATGATTTCTTTTCCGAAATGTAGAGAATACATAACTGTATAACTGGTATAATCTGTATGATATTATTGATAGTAGTTAATGAGATATGGAAGGATAAATATTCGGTCTTTTCAAATACGTTCAATTTTTAAACCTTTACATCTCTTTTCGTATTTATCAGATTTTAATGAATCTTTACCAAATTGTAGAGAATGGTTAGCTCTACAACTGGTATAAATAGCGACTTTTCAGTGATAATAGTTATTGAGTTATAGAAGGTTAAATTTTTTAACGTTTTCAACTTCGTTTCGAATTCTTTCAAATTTCACACGTTAATATCTCTTTTCGTATTTGTCAGATTTCTATGATTTCTTTACCGAAATGTAGAGAATACATAGCTGTATAACTGGTATTATCTGCAAGATATTATTGATAGTAGTTAATGAGATATGGAAGGTTAAATTTACGGTCTTTTCAAATACGTACAACTTTTAAACCTTTACATCTCTTTTCTAGAGGTCTAGGGGGGGGACAGTGTGGTCTGCAACGAGAGATCATTGTCCGAAGACCGGCAGCGTGCTGAAAAAATGTGCGGACCCTAAAGACCTCTGATATTTTATCATGGTGGTAGCAATTCTTTCTGAAAAGAGAATAGAATTTCAAAAAATTCTGTATATTAAAATATAATTAAAAAGTTCACACAATATTGTCCGAATTAATACATTTAATATCGAACGTATTAACTGTGAGTGAGAGAGTGCGAGAAGAGAGTGAGATAGACTGTGAGAGGGTTATAGAGGCAGTTGGAGTGGGAAAGGAGAATGAACTATATATTGCGACAAAGTTAGTACCAGTCGAGTTTTTATATATATATATATATATATATATATATATATATATATATACATATTTATATATTTTTTTGTATGAGTATTTGGAACTGTTGGCATAAATGGTGGGGAGAGAGAGCGTGAAAGAGTGAAAGAGAGCGAGTGAGTAAGAGAGAAGCTTTTGGGCCGGATGTTTTCGTACAATATAGTAGAGTGGCGTCGGTTGGTGAGCAACTCGACAAGTCTGCAGTGTAGTTGCAGCCACGCCACTGGCAACTGCCAATATGGGCACCCATATTTAGTCATAGCATTATAACAACATTTTTTTATTTTATATTTAATACGGTGAGTCTATAAACATTTATTAACAAATTAATGTTTAATTTTTAAAAAAAAATTAATTTGAGCAGATAAATTAAAAAAAAAAAATTGTATTAAGACGTTTATTTTTTGCTTGTATGAAAATTGCTGTCAAATTAGTTCGATTATTATTATTTTTTTTATTCATAACACTTTAATTTTTCAATTTGCACCATGCACAATATTTAATTTCAATAATTAATTATTCAAATATATATATGCTTAATAATAAAAACAAAAATAATTAATAAAATAAATTTTTATAAATGATTTTTTAATTAATTAAAATTAATATTTAAATTTTTAATTAATATAAAATAAATGCTGAAACTTGTAGTAAAATGCTTTATACTAAACCGTGCAAGGCAGTGTTGTATTGCGGTGTTTGCATAAACAATAGTATAGAGTCACGCGGGGCTGTTCCTTTTTACCTCTTTCTTTTTACCCGTTTGCAATGAGACAAAAAAAGCTTTTCTATTAAATTCAATAAGTTGTCAATATATTTATATTTATTAATAATTTTTAATTAATTAATTGGATAAAAGTAATGGTACACTCAATATCAGATATAAAGGATTAAATTAATACTTTTATTAATATAATAATTATTAATTTAATACAATAATTAATAAATTAATATGTAGAATTTTTCGTTCTTTTTAATGATGTTAAATCATTAAGTTCAGAAGTCGGCATTTATCTCTGAACTTTCGTTAAGTCAGTTTTAGAAGAAAAATTTTGAGTCTGTATAAACATTTACTTGAAGTTTTCTTATGAAATAGTGGAAAAAAATTTTCCGGGAAATTTCGAGAATTTCTCGCGTGAAATACGCACGTGAAATATCACGATAGTAACATAGAAGCTACAGGAAGTTAAAAATTCTCTAACGGATTAGTTAAAAAAAAAAAAAAAAAACAAAGTTTTAGGCCTATTATAATTACGAAATATTTCGAGAAACATCTCGTATAAACCGGAAAATATTATATTGTTCAATAAAATTTTAATTTTTTCGTCAAGAAATCGGGTTTTCTTCATGACAAAAATGGATTCTAATTTTACACGAGTTTTAGAACTACTTGGGGGCGAGAGGAAAAATTTTTCTAATAAAATTGACAAACCTGCAGGGGGTTTCCATTACAAGGCGTTTTCATAAAGAAAATTATGTAAATCCATTTTCAGAAAACTCACTGATTATTATAATCAGATTTCCTTATATAAGCAGCTGTAAGAAATAAACAATTTTCTAATTCCTGTAAATTTTCTGCTTTTGAGCTATTCATCATTTCTCTCTTTTTCGTATTGAGGAGAGGACTCAAAGTCGTGCTTTTCCGGCTGTGAAAACCCAAAATTAATTATGCAGTTATTGTTCTAGTTTACCAATATTGCTTAGAATTACATTTTTAGCAACGTTTTCATTGTGTTACAAAGTATAACCGAAATGCAATATCGGTGTGCGGGGTAAATTACGTAAAAACTCGTAAATTTCAGAGCGATAAAGTTTCATGTTGTAGTTTCTCTTTGAAAACACGCAAAACTGTATTTCCTGCCCTCCCACGAAGGAAATTCTTCAAATAACATTGCTTTTCATGTAGTATGAACGAGTTACTAAATTGTTGAAAGTATTTTGAGCAACAGGAATTTCCCGGTGAGCTGTTTTTTCTTTTTGTAGATATCTTTTAGCAACAAAGATGTTATCCAAAAATGTTCTTAACTGTGTAGTAAATTTATCCATTACAAACCGTAGCGTGGAACGGAAACATAAGTGTAGTTGAGTTCTTTTCCCTAAACTGATTAATATACCTCTGCTGATAATGTGGATTGTTGATTTAGTGGGTTCGTTTTTCGGTCTTAGGTCTTGCATTTTATTTAATGTGTTAATATGAGGAATTTTGTAGTAAAGTATGTTAGGCGGTTATAGGCTAGACCTGCAAAGCTAAGATGTATTGCGGTACTAGTCTAGGCCTTGCATTTTATTTAATGTGTTAATATGAGGAATTTTGTAGTAAAGTATGTTAGGCGGTTATAGGCTAGACCTGCAAAGCTAAGATGTATTGCGGTACTAGTCTAGGTCTTGCATTTTATTTAATGTGTTAATATGAGGAATTTTGTAGTAAAGTATGTTAGGCGGTTATAGGCTAGACCCGCAAAGCTAAGATGTATTGCGGTACTAGTCTAGGCCTTGCATTCTATTTAATGGTTAATATGAGGAATTTATAGTAAAGTATATTAGGCGGTTAGATGCTAGACCCGCAAAGCTAAGATGTTAAGCTAAGATAATGAGTTAATATGAGGAATTTTGTAGTAAAGTATGTTAGGCGGTTATAGGCTAGACCCACGAAGCTAAGATGTATTGCGGTACTAGTCTAGGCCTTGCATTTTATTTAATGTGTTAATATGAGTAATTTATAGTAAAGTATGTTTGCTAGTCGGCCCCGTCCACGGCACCTAATTTGTGCTAGTTGGAAGTAAAGCCTGCCTAGAAAAATTGGCAATACTTTACTTTACTTTCCTTTTTACCTCTGATGATGGATGAAGGTTTAATAAAGCGAGTAGGGGGAGGGGGCATAAAATTAGCGATTTTTTTTTTTTAATTTAAGTCGCAATTTAAGTTTTTTAAGTTTAAGGTTCTTTTCAGGCCACTTGCGGGTCTCTGGTCAGACAATTCATCATTACACAGTAAGCTGCAAGAAGGTTCTAAAAAGAGAAAAATCTAAGAGCCCAGTAGGTGGATTCGAACCCGGGGATCTTCGCGTAGAAATCCAGTACGCTACCCACTGAGCTGATCCCCCCTCTTTTTTTTAATGATTTAAGGCGCGTCAACATCTAAGGTTATTGGCGCCCGGAGCTTTTTTCAGCGCCGGAATCCAGACAATGTTCTCTCGTTACAGACAACACTGTCCATCACCGGACAGTGAGCTGTAAGAAGCTCCTAGGAAGAGAAAATCTAAGAGTCAGCAGCTGGATTCGAACACGGGACCTCCGCGTGGGAATCCAGTACGCTAACCGCATAGCTAATCCCTGCCCCCTCTTTTATATTTATTATCACTATTATTTTCTAATTTATTTTATAAACGTTCCCTTTAAAAAAATAATAATTTTATAGGGGAATCGTCAATCAAAGAATTGGAATAACGTTAAGCATTCCTTTAGGGAGCCAAGTATAATTAATGGGCATTAAATTTTTTTCTGAAAAATTCCAAATTCAAAGAAAATTTCTCAACTGAGTTTTCTTTTTACTGGATTCTGGAAAAGCAACTCCATTTCCTCAGATCAACTGCTCAGGAAAAAAATACCTAACATTAATTTTGAATGCATGTCTCTAAGGGAAAAAAGGAAGATTTTTTTGTTGCTTCCGGGGGAATAACCGGAGGATTAAGATGATGTCACGTTGCTTAATCTCCTCCTAAGTCCCTAGACAGTGGGGTTAAGTCAGTGGTCGTAGGAAACTGCAAGCAATCCACCATCCCCCCCCCGGCATATTTGTAGGTTATGTAAATTTTGAACTTTTTATTTTTTAATGTTTTTAACTAAACTCTTTTAATATAAAACATATTCCAAGAAAATGTCGAAATACTGAAAAATTATTTTAGTAAAGTGTCACTTCCGGTTAGCCGATTTTTGTTCGTTTGGCCGGAAGTTTATTGTTGGGTTTGATGGGTGGCACCTAAACTAGATATCAAGCTGGAGGCCTTCGAGAGGGCGACTGAGAGGACTTTGGGCTTTTGGGAAATGATTCCTTAGGGATTGTCTTTAGCCCGCCCCCCTAAAAAAAAGCATTTCCGTTTGTATAATTTTTGACGAAGACATTATTACAGCATCCACAGGCGTTACCAAATAGAAAAAGCAAATTTAAACTCTACAAATATAGTCATTCTCATTAAGTGTACTTCCGGTGTTCATTCACAGTGGAGAACGATTGCAATACTCCCCTTTTTCCCATGAGAGAAAGTTATAGACGAGTTAATTTAGTACTTAACGTTTTGATTACAGAAAACTTCAGCTATTTAATCGGCGCTTTAAAAGTTCGGAAAACTTTTTAAATCTCTCCCTCTCTCTGTCTCTCTCTCTCTTTTCAGACTAACTTAATAAGTATTAAGACAATCTTCTAGACTCAGCCATGGCAACAAGATCTTCATAAATAAATTAAGAGTTGAATGTCTGACATCAAAGTGTGTGTTAAACATCGATTTTGATTTTTATGTGTTGCTGTTGAATTAGAAATGTTAACTAACACAAAGAATGTTTTGTATCTCTTGCTCGGCTTTTAAAGGCATCGCTCAAAATAAATTTAAGACGACTTATCTAGGATCTAATTTGGATATTTCTATGAAATCTCAATTTCATTACATATTTTTATTAGGACGGAGGCGACTAGCTAACATACTTAAATATAAATTCCTCATATTAACACATTAAATAAAATGCAAGGCCTAGACTAGTACCGCAATACATCTTAGCTTTGCGGGTCTAGCCTATAACTGCCTAACATAAATTACTATAAATTCCTCATATTAACCATTAAATAAAATGCAAGGCCTACACTAGTACCGCAATACATCTTAGCTTTGCGGGTCTAGCCTATAACCGCGTAACATAAATTACTATAAATTCCTCATATTAATCATTAATAATAATAATAATAATAATAAATAAAATAAGGGGAATAAATCGAGGGAAGGGATTAGCTATGGGGTTAGCATACTGGACTCCCACGCGGAGGTCCCGGGTTCGAATCCAGCAGCTGACCCTTGGATTTTCTCTTCCTAGGAGCTTCTTACAGCTCACTGTCCGGTGATGGACAGTGTTGTCTGTAACGAGAGAACACTGTCCGGAGGCCGGCAGTGCACTGAAAAAAGCTCCGGGCGCCAATAACCTTAGATGTTGACGCGCCTTAAATCATTGAAAAAAAAAATAAAATAAAATAATAATAATAATAATAATAATAATAGTAATAATAATAATAATAATTGTGTTTATTTAGAAACAACATGCATACAAAAACGAAAAGAACCCAAACTAAGAAATCAAATTAATCTTTTTTCTTTCTTTAATTAAAAAACGAAACGCACCTTTGGCATGGACTTGGTCCTTCTGCCAAGTTGACTCTAATTTACAATAATTGTAAACGTAGATTTTTTCTATATTATAAAGAAAATTTGGGAATTTTATCTTTTATAGAAAAAGAGAGAAAAAAATTGTCGAAGTTGGGTGTTTTTCAACGTTACACTTTTTTGATGATCAACCCTTATACAACTGTCCTACCGGATACAGTTTTAATTACATTACTAAACTTCGGAACTAATCATATTATTTCATTATTCAAAATTAAAACTATAGGATGAAAAAATAATTGCCATTTCAGTCGAATAAAATTTATTTTGCCGAGCTTTCGACCTAGGGACTAGGTCATCTTCAGGGCTGTGGAACATATTTACAGATTGTTAACAATGATTCTATTAAAATGAATATGTATAATGTAACGAAATTTACAAAAAGTATTTACCTAGTTTACAAATTAATATTTTTACATTTCAGGGTTGGTGTGTCTTCTGTCTTGTCTGTTCATGGACTGAGTGTGATCGGTCTATGTGTAATATGTGTTAGGTTGTGTGGAAGTCAGTGTTTCCAATTGTCACAAGTATTTTTGCAGTAAGCTGGCGTATATGTTGTTTAAATTGTTCGTGTCAGTTTTGAAATTTAGACTGTTTTCTGTCTTAGATATGTACGATATATCATTCCTATTTATTAAAGATACTTTTTCTAGTATCCTGCTTTTATTAAAAAAAAAAAAAATTGAATTTGAATTTTCAAATTTCATGAAAATCGACAGACCGGAAATGCCACGTTACCGATTAGCATTTTTCGCATTTTAAGATTTTCCCTATTACTTCCGTGAGGAAGAGTATAGCCTAAAGATGGATGAAACGTTCGCAAGTTAGACGATAATTTGAGAACTGGAGGAAGTGTGTCTGTCTGTTCGCAACACATTTATTTCATAATTTTTTTTTTTTTTTCAAGTTTTAAGCAAATTTCATGACGTTCACTTGTCGAGAGTTTTTTTTCAAATTCAAACTCAAGAGGGGCCCCCCCCCAAAATGGTGTATTTCTACAAGGTGGTAATACTCGAATCTCATGAATTTAACTTTAATTGAGACCAAAAAAAAAAGGAAGTGGGCGGTAATGAATAAATTTTTAAATAAACTAGTTGATTCAACTACAATCGAGTAACAGTGATCATCTTATTAGTAATGTTTGTTTTAACTAGTTTCGTTTGGTTGATGAATTATTAACCAGTACCTGTAGGCTGGTTTTAGGTTATGATTATTTCCATTGTGTTGTGGGTCGTCTGGTATAAATGTATATAACACGCACATAATCTAGTGACATATTTTACGGAAATGGTAGGAGCGCTAGTGAGGTCATATAAACCTCTCCTAGTGCTACTATCTGGTGGCTATTAGACAATCCAATACACCATACTGTTATAACCAGGTTATTCTGTTAACCTGTTTCACCAATACGCAACGTTTCAACCAAAAAGTTAATTTTTTTTTATTGGCTCTCTCTCAAACCAGTTGCTCCCCTACGGTTGTTCACTTTTGATCCCAAACCTATTACCACAGAAGTACCACATTATTGAGTAGAATTTTTTTACTTTTTCATAATTTTCTCAGAAAATGGGCCCCCGAAATTAAATTTTTGTACTTTTTTCGTCTACAAATTGCATATTTATTGTGGAAATATAATTTCTCTTTTAAACATTATTCTTGCAAAATTTCGACGAACGGCATTTCTAGAAGAATTGGGGGTTAGGATTCTTCTCTAAAGTGCTATTTCCGTTTATTGTTCTGCCTAACCATTTACTTATATATATATTTTTTAAAAATGATTTAAGGCGCATCAACATCAAAGGTTATTGGCGCCCGGAGCTTTTTTTCAGTGCAATGCCGGCCTCCGGATAGTGTTCTCTCGTTACAGACAACACTGTCCATCACCGGACAGTGTTGTCTGTAAGAAGCTCCTAGGAAGAGAAAAAATCTAAGGGTCAGCAGCTGGATTCGAACCCGGGACCTCTGCGTGAGAGTACAGTACGCTAACCGTATAGCTAATCCCTTCTCTTTTAAACATTATACTTGCAAAAATTCGACGAACGGCATTTCTAGAAGAAATGGGGGTAAGATTCTTCTCTAAAGTGCTATTTCCGTTTATTGTTCTGCCTAACCATTTACTTAATTTTTTTTTTTTAATAATTTAAGGCGCGTCAACATCTAAGGTTATTGGCGCCCGGAGTTTTTTTCCAGTGCACTGCCGGCCTCCGGATAGTGTTCTCTCGTTACACTGTCCATCATCGGACAAGAAGCTCCTAGGAAGAGAAAATCTAAGGGCCAGCGGCTGGATTCGAACCCGGGACGTCCGCGTGGAGTCCAATACGCTAACCGCATAGCTAATCCATTCCCTTATATTACCTAAAGAAAAAATCAATTTTGGAAATAAATTTTTTCTAATTTCATGAAAATCAGCAGACCGGAAATGCCACTTGGCTTTCTCCGTATTTTGAGTTTTTCTTTAAAACTTTTTTTTTTAGAGATTCAAATCTACGAAAATTTACGATTTTCCCCCGGGGAAATTTGATGAAAAATGATTCTTGAATTTGGATTGGGTTAGATTATTTTTTAAAGCGCCATGTTTCTATAATGTACGTTCCTACCTCTCTAGTGTACACTGCTAAGGTATTGGCTAAAAACGAATTATACTATATTACATTCAAGAGTTTCTAAGGTAACAAATTTTTAAGAAAAAGTCATGTGAGTGTTCAGACGTGTCTTTTGTCTATAGAAATAGTGATTTTTCGTGGATTTTCGGGGTTCAGCTGCAGGAGCCCTGTAGGAGTTATACTTGCAAGGGATTAATTTATACATCCTAATTTATTAGAAGGGAATAAGAAAAATTGGTCACCTATTATTGTACTAATATAAACGGAAATGGCACGAGGGTGTTGCACCAGATTTGCCAGTCTTATCAAGAGCTTTAAATCTACAGCCAATTTAATCGTAAGCTTTTATTGAAATATGGGATGAAATTGATAGCTATATACCAAAAAAAATAAAGTAAACGGCAAGATAGGTTTGAACAGTGTCTACAAAAATGTAGATTTGCAATAAATTTCAGCAGCCGATGGGCTGAAAGCTCTCCGACGTTCTCATCCCCCCTACCCCCAACTCTAGAACGTATAAAAAAAAGATAAAAAAAGAAAGTAAACCTAAAATAAAAATGATAAATGCGTCTGTATATACTAGACAGTCGGCCGCCATGTTTGCCAGCATAGTGCAAGGTGTGCGGGACAGAGCGTGCTGAAGTCAATGGAAGAGATTACGAGGAATGGGTTTTTCCTTTCATGTATTTCCAGTTTCTTTGTTTTTCTTATAACTTCCACCCCCCCCCCCCCCCCACTACCTTTTTATTGTCATTATTTTCTTGGGAAATTATTAACTATTCGGCCATATTTCTTTAATTTCTATTTTTGAAGATAACGTTTCCTTTTAATAATAACCGAAAGGAAGTAAAGATAATTTGTCGTATTTTTTCTAAATTAAGTTTTTTTTTTTTTTTATTGGAAACAGTAAATGATTAGAATTTCCTATTTATGAATAAAATCTGTGGTTAGTATTCCCAGTACGCTACCACTTCCGGGGGAAGAGATTAGGCTAACTGAATTTCAACGCGGAAATGTCGGAAATAGAATGCAGCTAAAGGTTTGTTTTTTTTCTCTCTTCCTTGGAACTATTAATAGTGCAGTGCTCGGTGATGTACAGTATTGTCTATTTACGAGAGAACACTGTTCAGAGGCTGGCAGTGCACTGGAAAAAGTTGCTGCTTAAGGTCTCAGTTGTTGACGCTCCTTTAAAAAAAATAATAAAAATTTTAACAAAAAAATTAGAATTGAATTTTTTAATTTTGACTTAATGTTCTTCGACTTCACTGCAGGATCTCTTGTGGCCAGTGAAAGAGTCATAAAGAAATAAAATCTGATGTCTTTGTCTTACTATCGATATCCTAGATTTGATTTGTCACCAAAAAATAAAATTGGGAGTCATAAGAGCTGATTCAAAAATAAAAATCGCTGCAGTACACCCCTTTGAACCAATACATAGTGAGGATAACTACCACTATTTTGATAAGAATACAAAAAAATAACAGTTTGACACTGCCTTCTAGAAAGTTTTCAAGAATCGATAAAAACAAAATTGAAAATTTCAAGATAACAACTGAACCAACCACCTGCTTTGCACACTACCGCTATCTAGCGACAGTTTGAGCCAGATACTATTAACACACGATCACATGCCACCCAAAATAATATAGGGTTCCATACTACCACCACTTCTTCTACCAGTCTCAAGGCTTCGAAACTCATTAATATTCTTCAAAACTACCGAACCAATTGATTTATTTAATTCTTATTCATGAGTTTTTTTCTTCTAATCACAATAATAAAGTTTAAATAAAATCAGAGCCATTTGCGAAGAAAATTTCCAAAATTACGAAACCAAAAAAAAAATTCTATCGGGTAAATTGTCACTTCCGGTACAGCTAGTTGTTTTTTTTTTGAAATTTAGAAACTTCGTCCCAAATTTTATTCTGATTAATATTATACAGGCGACAAAAGCTTGATCAGCACCCTCTCTATAAATCCCTAATTTGATAGTTCACTTAAATGCCACCTGAAAAGGCGCTCCGTATTTTTTTTATTAAAGAAGAATTATTACTAGGGAACGGATTCGTATGTATTTACATATTTTTTTCTAGGCAATTTACGGACGTTTTTCAACTAGAAGTATTCATACTGACACTTTTTAAGCCGTTTGAGTCTACTTTTATTTCACATATTTGCACATATTTGGATGTTATCGCATATTTATATCGTACATATTTGATTAAAATAAATAAATATTTCTACTCAAAATATGTACATATTTTTTCATATTTTTCATTTTGGGCATATTTTCATAATTGGGAGGTGGTTGACAGGAACTGTGAACCACAGACTGTAGGGCTGTGAATCACAGTGGGTACAATGGTTATTGTAATTTACACAGAATGCTGCTAATTTGTTTCTCTCTGATGCTGCCCCCAACATGGTCAAGGCTGGGCAATCTATTCAGGTATTTTATCCTAAGATAATTCATGTGACGTGTATTGCTCATGCCTTGCATCGAGTAGCAAAAACTGTCCGATCTTTGTTCATTGACGTAGATTCCTTAATCTCCTCGGTTAAAAAAAGTGTTCTTAAAAGCACCAAGTCGCATTAAAATGCTAAAAGATCTCTATCCAGACTTGTGCCTTCCAACAGAACCAATATTGACAAGATGGGGTACTTGGCTGGAAGCAGCTCAGTATTACTATGAAAACTACAATAAAATCAAGAATGTCCTTTCACATCTCGAAGACGAAGCAGTAGCGATAAATACAGCCAAGTCTTTATTCGAGAAACCTAATTTAAGGAACGACCTTGCATTCATTTCTGACAATTGCGTATTTCTTGCACAAGCCATTACCCAACTTGAGTCCCAAAATGTTCGACTGACAGAAAACGTGTCCAACGTTAAAAATGTCATCGAAAAGGTGGAAGGAATACTTGGGAGTAAGGGAGATCTGATCAGATCAAAACTGGTAGAAGTACTGAGCAAGAACAAAGGGTGGGAGACCATCTGCCAGATTTCTGATATTATCAGTGGAACAGAAGTCACCTCAGAACATCGTGTACCCTTTACAACCAACGAGATAACTTCTTTCAGCAAGGCACCTATAACATCTGTAGATGTTGAACGATCTTTTAGTCGTTAGAAGTCCATCTTACGCCCAGATCGTCGTCACTTTACGTTCCGACATTTGAAATTTCATGTGGTTACAAACAATTTCGAAGAGTGAAGTTTTCAAAATTAAAAATTTAACACATCTTTTTATAAATAGTAAAAATGTTCTTTTCTTGTATAAATCATTATAACTTGCCCCCCCCCCAAAAAAATGTCCATTTTACTTAAATATTCCAGAAAATATTTTAAGAAAATCACATATTTTCCACATAATTGACGAAAATAAATGCATATTTTAATTAAATATTTGGCATTTTTAAATACATAAAAATCCGTTCCTTAGTTATGACCCTATTGGGTCAGCTGTTCTCGGACAAACTTTCGGCGTTAAAACTAATGAGAATTAGTTGTAAGTCAAAAATCATGTATTGCGTTCAGAAATAATTAATGAAGAACATTTGGCAACACTGATATTCACATAATGTTAGATACGAGGTTTATTAAAAAATCATCTGTTCCAGTATATATTTTATACTAATGGCTGTACAATAAAGATTCTTTACCACCCGTGATATAAATGTAGACAGAATATATTTTTTTTAAAGTTCTCACTTTGTTAGATTTTACTGGATTATTGACGTGTTCATGGTTTCATTCTTGCCATTTGTAATAGTGTAATTTAGTAGGACGCGGCGGTTTGTTAGTTCGCCCGCTACTAGAGCGCGCTGGCAGGGCCCTCTAACCCTTCCTCTGCATTACCTCTACTCCCCAACCACCCCTAAACAGTCATAACACGACCCCCTCCCCTTCATGCTGTTTCACTTCACAACCACACGCCATTGCAACTCAGCAGATTATTGGTTATTAAAATATTAAAGAAACAGCGACCAACTTCTCTAATTCAGGTCAACCTTAAAGGAACTAAATAATTTTTTTTTTAAAATAATAAATTTAAACTTTTCGTAATCTCAGTATTCTGATCGTGACAATTAAATATATTTTGCTGTCAATATCTCTATTAATAATTTGCTGAGGATTCGAGTGTATAGATTCGCGTCCAGGAATTCGAAATTGTTCTCTTTCTAGGTGTAAATTTTGACGTCACAAGACCATACTTTTCCGGTGAAACTCAATTTAAAAAAAAAAATCCCCAAAAGAAGTGGCCTTTTAATCGAATGTTATCGATATAAAATGTTTCAAATCATATTTCAAAACTTATATACTTATCCTAAGTTTAAATAAAATAGCACTTAGCGGTTTGGTCTAATGGTAGTACCTAAATCAAATATAAAATTTGACGTTCGTAAGATTTTTTTCCATTTCTGGAAATATGCTGATCCACAAACATAGTTTACTATAAATTCCTCATATTAACACATTAAATAAAATCTAAGGCCTAGAGTAGTACCGCAATACATTTTAGCTTTGCGGGTCTAGCCTATAACCGCCTAACATACTTTACTATAAATTCCTCATATTAACCATTAAATAGAATGCAAGGCCTAGACTAGTACTGCAATAATTCTTAGCTTTGCGGGTCTAGCCTATAACCGCCTAACATACTTTACTGTAAATTCCTCATATTAACCATTAAATAGAATGCAAGGCCTAGACTAGTACCGCAATACATCTTAGCTTTGCGGGTCTAGCCTATAACCGCCTAACATACTTTACTGTAAATTCCTCATATTAACCATTAAATAGAATGCAAGGCCTAGACTAGTACCGCAATACATCTTAGCATTGCGGGTCTAGCCTATAACCGCCTAACACACTTTACTGTAAATTCCTCATATTAACCATTAAATAGAATGCAAGGCCTAGACTAGTACCGCAATAATTCTTAGCTTTGCGGGTCTAGCCTATAACCGCCTAACATACTTTACTGTAAATTCCTCATATTAACTATTAAATAGAATGCAAGGCCTAGACTAGTACCGCAATACATCTTAGCTTTGCGGCTCTAGCCTATAACCGCTCGGCTATCGTGGCGCCTAATACCTAGTATTATTTGAGGCCAAATACCTAGTATTAAGGTCAACATCTGGAGTGTGCGGATGTAACTTGGTAGTTACAGGAAATGGGGAAATCTGTGAGAAGCTCGTGCAGGAGGGGAGGTAAGCCATAACACCATGGTGGAGCGGAAGTCATCTCAGCACATTGTCTCTAACTAGGGAGAAAGGACTTAACAGACATACCGCTAAATACTTCTTGACTTCCTCTACCGCTCCTGTTGCTTCAAAACTTTCGCAACTATTCGTTCAACGCTTGCCCAGTAATGCTTTGTTACATTCTGTTTCGTCCACATACGGCACAGCTGACGAAAGAAAAACTTCAGAAATTGGGATGGGAGATCCTTCCACATCCCCCCTACAGCCCCGACCTCGCCCCATCAGACTTCCATCTGTTTGGACCCCTTAAAGATGGTCTACGAGGGATAAATTTTCGATCCAATGAAGAGGTAAAAAATCAGGTGCAAAAGTGACTTCGAGATCAACCCAAAGAATTTTATGCCAAGGGCATTTACAAATTAGCAGAAAGATGGGACAAGTGTATAAGTGTTGCTGGGGACTATGTTGAAAAGTAACCAAAGTTTTGTACTGATTCAATAAACCGTTTTTGAGCAATAATAATTTGTCTCGTTACTTATTGAATGACCCTCGTACTTTCATTGTTGTTTGGCTTAAAGCCCCATCTAGATCGGCAGGAAGTTAGCCTTATTGGATATACATTAACATCGACAATGTGTGGCTTCTAATGCTTGTAAACTCGGTCGACTCAAAACACCATTTTAAAACAGAAGATACTCTCATGACTTTTAGCATTTTTTTCAAAAAAAAAAGGGGGACACTATAGAGGGGATCTATTTCCCCCTCCATAAATATCTCTAATCAAATTTTACGGGATAACTTGCCCAATAAAATAGTCGATTTATTAGTTTTTAAATAATACGTAGTTTAAATGTTTTTTAGTGGAAGTTTAATAATCTATCAAATTTTCATAAAATCAGCTTTATCACCGCAATTATCCGTTTTCAGATCTGCGGAGTCCTTTTTAAAGCCCCCCCCCCAAAAAAAATCGATTTACAGTTCGATTTACCAGAAAAGCGTAAAACATTTTGAGTTTGATATTAATTTTTTAGATGCTACCATTTAACCCCTTTGGGTATCTTCATTGATTTTTCTCTTCAAAACTTGGTATACACATTAAATAGCAATGGCTAACCGTATAATTTCTATTATTTTAAATTAAGTTGGCAACATTGTTTTTACATCTATTTCGCTCATGACACTGATGGTTTAATTGGTTCCTGGCATCCATCTTTCTATTTTAATGTCGTACGCGAAGTGCATATAAGGGGTAAATTATGTCAGGGAAATCTTTTATAGAGATTTTATGGAAGTTATGACGTCATGCTTCCCTGAGCAGTATCTTTTTATTATAATGATGATGTAAAATACTAAAATCATTCATCTTTTTTGCTACTTAGTCTTAACTTTCATGAAAAGTAGATAGATAGATAGAATACATACTTTATTGATATATTTACAAAAGTAAAAATAAACATTTGAATGTATGAATACTGACATGAATAATAATTATCTGTCAGGAAATTGTGGCTAACATTTTAGAGGAAACACATTTTAAAAGCTTATAATACTATAAATAAATACAAATCTTTTCAATTTAAGAAATGGGAATCGGGTTCTAAAGGAAAGAACTACTTAATAATAATAATAATAATAATAATAAGGGAAGGGATTAGCTATGCGGTTAGCGTACTGGACTTCCACGCGGAGGTCCCGGGTTCGAATCCAGCTGCTGACCCTTAGATTTTCTCTTCCTAGGAGCTTCTTACATCTCTCACTGACCGGTGATGGACAGTGTTGTCTGTAACGAGAGAACACTGTCCGGAGGCCGGCAGTGCACTGAAAAAAAAGCTCCGGGCGCCAATAACCTTAGATGTTGACGTGCTTTAAATCATTTAAAAAAAATGAAATAATAATCAAAGCTACATCCAAGTCATGGGTTGGTAATAATGTTTCATTGAAATTTGCCACTAAAAACATTCTATTTGCCACAGATTCTTTAATACAGGCAATTAATGCCAACCAATTAGAACCATTCAACAGCAGAATCATGTCACTTTCTTTTAAGGTTCCAGAAAAATGATTTTGATCAATTGAAATCTTGTGATCACAATAGAAGTTCATTTATTTTTGTAGTTTACCTAATCCATAGAAACCACACATTAAATAGAACGTGGCCTTAACTTCCGTTCATACGAGTATAACTAGATCCGTATGGATTACAGTCCATACATTATTGCTAATAGGAAAATTTCCTATTGAGCACGCATTCGTTACGATATTTCCATGACAACTGGAGTTTTCGCTTATCTCTAACTAATCCAGGTGCAATTGTGGGGGGGGGAACACATTTGCATTGCCTGATAATATTGCTGGGCTCTTTAGAAAAAAAATGCAATCAAGCGAAATTGCAATCTGCACTTTAAAAGTACTTTAACCTAATATGGGTAGCAGTGGTCATCATGGGGTGAAAAAAACACCTAATGTAAACATGAATACGAATGAACCGCAATCTTGTTAGTTCAGTATTCTTAAAACCAAGAGTTTTTACTGAAAACCTCACCATAACACCATAAACCTCACCACTAAACTCGAAAGTGCTCTTACATCAATTTTTCTACGCAAATGTTCCGAATAATAGTTGTAGATCAAGATAATATAAGAAGAAAATTTTTTTTTTTACTTCCGGGAACCTCAAAACGGATATTTTTTGATGAAAACTGAACTTCCGCACAGTAAAATTACTTCCTCTTAAAAGAACTCAGCGTAAATAAAGTTTACTTTCAATTTATTTGGTCCATCACAATCCACAATCTAAATAAGATTCGCCGAAAATCATTCAAAACTATACAACAATCATATTAATTAATAAGAAATATTAAACGAATGAAATACTTACAATAATAACATAATAGTACATTTCCAAGTGTAATTAATGATGTAAATAAATTCTTAAATAATAAAAGATTATAATAATGCAAAAAAATTAAATATTTACTGTTATTTTTATTGATAAGTCTACTATACAAATTGTTCAACAGCTTTAAATATATTTGTTTATTAGAAAACAAAAGTTTATAAAAGTAAACAATGGCTATTAAGTCAGTTCTCTTGGTACAGCTGAGTTTTGTGCGTGCGTGCGTGTGTGTGTGTGCCCAGTTGTACGGCTGCCAATATATCGTATTAATAGCGAGAGCTAACCATATACGAGTAATTTGTATTATTTTTAAGTTAAGTTGGCAACATTGTTTTTACATCTATTTCGCTTATGACACTGTTGATTTGTTTGGTTTTTGGCATCCATCTTTCTTTTTTTAACATGTTTAACTTTAATTTCTCGATATTTTAGTTTTTGTTTTCTTTAACGAGTAATTTTAAACTTCTTTATAGTGTATACCTAATAACTTTTAAATTAATCATCTTTAATTGATTATTTAATGTGTGTCAATCGTAATTTTACGTAATGTTTGTGATTTGGTGTTAAATTAGTGTGAAAAACGACTAAATAACCTTCAGCAATATGTTGACATCAATGGAAACCACAAATTATAGACGATCTTTTCAATCAATCAATTATTATTTGACTATTAATATAACTTAACAAATTTCATTAGTGTGACGGTTTCATTGTGTGCTTTCAAGTACGTTGAGAGTAGAACATACAATTAAGTTGCTTGAATTAATTAGAATTATTTCAAAAAAAAGGTTTTTACAGAACTAAAAAAAAGGTCCATTTTACTACTTTATGTCTTATATATTTTGCCTTTAATGACAGATTTGTAAAAAGTAATTTCATTATGAGTAAAATATTTTTTACAATTAGGTACTAATAATTTAAATTGTTGCTCATAGATGGTGTCTCTGTTTAGTTTAATGGCCGCTAGGAGTGCGAATTGCCTTCGATTAACTATTTCGAGCTAGCTAATTTGTTTTTTTCTCTTTTTTTAATTTACAGTTTTTCCAGAAAATATTTAATTTGTTTTGTGGGAAAAGAGGTTGTAATTATTCAGAATTACATTAGAATAGTTTTTCCCAGTTTTTGGTCGTTCATTATTTGCACGTATTTAAATATTCAATTCGAGATGCTGTTGTAGAGTACGTAAAGTGAAACATGGTCTCTCTCTCTTCTTTCCAGGAATGAAAAGCTAAAAGAATATCAAGGGAAAGTTTTCCTCGCCCAGCATGGAAATTGAAAACTGGGCTTTTCATTATACAAATTTTTCTTTTTTACTCCTTTACAACAACATCTTATAAAACGTTTTCATTTTTATAAGATCTGAAATAACAGGTTCTTGTTTCTTGCTTTATTCTTATATATTTTTCTCCCAAGCCTCTCTATTTCATTTTACCTTCCTCTCTTTGTCTAATTATTCTCTATCATATTTCCGCTACACAATTCTTGTGAATAAATAAGACGAATATCTATTCTCAAATGGAATTGAAAAGAAATTTTATTTAGAGGAAAAACTGAAAGTTACATTTGATTAGTTTTCTTTCTTTTTTAAAGTTGCAGTTTTTCCAGTTATAGTAATGGATGAAAAATTTTCTTTTCTAGGAAGATGAAACATTATATAATAGATAAAATTAGTAATGTAACAGTAATGGATTCCGCGGAGACCTAAAATTACATTCTATAACAATGAGAGAGGTTTCTGTTCAGAGTTATATAACTTTAGTAATAATTTATACAGTATTACATTACATCAAGTAAATTACATTTACTAATTTGTAATCGTAATGTAACCCTAATAATGTAATGATAATTTATTACATTATTAGAAAAAAAATAATACAGGATGTTAACACGCACTGGAATTGCTCTTATTTTTAAAGTTATTACAATTATCAAATTAGATAGATAGAATATTTATCTAAGGATTCAAAATTGGTAAGGAATCGCTCTAAATAAAAATAACAACTCGTCTTTTTGCCAACGTTTCTGGCAAATATATTGTCTCTTCTTCAGGGCCTGGATATTACAAATACAAAAATACCAACAATTTAGAGAATCAGTAACACAGAACATCAGTAATATAAAAATAAACAGTAAAATATAATAAATTCTTTATAATTATTGAAAACTTACGTGGCTATGCGGGGATTGGTTGAGTTACAGAAAACTAAGAGCCAGAACTGGAGAACAGGTAATATATATACAGATATAGCGGGATCTTAAAAGAGTTTTCAATGAATCAAACAACTTGAATTAAACTAACACTGTTGAGGTGCTCGTGAACACGTTTTCTTGTAAAAACAAGCGTAATTTCTCATACGAAGATAAAAGGAATCCTGGAAAATGATATACCATTAGAAAGCCCCACATTAGACAAGGAAACTTTTATGAAAAGTGCCAGCACCTAGGTCTGATAATGATCCCCATAAGGGCCTAATGAGTTTTCTTCAAAAATTTCGATTACTTTTATTTTTCCAGCATCCAGGAGGAAGATTGAGGCTGTTTGGAGAATAACTTATGCTTCGAAATGGTGTCAATTTTTAGGAAAATTTATCTGTCTTTCTAACCGTGTCAACAGAATCGAATTCGGACTAAAACTTTCTGAGTAATAACATTTTTATTGCAAAAAAAAGTAATGATTTTAGGAAAAAAAAAATTTAAAGTGACTTCACTCAAGAACAGTGAAAAATATGAAGTTTGCCAATAGGTCATTGAACTCCACTTTAGATGTACTACTCACCGTAGGCCTATGGACATTATTTACTAGTTCACCCTGTATAGTGCTTTTACTATACTATCCCATATTCTTGAATCCTCACTTCAGAATATAAATTTACCAAGATTAAGTAAATGTGATGTAGCCTACGTGAATCTTGCCTGAAGCACCAATTGGCCCGTGTTTAAAAATTAAGTTGGACACCTCTGTCTTAATAATAAACATGAAAGTGTAAATGATGTAGTTTCTGACTTAAGATTTACTTGGTGGGTAACTACCCAATCCCTCTATAGATACCGCTCTTGTAGGGCTAGGAATTACATTCCAAAAAGCCTCATAAATATATTATCTTTACAATTGCATTTCCGGTCAATCGGTCTTCTTTTCTTTTTTCTGTTTTGCTCTCCCACTGCTACCTTGATTCATACTGAAAAGTTTAGTAACTACATATAGTACGTAAAAGAAGGGCGGAGAATAATTTATTGCGTCATTAAATCTAATTATGCAATTCCTGTGTGTGGTGGGAGAGAGGGTAATTAATAATTAATTTGATCAGGTTTGTTACTTCAGCTGGAAATGGTTACGGTCGGACAGTTACACTGGCCAGTTACACTCTATTGATTTATGGTAAGCTAAGGTAAATTGCATGTGCATAACAGCTAAAACATGCCAGAGCCTCGATTGCACGTTTACTAGCAACAATTAGAAGTATTGTAACTGTACAGTACTACTTGAACTAGTGTAGTGAGATTAGTTGCCGTATTTGAAGCGATTGTGTGTTTGTATGTTCCAGTGCTTCGATACCTCCGCTTTCATTGTCTTCCACTCCACTTTAAACGAAGTATGGTAACCAAAAATAGATTTGGGCTTCCGGTTGTGAAATAGTCTTGGAAGATGGGCCACTTTGGAGGGTGGAAAACGCTGGCATCAGAGGAAATACTGGTTGCCGACCCACTGGCCAGGCAGGAGTTCCAGCCATTGGCCTTGAATCTGTCCAGATATAACCAAAAAAAAAAAAAACACCTTCCGGATTTCTCTTAAGAAATGCCTTTAGAGAGAAAAAGCACTTGGAAACAATTCTTAACACCCCAGGAGGCTAATTCCAAAAGGCTGAGGATCCCCTGGTCTAGAAAGGCAGAAACTAGATCAGTGTGGCCTGTTTACAAGACATTTCAGGCAGCACTGTAACCTAGCTCACCCTCCAGATTATACCAACAGGAGTTCAGGAAACTGCCCCCACCCTCTCTAACTCGCTGGCTAGCTTTATTGAAAGCTTAGGCACCTTGAGATCAAACATCAAATCATAAAAATGATGAAAATCTGATTTGATCACTCGAACGACTATCTCGAGATTCTAACCTCTACTCCGAATATATAAACATATACAGTTGGTAGAACTGAACTGTGTGACGTCACACTTTAGGTGAGAGAATTTTCGTCATTGCAGTTCAAAATGTTGTAGATAAAAGTGTAAATATTTTTAAGCAATGATCATTGTTAGAACAATTTTTGAGAAAACCGGAAAATAAGTCCAAAAAAATAAAGTGCTACTTCCGTTTAGGGAATTTTCTTTATGTCTTACGATTGTTTAGCTATTATTATAATCTTTTTTTTTCAATAAGGCGCCACGATAGCCAAGCAGTTATAGGCTAGACTCGCAAAGCTAAGATGTATTGCGGTACTAGTCTAGGCCTTGCATTTTATTTAATGGTTAATATGAGGAATTTACAGTAAAGTACATATGTTATGCAGTTGTAGGCTAAGATGTATTGCGGGACTAGTCTTTTTTTTTTAACCGTGTCCTTCTGACGGGGTTAATCTGGGATAGTTAAAGGTAATTGGAAATTTTTACAAGCGCTCTTACTCAATAAGTGGTATAAATACACTCCAGATCTTTATTAGGCAGAAGTTCGCGTGAGAGGACCGTCTGAGAAGACTTGCCCGTTGTTCAGAGTTAAGGAGCGCCGGCGGGCGATCGTTAGATATGTACGGAGAAAGGGCTGAAGGTGGGCGAGGCTAAGTGAGTGCAAGTTGAGGGGGTTGACCTCTATTGATAGAACGGCCTATCTCCCCGCCGGCCCTTGCAAGGCCTCCGAAGTACCTTCTTTCAGCCTCTCTGCGAATCACTTTCTCTCCCATTCCACCACTACTAGAGCTAAATAACCTCTGCCTCCGCCCGCCGCCCCCAAACTCATTTAATAGTTATGCTGCAGTGTTTATTCCTCTCTAGGCGTATCACTTCGCCCTTCAATTAAACACAGGATCCTCTCTACATCTTAGCGCGCACATTCCTCGCCTTTCAGTTTGTTTATTTGGTAATTTACAATCTGTACATAAATAGTATATACAAATTTAGTAAATATGGTGATGATGTAAGTGGTGAACGTGAAGAGCAGGAGGAGGAGAACTACCCTGCGGTAGCTCTCTCTGCAGGGAAATCGATAATGGTGATGATCTTTAGTTCTCAAGGAAGTCTCGGAGCCAATGGCGATTCAGTCGTATTGCCAGGAATGACAGTAGAGGCGAGAGGCTGTACTAATGGATTAGAGCAATTAGAGAGAGCAGTATGGAACTGGTGATGTTTCGTCTTGGCGAGTTATTGTAAGATTGTGTTGTTGAGGTCGTTATGAAGAGTATGTTTGTAGGTTTGGTTGAACACCATAGCTCAAGTCCGTAAGTCCACATAGGTTCGAGTAGAGATGTGATACTTTAGCTCCGTCGATAGGTTCAACTCTTCGTCCAAGTAGTCGATCAAGAAGTTTAGCTCCGTTTCCTCCTAGCAGAAGAAGACAGAAAGACAAGAGCCCCTGCTGGAGCCACATGGCATGCTGCGGGGCATTCCAGGAATATTTGTTCTTCACCAGAATTAGCTGCCTCTTCCCTAACCTCGTCAAAATGTTGAGATCAGTGTGGATTCCAGTTCGATATCGGATTTTCTTCCCATGGGTGTATCCCCCACCACCACAGTTAGATGATGCCTTCATTGTTGAAAGCATCTTTAGCGTCATTAATACGAGAGAAAACTGCAATGGCTGATTTCCTCCAATCACCTACTTTGTTTATTGCGATTGAATCGAAACTTCTCACCGGAAATATCCATTTTTGAGGTCTACTGAGATAGACAAAGTTTTATTATTTTAAAACAACGAATTACCGGAAACAGAAATATCTATTTAGAGCAATACTATGCGAGGCTCTGAACTATGTACTTTTCTCTGTAATTAATTGACTAATCAGCTGTTAAATAATTATAACAATTCAATATTTAAAATTCAAACTTTGAAAAAGGAAATTGGCAGACCGGAAGTACTGGTTACTAGAATAATTGTTCAGTTTTTAGCGTTTTTTTTTTGGAAAATTGTTTCTATAAAACAGTGGTTTCCAATCTTACTGTATTTTTTTCAGGCGGGGCTTAACGTCCAACTACCAATTAGGTGTCATGGACAGAGACGACTAGCAAACATACTTTACTATAAATTCCTCATATTAACCATTAAATAAAATGCAAGACCTAGACTAGTACCGCAATACATCTTAGCTTTGCGGGTCTAGCCTATAACCGCCTAACATACTTTACTATAAATTCCTCATATTAACACATTAAATAAAATCCAAGGCCTAGACTAGTACCGCAATACATCTTAGCTTTGCGGGTCTAGCCTATAACCGCCTAACATACTTTAATATAAATTCCTCATATTAACCAATAAATAAAATGCAAGGCCTAGACTAGTACCGCAATACATCTTAGCTTTGCGGGTCTTGCCTATAACCGCCTAACATACTTTACTACAAAATTCCTCATATTAACACATTAAATGAAATGCAAAGCCTAGACTAGTACCGCAATACATCTTAGCTTTGCGGACATTCAGAAGAATTTGGGCTGTGCATAGATCATAGATACGTTGTTGAATGATGCAATATAATAGTCAATAACTAGTAATGATGGTGTTTTTCTTTCAATTCAATACAATAACACTAATTTCAATTAAAACAGAAT
The DNA here is from genome assembly GCF_049639745.1 of Rhodnius prolixus. Lineage (NCBI taxonomy): Eukaryota > Metazoa > Arthropoda > Insecta > Hemiptera > Reduviidae > Rhodnius > Rhodnius prolixus. The sequence goes on along the minus strand of NW_027411603.1, from coordinate 4,215,245 downwards.
TCAATTAGCCGGCACGCATACGTACACACTTTTCACCACTACGTAAATTGATTTTATTGATTCATGATCAATTTGAACGCTCTTGCAGGGAGCTTGTTGAGGAGGGGAAGGAAGGAAGGCACGTGCTCTAGTGACACCTGGCGTAATGATTCTTGCTATCACCATCTGGCTGTTTTTTTTTTTTAATCAGATTAACCAACTTTACAAAACTGTAGTTTGTAATTCTCGTACGTTATTATCTTTGTGTTGAAGTTTAACAATATTCGTGTGGGAGGGGGGTCTCGCTGTTTTCATGGAAGTTTTTTTTTTGTCGTTTTTTGTTTTTTTTTTGTTTATTCGCCATCTTAATTAATCAACTACACAAATTGGTTTTTTGGCCGTTTTAGCGTTTGTACCAGGTTACCATTTTAATGTTGTTATACGTATATGTAGGACCAACAGTAAAGGGAACAATAAATTTGTTTGGGCCTTTTTTAGTACTTGCTTTCTTTACTAATTACAATTTTTTTTCTAATTGATCTCTCGTTCTTTTTCTTTTTTGTGTGTATGTGAGTTCGTTTGTTCGTAACAAATAGTGAGCGTGACTCGCTGATAAGTGAAGTGTGAGCCGGAAATATGATGGTATCGAAATCTCTACAGACCAAACTGGAACGAACTTCCTCTAATGGTGAATGAAAGACCGAAACCGGTTAGAGATATTTTACGCATGCGTACTGTGACAGGATGAATTCAAGATGCTTTTAAATGAGTTATTTATTAATCATTATTATTATTATAGTTGAAATGAAGTCCACTACGGCCCACGAGCCACATGCGGCCTCCTCAGGATTTATACGGCCCCCTCCGCACTTCCGGAAGGGGCCATCTCTTTCATTGGTGGTCAGTGAGAGGAGCGGCTATATGTGGGCGGTGCCGCAAAGCGCTCCGTCGTACATGTACAGTACTACTTCCGATGACGCGCGGGATGCACGCGTCACGGCTCCGAAAAATAACAGGAGAAGTATAGGAAGAAAGGCAAAGCACTATAACTAAACCAGACATTGGACCATCTCATTAGCCAAAAGCAGGTCCATAATTCCCACAGAAATACTGGGCAGTTTGGTGATTTAAATTTACTTGTTCTTTATTTTAAATATTCTATTTTTTCCCGTTTTTTTTTTTTTTTTTTTTTTTACTTTAAAATAGTTTTTTTTTTTATAGTCCAGCCCTCCAACGGTCTGAGGGACAGTGAACCTGGACCCCCTGGGTAAAAAGTTTGGGGACCACTGATATAAGTTCTCTCTAAGACGTATAGGACAGTTTAGGGCAGTGATTCTCAATCACTGTGCCGCGGCACGCAAAAGTGCCGCGAAAGTTTTTGAAGTGTGCCGCCAAATTTTGAGAAATGCATACAATAAAAATTATATATTAAATGTAGAAGACGATATTTTTATGACCAAATATAAACTGTAATTATCAAAAAAACATCAAGCTCAAATTTCCCATTAAAAGTATTCTTATTATTAACTTGTAATTAATCCCTTAATAAACATATACTGTTCGTTTTTGCAGGTGCCACGATAGCCGAACGGTTATAGGCTAGACCCGCAAAGCTAAGATGTATTGCGGTACTAGTCTAGGCCTTGCATTCTATTTAATGTGTTAATATGAGGAAATTATAGTAAAGTATGTTAGGCGGTTATAGGCTAGACCCGCGAAGCTTAGATGTATTGCGGTACTAGTCTAGGCCTTGCATTCTATTTAATGTGTTAATATGAGGAAATTATAGTAAAGTATGTTAGGCGGTTATAGGGCTAGACCCGCAAAGCTAAGATGTATTGCGGTACTAGTCTAGGCCTTGCATTTTATTTAATGTGTTAATATGAGGAATTTATAGTAAAGTATGTTTGCTAGTCGCCTCCGTCCACGACACCTAATTTGGTAGTCGGACGTAAAGCCTAACCTGAAAAAATAGGCAATTACTTTACTTTACTGTTGTTTTTGTAGTACATATTATTTTATTTTATATTGAAAATAAACATAAACTATTTTACACAGTGTATTATGGGATAAGTAAAATACTTTTTTAAACTTATCTTATTGTTAGTGTACCGCCCCAATTTTGAAATTGTTAAAAGTGTGCCGCGACAAAAAAAGGTTTCGAATCACTGGTTTAGGGTACTTAAAACTCTACTTTCACAATGAAAAGGTATTACCTAATAATTTTAAATTTAAATTTGTATTGATTAAACTGTCTTTAGCAACAAATTAGGCTTATTAGTTAGGGCAGAATTATTGCTAGTCTTAAACGGAAAGAACTAAACAGGTGATTCAAACTTCTCTCTAAACTTCTTGACGAACGATCTAAACTCTCACTGCAGAATAAACGACTTATCTAAACAATGATACTGAAGCCTGCCTGGACATACGGAATGGAACTTTAGGGCTCAGCCAAAGCTTCCAATATCCATAGAATCCAATCCTTCCAGTCAAAAACACTCCGTAGAATCGCTAATGCTCCCCAAACTCTATTTTGCACTAAGATCTCCTTGATCCCCTATGTTTCTGCAAGCTGCAAGATCCCGTAACACCACAGATTCCTCACGACCTCCTAGTTACCGAACTTAACTTCATTATCAGGAAATCCACGCTGGACGGTGAAAGCACCAAAGAATTGAATGAATTCTCCCCTCCTATTTGTATTTGTATGTATCAAGTCGTATTTATAGTAAACTTTTCCGACCTGTGCTACCAACTTTTGAACTTCCTTCGGTACAATAATCGGCCATTTATTTAAAGATTTAAAAGAAAACAGTTTATTGAATTTTCCACGCAGAGAAAATGAAATACATACACATAAAAGAAATATAGAGTAAACGTAAATAATTCTATTGTCCATTTCGTCAGTTACATACATTTTTTTTCCATTTTAAATATATAAACAGCAATCGATTGCAAACATCAATCGATGCACTATATCGAAAGTAATTTAATATTAATAATTAGTTAATCAATAATTTATACCATTACATTATGATTTATTTATTTAGTTTTTAACATTCTTTTTCTTTTTCTTAAGACATCATTTTTGCGGAATGAAACTTTGTTGTTATGTTCCTTTTATTTCCACCGGCTTTCCGGTTTTCAACGGAAATAACCATTTTTTAAGTATATAGACGCGAAATGATTTTTTTTTTGGCAACTTTGAAACTATGAAAACTTTAACTGCTGATATCTCCGAAAGTAATGAATCGATAGCGTTCATATTTTATCCGTATATAGAGACTAATATTGTCGATAATTGCTTAAAATATCGTAATAATCTGATGAACGTAGAGCGAGATATTCAGGGTTAAAGTTTAGGCCAGTTTGAAACTATGAAAACTTTAACTGCTAATATCTCCGAAAGTAATGAATCGATAGTGTTCATATTTTATCCGTATATAGAGACTAATATTGTCGATAATTATAAGAAAACTTTTCAATTGTAATTTATTGTGATTGATCTGTATTTAGAAAATGTATTGTTAGGCGTTCCGTACAGACAGACAGATAATTACGGCACAGGAAAGGCAATCAATCGATAATTGGATACTTCCACGTCTTCCTCACTCTTTGTTTAGTTTGGCATCAACAAGTTGAGTTTTATTGAATTACAAATTTCCTGTGAATCGTATCCGTGCATCTGTATACAGATGATATTTTAATAATTTGTTTTTCCTTTAACTTATACTTTCTTAGTTGGCAGTGTTTAAAAACATCGCGCAGGTTTTTGAAGTTGGGAATTTTTGCTGTTTAAAGGAGGTTTTTACAAAATTGGTCTTTTATTGTATGTTCTACAAAATTGGTCTTTTATTGTATGTTCTACAAAATTGGTCTTTTATTGTATGTTCTACAAAATTGGTCTTTTATTGTATGTTCTACAAAATTGGTCTTTTATTGTATGTTCTACAAAATTGGTCTTTTATTGTATGTTCTACAAAATTGAATAGAATTGATGAAACGGATAAGAGCTAACTAGACAGGAAATGCGTAGAACGACGAAAAAAAAAATTAATAAACACATCCTGTTAAAATAATCCTAAGTTGAAATAAAATACATTTCTGCTTCATCTGGGAAAAGTCAGTGCCTTTATTATATTGTAGACCCTGTTAAGTTTTTAAGAGTATTAAGTGACTTCCTATTTACTGAAATATTGCCTGAACTGTTTAGGGCTTTACTTCCTCTCGACCCTGGCTGGTGACGTCGAAATTTAAAATTTTTAAGCTTCATTGGTTAAATATTTGTTGTTTTTTTAAATTCTAAATAGTTAAATTTGATTTAAAAATTAAAAGCTTCTTTTCAGCAGCTTTAAATAAGCTTCTCAGACTGAACTTTTTTACATTAAACTTTTGACGTAACTTTAACTTTTGATGCAGGAAAGTTTGGATTTTGTCGTAATCTGTTTCAAGAACGTTTCCGCTCTTATGACGTATTATAAAGGAAGGAAGGAAGGAAGGAACTCGCTTGACTTTCTCCAACAATTTATAGAATAAATGTTTTTTTTTTTGTTTTTTTTTAAGTAGAAATTGGACAGGAAGTTCATCTAGTAATATAAAGCTGGGATTTCCGGTATTTTTTTGTTTTTACTTTTTCTTTTTGGTTTTCTTTTTTTTTTGGCATTGACTTCCGCCATACAGCCAGCACCGTCTATGTGCTTATCACTAGAATATCACTCACTCTCCATTCTTACCTTATAAATACATTCGCTTCACACTATATACAGCTATTTACATACAAACTTACAACTAATGGATGGATCAGTACTCTATATTCCTGCCATCCTTATAGCTAAACCGAAATTAAAATCACCGTAATCCTTTTCTAATCATTTTCTTGCATTCATTCTAATTCGGCTATAGCTTTTAAATACATTCATATTTCATTGCTAGCTCTGCTACAGATATTTAAGCACATAGATGTTGCTGGAGAATATTATGTCAACGTAGCGAAATGGTGCATCTAAATACCTGTACATGTCGTCAAACATTCGTTTCCTTTCTACCACATAACGTGGACTTATCATTTTTATATTGTTTGAAATCTCCTCCTCATTGCAATCTACACAATTTTACTTTTAACTAGAGTGTTTACGTTCAGTGAAATTCTGTAAATTTTCAATTAAGACAATTTGACAGATTACATCATCTTCACTAAATCAAAGAGGAAGTGAACTTAATAAGCTCGCGTGCTACTTACAAACGGATCTCTTATCCATCCCCCGAGATCTGAGTTTGAAGTAAGAAATTCAATTGTAATGGGACCAGTCTTGTGAACTAGAAGACTTTAACTGGATGCCAAGAGTGCCGAGCCCCAAAGCGGGTTCCTTTTGATCTTTGTAAGTGCTTACTGATAAGGGCTCAGTTAGACAGACCTTAAACTTCTCTCATTGACTCAGCACTACTTTTGTCTTCTTGTGTAGATAACAGCATCCCTTCTAAACTTCTCCCCCCCCGCAAGGGTGATTGGGGTCTTTCACCGTCGGTAGTAAGAGATGGAAGGATTCTCTTCCTCTTTCTGTCTCTCTCTCCCACCCACGACTTCCTGTTCAGAGCTACCATCCTGCGACATCTTTTCTCTAGTCTAACTTCCTTGAAGATTAAATTTGCACCTCTCTTTCTTGTACACCTGAGTTTTGGACTTACGTAGTAATTTTTGCATCAAGCATTGCATAATTCCAGGTGAACTGGATCTCGAAAACGAGAAAAAAAGTTTTCTTCTGATTAAATAGCGTTGGAGCCAATTCCAAGCTATAGTAAAGTTTCGATGAAAAAATCGATGAATCGTATATTCTATTTGGCTTTGAATCGATTTTTCAGCTCTTTTCTCTAATTTTGGGCGTTCTTAATCTCCATTAACCAAGAGAACACTATCCAAGGGCACACTCCTTGGGAACGGGGGACTTTTTAGGCTTTCCTTTGCCATTTCTGGGCAGATCGCACATCCGTTCCGGATATGACTCGAAGGATTTTCAGTTAACTTTACACGCTACACACAAAACATTAATTTTTTGGCAACAATCTATTTTATGGCAGTAAACATGTAAGATTACAATTAAATGTAATAATGATTACGTACAGTTAACAATAAAATGTACGGCTTTAACAAAAAAAATTGCATAATGTCAGTAAGAATGTCATGTTTTTGAAATGTTGAAAGGATTTGACTAATCCCACTTGTATAACAACTTTCAAGTTACAAGAAAACTCAATTATATTCGTAAATATAATGGTAAGAAAAAGTCATGTGAGTGTTCAAAGTAAAGTGAAACTGTCGATTATTGGGATAACTATTTGAAAACGATCTTAACTTATGAACAATTTCTTGAAAATTGAGAATTATTTTTTTCAAAAAATTTGATAACATTTTTTCTTAATATCGACGTAAGATTAAAATTATTTCTAAAGAAACTAAAAGAAAAAGTTAATAAAATGTGAGAAAGTAATAAGAGATATAGAAAAATAAGTGAAAGGTATTGAACCACCATTGTTAATACGCTTTGACCCAGCCCATAACTGGTTATCATTGGACGGGGCGTGATTAATCTAGAGGTGGGCGTGACCCGCCCACCGTCTGCAACACTACTACGCTGTGATTGGCCAATACTTCAAACTTAATAATTTAAATGAAATAATTAATTTAAATTATTTTTTCCAACATTTCTCCCTTAGGTATTTGATAAACTTTCGATTAAAGCAAGAAAAAAAATTTTTCTTTAAAAATACGATAAATAATATTTCTTTTGGAATAATACCTCATGTTTTACCCAATTATCGTTAACAGAAACAAAAAAAGTTTAGAATTTGTATTGTTTAATCGTGAATTAGATAAAAGAGGAATAGGCATATTGTAGACTAGAGAGCCGCCATTATGTAGGCTGTAAGCTTACTTTATACTCCATCTTGGTGGAGTACTCTAGTGGCAATTTCAGTTCAATGCAGTTCTACATTCCACATTTAACCATGTTGACGACTCACTAGGCTTATAAAGGACTATCTTGCACCCATATTTAACTTATTTTTACCGTATTACAAGTAACCTATTTACGTATTAGTCTATCATTTTGTCAATCTATCTACTACACATCTTCATGTTGGTGTAGTGAGTAATTTGAGCTACTTCTTTTTCACCTTTGCTATTCCACTCTGGGTGGAACCTCGTTCGGTAGGACGTTCCTGGAGCAGAAAGATCCCACGTAAGGGCTACATTGCTCCATTAAATTGTGAAGGAAGATTATTGAATCCGTCACCAAAAAAACGATGAACAGCATTCAATGGCATTACTTTACTTTTACTTCCGTCAGACGACGCAATCGCCAGAATGGACTCGCGATCATCTTCGCTAATTCCAACGCCAGGATGTGATACAATTGGGTTTCTTCTTTCAAATATCATTCCTGTCGTTTTATTCTAGTATCCCAGTTACTCCCTCTAAATTTTATAGTTGCAACTAAATAACTGGATGATTAAAAAAAAAAAAATAACAGGTTTTTTTTAGGGACACTAAATACGAAACATAGATCACGATTGCAACAGGTATAACAGGAAATAACTATTTGCCAATGCCATCTTCAAATTATCCGTGAAAAATATTTTCACAACGGAAAATACATTGTATCCCTAAGGATCTCTGAATAATAAATCCAGTAGTTGTTAAGGGTTAATAATCATCAGCGAAGGGCCAGCAGAGCAGTTCATATCTCCACCATTTTTGTTTAAATACCATCACGTCATGCAAGGGTTTCCTGTTTATTACCACAGTTAATCCCCAGCCGAGGTGCGCGCGCACATAGCGTGAGAATACATGATTCACGTAAATATAAATATATTTTGCGGGGGAATGTGTTCATAATATTTTAGCATCCCTAAGCCACAGCCTTCTTCAGAATAAAACAATTATTACTTTTAACAAGAAAAGAATTTAATAACCCCCCTCCATTCCAAAATTTTATTTTATTTATTCATTTTTTTCATCGAGGGGGGAATTTTAATCTTAGTCATAGGGAATTTTTGTCTGTATATTAACAATTTCTAAGTCGGGGTGGAAAACCATGTCTTATGAAAATCTAATTTAATAAAGACTATAATAAAGATCGCAGTTTTCCTTCTAAATGTTTGAAGGAAATTGGAATTAACGTTTTTTTAGTATTTTTGCCGGAAATAAATGTTAAGAACAAAGAAAAAAAAATCATATGATTTCCTCTTTCTAAAATAGTACAAATCGAATAATTTACCACAAATATCTGGTTTTCTGGTAACAAATTTAGATATTAATGCTGTAATACTGGTAAGGGAAGCAGTGAATTCGCTGTATGGTACATGGTTGGGTCCAAGGACTGCCGAAAAAACTGATGCTGGAGAGTTTTTTTTTGGGCCAACAACTCAATTCTCTAGCATCATCAAGCGTAAATCCATGCAATAGGAAGAAGTGGTTAGTTTATTCCCGATAGTATTTTTGAGATTATTATCCAATTGGGTGCCATCAAAACGGCGTAACTTCAGAATCAGAAACTTGGGAGTTCGTTTAATGTAGTGATCTTAAGTTTGGGCTGGTAAATAGTAAAGCATGAACTTCTACCCTGTTCACGACACTTAATATGGTAATTACACATTAAGTCCCAACTGAGAATTAGGCATTACCTTTATTTATTAGAAGCCGCCATGGTAGACGAGCGGTTATAGGCTGGACCCGCAAAGCTAAGATGTATTGCGGTACTAGTCTAGGCTTTGCATTTTATTTAATGTGTTAATATGAGGAATTTTATAGTAAAGTATGTTAGGCGGTTATAGGCTAGACCCGCAACGCTAAGATGTATTGCGGTACTAGTCTAGGCCTTGCATTTTATTTAATGCGTTAATATGAGGAATTTTGTAGTAAAGTATGTTAGGCGGTTATTGGCTAGACCCGCAACGCTAAGATGTATTGCGGTACTAGTCTAGGCCTTGCATTTTATTTAATGCGTTAATATGAGGAATTTTGTAGTAAAGTATGTTAGGCGGTTATTGGCTAGACCCGCAAAGCTAAGCTGTATTGCGGTACTAGTCTAGGCCTTGCATTTTATTCAATGTGTTAATATGAGGAATTTATCGTAAAGTATGTTTGCTAGTCGCCTCACTTCACTACACCTAATTTGTGTTAGTTGGAAGTAAAGCCCGCCTGAAAAAATAGGCAATAACTTTACTTTACTTTTTACTTATTAGAAAGAAGCTTTACTTTCTTTTTCTACCGGAATCCAATCCGATAGTCAGGATTCCATTAATAAGCTGAACTCTAGCGTTAGCAGCTGCAAGGATGGTTTGAAATAGTCATGGAGAATTCCATCTCCAGTTCTGGGCAGAAAAAAAATATAGTTACCCTAGTTTGAGATTCTATGTATTCCCAGAACGTTTGTCGGTCTTCCATTAATATTTGTGCGTTAGAACTTTGAAAATATTAGCAAAGGAAAGTCGTTTGCGCGTTAGTACCGGATATTGACTGAATGCTTGACTTCCTGTATTTGCATTTGTATTAGTATTTGCTTTTAATAAAACATGATTTAGCAATATAATTTTTGCATGTAAAAATGTAATAAAAAGGAACAATGTAATTCTTTGAAAAATACATTTTTTGTTACAAACCCTCTTCGTAAAGATTTTAAAATGTAAAGAAAAGGTACTTGGAAAAAATTATTGCATAAATTTAAAAAAAAAACTGAATTTATTTGCATAAAATGAAACAACAGCAGTGTTGACACAACTCCAATGAAAATTTCCCTTTTTATTTAACTTTGTCCCTCTGTTTAGCACACACACACTTCTCTTGGCGGCCCTGCTCCGGATAAAATAGATTCTGGTTTCAACAATTTCTTACAATCATTTTCGTGTGATTGACTTTATAGGAAACATTTTAACACACCTCAAAAATGCCTAAAATTAATTTTTGTTGTAAAATTATTTAAAGAAAAATTTTTGATCTAAATACGGTGTTTAGAGGAAATTTAGAAGACATTTTCTAAAGCGAACGGCTGTACATTGTACGCAAATAGTACATTAGAGGAAAATCTAACCAACCCAACCTCTGAAAGAGCCCTTAATGAAATTTTCCTGCAAAAAAAAACTTACCATTAATATACTTAGTTTAAAGAAAATTGCGGAAACCATTTTGGTGAAAATGAAAAAAATCTATTACGTTAAGTGTTACTTCCGTTTGATGAAATTTTTTTACCAATTAAATTGCAGTCAGATCCCCCTGGTGATTTTTAGTCGAACTACATAGTTTCAACTATCTGCGATTTATTTGCTACTTAGGGATATTTTGTAAAGAAAGACGGACTGACAAAACACATGATTTGCTTCAATCATTGCTTTTGACTGATGGATTGGTATTGTGGCCAGCCTCGGACTTCTGATCACACACTCTTGTTCACAAAGATGTTTGTGATCACCAGACGTCTTGATATCGGAGCGGTTATAGGCTAGACCCGCAAAGCTAAGATGTATTGCGGTACTAGTCTAGGCCTTACATTTTATTTAATGTGTTAATATGAGGAATGGATAGTAAAGTATGTTAGGCGGTTATAGGCTAGACCCGCAAAGCTAAGATGTATTGCGGTTCTAGTCTAGGCCTTGCATTTTATTTAATGTGTTAGTATGAGGAATGGATAGTAAAGTATGTTAGGCGGTTATAGGCTAGACCCGCTAAGATGTATTGCGGTACTAGTCTAGGCCTAACATTTTATTTAATGTGTTAATATGAGGAATGGATAGTAAAGTATGTTAGGCGGTTATAGGCTAGACCCGCTAAGATGTATTGCGGTACTAGTCTAGGCCTAACATTTTATTTAATGTGTTAATATGAGGAATGGATAGTAAAGTATGTTAGGCGGTTATAGGCTAGACCCGCAAAGCTAAGATGTATTGCGGTACTAGTCTATGCCTTAGATTTTATTTAATGGTTAATATGAGGAATTTATAGTAAAGTATGTTAGGCGGTTATAGGCTAGACCCGCAAAGCTAAGATGTATTGCGGTACTAGTCTATGCCTTAGATTTTATTTAATGGTTAATATGAGGAATTTTGTAGTAAAGTATGTTTGCTAGTCGCCTCCGTCCACGACACCTAATTTGGACGTAAAGCTCACCTGAAAAAATAGGCAATTACTTTACTTTACTGCCCATCTCTTAACTGTACGTCCAGAAGGGTTTAATGTATTGCTAAAATTGGTTTTTTAGTAAATCCCTGAATCGGAAGTACGTCCCTATTCGATCACTTACTAAAAAAAGAATTCCAGTCTATTTGGTAAACTTGGTTTTGTTTGGGGGCAGCCTTCTTCTGTAAGTGAACATTTCAGAGTAATGTACAGTTTTTACAAACACAGCTGTTTTTTTATTTGTTTCTGATGGAGCCCAATACATATGGCTGTGGCGTATCCTTCAGGACGAGCCCCACCTCCTGGAACCTTCTACACGACCCCCCCCTTCGGACATGTCCGTCTGTCACTCTGTCTGCATGTTGATATAAGTTGTGTGGTGTAAACGTCTCTCTCTCTTACTCCCAGCCTAGTCCACCAACCAGATTGAATGGGCGCCAGTCAGTTTACAGTAAATCTGAAATCAATGAACAGCAATGCCGCCTCCAGTTTGTGTACACGGCTTTAAGTGCTGCACATTAGCGAGAAGGAAGAGGAACGTTCCTCTGACATGTCTGACAGCTGACTAACCGAGTATTATTTGGGTCAAAGTGAACTGTCTTAAGATTTAGTTTTTTTGTTTTCTCAATTTGAGTGTCAATTAATGATTACGTCAACAAGCTGGCCTCACGATTATCTCTTATTCTCATCGTTTTCTTCAAACCTAGCATTTTTACAAAAGATCTATTACTTGGCTTTAATATGGGTTCCTTACCATAACAAGTCTTAGGAAATTTTAACTTAGTTACTCAGAGGAATGGCTCACTCAGAGGAATGGCTATCTGTGACTTCGTTGAAAACTTTTTTAAATAAGCATTCATTTAAGGGCAATCCTAGGAGAAATACAAACAATGGCGGAGCTTCCATTTAAAAAAAAAAAAAATAGGAAAAGTAGGAGTCTGCAATTCGAACATAGAAGGAATCTATTGTGTCCTGGTGAGACCACTCATTTTTTAAAACCCTCAAGAGATGGAAGAACCCATCTCTGGGTAGGGTGGTAGTACCAGGAGGATAGGGGTAACCAGCATTCCTTCTCGCCACTGCCTTCCCTAAATATTCTGGAAAAAAAACTGGTCTCTCAAGCATAAGTCAATAGATTCTAAGGTAGGGTATGTTCCTCTCTAAACTAAGTTGCCCTTGTCCTTGAGCAGGAATTCAGTAGTTAGAAATAACTATTACCTGGCAACGTTTCTTGTAAAGTAAAGTAATTACCTATTTTTTCAGGCAGGCTTTACGTCCAAATACCTATTAGGTGTCGTGCGCGGAGGCGACTAGCAAACATACTTTAATATAAATTCCTCATTTTAACATATTAAATAAAATGCAAAGGCTTAGACTAGTACCGCAATACATCTTAGCTTTGCGGGTCTAGCCTATAACCACCTAACATACTTTACTATCAATTCCTAATATTAAACCATTAATTAAAATGCAAAGCCTAGACTAGTACCGCAATACATCTTAGCTTTACGGGTCTAGCCTATAACCGCCTAACATACTTTACTATAAATTCCTCATATTAGCACATTAAATAACATGCAATACATCTTAGCTTTGCGGGTCTAGCCTATAACCGCTCGACTATCGTGGCACCTCCAACGTTTCTTATAGTTCTGAGGTATAAAAAAGAAACAATCTTGCTTTCTGAGAAGCTGCATAAAGATTGGGGGATCCGTTAGTCTCAAGTATAAACAAGGAAAAATGTGCAAATTTTCCATTGGTCCTCAATTATTTTTTAAAACCTGGTTTTTGATTTTTCATCTTTTTTCACCCTGCTGGTTTTGTTTCGCTAGCGGAATGTAAATATTGAAATTATTCTTAGAACTGATCTTTACTCCCCTTTATTTATGGGGGACTTCTTGGGAAAAAATATGAAAAGCAGAGTAGTGGTGGGGGAAAAAAGGAAAGATACTAGAAACTTTAATATTTACATGAATATACGGGGAACAATCAGAGAGGGAAGCACTTCAGAGGGGATAACCAGGGCAAGATGGCAGGAGAATAGAAGATATGAAAATGTTCATTCAGATGAGGAAAACCATTGTTTTGGTCTTGATGTGGTGTTGAGAGGAGGGGGAGCTTTTCCCAGCTTTTCCACTTTTTCCCACCCGTACACCCTCTCCCATCTCTCGGTTGTTACGTAAAGTGTGAGGGAATCGCTAAGGAAGAATCTAGAGTGTAGGCTGACAAGCCGTAGATGGGTAGCCACTTGCACCCTTTCCTTGCTCCTCCAGGATCTCGTGCATGAACAGTAGTGGTCCTTCCTTCACAACTAACCACCATCTAAATCTTATCCTTCTGTGACTCCAGGGCACAGCATCATCAACCACCACCAATAACCACACCCTTCAAACCAAGTGACACTGCTTTCTGTATTCATCGTACTACATCCTACCCTGCACCCGCTTCTTGATCGCCTTCTTGACACTTTGCAGTTCCACTCTGTAGCCCCTGCATGGTATTATTACTCACTGAATTCATTCGTTTGTCAGAGTCATTTCTCCAAAGCTGTTACTCCTACAACAAGAGGACACATTAGTAGTTCAAAAAGGGAAAGTCCACCTCCTTCCACCCAGTAAAGTGATAAAGAAAATAAAAAATAAAAATACCATGTTTAAACATTACAAAATAGTTTAGAGAGGGGCCAAACTAAAAAAAAAAAAAAGAAAAAAAAGAAGTAGGTATCTATAAAGTAAAAATAAACTACACTATCTTGCCCCGACATGTTCTTGCGCATGTCATTTGTCATTCTTTTATTCACACTTTGACCCCACCCCCACCCCCACCCATATCGTCATCTCCTCACCAAATAATTCATCTTTTTTCGTGAATGAATTTAAGGTGTGATTTATGTTTTCTATTTCTTTCTCGAGGCCCTTTTTATACTACTTTCTTTCGCAAGTATTATCAGAAGAGTGAACCTTCATAACTTGGGAAGTTAAAAAGGAAGAAGGTTAACTTTGGCTTTTTTAAAGGGCTGGTTTTTTATTTATTAGCTGACGTAAGTAACCCTTTTTTCACATTTCATCATTATTTTAAGTTTCCACATAAAAACTAGATAGACGAATACTTAACTTTTTGTTTTTTGTTTTTTAAATCTTTTATTGGAATTTACCACTGCAACAGTTGTTGCAACAAGCAAATATGGTAAAAGAAAAAAGAAATAGAAGAAAATCATGAGTGGAGAAGGCACCCATTGGTGTCACTCCAGTAACGTGCTTCGCTCTCACGATAAGAGAATATCACGAGACCATCTTCTCTTTAATCTCCTTAGAGGATTACTTGGTAATGTGGAAGAAGATAAGTGTTCTATGAGAGGGTTAGGTTGAGCTGCTGTAGAGTGGAATGAAATTTTGTGAAAACGAGTGTTAGCAAGATCTCTAAAATGAAAAGGGATTTTGAGGTCATTATGGATAGTGGTGAGGTTAGATACATAGAACGGAGCGTTTAAGAAGTTTTCGAAGTATTTTTGGACTGTAATGTCTGAAGGCATAGTGAGTTGGAAACGCTTAGTCAATCCCCCATACTTCGATTTGGCCGTATGACCCAAATAGGTCGCAGTAACAGTAGATATACTCGTAAGAGTCTTTTGTTATGTAGGTTAAGTTTGTCAAGTAGTCTGGCGAGAAGTTTGTAGCGTTGGTTAGTTTCTATGGGGATTACATGTCAACCGTTTGGTCTAGGTGCAGTCCAAGGTAGCGTACTTTGTACCGCAGTTGGTATAGGAGTTTGGTTCAAGATGATGGGAGGTAGGATTTTCCGTCTGAGAGTAAATACTACAAACTTTGATTTCGTAACGTTAGTTTTGATTCTCCATTTGAAAAGCCAGTAAGTGTAAGTTGATGTGTGTTTGTAGAGTTCGTGTAGCGATAGGAGGATCAGAATGAGGAGATAAGATTGCAGACTATCGTCAGCAAAGGTAGAAAGAATGGTATTTGGTTGTTGGAGGTATATCTGCTGTATATAAGGAGTAAAGAAGAGGTCCTAGGACATTGCCCTGAGGAACACCAGCTCGAGCTAGATGGATATTCAGAGTCTGCTGCTCCACAGTCCATTTTGAAATATCGATCTTTTAGGTAGAATTTGAGGATGAGGTAGTAAGTATGAGGAAGAATCTCCCTCAGCTTAAACAGTAGTTCCTCGTGCCACACCTTGTCGAACGCCTATTAATAAATAATGAATAAATAAATAAATAATAGTTAATTAATAAATAGCTTATAATTAATTAATAATTAATAAATCATTAATAAATTAATAATAAATAAGTAATAATTAATTAATTAATAATAAATAATAATTAATTAATAATAAATAAATAAATCATTAATAAATACTAAACTTTTAAGATGTGAAGTAATTGAGTAAATGAGCGAGTCTAGTGTTAACTCACGCACATGACTTCTGTTTACTACAATTTGCTATTCTAACTCAAACATCCCCCTCCCGAATAAAATTAAAAAAAATAATAATAAATTCTACTAGGTTAGGGATAAGCGTATACTGGAAACCAACCCTTGAGATTGCAGGTTCGAATCCAGTTGTTGGCTCTTAGATATTTTTTTTTCCCCCTGCGGTCTTCTTCAGTTCATTGTGCTGTAATGGACTGTAACGAAGTAGTACATGGTCTGGAGGTTGGCAGTGCATTGAAAAAAAGATAGATGTTGATGCGCCTAAAAGAGGCTTAACTTAAGTGTGGGGGGGGCTAACTCCTCCTCTTCTATTGTGATGTCTCGAAAAGTCTCGAAAGAATCGAATAATTGATACTTTATTCTTGAAAATCGAATCATTTTCTGAAAATGCTGTTCCATTTTTTACTCATTTTCCGCGTTTTTTTTCCTCAAAATCTATTAGATCTGGGTTGTTGCGAAAAAATTTCCGTCATAAAGGAGGATTTGACCTATAATATAAAGAAAATTTAGGAATTATATCTTTTATAGTTAAAGAGAAAAAAATTGTTAAAGTTGAGTGTTTTTTTAACATTTTTTTCTTGCACTTTTGTTTTACTATCAAGATCCTTGTTCGATCCTCGAAAGGATGTGCGGCCCCCCTGCCTAGAATTTGTCTTTTGACGCTGATAGCGCATCATTGCCCAGTTGGCAGAACTGGAGAAGAGGAAGGAGAGGGGGCTCCAGCTTGTGCCTGGGAGTTCGAGCCAGTTGCCCGGGGGCTTCTCATGGGGAAAGTCGCTTTTTGGGCTACCCAACGGAACTGCAGTCTGTGTCACCTTGCCGCCAAGTCCAGCCATGATCAAGATGTCGTCCTACTACACCGGCGTGTAGGTCCCCTGCCCTGTGTCTCCTTAAAGACTTTAATGGCCATTAATGTCGCGAAGTCTATGTCTATTGTGTCAAGGTGAGAATTAATGTTGTAATAGCGAGGGAACATGAATTGTAATAAGAAGCCAAAGCACGTGCTAATTGTAATTGTATGTCTCGTAATGTACCAAATTGTAAGTCTTTTTAAAATATATTTTGTAAGGCCTAGACCACATTATGTGTGTTTTTGTACAGCTGAATCATTTAAAAATACGAGTACATGATCATTTCCTATCCAATCTCTGTCAGTATTCTGAGTTTTGGTGGCGTCCCCCACTCTAATCGTAATTCTCATGTTCAGTCTGCTCTCCCAATTTCTTTCCTTTTAATTTCTATCTTTTTCTCTAATTGCCCCCCCTTCTTCCAGATATTTTTTCAATCCTTATACAATTCTTCAAGACACTTTTAATTCCCAATTTTAAGACAATAAGTTGTCTGAAAATGCCTCTAGAATCGAACTGAATTTTATAATTTTTAATAATTTTTTTTTTTTATATAAAATTGTAATTTTAAATAAGAGAAACAAGTAAAATATTGTCTAACAGCGGAAGTTCCGAGAAAGTAAATTACGTAAACTGCAATAAGTGAAAGTCGTGTGTGAGTGTGAGTGCATCAGATTATTGCAGTAGTTTCTAGTTGGTAATATCCGTTTCAAGAAGTTTTAACATACGAAGAAATTATAGCAGTAAGGCCGTCTAATAAACAGTTCCGGAAGTTAAACGGGCACCATATTCTTCTGTTTTATTTCTCTATAAGTTGTACCTGAAAATTATTAATGTAATTAAAAATCACTCCATGCAGTTGTTACTGTAGATGTGAGGTACATAATAATATACGAGCAGATTCTAGTGGATATTAATTAACAGACTCACTGACCCACTCCACATATAGGACTCAGGTTGTAGTAAAATAATTAGTGGCCCGGCTATTGTAACTGTTACAGCTAGCTAGGGGCTGGGTTTGCTTCCCCAAATAGGAAATAACAACACAGGACTTAATATTACACTCTGTAGAGGTCTCTGTACTACATCAGCCTGAGTATACTCTGAGTATAGTATGCAAATCTTCATTAAATAACTTTGCTGCTAAAAAGTGTAATCTTATATTTCAACCAGAAATTTTATAATTAAAATTTTGATCTTTTTAAGTGTCTCTTTTATTTGTTAAAAACAAAAATCTGGTGCCCCTCTCTTTCTTAGTGCAATTCACATATAGTTGTAAATTTACTACACTTTATAGAATAAGACTCCACACTAGCCTTCATTATCAAAAACATATAATTCCGACTATATTCGTACGTTACCGACCGATATTTTCCGAATACAGTCGAATGTACCCGAAACACTCTTAACAGAACATCGTCCATTTCTAATGCATGCAGTGCTGCGGTTGGAATTTGGCCAATTTTACATTCGACTGTATTCGGAAAATATCGGTCGGTAACGTACGGATATAGTCGAAGATAAGTGTAGAGCCTTATTATATGTATAATATTGTTAATATTTTAGAGAGAAAATAGTGAGTTCGCTATTTCATGTTTAGAAGTATTTGCGCGTAGCCATTGAAGGCTGTACCATTAAGAAGATTGCACTGTTTCAGGTAGTAACGATGTGAGGAGATGATAGGTTGGTTATTCACGATACTGGTGCTGGTGAACCAGTGCCGAGCCACTACCACCTCGGGCCCCCTCTACCTCACCACTTCCTCCGAGGAGATAACTACCGGTAAGTATTTTTCCTCTCAATATTTATTTTCAATTTTACTACAGGCTGTTATTCTTCTCCAATTGTTCGATGGCTTGATCAAACAATGATCTTGGTGACACACATTCGGCTTCAATCCATTCAAACAGAAATTTCTAACTTTTAATATTTTATTAGTTTTAAGACACGTTCATAATATTCTTAAAAAAAAGAAAAAAAAAGTGGAATTGATTTCTTACATTTGAACAAGAATAAGCGAGCTTCATTAAGCACATTCTGATAAATAAGAAGTCCATGGTTGAAACCATTGGAATGGCCTATGGTAGGATGCAAAGAACTCTTGTTTATAGAGGTGTGGAAGCTGGATTTGTTGTAAGGACATAACCTTTTGCTTTCGCTGGAAAGTTTTTGCATCAGTTCTAGCGTCATATCCTTAATTCAAAGCTTTAAGATTAAGATTAAGATAATAAATGGGACGGGACCTACGCCCCATGGCACCGCAGCCACAGAAGACTTATTGTGCCAGCCCCTTCTTAGTTCTAGTAAGCGAACCTTCCCCTCCTAAAGAGGTTGAGGACCTTCCCTACTAGTTCTTTTTGCGCTACTATCTCCTTCGGCCTCAGCGTTCCAAAGGTTTCATAGCGCAAACGCTCGATTGCAACGCAAACGAACAACAGGTGAGAGGACGTTTCTTCCTCTTGCGGACATAATCTGCACAACGACTCCGAGCTGATAAACCCCGCCTTGCGCAAATGCTTCTTGAACCTACCGTGCCCTGTGAATAGGCCTGTAATCAGAGTGATCTGATTAGTCAAAGCTTTAGTTTGGCTAAGTCGGAAAAAGCTTCGTCAGTATCCGCACAATTTTTCACGAATTAAAGTTGGTAAAGAATCATGTCATTTTCAACCTGTCTGAAACTGAAAAAATGTTGCAAGAAAAGCGATTTTTTTAATATCAATATATTTCACTACTGCAGTTATCACAGTTTACAAAAAACCGCATAATGTAATTTCTAACAATCGCTGATAACGATTAAAAAGTTGTTGGTCTCAATTTGATAACAGTAGCAACCACAATACGCAATGTTCTGGCAAACAGATGTTTTTTTTTAAAGAAAAATATTTACAATTTGCTTTTATGATTGGTTACCATCCAAAACGTACCAAATCCCTTAAAGAGCTATCTAAAGAAAAAGCGGTGCACCATTGGCGTATAAAAATAAATGGGAGCAAAAGAGTTCAAATTTCATTGATTTTATCTGTCATAGCGCGCATGCGTATTGCATTCCCAGACCGGAATCGGACTTTCAATCATCATCAGAGGATAGATTAAACAGTTTAGAGTACAGATTTTGACTTCCACTTATGTTTCCATCTCACACTACACTGCGCTAAAATGTATATTGAACTTAGCGAGTTAAAATTAAATTAACGTTTGTAGCGTAGTAAAATCTTTATTGCTCTTATAAACCCTCTCTCATAAAAAAGAGAAAGTGGAAGTTCCAAGGAACTACTAGAATATTTTATTTAATGAGTCACCGGAAAAGGGGTGGAAAAGTTTCTATCATCATTTTCCTCTGGGTTCATCCTCATTTTATTGAGAATAATGTAGACTAGCAACACATTAAGAAGTTTTGTTTACTAAGGAAAAAAAAACAACTTATGTTTGGAAGAATGCCTCCCCTCACCCCACCACACAGATCTTGCGGTCGTTATTTGGACCTATTCCAGCTGTAAACATGGGCTCTATTCTGACCGTATTCTGCCGGTGTTTGTCGGGTGGGAGTAAGTACTGACACTGCCATTTAAAGGTAAACTAGATAAAAGGGTGGAAATTCTACATAGTCTGCACAGTCTTCTGTGCTACAATTGAACTAACCTGGATGGATGCTGGTTGAAGATTGATGCTCCCAGGAAAATTTTTGGAAAACAGACGTTGTTCCCAACAATTTGCTATAAAAATTAATTTATTCATAATATTGGCCAGCGTTACTGGACCTTTTTTTTGTCGACCCAACTGTCAGTCTTCTTTAAAGTTGTACTGCGACCCAATTGTCAGCTTTGTGATCTACACTCGTATAAGTAACACCTACTACCGAATTAGGTGTCGTGGACGGAGGTGACTAGCAAAAATACTTTAAACTAGATAAATTCCTCATATTAACTATTAAATAAAATGCAAGGCCTAGACTAGTACCGCAATACATCTTAGCTTTGCGGGTCTAGCCTATAACCGCCTAACGTAGTTTACTATAAATTCCTCTTATTAACCATTAAATAAAATGCAAGGCCTAGACTAGTCTTAAATCTTAGCTTTGCGGGTCTAGCCTCTAACCGCCTAACATACTTTACTACAAATTCCTCATATTAACACATTAAATAAAATGCAAGGTCTAGACTAGTTCCGCAATACATCTTAGCTTCGCGGGTCTAGCCTATAACCGCTCGGCTAACGTGGCGCCTTCTACTCCTTTAATAAGACATTGAAAATCTGGTATTAACACTCTCACGACTGTCTCTTACTGCTATTTTCAAATATCTGACTCATAAATACTATTCTAACTCCGGAAGTTTGAATAATATTTAGTACTTACCGCATTAGGAGGAAGCTCCATCCACACCCTCTGTCAAGGGTACCCTTAATCGAATTTCGAGAAAAAATGTTTGCAGTAAAAGTTGTTGAAATCGACAAACAATCGATAATCTGAAAGAATCGAAATTTCCATAGCAATTTCTTTCACCCCCTGAATTTTTTCCATTTTATTTTAAAGATCATTCTGTTTATAAGGAAAATAAAAAGAAAAATAAAGCTGTTTTTCTTTCTCGCTTTCCACTCAAAGTGGAGGAAACTCTAATCCAAAGTTTGGATAAATATTAGCTGAAATAATTATCTAATGTGTATTTGTATCTGGATAGAGTAGCCTCCAGGGTTATTTGCTCTGGACTTAATGGGCCGTCAGGAAAAAGGAAATAGCTTTTCTTGTAGCGCACACGGCCACTTTTCTATTTGCACTAATTCCCCCCCCCCCTACACTCTCCCACAACAATACACTCCGGATAATTGCTTTCCCCGTCGCGTTCCCCTCTTTCCGATCATTTACTCACAAATTTTATCTACAATATGAAAATGGTCAGAATATTAAAAGCATGAATCCGCAAACGATTTTAGTACAATCTAATATTTTAATTACTGTGAAGAAAATTATTTATAACAATCTAATTTCCAAATTGCTATTTTATTTATTAAGGAAACAGTACAAAAAAAAAAGAAGAAGAGGAAAAACGATTTTTCCGAGGGATGTGCATTAAGAGATTACTTAGTAAATGTTTGGCCTAATGTACAGGAAGTGGTATTGGAAGTGAGGCTAGGGTTTTCCCGTAGAGGGGGGGTTACTTGTGGTCCCCTGAGGTGAAAACATTTGTGGCGAAATCGGAACCAAAAAAACTCAACACGACTTTTATGCGATTGGGTTTTAAATTAATAATTAGTTTTCCTTGAATTGACGATGGCCTCGGATTTCCTCGGGGTGGTCTAGTCCAGGATAGTCTTACTCTTCAGTTCCATCCCAATGCTTCAGTGCTCCAGAATTTGAAATCATAAATTCTACAAGAATGTAGAACCACACGCGTTTATGGTCAACTGATTCTCTCCGAAGTTAGGATTCCAGTAATTCTTCTATAGTCTGATTGATCTAATCCAAGTCTAAGGCTGGAAACATAGTGGAGCGGCGAGCAAAGCGGCGATGATAGCGAAGAGCAAAGCGGCGAAATCAAACACAAGTCAACATATGGGACCGCGCATAGTGGGGGAGCAAAGCGAAGATAGAGCAACGCTATCTATAGAGAGTGTTTGTTTTCGCCGCTTTGCTTTTCGCTATCATCGCCGCTTTGCTCGCCGCTCCACTATATTTCCAGCCTAAGAGTGGATTTATCAGGGTATCAGCGCAGCTTTCATGCTTACTAGAGAAAACATCCTCCTTTTCCAACTTTCAGGGTTTGCCAAAAGGCTTTTTTTGTGTTATCTTCCCCTTAGGATCAAAGTGCCTGAAGTCTCACGGAACTGACGACTACAGCGCTTTCAAGACTAAATCCTTCTTTCACATCCTTCCGTGACTGGGAAAAAACCCCTGTTGACAAAAAAAATGTTTTCTGTAACTTACCTACAAAATTTTGTTTCCTACGGATATTTCTAGAATGATGGGAGTTGCTACTCTTTAAAGAGCCATTTTAGGGTTATGTACTTTTAGGGTTGGCTGTACGGCTTATCTCATTAAGTTTTGAACCTGTATTTATAAAGAAATGCCTATTTTTTCAGGCAGGCTTTACGTCCAACTACCAAATTAGGTGTCGTGGACGGAGGCGACTAGCAAACATACTTTACTATAAATTCCTCATATTAACACTTTAAATAAAAAGCAAGGCCTAGACTAGTACCGCAATACATCTTAGCTTTGCGGGTCTAGCCTATAACCGCCTAACATACTTTACTGTAAATTCCTCATATTAACACTTTAAATAAAATGCAAGACCTAGACTAGTACCGCAATACATCTTAGCTTTGCGGGTCTAGCCTATAACCGCCAAACATACTTTACTATAAATTTCTCATATTAACACATTAAATAAAATGCAAGGCCTAGACTAGTACCGCAATACATCTTAGCTTTGCGGGTCTAGCCTATAACCGCTCGGCTACCGTAAGCGCCTGAACCTGTATTTATATAATAAATAAATAAATACGTTGCAAACATTCACATTTTGGGGCAAAACATGTTAGTTTCTCTGAGTCAGAACATTGTTACAATGCCACCTAGATTACTGGAAAATGACATAGCCAGAGACCTGGCTGTGACCTTTATTGGCCCTTCTAAATGCAGACTCCAAGAGGGTGGTGGTGGTGGAGGGGGGTGTTGAACTGTGAACGTAACAATCTGTTCATGACACCGTTACCCCGTGACGTCATAAATCTATGTACAAATTCTATACTTAGTGTTGACAAAAACAAAAACAAAAAATTGTGACATTATTTATCCAAATATTTCTATTAGAGTGTGTCATTAACTGTAGTGCAAGACGAGACGGCAACATAAGAGAAGTCGAAATCTTTAAAAAACAAAACTGATTAATCTGGCTTCTCTTGGTGGATGGAAGTCCGAAGTCAGTCATGGATGCCGTAAAGATGTGTGCTACGAAGGGTCAATAATCATAGATATTTCTGTTAAGAGTTACACCTTGCTTTGGGCTAGGGAAGTGCTGTGAAAAAAATGGGACAGCAACAGTCCTGGATATTTTGCTTTTTCCAGAGCTGTATGCACGCTTCCCTCACCACGAACCTCGTCTTCAGGGAGAGAATGGCTCCCATTTGTAACAAGATGCGTGATGATCACCATGATTGCCGCAAATCCTCATGCCGTCTTCTTCCAGGATCCAGTTTTCTGAAGACTTAGAATGGTTTAAAGTGGCAATAATAGGCACTTCCTCTTCTCTAGTTTTACCTCACAGTTTGATCTACCCACCTTCACCTATCAGCAGCAGCAGGAGCGGCGGCGTCCCTGCCTCCAATGTCCCATGTCCAGTGGCGCGACCTGTCGGCCACCCCAGTAATTCCCCATCACGTGCCACTGACCCACTTACACACATGACCCCCGGCCACGCAATCCTCTAGAAATTACAATAATTCATTTTAAATAACGATCCAGCTATAATAATAAATAATGAACTCACTTTACTTCACTCATGAACTTTTAGTTACACGTCATTTCCTCTGGTAACAGGAAATAAAAAAAAAGAAGCCCCATATCGTAACTTTTTTTGAAGAACATTAATCATAAAATTTTTTATATTTATTTATTTACTTTTAAATAAGAACATGTAACTGATATCTTCTTTATGTCGGCGAGTATTAAATATTTATTTACACGTCCATTAAAGTAATCAATATGGCGGATAGAATATTTCTCTTTAGTGAGTTAAACAAAAAAAGGAAAACTTATTGTGAGCCCCGTACGTCACTTCCTCTCACTAAATGTTTAACTCACAATTTTTTAATAAAACTCCAAACATGAGCAATATTAAGTGGTTTTGGTAACTCAAAACAAAAACAACGCAGACATTTTTAATTGTATCTTTCGCAAAGGAAGAAGTTACCACAATTTAAGTTTTGTTCAAAAATATCGATCAAACCGGAAGTATGACTTTAATAAATCGATATTTCACTTTTTTTTTTTTTTTAGAAAAGTGTGGAACTGAATCAATAGATTTGTTTTCCGGTCAATATTTAGATGTTTTCTTAATAATTTTTTTTTCTTCAAAAATTTTCCGAACTAATTGGGTTTATTCCCAGGGAAATTCGATTAAGTCCCAGCCACTTTTATCGCCAGGCATCTGCTTAATCTCCTCTTCTCCAGTTCTTAATCTCTCTGCCGGGAATGAGCTACCTACGAACCTTGCAGACATGTTTAAACAGGTCTTCTTCTTCTTCTTCTTAAGAGTCTTGGCCTCCTCAAGACGTGCACGCCAGGCGACTCTTTCCTGCGCAGCCGCCCTCCAGTTACGGAATCCCAAGCATTGCCAAAGCATCTCTTGCCACACAGTCCTGCCATCGCGTTCTTGGTCTGCCAAGACCCTCCTGGGACTTTGTTCGCTACCATCCATAATTTTTGTTGGGGTCTTTTTCTTCATCCCCCATCCTTACCACGTGCCCAGTTCCTTGAACAAAACATATACCTCCCTGGTGTTTCCTGAGTTCTCCAACTCTCTGTCCATCACGTACAGCAGGGCCATAAATTCTACGGAGAACCTTCCGCTCGAATACCGCCAAGGACCGCTCATCTACTTTCTGACATGGTCCATGCTTCGGAGCCGTATATAAGCAACAGGCTGGAGCAAACGTCTTGTACATTTGAATTTTCGTGCTGCGGGAGATAAGCTTGCTTTAATGTACTTTACTAGGCCAAAATAGAGCACCTATTTGCGGCCATAATTCTTCTTCTAATTTCTAGGGTCTCTTGATTTTCACTACTAACTAGGGACCCTAGATAGCCAAACTTAAGCAGGTCTACCAATAAGTTTCTTCCCTAGCCGCAGGGTTTTTTCTTCCCTATTTCCCTGCGAATGGTAATCTTGTCGCATCCTATTTAATCAAGGTTCTAATTGTAAATAATTGGTACGACATTAGAGTTAGTATTACAAACCAAAAAAAAATAGTTATTCAATTTTTAAATGCAACTAGAATTTTCCTAATTTGAGTCGAAAGTCCTGTGAGTTTTCACGCAAATTTCTTTTAAAATTAAAAATAAATTCTTTTTTCTTTAATGATTCAGGAAAACTCCTTTTATAATTATGTGTCCGGAAAACTAGATAAAAGACAATCACCACCTTGTTAACAAGAAAATTCTATTAAAACTTTTCACCACCACAAAAAAAAAGAAAAAGGAAAACTCTTACAGAAAAACAAAGCTAATAAAGTATAAGTCCTCTTTAAGGAAAAAAGAGGATTTCCCAGAGGAAAATCGGATGGAGTATAAGTGTAGTAATGCGGTTGAGGTTTTTCTTTCGTTGACTTAGCTTTTATTCCAGCTAGCCTGTGCCCTATAAATTTCTGGATAGATATAAAAAACGACAGGAGGTGAGGGTCGTTATGTTCATAATGGAAATAGCAGGGGAAGGAGAAGTTGCTCCTGGCTGGCTTCAAAGGATATCTTTTCATTCGGTCTGGGTCTCGGAGAAAACAATAGATAGAAGGAGATATGTAGTTCTTAAGGAATGAACCGCGAGCGTATTTCCGTCTGATAGAAAAAAAACAAAAAAAAAAACTTGGTATATTAATCCCTCTTCCTGTATTATACTTTTTGCCGGAAGTAGAGGTACGAAGTTTGTAGAACTGTTGGCTTTGATATCCTTTGATTACGAAAAAAAAAAGTGATTTTAACGCGAATTTTCTTTTAATGTCTGTCAATGTGTGGCGTCATGAAAATTTTGCTAAACCGGAAATGACACGTTTCAGAAGCGATTTTATTTATTTATATTTTTAACGATTCTCTTAAAACTTGGTATGCTAATTGTGTGTATGTAGATCGATTAGATCGATTCCAGCACAGTGTTAAGAATTAAGAATAAACTCAAACTTTTGGAGTTCTAAAAAACTTTTGTGAGTTAGAACTTTGAGACTAGCCTGGAGAGGACGTAGTGAAAGTGTTGCCAACGTATGTTTGTTTTTATTATTAAAAGTTTTTTTCTGCCATCTTGATCATCAGTTCTACTGTAAATATAGTTTATTTTGCAATTTTGCTATAGTCACGTGACAATAGTCTATATAGAACCGAATCACCAAGACTGGCAACTACTGTATTGATTGATACGAGTGCAGTTTTGGCAGTTATTCTACTACCTGATTTTTTTTCCGTTACTTGAACATGCCTAGTCACTCGGTTTATTTATTTATATAATTTGATACAAATATGGTTTGTAATAAAATTTGTTGATATTAACCCCCCCCCCCCCCCCGGCATATAATATTAACTTCATCGTGATAAATATTGAAAAAAAAACATCAAATCAATACAAGACTAATCTATTATTCTGATTCTATCTGCTGGTGCAATCTGCAGATCGAATTCGATATACTCGTAATGTTTACATTCTACGAAAATCATGAAAGTTTGCGAACAGGAAGTTTTATCGATTAAAGGAAATAGCATTTACTTTTTATCGCCATTTTATTTATTCTTTTGTTTTTATTTGATAAGAAATAATTGTAAATAGATTAATCTAGATTACTGAAAACCAGGCGCCGAGCGCGGTCGTTTATCAAAATTAATTGCTAAAATTATTCTGTTAAGATGTTATAATTGGTAATATGATATTTAATATTAAGTAAATTTCATTCTTCGATTACTCGCTCACCATACTCGTACACACGTTTAAAATAACTCAAATACAATTCGAGTAAATGAATGTTTACCGTTTTTTTTTTAATTCATTTAAAACACGTCAACATCTGAGTTCTTTCATTGGTGATCGGAGTTATTTTTCACTACACTGCCGGCCTTTATGCTTTGTACTCTCGTCTTGATACAACACTGTTCATCAATGGACAGTAAGCTGTATATATTACCGGTTGTGAGCAAGACTGCCTTATCGTAGATTTTCTTCACTTTAAGAATGAACCAGTTTTCTTACTCCTTCTCTCTTTCTCTATTTGACCGTTATGTTTTTCATAATCATTGCGACATGTTTAAACCTGCCTTGGGTTCGTCATGCTAGGGTTTAGTCAGCTTCATTCAACGTAAAATTGGTTTTAAAAACACTAATGAATACTATTTGCATACACATAATTATGTAGTTAAAGTAATCGCCTATTTTTTTCAGGTAGGGCTTAACGTCCCAGTAGGTGTCTTGGACGGGAGCGAAAGCTCATACTTTACTTTAAACAATTTTTTCTGACAAATAAAAATTATGACTTTACGCGGGATTCGAACCGGCCATCTCCTACATACGAAGCCATGCTCTTGACCACTAGACCAACACTCGCCCCTAAATATATAAATGTTACATATTATAATTGATAATTTTTCTGCCCTAAAACTTATCTGAGATTGCAATATGGCTTCAATTCATTTTTTTTTTTTTAGTTCAATAATTTCATCGGTAGTCAGAAAAATGAAACAATTTTATTCACATGAATAAATCCAGTTTTTTTTATTATATCGTGGAAAATCCTATAATTTTCTCCGATAGAACATTTACCACATTCTTGTGAATCAATCACACAAACACAACGAACCCTACAATTGCTGTAAATGGAAGGAAAACTGGTTAAAAAAAAAAACAGAAAATCGTTTGAAATTTTACTCGTTCATTTCTTTGCGAGTTGTTTCACCAATCTGCGGTGACGCAGTTTCCGGTTGCTTTAACCAGTTAATGACTCTCGTTGTGCAGTCCAACAACTTTGCCTTTTTTTCGACTTCACTTTCACTCACTACTAGGAAGTTGTAGTATTGTGTAATTGTGTGTCAGATTTTTGGAAATCCGGTTTTCACCGGAAGTATGTTTTAAGATTTCCCAGATTTTTGGGGGAAACTTCGGTGTAAGACTCAAGACGACTTGGTCTTAGTACAAATTTTCATTATTTCAATTTAATGTATTTCCTTCAAACTTAATTGAAAAAAATTCTGCACTTTCCATAGAATAATTTTCTTCTGACTCAGAATTTTCCGCAGTTCATTAAATTTTCTTTTATTTCATTTAAATGAAAAAAAAAAAAACGTACGTTACATTAAAAGAGACAACTTTAGAGGAAACACTAACTTATCTCCCGGAAAAGTCATTAAAAGAATTGTTCCGTTTTAAGAAAATCGTTGAAAAAAAAATACGTAACGTGCTACTTCCGTTTGAGGATCCTAATCGGACCACTGGTGGGATCAACTCCAAATAAAAAGTTTCCTTTTCCGGTAATTTTCTGTGTTTGAGTCATTTGCTAAAAGGCGTACCATTTACTAAAAGAAAGAAAGAAAAAAACAAACTCAAAATCTAAAAGTTGACGTAATTTCTTTATTTCCCTTATTTAATAAGTGGTAGTGATATGGAACTTACAACATTTTGTGTAGATGAAGTTATCTGACTACCAAAATCACACAAATTTGAAAAAAAAAAAAACTAATTTCGCTCTACATACTAAAAAAAAACGTGTACTTCCTGAACAATCTACGCCATTACATTACTTCCACTTATACAGAGTAAGAGAATGTAATTTTATCTTTACAAAACAGTGTTCGTTTATATTCCCCACTGAGTCAGCTCCAGTGTTGTTGTTGTAAAAGGGAGAAAATTCTCAGCAACAGGTATATTTGCCCATTCTCTGTATTACAGTTGGTACGACTTCTTCTTGTTGTCTTCATATTTCCCAACGGGAGGTTTCATCTTAATGTTTTAGTTCAGTAAAATAACAATGATGATGTCATCATTCTCAATGGACTTGCCACCTTTATGTCTTTTTTTTTTTCTAAGAACATTAATTATTGAATTATTTAATGCCTTCTTCTTCTTTTTTTGGTAATTAACAATCAAAATTTCATTTAAACACTCACACGACTTTGTTAGTTCAATTTACGTAACATAATGATACTTTATTAGTGGGATGCCTTAACCTTCTCCCTCAGAACTGCCTTGAGGATGCCAGAGGCTGCGTTAAGCTGAGCTTTACTTATAATTCTTAAACTTCAGGCTTCGTTTAATTCAAAACTGTAATTGTTTTTTCTAAACATAGATAGTTTCGAAAACACTAATAACTTTATTCGAAAAATATTTTGGGTAGACTTACATATGTAGCTTCGTAGTCCAAAGGGAATCTACGTAAAATATTCTCATTTTCAAAGTAACTATAAACTTTGTGGTGACAAATAATTGAAAAAATAAATCCGTACAGTTGGTAAGAATTAAGCGTATTCTTTATTTTATATTCATAATTATTTAATTATTATTTTGTGATGACTAATTCTCACAATAAATTGAAATAAACAATATTGTCTAATAAGTCACTAATTCAATCAAATACAAAATATCATTTAAATCTAAAATAAAATAAAAACATTTCATAAAGAAATAAATTATTAACTTTCGTAGTACATAAAAGTTGTCAACAAAGAAGTAACTAGAAGTTTGAAATGTGTAAGGGGTAGGTACTACAAGAAAAGGTTATGTTAACATCTCCACTTGAGCAGCTTTGTTTACATTAAAGGTGTGTGGTAAAACAACTCTCTTGTTACTACATACACTCCATAGAGTATTCTTGATAAATTGATAATTCAATTTAAGTTGGCCACACTGTTTTTATTTTCAAACCTCTTTGTACAGCTTGCTGTCCGCCAAGTTTACCGGCAGCCATTTCTTGTTCGTTGTTTATAAATGTTAACATTTTTTTGTACAATTTCAAGTTCTAATAGAATTATTAATTGTTTTATAGTAACTTAAAAATAAAATAGATCCTGGGAAATTTCTTTTAATACAAAAACCGTTAAAAAAAGAACACAGGAAAAACCTAATGACACTTATGAACTAAATAACAAATAACCAAAAGATTAGAAGAAATTTTAAAAAGAACCAGCAATAATTATGTACAAAATTTTGGATATATATTTATTTTTTAATGATAAAATTGTAGTAGTTCGCTAAATTCGACGTTTCTGTCCTAAAGTTTACTGTGTTGTACTGTTTTACTATGTGGCACATTTCTAGAAAATTTCCTTTGAACCCGCACACCAGTAAGTCTCAATAATTATAAAAAATTTATTGTATTTTACTATTTATTTTTTGTATTACTAATTTTTTCTAATTTTCTATGTTACTGACTCTGTAAATTGTTTTGTATTTGTAATATCCAGGCCCTGAAGAAGACAATATATTTGTCGAAACGATGGCAAATAGACGAGTTTGTTTTTTATTTGACCGATTCCTCGCCGATCTTGAATCCTTAGTTCATAATTATTTGGTTATACCAGTGGTTCTTAACCGGTGTTCCGCGAAATTTCAATTTTAAATATATTGAAATTTAAATGGTTGAAAATTTTTTGGGTCATAAAAATCTGTAAAATTATGGCCGTTCTATATCTCCCACTGTAAACCACGTATTGGTATGAAATTTTGCACTCTTGTACACTTTGTTTTTCCCAATTATAAACTATAGTTATTTTGTGCACAGAACTATAAATGTAGAAGATATAAAGGGTTGAAAATTTTTTGGGTCATGAAATTCTGTAAAATTATGGCCGTTTTATATCTCCCACTGTGAACCGCGTATTGATATGAAATTTTGTACTCTTGTACACTTTGTTTTTCTCAATTATAAACAATAGTTATTTTGTGCACAGATCTATAAATTTAGAAGATATGAAGGGTTGAAAATTTTTTGGGTCATGAAATTCTGTAAAATTATGGCCGTTCTATATCTCCCAATGTGAACCACGTATTGATAAGAAATTTTGTACTCTCGTACACTTTGTTTTTCTCAATTATAAACAATAGTTATTTTGTGCACAGATCTATAAATTTAAAGATATAAAGGGTTGAAAATTTTTTGGGTCATGAAATTCTGTAAAATTATGGCCATTCTATATCTCCCATTGTGAAGCACATATTGGTATGACATTTTATACTCTTGTACACTTTGTTTTTCTCAATTATAAACTATAGTTATTTTGTACACAGATCTGTAAATGTACAAGATATAAAGGGTTGAAAATTTATTGGCTCATGAAATTCTGTAAAATTATGGCCGTTCTATATCTCCCAATGTGAACCACGTATTGATATGAAATTTAGTACTCTCGTACACTTTGTTTTTCTCAATTATAAACTATAGTTATTTTGTGCACAGATCTATAAATGTAGAAGATATAAAGGGTTGAAAATTTTTAGGGGCATGAAATTCTGTAAAATTATGGCCGTTCTATATCTCCCAGTGTGAACCACGTATTGATATGAAATTTTGTACTCTTGTACACTTTGTTTTTCTCAATTATAAACAATAGTTATTTTGTGCACAGATCTATAAATTTAGAAGATATGAAGGGTTGAAAATTTTTTGGGTCATGAAATTCTATAAAATTATGGCCATTTTATATCTCCCACTATGAACCACGTATTGATATGAAATTTTGCACTCTTGTACACTTTGTTTTTCTCAATTATAAACTATAGTTATATTGTGCACAGATCTATAAATGTAGAAGATATAAAGGGTTGAAAATTTTTTGGGTCATGAAATTCTGTAAAATTATGGCCATTCTATATCTCCCATTGTGAAGCACATATTGGTATGAAATTTTGTACTCTTGTACACTTTGTTTTTCTCAACTATAAACTATAGTTATTTTGTACACAGATCTATAAATGTAGAAGATATAAAGGGTTGAAAATTTTTTGGGTCATGAAATTCTGTAAAATTATGGCCGTTCTATATCTCCCAATGTGAACCACGTATTGATATGAAATTTTGCACTCTTGTACACTTTGTTTTTCTCAATTATAAACTATAGTTATATTGTGCACAGATTTATAAATGTAGAAGATATAAAGGGTTGAAAATTTTTTGGGTCATGAAATTCTGTAAAATTATGGCCATTCTATATCTCCCATTGTGAAGCACATATTGGTATGAAATTTTGTACTCTTGTACACTTTGTTTTTCTCAACTATAAACTATAGTTATTTTGTACACAGATCTATAAATGTAGAAGATATAAAGGGTTGAAAATTTTTTGGGTCTTGAAATTCTGTAAAATTATGGCCGTTCTATATCTCCCAATGTGAACCACGTATTGATATGAAATTTTCTACACTTGTACACTTTGTTTTTCTCAATTATAAGCAATAGTTATTTTGTGCACAGATCTATAAATTTAGAAGATATAAAGGGTTGAAAATTTTTTGGGTCATGAAATTCTGTAAAATTATGGCCATTCTATATCTCCCAATGTGAACCACGTATTGATATGAAATTTTTTACTCTTGTACACTTTGTTTTTCTCAATTATAAACTATAGTTATTTTGTGCACAGATCTATAAATGTAGAAGATATAAAGGGTTGAAAATTTTTTGGGTCATGAAATTCTGTAAAATTATGGCCGATCTATATCTCCCACTGTGAACCGCGTATTGATATGAAATTTTGTACTCTTGTACACTTTGTTTTTCTCAATTAAAATCTATAGATATTTGGTGCACAGATCTATAAATGTAGAAGATATAAAGGGTTGAAAATTTTTTGGGTCATGAAATTCTGTAAAATTATGGCCGTTCTATATCTCCCAATGTGAACCACGTATTGATATGAAATTTAGTACTCTCGTACACTTTGTTTTTCTCAATTATAAACAATAGTTATTTTGTGCACAGATCTATAAATTTAGAAGATATGAAGGGTTGAAAATTTTTTGGGTCATGAAATTCTGTAAAATTATGGCCATTTTATATCTCCCACTATGAACCACGTATTGATATGAAATTTTGCACTCTTGTACACTTTGTTTTTCTCAATTATAAACTATAGTTATATTGTGCACAGATCTATAAATGTAGAAGATATAAAGGGTTGAAAATTTTTTGGGTCATGAAATTCTGTAAAATTATGGCCGTTCTATGTCTCCCATTGTGAACCACGTATTGATATGAAATTTTGTACTCTTGTACACTTTGTTTTTCTCAATTATAAACTATAGTTATTTTGTCCACAGATCTATAAATGTAGAAGGTATAAAGGGATGAAAATTTTTTGGGTCATGAAATTCTGTAAAATTATGGCCGTTCTATATCTCCCATTGTGAACCACGTATTGATATGAAATTTTGTACTCTTGTACACTTTGTTTTTCTCAATTATAAACTATAGTTATTTTGTGCACAGATCTATAAATGTAGAAGATATAAAGGGTTGAAAATTTTTTGGGTCATGAAATTCTGTAAAATTATGGCCATTCTATATCTCCCATTGTGAACCGCGTATTGATATGAAATTTTGTACTCTTGTACACTTTGTTTTTCTCAATTAAAATCTATAGATATTTGGTGCACAGATCTATAAATGTAGAAGATATAAAGGGTTGAAAATTTTTTGGGTCATGAAATTCTGTAAAATTATGGCCGTTCTATATCTCCCAATGTGAACCACGTATTGATATGAAATTTAGTACTCTCGTACACTTTGTTTTTCTCAATTATAAACAATAGTTATTTTGTGCACAGATCTATAAATTTAGAAGATATGAAGGGTTGAAAATTTTTTGGGTCATGAAATTCTGTAAAATTATGGCCATTTTATATCTCCCACTATGAACCACGTATTGATATGAAATTTTGCACTCTTGTACACTTTGTTTTTCTCAATTATAAACTATAGTTATATTGTGCACAGATCTATAAATGTAGAAGATATAAAGGGTTGAAAATTTTTTGGGTCATGAAATTCTGTAAAATTATGGCCGTTCTATGTCTCCCATTGTGAACCACGTATTGATATGAAATTTTGTACTCTTGTACACTTTGTTTTTCTCAATTATAAACTATAGTTATTTTGTCCACAGATCTATAAATGTAGAAGGTATAAAGGGATGAAAATTTTTTGGGTCATGAAATTCTGTAAAATTATGGCCGTTCTATATCTCCCATTGTGAACCACGTATTGATATGAAATTTTGTACTCTTGTACACTTTGTTTTTCTCAATTATAAACTATAGTTATTTTGTGCACAGATCTATAAATGTAGAAGATATAAAGGGTTGAAAATTTTTTGGGTCATGAAATTCTGTAAAATTATGGCCATTCTATATCTCCCATTGTGAACCGCGTATTGATATGAAATTTTGTACTCTTGTACACTTTGTTTTTCTCAATTATAAACTATAGTTATTTTGTGCAGAGTTCTGATATTAAATTTATTTTAATTCAATTTGAAATTTTTTAATAAACTGAATATGGCTGAAAAAATTACATTAGATGAAATAGCGAATTTAATTAAAGGTCTACAGGTTGAAATTCGTCAAGGGAATGAACAATTTCAAATTTATAGAGAACAACTTGAAAACACTAAGCAGCGAGTTTCAGATTTGGAGGGCGTACAAATCGATATAATAAGAGTTTTAGATGAAACACAAAGTGAAGTAAAATATTTAAGAGAATCTCAAAGAAGAAATAATTTAATGTTATTTAACATAAAAGAAGAGCAAGGCGAAACTACATCGGACCTTCTAAAGTTAGTGAGAGATATATTTCTGACTAAATTGGAAATTTCATTGATGTCAACTGATATCAGTAATATTTATAGAGTGGGCAAAATTAAAGATGAACGGCCGATTCTTATTAAACTACATTGTCTTTGGCAAAAGTTTGAAATTCTCAAGGCAGCAAAAAAATTAAGGGGCAGTAACATTTCTATTTCAGAGGATTTTTCTCCGGAAGTGAGAGAAGATAGAAAACAATTAGTGCCATATCTGCTTAAGGCTCGGGAAGAAAATCAACTGGCTTATATCAGGAGAAATAAACTCGTTGTTAATGGATCCCAATACTCTGTTGAGAATTGTAAAAAGTTATTTAAACTAACCGGCGAGGTCCAATGCAGTTCGGTATCGTTAAATTCTGAAAGTATTTCTCAGGTGGATAAAGTTATTTCAAGTGAAGAAGTTGTGTTACCTCATACTAGCTCGACGGAGAAAGGTAGCCCTCGACCTGTATATAAAGGAAACCGAGGAACCCCAAGATCCTCTAAGCGGAAGGCGAAATCAAAGACCTCTCCTCCGTTAAGAAAATTCAATTCAATAGAGAGCTTCATTAAGAGATATGAACAGAAAACTGAGGCGGGAGTCAAAGAAGTGAATGCAGTGAAAGATAAGGCTAAATAGCAAAGAATAGGTTCGTCTAATGTCTTTGAACAATCAGGTAACTCTAATATATGTAATAAATCAATGTTTAATGTTGAAAATCTATCATTTGGTTTTTGGAATGTGAATGGTTTTAAAAATCTGTTTCAATTAGATAATAAGGAAATAGATATTCTCTGTAAATTAAATGTAATTTGCTTAACAGAAACTTGGGCTTTGAATGAAGTGAAATTACCTAATTATTTAACCGGATATAATGTGTTTTGTAGTAAAGCTATCAGAGATAAGTCTCGAGGGCGTGCTAGCGGCGGACTGCTGGTATTAATTCAAAATTTTATTAATGATGTTGAAATTATCGAGATTACCCAGCTTTATATTATAGTTCGCTTTTCTTTAAAAGACAAGCAGTTTATTTTAGGAAATTTCTATTGGCCACCTACAGCCGATATTGAATATTGTACTGAGTCTCTTGATCGGGTTTTGTTTGATTTAGAAGTGAAATATTCAAGTAATATATGTAGAGTATTTGGAGGGGACTATAACTGTCGCATAGGAAATTTGAATTCTTTTGAAAATGATTTTTTTGAAGGCCTTAATATTACTGGGGAGAGATTTGTCTTAGATAAAAAAATTAATCTCAGAGGTAGCAAGCTTATTGATGTAATGGAGTCTAGAGGAATGTTTGTGTGCAATGGTAGAAGCGTTTCGGATACCCCAGCCAATTTTACATACGTCAGTAGCACTGGTTGTAGTATTATTGACCAAGTTTGGGCTGATTTGGCATCATTAAACATAATTAAAGATTTTAAAGTAATTAATTTTACTGAACTATCTTGTCATTTGCTGTGTCAACTTGAATTTAATATTGATATTGCTGGAAGTTGTCCTGGCGAAGTAAGTGCTAATACCGAATTTTACGAATCTGTCCAATGGAATATTGATAGTGTAGAGTTGTTTCAAAATAATTTGTATTGCCATAATATATATTTCTATAGCTCTGATGTAGATGATCTAAATTCAAATTTTCTTGTAGCGGTTTACAAATCCTTAATAAATTGCGGCATGATTGTCTCTAGAAAGATTGTAGATTGTCCTAAAAAATATAACAATAATCAATCCTGGTTTAACGACGAGTTGAAGCTGCTTAAGAAAGAAGTCAAACAGAAATATAAACAGTACAGGCAAAATATAAATAATTTATATTTACTTACAGATTTTTTAAATATAAAGAAAGTGTTTAAAAATACCGTTAGAAAAGAAAAACAAAAATATAATTTTAAACTAATAAATGAATTTTCTAATGTTAAGAATAGTAAACAGTTCTGGAGTTTAGTAAAGTATTATAATATAAAACCGTATAATCAAAATGTTATAGATTTGGCAACCTGGAGTAAATTTTTTGAAAATTTGTACCCCCCGAAAATTAATTTATGTAATACTTTCCACTCTGTCCTTGACCCTTTTCTGGATAAGGAATTTGATCTAGGGGAACTACAATTGGCAATAAAGGAATGTAAAAATAGGAAATCTCCTGGTTTAGATAAAATACCTAACGAAATTTACAAACATCTAACGCCCATGTGGGAGCACTATATTTTAAATATGTTTAATTTAATACTTGAAAAAGTAAATATTCCCAAGATGTGGTCGAAAATTCAGATGACAATGCTCCATAAAAAAGGAGATAGATCTTTACCAGATAACTATAGAGGAATTGCTCTGATCAACTGTATTAGTAAGTTGTTTACTAGCATTTTAAGTAAAAGAATCTATGAATGGGCTGAATTGCACAATATTTTTCCGGAAGAACAAGCTGGATTCAGAAAAGGAAGAGGGTGTCTGGACCATCTGTTTACATTGAATGCCATGCTCAACATACATACCAGACTAAAAAAGAGTTATTTCTTAGGAATATTTGTTGATTTTCAAAAAGCGTTTGACACGGTGAATCAAGAAAAATTATGGTTTAAATTGTATAATCTAGGACTAAGCGGAAAATTGATAAGGATAATAAAAAACATGTATGATGGCGCCACATTATGTTTAAAAATAAATAACAGATATAGTCAAGAGATAAATATTACCCAGGGAGTTCTTCAGGGTGAATGTTTAAGTCCTCTTTTATTTGTGCTATACATATGCGATATAATACAGTTTTTTGAAAAATATAATCTCACAGGTCTTAGTGTAAATTCAAGAAAAGAGCTATTAATGTTGCTCTTTGCGGATGATATTCTCATATTCGGACATTCATGGAGAGATGGCGTGGAAAAGTTAAAAGTGTTGGAGAAGTATTGTTGTGAAAATTCCATTACTTTAAATCCTGAAAAAACGAAAATTATCCCGTTTGGTCGATCTAATAGGCCAAGAACTTTTAAAAGTCTATATTGGAAGGATAAGCCCTTGACATTTGAAACTAAGTATATTTACTTGGGAGTTCCATTCTGTGCAAATACCAAATTTAGTTATGCTGCTAAATATTTCTTAAGTAAAACATCCCCTCAAATAGCCAAGGTAATTAATATTTTATCAAAGAGTAAAAGCCGATCTTGGGAGCCTAAAACTAAACTATTTGACGCTATAGTTTCGGCAACTTTGTTATATGGTTCGGAAATTTGGAGCAGTAGATATCTGAACGTTGTGGAGAGAGCTCAGGTAAAATTTTTTAAACAAATAATGTGTTGGCCCAGAAACACCCCTGACTATATGGTTAGGTTAGAATCAGGACGTTTTCCATTGAGTTCAAAAATATTGCAAAGAATTCTTAATTATTGGAAAAGAATTTTAAAAATGAGTGATGATCAACTTCCTAAACTATGTTTTAAAAGACTTAAAGATCTACATAATCTGGATGGTGTTAAGGCAGAGTGGAATTGGTTTTCACAGCTACAGAATTGGCTGAGTATGTTAGGAGAACCTGAAATTGCGTTTACTGAAAACATTAATCACTTAGATGCTAAAATTCCAGATTTAATTACAAAATGGAACAATCATGCCGTTTCAGTGGATATTGAAAGAGTGTTTCACTCTGGATATAACACTATCTATAGAAATATTAGTAATTTGGGATTTATTGAAAAATATCTGGGATATAGAACTGCGATTGATAAACTTCGAGTAGTGAGTCAGTTGAGATTGGCAAGTGACAAATCTATTAGAATATGGTACAGCAATGGTGGATACCATGCTATTGATGCTCTATCATTATGTACATTGTGTAATTTAAATACCAATGAAACGCTGGAACACTTCTTAATCCATTGCCCTCTTTACTCTCCTATTAGGAATCACTACTTAGAACGGTATGTGACGGATAGTGTGATTGCCAAGCATTGGTAAGCATGTTGACCGTTGCCTCTGAGAGACAAGTAGATGATCTCTACTACTACGTTACTGGCGCTCTAAAGCTTAGAGCATTTGCCATAAATGAGTGAATTATGAAGGCTATGAGGTTTGATGGGTAGTTGTAGATGCCTTAGTTAACATTAAATATAATATATGTATGCAATTAAAAACAAATTTAAGATAATCATTATATATACATATTATGCAGATATTATTATATAGGAATACTAAGTAAAATTTTTTTCATTTTTAAAAAAAAGTCCATTTTAGTTTTGTTTATAGTTTGTTTCATAGTAGTATCTATTTTTTGTTTTTGTTTTGTATATACATGTTCTGTTCTTTTATTTCTGTTATTACAGAACCCCTGTAATGTTTTTGTATAAAAAAACAAAATACAGTATTTTTCTATCTATCTTCTATCTATCTAGTTATTTTGTGCACAGATCTATAAATGTAGAAGATATAAAGGGTTGAAAATTTTTTGGGTCATGAAATTCTGTAAAATTATGGCCATTCTATATCTCCCATTGTGAACCGCGTATTGATATGAAATTTTGTACTCTTGTACACTTTGTTTTTCTCAATTATAAACTATAGTTATTTTGTGCACAGATCTATAAATGTAGAAGATATAAAGGGTTGAAAATTTTTTGGGTCATGAAATTCTGTAAAATTATGGCCGTTCTATATCTCCCATTGTGAACCGCGTATTGATATGAAATTTTGTACTCTTGTACACTTTGTTTTTCTCAATTATAAACTACAGTTATTTTGTGCACAGATCTATAAATGTAGAAGATATAAAGGGTTGAAAATTTTTTGGGTCATGAAATTCTGTAAAATTATGGCCGTTCTATATCTCCCATTGTGAACCACGTATTGATATGAAATTTTGTACTCTTGTACACTTTGTTTTTCTCAATTATAAACTATAGTTATTTTGTGCACAGATCTATAAATGTAGAAGATATAAAGGGTTGAAAATTTTTTGGGTCATGAAATTCTGTAAAATTATGGCCGTTCTATATCTCCCATTGTGAACCACGTATTGATATGAAATTTTGTACTCTTGTTTACTTTGTTTTTCTCAATTATAAACTATAGATATTTGGTGCACAGATCTATAAATGTAGAAGATATAAAGGGTTGAAAATTTTTTGGGTCATGAAATTCTGTAATATAATGGCCGTTCTATATCTCCCAATGTGAACCACGTATTGATATGAAATTTTGTACTCTTGTACACTTTGTTTTTCTCAATTATAACCAATAGTTATTTTGTGCACAGATCTATAAATGTAGAAGATATAAAGGGTTGAAAATTTTTTGGGTCATGAAATTCTGTAAAATTATGGCCATTCTATATCTCCCATTGTGAAGCACATATTGGTATGAAATTTTGTACTCTTGTACACTTTGTTTTTCTCAACTATAAACTATAGTTATTTTGTACACAGATCTATAAATGTAGAAGATATAAAGGGTTGAAAATTTTTTGGGTCATGAAATTCTGTAAAATTATGGCCATTCTATATCTCCCATTGTGAACCGCGTATTGATATGAAATTTTGTACTCTTGTACACTTTGTTTTTCTCAATTATAAACTATAGTTATTTTGTGCACAGATCTATAAATGTAGAAGATATAAAGGGTTGAAAATTTTTTGGGTCATGAAATTCTGTAAAATTATGGCCATTCTATATCTCCCATTGTGAACCGCGTATTGATATGAAATTTTGTACTCTTGTACACTTTGTTTTTCTCAATTATAAACTATAGTTATTTTGTGCACAGATCTATAAATGTAGAAGATATAAAGGGTTGAAAATTTTTTGGGTCATGAAATTCTGTAAAATTATGGCCGTTCTATATCTCCCATTGTGAACCGCGTATTGATATGAAATTTTGTACTCTTGTACACTTTGTTTTTCTCAATTATAAACTACAGTTATTTTGTGCACAGATCTATAAATGTAGAAGATATAAAGGGTTGAAAATTTTTTGGGTCATGAAATTCTGTAAAATTATGGCCGTTCTATATCTCCCATTGTGAACCACGTATTGTTATGGAATATTGTTCTCTTATACACTTTGTTTTTCTCAATTATAAACTATAGTTATTTTGTGCACAGATCTATAAATGTAGAAGATATAAAGGGTTGAAAATTTTTTGGGTCATGAAATTCTGTAATATAATGGCCGTTCTATATCTCCCAATGTGAACCACGTATTGATATGAAATTTTGTACTCTTGTACACTTTGTTTTTCTCAATTATAACCAATAGTTATTTTGTGCACAGATCTATAAATGTAGAAGATATAAAGGGTTGAAAATTTTTTGGGTCATGAAATTCTGTAAAATTATGGCCATTCTATATCTCCCATTGTGAACCGCGTATTGATATGAAATTTTGTACTCTTGTACACTTTGTTTTTCTCAATTATAAACTATAGTTATTTTGTGCACAGATCTATAAATGTAGAAGATATAAAGGGTTGACAATTTTTTGGGTCATGAAATTCTGTAATATAATGGCCGTTCTATATCTCCCAATGTGAACCACGTATTGATATGAAATTTTGTACTCTTGTACACTTTGTTTTTCTCAATTATAACCAATAGTTATTTTGTGCACAGATCTATAAATGTAGAAGATATAAAGGGTTGAAAATTTTTTGGGTCATGAAATTCTGTAAAATTATGGCCGTTCTATATCTCCCATTGTGAAGCACATATTGGTATGAAATTTTGTACTCTTGTACACTTTGTTTTTCTCAACTATAAACTATAGTTATTTTGTACACAGATCTATAAATGTAGAAGATATAAAGGGTTGAAAATTTTTTGGGTAATGAAATTCTGTAAAATTATGGCCATTCTATATCTCCCATTGTGAACCGCGTATTGATATAATTTTGTACTCTTGTACACTTTGTTTTTCTCAATTATAAACTATAGTTATTTTGTGCACAGATCTATAAATGTAGAAGATATAAAGGGTTGAAAATTTTTTGGGTCATGAAATTCTGTAAAATTATGGCCATTCTATATCTCCCATTGTGAACCGCGTATTGATATGAAATTTTGTACTCTTGTACACTTTGAAACTTAGGAAAGATACGAAAACAATGAATTACAAATTATTTATTGTTAGTGTTCCTCGTGAAAAATATATACATATAATTGTGTTCCGCGTCTAAGAAAAGGTTAAGAACCGTTGGGTTATACCTTTACGAACGATAAATGTAATTATAGTTTAATAGTTTGCGTAAGGCTATAAATAGGTTATTTGTTCAATTCTAAGTATTTTAACTATTAACTAGCCCGCCTTAGTTCTAGTTAGTGAAGATAATTTTTCATTTTTATTGATTAAAAATTTCATATTAACTTTTTTTTTATTACCTCTTATTAAAAAGAAGAGCGGATGTGACAAATTTTCAATTTATGGATATGTCCAGGATGACATATTTGTTCCTTTTTTATATTTGCGAGGAAATGGACAAATATTTCTTTGATGTGACCCGTATTCAGTGGGTAACTAAAAAGATATTGCTCACAACTCTTTCTACCACGATAAACTACTGAATTACAGTTAATTTTCTTCAAGCATAAGAGAAAACTGGTGAAAATAGAAAAATCTTCAATGAATTTTCTTCTGTTACTATGAGATAAATAGTAGATGATAAGAATAGAGGGGAAAATTGAATTGAAAATAAGAAAACTGTTGTTACAGATTGGTTGGGTGGGGGCCTTGTTGTTGTGGCAACAAACTGTTTTTTTTAGGTTTATTCACTGGAACTCAGCAGAGTGCTCTGCATGTCGAGACAGGCATGTCCATATACCCGTTTCCCGTAACGCTTGT
The DNA here is from genome assembly GCF_049639745.1 of Rhodnius prolixus. Taxonomy (NCBI): domain Eukaryota; kingdom Metazoa; phylum Arthropoda; class Insecta; order Hemiptera; family Reduviidae; genus Rhodnius; species Rhodnius prolixus. The sequence goes on along the minus strand of NW_027411603.1, from coordinate 4,172,463 downwards.
CCCCATATACGTACATACTGAGTTCGTTTATTGTGGCCTCATGTTTTTTATAGCCGATGTAATCAAGGGAAAATCAGTCAAACATTTTTATGTGTACTATAGGAAGGAGGGAATGGCTCCTGTTCGATCCATCTATGACATTAGTGTGTGCGGCCACGGTAGCCGAGCGGTTAAGAGGCGAGACCTGTAAAGCTAATATGCATTGTGGTAGTGGGTTCGATTCCCGGTCTTAGGCCTTGGATTTTATTTAATGGTTAATAAAAGAAATTTACTGTAAAGTATGTTTGCTAGTCGCCCCGTCCACGACACCTAATTTGGTAGTTGGACGTAAAACCGGCCTGAAAAAATAGGCATTTACTTTACATTATTGTATATTTTGGTGGATATATTGTCGCGGGAAGCAATTCATATAGTTATTAATTGGCAATCTCTTTTCTGTATGCGGAGATAATAGAACTGTTATGGTGGGAGTGACACTATCCAATAGTGTCATCTAATATACGAGATTCCGGTTTGTTTATAGTCAGACCCTGAAGAAGTCTCTAGGCCATTGATGGTTCAACCGGCTAGTTAGGTCTTCAGCCATTTTGGGAGATACAAGATTCATGATAAAGGGATTAGAAAGAGATAGATAGAGGGAGCAGTTTTTACTTATACTAAATGTGAAAAGGTAATTGGGTTGATCTCGCAGATTTTAGATTTTTAGTTTGTTTTCATTTTAAGGTCCCTGAGTTCGAAAAAGTGGTTGTTTAAGTGTGTATAATGTTTGCAAGTGTTGGTTTTATTATTTTAAGAAATATTTATTTCTTAATAATGTTAAAAGAACGCAGAAGGGCTCCAAATTATTGATTTTTTCACGCACACCTTTGCCAAAACTCCTTCTTCAAATCGAAAATATAATCGATAGAAAAATCGTTTAAATTTCAATTTTTAAAAAATGATACAACTAATTTTTTTTTTTTCTTGGGGCAGTAAATTAAAAGCAACACATTGTATAGAAAGCATAGGTGTATTAAATCTATATACATAGTCTTACAAATATTATTTATTTATTTATTTTGTAGAGGGTGGCAGCCATGTATATTCATATAAATGGAACAGCTGTGAACAGTGGCTGTCAGCTGGAAATTAAATAATTTATTGTGCTCTGCGCGTGACAGGCTCTGTTTTCTCTCTGCACGCCGCTGTCACCTTGATAATAGAATATTTTACATTTTAATAAACTATCTTTAATTAATAAGAACAACAATATTATAAACATGCAAAATTATTACTATCTGCCTATTTAATTGTTAACAAATATGATAAGATGCCATTTTTGTTTTAGACTGAAACTATTTACAATTATTTTATTAATTTATATTTATGTATGTACTCGTATGTAAATTATTTCATACCCATGTTTAGATAAGAAGTTTCTCCATTGAATTTATAAACAGGATGTCTATCAAAGCACATTTTCCATTTTCGACAACATTATCGGGTTACCAGCAATGATCCGTAATTTGGATTTGAAATATAGATCAACTGGTTTCAAAATATCGATTTGTGTAGTTTCACTTGATTGGCTTCTAATTCTGAACATGTGCCCGAAAAGGGAAATGTTCTGGTATGTGTGTCTGTGTGTGAATAACGCCGGAAGTGTGCGGGTACAATGTAAAGCTGCGGTCGTACATAACAGACTTACGTACATATTTCATTACTTTACTTTTCTTTGAAACGGAAGTATATTTTGAGCTCTCCTTGGAAAAATGAAAATCTGCTGTGAACACTCACACGACTTCCTGTTCATTTTCAAGGTTCGAACTCATTTCGGAATATTTGATCCATTATTTTTTTTTTAGATTTTAACGGACGGGACGGGACCTATACCCCACGGCACCGCAGCCACAAGAGGCTTATTGTGATCCATATTAATTCTTACCAACATTATAGTTGGTAAAACCGTATAATTCACTGAAATGTTACCTTACAGCCCTAGTCTAGGAGCCATTTTGGAGGAAGTAAACTATCCATTGATTAAAGATACAAGGGTTGGCTGAAAAGTAATGCACACATGCCAGGAGTGGGGGAAAGATAAGAGTTATCAAGTTTGGGCAGAAAGTATATTAAAGTGCAATTCTTAAACTTCACAATTATGTATTACTTTTCAATGTAGTCACCATTAACGCTAGTACATTTCTCCCAACGTGAAACTAGTTTTTTCATTCCGTCACTGAAGATTCTTTTGACTTTTCTTGCATCCAGGAATTGACAGCTGCCTTCACCTCATCGTCTGAGGATTAGTGATTACCCTTGAGGTCTCTCTTGAGTAGAGGAAACAAATAAAAATGGCAGGGGGCAAAATCCGGGGAATAAGGAGGGTGTGGAATTGGTTCAAACTTTAGTTTTTCCAGAGCCTCTGCAATTTCGCGCGAGGTGTGAGGACGAGCGTTGTCGTATTGCAACAATTATTGGTGCCAAGCTGGTCTCTAACATGACAATCTCAACGTCGGAGGTTTCTTAAGAGTCTGTACGTACCGAGAAGGATTTTTACCGTTGCCCCTGGTTCCAGAAAATCGGTCACATAAACTTGGTGAGCATCCCAAAACACAGACAGAAGAATTTTTTTTTCTGCGGACGGTTGTGTTTTGAACTTTTTCGACTGAGGTGAAGACTTTTCTCTTCTGGGTGTCGAAATGATGGACCCATGATTCGTCCCTTGTCACAATATTCAAAAAGAAAGTCGATAACAGCACGCTGTATATCTCGCAGTGACATAGCACCAGTTCACGTGTTCATACTTCGGCGTCTAGAAATACGCTGGCTGAACGCAGCGAGTTCAAACTGCGCATACGTAATAAGGGGAAATGTGACTTCCAAATGCCACCTCGCACGATTTTTGGAAGCTCTTCGTTCGCGCTCGGCAAGCATTACTTTTCAGCCAACCCTCGTATAATTTACCGCTTGAGGGATTTTCTACAAAATCGTAATTATTGCTACTGATCAACACAAGAGACTGAACATTACAGCAAAACAAGGCATTTTACACCAAATCTATTCCCACCTTTCACCTCCCCCGTCACAGGCCCAGTGAATTTTCCATGAAAACGTTTCAAAGAAAATTATTGATTTAGTTATTTTTAAAGCACTCTAGAAAGCTGTGGACAGCCGTTATTGAGAAAATCTTTTAATACTGAAAAAGCAAATCAAAGTGACACTTCCGGTTAGTTTCCATGGTTCCGAGGTGTATCATCCATATGGAGACTTCCTGTGATTTTTCATTCTCGAGTAATGCTCGCCGTAAGATCACACTGAGCGAGTGAGAGTGCTTCGTAAAATAATTTTTTTGGAAACCAGAGACCTAAAAACAGATATTTCCGGTAAAAAATTGACACGATCGCATTACTTCCTCTCGCAGTTCTACTATAGCAAGAGGAAGTGCTTACAGTGTTCGCCTTCCTCTCGATCTAGTGAGAGAAATGGGGAAACTCATTCTCGTTCAACACAAATCACGAAGTAAGTCTTCGTTTTTATTAGTCGTCCACTACAGAAGATTGCAGTTATGACGTAATAATAGCTGCTGCGACAGTCAGCTTGCAATTTTCCACCGAATGCAGTTATCGATGTGCAATATTTTTCTTTCTTTATTGCAGTAAACATAAAAAAGAAAACTTTACTGGAAAAAAAATCCAGTATAAGTATCACATGGAAAGTAGTTAATCACGTGTTTCATACGCCATGTTTTTTCTTTATGATGTCAGTGGAAATTTATTTTATTTAATGACGTAATTCCTCTGAGTCACGCATTTAGCTTTTTTTTTTAAATAAATACTTCGTTGCCATTACGTAGTGCCACTGTCTCTATGATCGTTATAATTTGGGTAAAAACAAAAATTCGGTGACAGTTTCCCGTACAAATCTTTCTTAATACAATTCTGGGAGATAAAAAGAAGTCACTAACTTTTCAGACGAGATGTGTTGTCCAAGTGCCGACACTTATACATGGACAAATTCCATAGCTTATCTTTTACTAAATTTTTTCTATCATGCGGAATTAGGGTTAGTCCACTTAGAGATCCGCATTCGTGACCACTACACCAACACATTTCCAGTAGGATCTTAGAGAGTTCTCTTCTCTACAGAGAGAATACGATGGTGTGGCTCATTAAATAACGAGACTATTGCTGTAAAACATTTTACTTTAAATTTACACATACTTATTTAGGTTATTATCACCTTCAATATTCACCCCTCCCCTATCCCTACAACGCTCCATGCGAATATACCATTGTTCAGAAACAGGGCTGGAAGTCTTTTTCTGTCTGAGCTTCTGCATGACGCGTGCCGCTTTTTCTTTCACCGGACTTCAACGGACTGAAATCCTGTTCCTTTTAATGCAGATTTGACTTTGGTGGGGAACAGATCTAAAGTCACATGGGGCCAGGTCAGGCGAATAAGGCGGATGGCCTAGAAACTGGGATGTTGTACTTGGCTAGAAACGTCTTGTGACAGACAATGCAGTGTGAGCTGGCGGAGAATCCGTGACTTGTTCTTCCACAAAAATCGGGACCGTTTTTTCCTTACTCTTTCACGGAGTTGAGCAAGCACCTCACAATGGTAATGTTGATTAATTATAATCGATATTTTGCATCCGTTTTGGGACGTGCAAGGGCGACCCGGGCCGTGTCATCATCTCCGACGTCTTCTCGGTCATCTTTGAAATGCTTGAACCACTCCAAAAACTTGCGCACGTGATAAACGTTCATCGCTATAAATAATTCTTTTAATAAAAGATAAATTTCAGTAGGGTTTTATCCAGTTTCATGTAAAATTTCACGACAATTCGTTGCTCTACTACACATGTGTAGTATCGATGTTTTCGGCAAAACAAAACTAACACCTCTTACACAAACGAAGGGTTCCGGTCAGACAGATTTCTCTACAAACACGAGAGACGCTGCAAATCGAAAGAGAAGAAGGCTTTACGCTGCACAGCTGCCGGTCGTTCAAGATTTGGCGCATGCATAGTTCTTCTGTAGCAGCATCAGTCTCGTTATTTAATAGCCACACCTCGTATTGTCATACACTAACTTGAAGAGTCCCCCAGGATACATGTGTGGACGAGTCTCTCTTCCATTTTTCTGGTATCATCTTGAAGTGTGCGTTTTTGGCCTGTTGTTGATGTCATTCTTCCTGAAATCACTTTGGTAATTTCATACTTCCATCTTTGGGCACAAAGTTGAAGCCTCTTGTTTTTAACTTCTCCTAAATCTGCTCACCACTCATTTTGCTCAATAAACATAACTTTTACAAAATATTTTGCCATAAACAATGGGGGTGTAAACAACACGCCAAAAATAATGAATAAACACTATATTATTCCTGTAGAATGTATTGAATGTACCGTAGATTAATAAATAAATTATTGAGGGATAAGACTGAAAAAAAGGAGCGTCTTTTATAATTCAGCCACATTTTCTATGAATTTTATTATGTAACCTTCTACGTAATCATATGCTTGATAGAACGTCATCAAAGTTACTTCACTTGTAGGTTAGGTTAGGTTAGGTTATGTGTTTTTAATTTATAATTTTTTTTTTATTTAATTTTTTATTATTCTAAAACATATTTTTTCTTTTAAGTTTTCCCTTTTGAAAGTATTGTTCTTATAGTTCAAATTATTTATTTTTCGAGAAAACTTATTGATCGATTAAGGGGACAATTAGTACGCCAGGATTAAAGGAAATCTTTGGAGTTGTTTAGAAAAGATCTTGAAAAACTTAAAAAATCGATTCAGTTATCGATACAATCGATAACTTCCGGTTGACTGACTTTTACCAAAACCTTATTGCTGCGTTATCTTCCGGTATTAACCAAGGAAAATATCAAATTTTAAATTTCCACTTTTTTTTTTTTTGGTATTTTTAAGTTCCGGTGGTCACAATTAACACGCTGACTTTTTCGCACTAAAAATCGGTTATTTCCGGTGAAAGCTCGCAACGATAAAACTAACGAGTTTTTATTGATTAACTGAAAACGGCACTTCCACATTTTATGAAAACGAAAATGAAAAATTGTGATTAACATATATTGTGAAATTTTTATCAAACATTTAACACTTTCAAGTATTAAAAAAATTTTGAAGAAAAATTAGACTTTTTCCAGCAAGATTAGTTTTCCTAGTCGTTAAAGTAATGAAAACTGTTGTTTTAAATATGATTTTTGGGGGGGAAAAAAAATTAACAAGATTGTATTATATTAAAACTGTCCGGTAGGACAGTTGTATAAGGGTTGATCGTCAAAAAATGCACGAAAAAGCGTAACGTTGAAAAACACCCAACTTTGACAATTTTTTTCTCTTTTTCTATAAAAGATAAAATTCCCAAATTTTCTTTAAAATATAGGGCAAACCCTCCTTTATAACTGTAATTTTTTGCAACCACCCAGATCTATTAGATTTCGAGAAAAAAGTTGCCGAAAACGGCATTTTCAAAAATTGTTGTTGTTGTTGTTGTTGTTACCTTTTTTTGTAAACTACGTAGCGCCTAAAAGCGTGAACCGATTTTCATGAATAGCAAACATAGAGTATGCATATTTATCCTCTTACATATATTTATGCATAACTCTTGAGAGTTAAGAAAGAAAATAGAGTAACATGTATGAACATGTCATTTTTGTCACGTGGTGTTATGTGGATTTCGTTCTGAAATTTATCCGTTGGATAAATCCTTTCAGATATTAAAGTTAGCCTTCGTAGATGACAAAACTTGTTCCACCATTTTTCTTTTGTACAAAATACTACATTTTGTTTTTCGACTTAACGGTCAAAGGGAAAATTCTGTATTTATTTAATTTCAATTAATTGAAAATTGATCTAAATTGGAAAAGCCTAAATTTTGAGTCATTCCTAAATGATTTAGCTGTTCCTTTTTTTTACGTATACTACTGATCCGGGACCGGAGCAGGGACTGAATCGCTTCAAATCGACTGATATGTTTGACGCAGTTGTAGCTTCCACATTACAAAAAGCTTACCCCATAATACTTCGAGTGCAAAGATGAATAAACATCTCTGTGTTCTCAGTAAGATCTCGAGTATTCATCCTGAATAATCCCAAAGCTTCTGCGTGCAGAAATCTTTTTGTAAATACCAATTTTTTTTTTGAAATTTGGATAGCAACTAAGACTTCTGTCAAGGCGTTTCCCTAGACAATCTCTTTTCGTCCATTGCCTACCGATTGGAGACGATCTTTCCTTATAACGGTGACGATATCTTGCTCTTTGTAGAGTATCTGGACCAGCTCTTCATTTTCTTTTAATCATCTCTGTCCAATCTCACCAATCTCCGAGACCTTTCTTTCCCATATCCCCTGCGTCTTTTAACTCCTTACTTACTTACTTACTTACTTACTCAAGGTCTACAATGGTCCATGAAGGACCCTAGCCTCAGCCACTACAGCTCTCCACCTCTCTCCTATCTCTTACCGACGTTCTCCATCTCTCTGCTGACCAAGGGCTTCCAAATCGTCCTGTATGTCGGTCAACCCATCCTAGTCAAGGCCTAAACCCTCGGCCTTTTTCCACCAGGGTGTCCCTATAGAGCTTTCCTGGGACCTCTCTCGTCTCCTCCATTCGGTGCAAATGTCCCAGCCATCGTAGTCTACCCAGACTTTATAGTGGCTACTATATCAGGGTCACCGAACAGATCTTTTAACTCCTCCATAGATTTATTCTTATTACACGTGCGAATACTTCGCAGTTGACCGCCGTTACCTGTCAGGTGCAATTAACTTTGGCTATTAATATTTTAAAACTAAATTTGTCCATATATTCTTTGCATTAATATTGGCTGGGAAGGATAAAAAAAAAAATTGGTCAGCTGTGGTTCATTTCACCTGGATAGCCCGTCGCCCAGGTTGATCATCTCCCCTGGCGGTTGTCTAGTTTAGCCGTGCAAGGACTGTTTCCTTTACGTGTCATTTCCGGCGGTTCCCTGCATTATTAACCACTATGAAACACTAAACGTGACGGCTAGTCTAATAAACCGAATACATAGATAATGTGTATGTAGATTCCCCAAGGGATGGTAAACTGTCTCTAACGGTTTAAATTTCTCATTATCGATTCATAGGGAGTTGATATCGTAAGCTTTCCTAGAATTGACTGGTCTGGGAAACCTTAATTATCCCACTTACCTCACCTGGTCATTCCCTCATATCAATATTAGGTATTATAACATTGGAATATATTGCTTTAATATTAAATGTGATTTGAATTATCATGTGATTTGTGACGTCACTTTAGTACCGGAGGTTTGTTAATAACAATGCATTTTCTGATGGCGGCTAATGTCTGTCGAATTGTACAGAAAGTTTAATGTTTTCTGCCAATTATTTTGGGTTTCTATCTTTGATTTTATAAACTAGTAGTACTGTTTAATGCATTCCTGATCAGTTTTGGACTTTCGACCATCTTCAGAGGTAAGAGAAGAACCTTTCCAGTTTCACGCTGTAAACTTCTTGATGTATCACAAAGGTTAGGTTTTCACTGTACTCAAACTAAGCGCTAATAAGCTTTACTTTTAGTGATCCGAAGACTTGAGCGTCATTCAATAATTAAACAACAACTTTACATCAAAGATGGTTCTGTAAATCAATACAATCAATCCACCAACCAACTTTGTGATTGGTGATTTCCATCAACTTCCTTTCAACGAAGAATTCTTGATCTTAAACAACAGCTGTACATCAAAGATGGTTACTTAAATCAATACAATCAATCCACCAACCAACTTTGTGATTGGTGATTCCCATCAACTTCCCTTCAACCAAGAATTGTTGATCTTAAACATCAGCTGTACATCAAAGATGGTTACGTAAATCAATACAATCAATCCACCAACCAACTTTGTGATTGGTGATTCCCATCAACTTCCCTTCAACCAAGAATTGTTGATCTTAAACAACAGCTGTACATCAAAGTTGGTTCCGTAAATCAATACAATCAATCCACCAACCAACTTTGTGATTGGTGATTCCCACCAACTTACCTTTAGCGAAGAATTCTTGATCTTAAAGCTAGTTTTGTACCTTTTTTTCTTTACTTCTTCGTGGCTGTTGAACTTAATGCCATGTAGAGCTTCTTTCATGGAACCAAACAGACCAGAAATCCGAAGAAAGTCAGGGCTGTAAGGAGGATGAAGTAAGGGAGCTCCTCAACCCACTTAGCCAATAGTTACCAGCATCAGTTGTAGCGCCTAAAGAAGGTCGAGCCTTGAAGAAGATACACGCGTCTTTCCTCTGCCACCTCTCAGTATTTCCTCAACAGCGTGGACTTGACTTCGGGAAAGTAAGAGTAAGTCAAAGTGGAACTTCTATCAGTTGTAAATTTTCTTTAGTACACTTATATGGCCAATCAAATTAAGTACTCCAGGTTTAGTGGTTTTCTAGAGCAATCAAGTCTTTAAAGGTGAGCACCTGCATAAAAACACCCACTCAAGAGAGAGTTTAACGTTCGACCACAATTGATGTTGGTAAATTAGTTTGTCAAGAAATAAAAACGTTCGTTATATCTGTTGTAAAAACCTGTTATAAATCCTGCTGCTCTATTGGTTCGAAATAATCGATTCGATTCGATAAGTGCTAACTCGCAAGATTTTCTTTAACAATTTTTTTCTCTTTTTCTATGAAAGATAAAATTCCCAAATTGTCTTTAAAATATAGGGCAAATCCTCCTTTATAAATGTAATTTTCTTGCAACAACCCAGATCTAATAGGTTTCGAGAATAAAGTTGCTGAAAATAAGCAAAAACGGCATTAAAAAAAGTTAAATTATCATTTCATTTGAAACAGTGAAATTTTTAACTTCAAATATCTCGAAAACTACTCGATAGATTTTGTTTATATTTTACCTGTATATGGAGACAACTATTGTCTATAATTGTGTAAACTTTAGTAAAAATCTATCGAGCAGAAAACGAGATTTTTTGAGTTAAAAGTTTGTTTCTGTTCTATAAAGTGAAAACTTTAACTTCAAATATCTCGAAATCTACTCGATAGATTTTGTTTATATTTTACCTGTATATGAAGGCTACTATTGTCCATAATTGTGTAAACTTTAGTAAAAATCTATCGAGCAGAAAACGAGATTTTTTGAGTTAAAAGTTTGTTTCTGTTCTATAAAGTGAAAACTTTAACTTCAAATATCTCGAAATCTACTCGATAGATTTTGTTTATATTTTACCTGTATGTGGAGACTACTATTGTCTATAATTGTGTAATGTTTCGTAAAAATCTGTCGTGTAGTTTTCGAGATATTTAGAGGTAAATTTTGGTTTCGTTTGAAACAGTGAAATCTTTAACATCATATAACTCGAAAACTACTCGATAGAATTTGTTTATATTTTATCTGTATATGGTGACCACTTTTGTCTATAATTGTATAAGATTTCGCAAAAATCTGTCGAGTAGGAAACTAGATATTTAGAGTTTAATTTTCGTTTTTTTTTTTTTTTGAAACATATGATATAAACGGCAATGTTTTAGTGACAATAGTTATGGAGACATAGAAGGTTACACTTTCGAGGTTTTTAAATACTTTTAATTTTTAAACGATCATATCTCTTCTTCTACTTATCAGAATTCAATGAATTCTTTTACCAAATTCTTTACCAGATGTTCAGGTTGAAAATGGGTGTCGTGTTGTAAATGGTTGGTTTGGGTGAACTTGGATCATGAACTTGGTAGCATGTTGTAACCTGAATGGAAACAATGGCCGTTGTGTTAGCAGCATTTTCTGCTGCTAGCTGAAACCTTATTTGTCAGCAACATAATTCTTTGTAAGAGACAAGTAGGTGTTGGTGGGAGGTAGGTAGGAGGAGACTAAATTCTCCCCTCCACCTCTTTCCACACTGTCTTTATACCAACTACTGTTGTCGGCACACTATGATTCTCTCTCTCTCTCTGTCTCGCACGTAACGTTAGCCACATATCACTGTCATTGTCGCCTAGCTACAGCATCCTTACAACAAATCCCAGATTGGTGGCCTTTATCTAGCCACCATCACAATGAACTAGTCCACTACTCCAGGCTCCAGGTGGTCTTCGTCCAGTACACTCCAGTTTCTTAGCTAAACTAATAGTTTTCCTTTGCAATCAGCCATGATGCTCCTTACAAACGTGCAACTAAAGAAACTTTCCAGCATTTAGGTTTTTTTTTTTCCTTCAAACAATACAGTTTTTCACTTTTCTCTGTTTTCACCTTACAATTTACGTAACCGAAACTGCCTGGTAGGAGAGTTGTATAAGGGTTGATCATCAAAAAGTGCACGAATAAGTGTAACGTTGAAGAACACTCAACTTAGACAATTCTATAAAAAAAAATTATAACTTCTAATTAAATTGCCATTTCGTTTAAAGTACATTTTTACCAACAGTAAAATTTTAGGTAAGAATTAAATATGGATTTTCTGAGGAAAATCTTTAAGTTAGAACTATGAGAGGTAGTCAGTGAGTGTGTTCGCACCGGCATATTTAAAACAAACTAATTAATTTCATTTAATTATTTCTTAATAAACCCTGTGCAAAAATAAAAATAAATGCAAACAAAAAATAGACTTCCTGCGGTTTATAATTGGATACACGCATATATTTTACATACGCTTTCCTTGTTTAATTTTATATCTGCGGGAAAAAGGCACCAAAAAATTAACCTAATTTTCCAGGTTTCGGAAATTATTTTTTTTTTTCATGATTAATTATTATTTTTTGTGTAACACCAAACCAAAAGTAACCATTTATTTCTGTTCTCATTAAGCTCGTATATAAGTCAGAAGAAGAACCTGGTACGATGGAACGGTATTGTAGCTGAGTGGTTAACGAATACTGGTTTCCATCGTGAAGGTCGTGGGATCGATTCCAGCTGTTGGCCAATTTAGATTTTTTACTCTTTATAGGAGCTCTCCTTACAGTTCACTGTCCTGGTAGGCCCAGCAGTTCAGTGAAAAATAGAGCTCAAATGATGAACAAAAAATTCCTGTTGTAAATACTCACATGACTTTCTCTTAATGCAATTCTGGAGCTGTTTGACTTACCGTGATAATTTGCAATTTTCAATGTGCCCAGTACGAAATTTTAGGATTAAGCGAATAAGAAATTTTTGAACAAAATACGAAGATTAGGGTGGCATTTAAGAAAGAGAAAAAAAATCTCAGAAAAATTAACCATTTATTGGTTTAAGTGGTACTTCCGGTTTAGTGGTTTTGATGGCTGTTGCAATCAGGTCTTTGAATTAGACCTAATCTATAATGTAGGAATGTTCTCATTACTCAATTACAATCAGCTGTGTAATGCCCAACTTTACCTCACTAGTGGGGAAAAATTCCCATTAGTGTCACTTTCCTCACTAGTGAGTGGAAAAACTTTATTGTGCTTCCTTGATATAAGAAGTTTTGTTATTATTCTCTGTAAAACTTTAATAAGCTTATTTAACGTAACTAAATAATTAAAAAACGAATATTAAAAAATAAAATAAAAATTGAAAGGAATATAGAAATAAAAATAATATTTTAATAAATAATTAGATATTTTTAATTATAACAGTTAAAAAGGTTATAGTGTTACCTTATAGAAATTTAAAATGGATTCTAGTGATTCCTGTTTAGTTTTTTTTTTTAGTTAATAACCCTAATGGTTGCAGAAAAAATATAATATTTAACTCGAGTGTAAAGTATTTTCCTCACACTCGGCAATTTGCACTTGCACTCGCCTCGCTTCGCTCGCTCGTGCGTGCAAACCCTGCCTCGTGTGAGGAAAAGTACTACTTTCCACACTTGTTAAATAAATAACTATTTTCCGCTTCCTGTGTTTCTTTCTTTTTTTTTTTTTTTTTGAGTTCACACAAATCACGGAAAAATTTTTCTATAAAACACTTCTTTTTTTTCCATTCAGGGGTCCTGAAAGTGGTTATTTCCGGTGAAAATTGGACTCGATCGCAATACTTCCCGTCACATGTGAGAGAGACTATAGAAAAATACAAGCTAAAATCTCATATTTTTACAATGAATTTAAAAAAAAAAGGAATAAAATTATTTTTTAAGCTTCGACAGCGCGCTCTTTCAAGAAGTACTCGTATCTTCTATAAACACTGGGACTGAAGCCTGTATTTTTTTTTTTTTTTGGTTCCCACTCCAGCTGAGCAAGGTTTACCTTCCCTTTAGGTTATCTCTCACCCTGTATCTGCGTTATATTTCCTGTTTTAGGCACAGCCAGTATATATATTCAAAGAGTGGGGAAACAAAACTAAATTTTTATATAGACGTAGCTCGCTATGGAGGAGAACGACTTCTGGGTTACTTCCTGTATTTTCAGTCAAGGGATGTGTGGGTAGTTTTAGGAGGAGAGGAATACCCTTATCAGGAAGAGAATGTGTGGGCAGGCTTTAAGGATAGCATTTGGCCCAAGTCCTGTTATTCCTGGCAGGTTTTTCCTTTTTTTCCATCGTGTTTTGCGAGAAGGCCACAAATTTTTGGTATGTATGTATGTAGGGGGGGGGAAGGGCATTTTCATTTCTATTTATTCAAATAGAGCGAGCTTTTAATATTTATTCAGCTGGCCTCACGAACAGCTGATCTCTTTCTTACTTTGTAAACATGAATACAGGTTATAGCGTTCAGGCTTTTATCTTTCTCCTAGCCTGCGCTATTAAAAGAAAGCCTAGAAACCGGAAGTGCCACTTTAAATATGGCACTTTTTCGAACCTTAGAACGTTTATTTCCGGTGGAAAAAACCTGTACTTAAAATCTGCCAATTCTGACTACATATTTTCATTTTTGACGTGAATACGCTATATCATATGGAGGCAATCCAAAAAAAAAACCTAATGATAACTAAATCGTCGGGGGATACAGTTTGGCATTGTAGTTTCGAATCTAACGTCTACATCCAAAAATTAAATTAGACCCACTGGATAGTTGAAAGGTTCAAAGAATTCATTGCGATAAGCGAGGACTGTGACGCAATAGCGCGCGGTGCAGGGTTAAGCGCCGCCATTTTGAGATCATTTTGCTGCGTATCGAGATTTGCAATTAGTATAACTTTTTTGACTCGGAGAAACTACGATGTTCGTTTAAGTTTTAATCGTCAGCTGTCGCAACAATCTATCGATTGTATATAAAACATTAGTGTAAAATAGTGACAGTGAATATAATAAGGTGTTAGAATAAAAAAAATATATAATGTCGGCCTGCACGCGTCGTAAAGCCAAAACCAAATACAGAGATCCCGTATACGGTTGGAAAGGGCTTCTCAAGTACAATCGAATGGTAAATAATAAAACACCATATGACCGAGTCAAGCTGTGCCGTCGGGAACGTAAAAGAATGAATGCGGCCGAGCGGATCAACGACGGTGTCCAGTACATCTGCAGCTGGGGCGGTTGAAATTATGCAAGTGGATGATGAAATTTGCTTCTACGTCGACAACGGACTGTATAGGCATAGATTGTGTTCGATCGTCGATTATGAAGACACATTGTTTCATTCTAAATACATAAATAAAAATATTTTATATAAAAAATATAACCCATTACGTAAACGTATTCACTTAGAACACAACGGCCGTGTCCATGACACAGCCTCAGTTTTTTTTTTTTTTTTTTACGAGCTTTTAAAGTGAGTAAACAGAATTTGTTTTTCTCCCCCACTCATTCCATTATCTAAAGGAAAATGTTAATTTATGAAAATTAGATGAAAAGATGGGTTTTTCTTCTTTTCCTAACTCCACAGCACGCAGGGGTTGGCATTTCATTTCAATTTCAATTGAATAATTCCAAGAGTTTTTCCCCCCCTTCTTGTTCCTGCTGCTGTTATGTTGTTGCCATGGTGAGATGAAGTAAACCATTATTTGCATAATTGAACACTAGAGTGTGTCGCTATCCACTGGAACAGCTGGTAAGCAGTTGGATCTTTAGCTATCATTTTTTAATGTAAACAAGAAGTGATTTCATTGTTGCCAATACTTTTATTTTTTAGCCTAAACAGTTCCTGTTTCATCCCCCCCCCAAAAAAAAAAATGTTTATTTTAAATTTTTTATAAAGGGTTCATACTTCCCTCCTTCGACACGTGACGTAATATTATTCCACATTCGCCAAGAAAAGATTCATTTTTTTTTAGCATTAGTTACTATAAATAACAAATCTCAAAAACTTGGGGGTTATTTTCTTATAAGGGTGTGTTATTGCGGGCCCAATACGCAAGCAATGTGACCTCGAATAGAGATGTGACTACGTCATTATAGTTATTACTACGGGAGTCAGCTGGTAAATTAAACGTTCCACAGTTTAATGGCTGAATTTAGTATTCATGGAATTTTCACCCCCAATCTGGTCCAAATTCTCACTTTCCCCTCTTCACACTCTCCCTCTCTTTCTCTCACAAACACACACACACACACACATACACACGCTCACTCTCAAATACACGCACGTACACTCCTCTATAAGTAAAACATATTCTGGAGGTGGATATTGTTTTTTGTTGCTATAATAGCTTGGTTAGGAGCTCATTATTATTATTTTATTTTTTTCCTCTTATTCCATAGTGTTAAAACATGTTTTGAGGGCGCCTGATTGTATGTGGTGGGGTCACTTCAGGAGCTCTTTATTATTATTATTATTATTGTTATTATTATTATTATTACTATTATTATTACTATTATTATTACTATTATTATTACTATTATTATTACTATTATTATTCTTATTCTTATTACTATTAATTTTTTAATTTAAGTCGCAATTTAAGTTTTTTAAGTTTAAGGTTCTTTTCAGGCCACTTGGTCTGACAATTCATCATTACACAGTAAGCTGCAAGAAGGTTCTAAAAAGAGAAAAATCTAAAAGCCCAGCAGGTGGTTTCGAACCCGGGGATCTTCGCGTAGAAATCCAGTACGCTACCCACTGAGCTGATCCCCCCTCTTTTTTTATGATTTAAGGCGCGTCAACATCTTAAGGTTATTGGCGCCCGGAGCTTTTTTCAGTGCACTGCCGGCCTCCGGACAGTGTTCTCTCGTTACAGACAACACTGTCCATCACCGGACAGTGAGCTGTAAGAAGCTCCTAGGAAGAGAAAATCTAAGAGTCAGCAGCTGGATTCGAATCCGGGACCTCCGCGTGGGAGTCCAGTACGCTAACCTCATAGCTAATCCCTTCCCTTTTATTATTCTTATTACTTTTATTATTATTATTTATTATTATTATTATTATTATTACTCTGGATACTCGAATACGGCAAATTTAATCTTAAATTTGATTATTCCCATGAAACCAATCCATATTAAGCGATCAACATCTTTTAAAACGGAAGTTAACCTTTACTTAAAGTTTTTCTTTTGACTAATATTGTCACAGTTGTGTAAAATAAGAGCTAATATTTTGAAGTCCGAAGAAACTCACTGGACCGGAAGTTTAAATCTGATAAATATCAGGAAACGACTTCTTGGCGTTTGCGGATCATTCGATTTTTTTCCCCGTAAAAATTGATTTTTACTAAGATTTCTGTATCATTAAGCTCTTATCAAAATTATGGTTTTTGATCTGCTTAAATTTCAGTAACGGATAGTCGTGTTAGTGTTCACTCACTGTTGGTATAAAATATTTTTGATACAAACAGAATTTTCTAAAAGCTGGGATTTCCATTTTTGCTTTTATTTTCACGTTGATTAGCTCAAAAATAAGCTTTTGACATTAAGTATTGTGTTTTGTGAAAGCTTATAATCCAGCATTACACAACCTTCGCCTATAAAGTTATAGCTTTGCACCACAAACTACTGCGGCAGCATCAGGTGTATACCATGACAATGGTGCCCCCATTTGTGGAGAAGCGTCTTTGTGTACTCCTAGTTAGTTTGTGGGCTATTTGATTCTGAATACAAAAGGTGTGAGGGGGGGTGCACCAGATGTGTACGCCTCTGATTGGCTGCAAAGTCCCTAAAGTACTTAATCACTTTCATCAGCATCACTGCGCAACTGTAGTCTTGACTATATTTTTTGGGCACAATCGATTAATTTAGTAGAAGCACAAAAGATGATTGTGTAATTGATGTAGAAATTTGGTTTTGTGGGAAATCTACAGAAAACAGTTGCGACATAGTTTCCCAGTCTGTTGGGAAGAAAGATCTCGTCAACTCCAGATGTGCATGCTTGTCGGAACAGTCTCCGTTAGTGATAGTTCTTAGTGTGCATAGAGTGAGTGAGAGAGAGAATTTCTGTTTCAAATTATTTACGTTAAACTTCCGTTCTAGGCCTTTAACTTTAGAGCCGACGCTGATAGTAATGGACAAATTGCCTTCTTGAAACGTCTATTGTCAGCCATAATAACGTTAATACTGGAAAAACAGACGACACGGTAGTCGAGCGGTTATAGGCTAGACCCGCAAAGCTAAGATGTATTGCGGTACTAGTCTAGGCCTTGCATTTTATTTAATGGTTAATATGAGGAATTTATAGTAAAGTATGTTTGGCGGTTATAGGCTAGACCCGCAAAGCTAAGATGTATTGCGGTACTAGTCTTAGGACTTGTACTTTATTTAATGTGTTAATATGAAGAATTTATAGTAAAATATGTTTGCTAGTCGCCTCCGTACACGACACCTATTTGGTAGTTGGAAGTAAAGCTTGCCTGAAAAAATAGGCATTACTTTACTTTACTATTCAGCAGATCAAGTTCACCTACGTGACAAGTCATCGCCATCTCTGTGCAACAGCGAGAACTTTCCTTCTTGTCCTAGTATTAATGGTGGAGGGTCACCGTGAGTCCCTGTTATCAAAGTTTGGTTTGAAGAACCTGGCGTTTAATAAGGTCCCATAATCAATCCCTTTACCCTCCCACCCAACGTCCCAAAGAAAAGGGATGAAGGAAAATCGCGAGGGGTATTTCACAAAAGATTTTTCAGCGTGTACGTATGTGGATAAAAGTTAATCGAGACCCCGCCAGAATCGATATGTAAACTAGGAGAGTCATCAATCTGGCTCACACAGATTGATTACGTTCTTGTTGCTATGTGACGTCCAATTTGTAAAATTGGTCCGACCGAACACACTCCTTCCTTCCTCACGCCCCACACAAACACACACACACACACACACACACACACACACGCACCCTGAAGACGGATGGTGCATTATTGTAGTAACGCACATGAATTAACAAGCAGGGGCATCTATCGGTTACTTTGGTGAATTGGACTAGCTCTTCTATGCAATTTACATTTCTATTACATTGCTAACATATTTTGAATCACAACTACAAATCTTTGGTAAACCTGGGATGTCCGGATTGTGGATCCTACATCTTATTAGCCAGAAAAAGGAAATAAATCAAAATTGGCACGAAACCTTAAATTTTATCTTTCAAGCTAAGAGAATTTGTATTCAACAAACTCCTGAGTAAAGTAAAGTAGTTGCCTATTTTTTCAGGCGAGCTTTACGTCCAACTACCAATTAGGTGTCGTGAACCGGAGGCGACTAGTAAACATACTTTACTGTAAATTTCTTTTATTAACCATTAAATAAAATGCAAGGCCTAGACTAGTACCGCAGAACATCTAAGCTTTGCAGGACTAGCCTCTAACCGCTTTGCTACCGTGACGCCTACAAACTCCTTAGTACTATTCACCTTATCATTAAATTGAGCTCCCCATATTGGAATCAGGTGAGACTTTAGGAGCATCTTCCAGGGTGGAAGGGCGAGAAGAACCGGCAACAGGGTTGACTGCTTCTTTGTGCCAATTTCACCCGTCCTAAGGACAATGAATATTCTTCTCCAAGAGAGAAATGGAACAAATTAGAAAAACAAAAAATAGAAGTTTAAAATGATTCAGGCACCACGGTAGCCAAGCGGTTATAGGCTAGACCTGCAAAGCTAAGATGTATTGCGGTACTAGTCTAGTATTTTATTTGATGTGTTAATATGAGGAATTTATAGTAAAGTATGTTAGGCTAGACCCGCAAAGCTAAGATGTATTGCGGTACTAGTTTAGGCCTTGCATTTTATTTAATGTGTTAATATGAGGAATTTTGTAGTAAAGTATGTTTGTTAGTCGACTCCGTACACGACACCTAATTTGGTAGTTGGATGTAAAGCCTGTCTGAAAAAATAGGCATTACTTTACTACTTTACTTTTACTAAAATGGTTCATTTATTCGTAAGCTGGCCAAGAGTACCATCCTGTGCCAAAATTTAGATCTTGGAATTGTCATCCCATCCATACAGACTCATCTTCACACATTCTGAAAGCCTGATTTTGAAAATAGAGACATTTTCAACCAGATCAAATTCTTTTACACCAACTTTTTTTACCCTCAATCGTAAAATGCATCCACCAATTCTGGGGAATGGGGAACCAAAAGGAATTTTTCCTGGGAAAACCCGGAAATAGTTTCAGAAAAATGTTTTTGGTGTTCAATAAATTGGTTCTTCTGGTTTAGAGAATTTGATCGTTAAATGAACACTAAGTTTCTAAAAAATGATTTTTGAAGTCAGAAGTTCTGAGTTTCGAAAATTTTCCCATGTCGCTGATTTTTCCCACCTCCTTCGTGATACTAAAAAGAGGAAAATCTTCCTCTCTTTTTGAACTTTTGCTTTAATCCTTGCATTTTTATCAAAAGTAAAAATAAACAAACCAGGAGAAGATGTATACATTTAGGGAGATAATAAAGGACTTGTGCATAATATACTAGAGCGTGCTTTAGTGGTGGCAGATGGAGGCAGACCTTCCGCCGCCCCTTAACCTCCTTTACGGCAAGCAACATGATGATCTCCTGGTCGCTCTTGTTGGTTAAAGAGAAACACTGGAGTCAGTGGAGGACTGAGAGTATCAACTTAAGAAAACTCTCTACCTTTTTTCTTTCTTTCCTTTTTTTTGGTCTATTCTGCTGCCATCTTTGTTTCCACCATCGTCTTCTCTTTGTATGTTTGTCTGTCAGTGTCAATAAAAAACAGTTGGCGAGAGTTTGAACTCCTTAAATCTTCCAGAGCTCACCAAGTCACGCTTTGCTTTTCACTTGAACATATTCCACTTCCTTTTTCTACTCTCTCTTATTCTACTGGGAGAAGGAATTTAAGGTAATCGTGCAGATTGTCAAATCACCGGAAATATCCGTTTTGAGATGTTCCTGAGTCTGAAAAAGTGATTTCTACAGATTTGTATAAGAAAATTGGCTTTCCGGAAGTGCCACTTCATCTAATAGAATTAAAGATTTTCTCGCAAACAGCTCCTACAATATTCTATTCGAACATTGTGTAGTGATTACAGACACATTACAGGGTACTTAGAAGGGGTGAATAAATAAAGTAAAGTATAGTAATGCCTATTTTTGCAGACAGGCTTTACATCCAACTACCAAATTAGATGCTGTGGACGGAGGCAACTAGCAAACATATTTTACTACAAATTCCTCATATTAACCATTAAATAAAATGCAAGGCCTAGACTAGTACCGCAATACATCTTAGCTTTGCTGGTCTAGTCTCTAACCGCCTAACATACTTTACTATAAATTCCTTATATTAACCATTAAATAATAAGCAAGGCCTAGACTAGTACCGCAATACATCTTAGCTTTGCGGGTCTAGCCTATATCCGCCTAACATACTTTACTATAAATTCCTTATATTAGCCATTAAATAATAAGCAAGGCCTAGACTAGTACCGCAATACATCTTAGCTTTGCGGGGCTAGCCTATAACCGCCCAACATACTTTACTATAAATTCCTCATATTAACCATTAAATAAAATGCAAGGCCTAGACTAGTACCGCAATACATCTTAGCTTTGCGGGTCTAGCCTATAACCGCTCGACTACCGTGTCGTCTGTTTTTCCAGTATTAATGTTATTATGGATGACAATAGACGTTTCAAGAAGGCAATTTGTCCATTACTATCAGCGTCGGCTCTAAAGTTAAAGGTCTAGAACGGAAGTTTAACGTAAATAATGTGAAACAGAAATTCTCTCTCTCACTCACTCTATGCACACTAAGAACTATCACTAACGGAGACTGTTCCGACTAGCATGCACATCTGGAGTTGACGAGATCTTTCTTCCCAACAGACTGGGAAACTATGTCGCAACTATTTTCTGTAGATTTCCCACAAAACCAAATTTCTACATTAATTACACAATCATCTTTTGTGCTTCTACTAAATTAATCGATTGTGCCCAAAAAATATAGTCAAGCCTAAAGGTGAATAGATCCCTTCTAAAGCGAAACGTTCTGTGTTTATCCTACAGAAACGGCTCAGGTGAGGTGGAAGCACCTTAACCTAGCTAGGGTTTGGCCATCCCATTTCCATCTAAGCCAACAGTAAAAGATCCGTTAAGCCCAGTTCATTAAGCTTGCGAAAGCCATCTTTGAATGTAGGTATACTTAAAAGCGGAAGCCTGAATATGTCGCTTAGGATTTCCATCTCCTCGCATACTCACACAGTGACAATTTTCCAAAAAAAAACACTTTCCGGGGCTGGGAAATCTGCCCTCAGAAGGTGAAAACTCAACATAGAAAATTTTTCATGATCTCAATACTTCCGCTTTCCCCCTGGCACTGTAGGAAAGTAAAAGGAAATTTTATTATTTATAATGTTCTAGAGTGGAAGAAATAAGAAAAACGGAAACAATGGTGAAGGGTGGGGGAGATAACGAACAGGCAGATAGTTCGCTACGGCCAACTTAATATATTATTTCTCAAGTTAATATCCTGCAGAGTAGATCCTAGTCTAGGGAAGTAGAGGGGGAAAAATGGTATAAAAAGCGAAGAGAAATAAGAAGATAGCCCGGAAGTAGAAGAACAGATTGGAAAAGGATTCAGAGGGCTTCCGGTACTCATATATAATTCAAGAAAGAGCTCCCTCCACCAATATTGGAGATAGGTGGCGTTGTTGTGCACGGGTCGCCACCAAGACATCCTCCCACGTGGAGAACACGTGCAAATATACTTAGCTATCTACATTTACCAGTAACTTTATTCATTTTCCAACTGGTAAACTGGTATTTTCTTTCTAGATATGCTAGCTCCAGAATTCCTCTGATCGTCTTCTTCTCGTAGAATGTCTTCAATAAAAGTTTAGGCTTCAAAGTGCGTTCCAAGAGTGTGCAGAGTCTTTAAAGAAAATAATTGTGGAAATTAAAAAGAAAAAACCGGAAAAGTTGATTCAGTTAGGTGGTATATCCGGTTGAAAGATTGTAACCAAAAAAAACTTTGTCGGCACCTAAGTTAAATATCAAATTTCAAACTTATGCGGTTTTTTGGGGGGGTTTTAGTTAGACCCACTGACAGACCACCTCTCTCTCTACCACTGCTCTCTCTTTCTTACAGAGAGAGAGAGACAGAGAAGACTATTTTGTAAAAACCCCTGTTTTCGGACTCAGCTGACCTGCAAGAAAACACTTTTGGTGACATCTCGAGATCGAAACATTTGCATGATTACAGTGCTCCCCTTCAACACGTGAGAACAGAATCGTTCATAAAAAAGTTTTAGGTTATTTCCTTTTTATCATTTTAACAGTAGAGAAAGCTAGCTCTAGAATGTTTTCCGGTTGAACTCGTCCAAGTTGACCGTCTCATCTAGCCACCCACCATTCATGTTCGCCGGATGTAGAGACCGGTCTGTAGGATGGAATTCCAATATCTAGCCGGCCAACAGAGGACAGTCCTAAGGGACTTCTTCCGCCCACACACACACACACCAGATCCTGAACCTCGCTTCAGTGTATGTTGGAGAGTCAGAGATGTCTTACAGCTCATTCATTCGCAATTGATGAATTTTCTTCAAACATGGTAGTTTTATTCAACGTTTTAGTTACTCAGCAAAGGGTCGGTTTGTCTCTCTTATAACTTTAGTCTTTATCAAGTGCCGTAATCGAAACATAAGCAACTGCTACTGCGTAATCGAAAGTTACAGCAAACTTGAAAAAGCCGCTGAAAATAGTATTCTTCCCTCAAAATTTCGGCAATAAATTTGTTGCTCCTAATTAATATACAGGGCGTTCATTTTTAGACGGCTCAAATGTATTTCATGCTTAAACGGTTAATTCGAGCAAAAAATAGTAGAGGAAAAATTTGTTGCCCGTCACCTCTAGTTTCAGAATATGTGACTAGATTTTAGATTCCTGCCCGCATACGCGGCTGACGCGCGACCAAAAGTGAGGGTTTGCAGTTGACCCCATTTTCATATACACAGTTTTAAAGAGTATAAAAAGTTATGAAAGAAACCGGAAACCGCAATTCGATATCTTCAAAATTAAAGGTGCTAGGCCGTTTCAAAATCTGATACTTTTAATCATATTTCAATTTTTTAACTTGTTATCAATGAGAAAGAAGAGCACACGATAGGTCATTTTTATGTATTTTTTCATCCCCTTTCTACTAAAAATATTGCCAAGGCAGTAAAGACAGTATTTTTCTTAATATCGGAAAATAAGTCGTTTTCCGAGTGATTTTTCTAAGAAAAATCAAATGTTAAGAGCTTTAGATGTTCTCAAGCATTCACAAAATGGCTAAAAATTAATTTTACATCTGTTACAAAAAAGAAGGTTGAATAATTATTTGGTAATTTTGGGAGAGTTGCGTTTAATTACCAAAAAAATTGGAAACCTCCTGCCACAAATTTAAGTGATCAATACCTTTCATGTAAAGGATCAAACTTATTCCTTAATTTATCAAATAATGCACTTTACTCAACTTGTGAAGCATGTACTCGTACTATGCCTTCAAAGGTGCCTCCTCAGATACAGAGAGTAGTTGATAACCTCCTGGCTAACCTGGCTTGCGAGTCAGAGGAGGCACCTTTGAAGGCACAGTACATGCTTCAAAAGTTGCCTAAAGTGCATTATTTGATAAATTAAGGGATATGTTTGATCCTTTTCATGAAAGATATTGATCACTTAAATACCTGGCAGGAGGTTTCCAATTTTTTGGTAATTAAACGCAACTCTCCCAAAATTACCAAATAATTATTAAACCTTCTTGTTTGTAACAGATGTAAAATTAATTTTTAGCCATTTTGTGTATGCTTGAGAACATCTAAAGCTCTAAACATTTGATTTTTCTAAGAAAAATCACTCGGAAAACGACTTATTTCCCGATATTAAGAAAAATACTAGCTTTACTGCCTTGCCCATATTTTTAGTAGAAAGGGGATGAAAAAATACATAAAAATGACCTATCGCGTGCTCTTCTTTAAAATGGTGTATATGAAAATGGGGGTCAACTGCGAACCCTCACTTTTGGTCGCGCGTCAGCCGCGTATGCGGGCAGGAATCTAAAATCAAGTCACATATTCTGAAACTAGAGGCGACGGGCAACAAATTTTTCCTTTACTATTTTTCGCTCAGACCAACCGTTTAAGCATGAAATGCATTTGAGCCGTCTTAAAATGAACACCCTGTATATAGATAGTACATTTGTGCAGAATACCAATGTGACACATTAGAAAATAGCTTAACTTCAGCTTTTCCGAAGAAACCAACTCTAAATAAAAATTACCAAGAAAAATGATTGAAGAAGGAGGAAAGTCGCCTATTTTTTCAGGCTGGCTTTACGTCCACTACCACAAATTAGGTGTCGTGGAGGGAGCCGACTAGCAAACATACTTTACGATAAATTCCTCATATTAACTATTAAATAAAATGCAAGGCCTAGACTAGTACCGCAATACATCTTAGCTATGCGGGTCTAGCATCAAACCGCCTAACATACTTTACTACAAAATTCCTCATATTAACACATTAAATAAAATGCAAGGCCTAGACTAGTACCGCAATACATTTTAGCATTGCGGGTCTAGCCTATAACCGTATTTTAATTGAGCACGTAATTTAAAATTAATTTATTAAAAAATACGAATCTTCGCAGTTTCAGGCTAAAATTTAAAACATTGCATTTACAAGTTTTCCGTTTTCTTTTGTGCTATGTTGACCACACTTCCTGGGAAAATGAAACTTCTAAAAACCACTTTTTCCATCTCAAAGATTACAACTTCCGGTGAAAAGTGACAATATAAAATCTGTACGATTGCGCAATATTTCCTGTTTTGGGAAAAAGAGAGAAAGAAAATAAAAGGAAGTCCAATGAATTCTGTTTCAATCGACAGTTCTAAGCCCCTTGATCAACTGATCTGACAGAAACTGAACTCAGATAAAAACCTGTAGACAGCGCTACACTATTCTGGGAATATCGATGGCTGTAATGTATTCAATTCAGATTAAGTAATAAATTTTGATTGAACTAGCAAAAAAAAAATTGAAGTGTTGTTTATCTTTAGCGTATCGGTTTACAATACGGTAACAACAAATCGACACAAGCATTACGTAGAGCTATCGATAGAATCGTTGAAGAGATTTATTAGCCGCATCTGTCCACATGGGAAGTGGCTGCTGAGAGACAAACAGAAGCAGATCGCTGCTGATAATATAGTGAAAGAGGAATATGCTTTCTCTCACTCTCTCTCTCTCTATCTGGATGACTACAGTGAGTGCGAGTGTGTGTGTGTGAACATCAGCAATATTCATCGTGCACATTCACCAGATTCATTCACCATTCACAGACTGCCCGCCAGCCAGCAGCCGGTTGCTACGTTACCATTCACTCTTCTTTTATTCATTCACTTTTTAATAGGATTCCAAGTTTGCTCTTTCACTTAATCTTTCATACAGGAAGTATATTGAAATTGTATTTTATATTTTCGATTTCGAATTACCACCGGAAATACAAGGTATTTTTTTGTTCTCCTGGAACGCCAAAACATGAATCTCTTTTAGCTGCATTTTACATAAATTTATTATTGAAACATAAAATTTGTTCTTTAAATTAAAAATGAAGACCTGGTTCACAGCAGAGATGGGCAAAACTAAAATCAATCAATTAAATTTCAATTTAATTAAATTCAAAATTTAGTTTTAATCCCTTTTGACGATTAAATATTTTAATTCAATCAAAATTTTGGTGATTAAATTTTTATAACCACAACTTTGCCAATGGTTGAACCAAGATCGGGCCAATGCACCTTCATTCTGTCCAGCTGGTTCCTATCACTATCGCAAAAACAAAACACTATCACAATAACAAAATACTATCAAAAAAACAAAACACTATCGCAAAAACAAAACACTATCGCAAAAAAAAACACTATCAAAAACCAAAACACTATCGCAAAAACAAAACACTATCAAAAAACCAAAACACTATCAAAAAAAACAAAACACTATCGCAAAAACAAAACACTATCAAAAAACCAAAACACTATCGCAAAAACAAAACACTATCAAAAAACCAAAACACTATCGCAAAAACAAAACACTATCGCAAAAACAAAATACTATCGCAAAAACAGAATACTATCGCAAAAACAAAATACTATCGCAAAAGCAAAACACTATCAAAAAACCAAAACACTATCGCAAAAACAAAACACTATCAAAAAACCAAAACACTATCGCAAAAACAAAACACTATCAAAAAACCAAAACACTATCGCAAAAACAAAATACTATCGCAAAAACAAAACACTATCAAAAAACCAAAACACTATCGCAAAAACAAAACACTATCAAAAAACCAAAACACTATCGCAAAAACAAAACACTATCGCAAAAACAAAATACTATCGCAAAAACAAAATACTATCGCAAAAACAAAACACTATCGCAAAAACAAAACACTATCGCAAAAACAAAACACTATCAAAAAACCAAAACACTATCGCAAAAACAAAACACTATCGCAAAAACAAAACACTATCAAAAAACCAAAACACTATCGCAAAAACAAAACACTATCAAAAAACCAAAACACTATCGCAAAAACAAAACACTATCGCAAAAACAAAATACTATCGCAAAAACAAAACACTATCGCAAAAACAAAACACTATCAAAAAACCAAAACACTATCGCAAAAACAAAACACTATCAAAAAACCAAAACACTATCGCAAAAACAAAACACTATCGCAAAAACAAAATACTATCGCAAAAACAAAATACTATCGCAAAAACAAAATACTATCGCAAAAACAAAATACTATCGCAAAAACAAAATACTATCGCAAAAGCAAAACACTATCGCAAAAACAAAACACTATCACAAAAACAAAATACTATCGCAAAAACAAAATACTATCGCAAAAACAAAATACTATCGCAAAAACAAAATACTATCGCAAAAACAAAATACTATCGCAAAAGCAAAACACTATCGCAAAAACAAAACACTATCGCAAAAACAAAACACTATCACAAAAACAAAACACTATCAAAAAACCAAAACACTATCGCAAAAACAAAACACTATCAAAAAACCAAAACACTATCGCAAAAACAAAACACTATCGCAAAAACAAAATACTATCGCAAAAACAGAATACTATCGCAAAAACAAAATACTATCGCAAAAGCAAAACACTATCAAAAAACCAAAACACTGTCGCAAAAACAAAACACTATCAAAAAACCAAAACACTATCGCAAAAACAAAACACTATCAAAAAACCAAAACACTATCGCAAAAACAAAATACTATCGCAAAAACAAAACACTATCAAAAAACCAAAACACTATCGCAAAAACAAAACACTATCAAAAAACCAAAACACTATCGCAAAAACAAAACACTATCGCAAAAACAAAATACTATCGCAAAAACAAAATACTATCGCAAAAACAAAACACTATCGCAAAAACAAAACACTATCGCAAAAACAAAACACTATCAAAAAACCAAAACACTATCGCAAAAACAAAACACTATCGCAAAAACAAAACACTATCAAAAAACCAAAACACTATCGCAAAAACAAAACACTATCAAAAAACCAAAACACTATCGCAAAAACAAAACACTATCGCAAAAACAAAATACTATCGCAAAAACAAAACACTATCGCAAAAACAAAACACTATCAAAAAACCAAAACACTATCGCAAAAACAAAACACTATCAAAAAACCAAAACACTATCGCAAAAACAAAACACTATCGCAAAAACAAAATACTATCGCAAAAACAAAATACTATCGCAAAAACAAAATACTATCGCAAAAACAAAATACTATCGCAAAAACAAAATACTATCGCAAAAGCAAAACACTATCGCAAAAACAAAACACTATCACAAAAACAAAATACTATCGCAAAAACAAAATACTATCGCAAAAACAAAATACTATCGCAAAAACAAAATACTATCGCAAAAACAAAATACTATCGCAAAAGCAAAACACTATCGCAAAAACAAAACACTATCACAAAAAACGAATTCAAGACTGAAATTTCGTTTTAACTCCGTAATTCAAATTACTACTGTAAAAGGCCAACTCCAACTTTCCCTTTTTCTTCTTTAATGTGCGAGTGAATGTGATGATTATTCCAGAATAAAGATAAATCACAAGAATAATTTGGAATAGAGTTAAAAGGAAATGCCTTTTTTTAATACTAACTATGATGATGAGATACATCTTTTATTATTCTAGCAGAAAAATATTTATGGGTGATAAAAGGCCAGCATAAGGGTCTGTGACATTTAATATATTCCAAAAAAATATGATACTTTTTTCATACTTCTAGATGAATGAAATGATGGGTACTTGCTGATTTGTGTACCTTTTAGGCGTTTAATCTACCCTTATGCTTGACTTTTTAAACTGGTAAGTTTTTGTTGAGAAAATTAGAAAAATATTAAAACGAAACTGATAGATTTCCTCTCATATTTATTTCCTCGTTTATCGTAGACGTTGCAATGTTTTGGATTTTCCACAATCATCGATTAGGAACAGGCGACTATTACGTCATATTAAGTTTAAATTATTATTAAAATTAAGATGAATCACAGGAGCCTCTCGGTAAGCTACAAATAAGCTTCACTTTTTTTTTTTAAGCACGCAAAAAAAATGTGCAAGTATAGAAAATTTCCCACTGAGTCATTTTTACAACATAAAAGGTTATGTTACATTTATAATTATGGAGAGGGTAACGTGAGAGCTTGGCAAATGTTTTGAAGCATGATTACGAGTATAATGCATGCAAATCCACCATAACATATGATTGTTATGGTTTAAAGAGGTAGTTAAGAAAGTCTTGTTACGTATGATAGTACTTACATCGTTACTTCCGTTAATCTGTAAAAAAAAAAAAAAAATGGGCTCCCAAAAACCTGCACGATTTTCTCTTATTCGAGGTGCTAGCCAATGATCTCCTTACTTTCTCTCGCTCTACTTCAGTAAGAGAAGATTGGCCGGAGAGGATAACGTGTACAGATTCTCTTTCTTTCTCATGATACGTAAGATGGACACAACTTACTCAAGAAATTTTTGGGTTTTATTTTTTAAGATTATCTTAGAAACAACTGCAACGATTTCCTGTAAACGTAGTGTGCTGGCTGTTTGTACGTAGATCTATAACATTTTTGCCTAAAACGTGATTAAGGTTTAAGTTTGTGAAAGGGAAACTTAAACGTTCGTAACGTTTCTAATATCCTGTTTTATGTAAATGAATGCTGAAATAGGAAGAAGTCATGAGAGTATCCCCTTCTTCAGATTCTTTTTTTTTTTTGTACTAGAGTATCCTGGGACTGGAGTAACTATGTAACTGTACAGGAACTTATACATGAACAAGGTATATAACGACCACAGTCTCAGACTGTGTAGGGCAAACAATACTACTAGAACTAGCCCGTAGAATAGGGATACACACCTGGCGGCCCCTCCAACCAGCGAGATTGGACAGGAGAGTCGTATCGACCAGGTGGTGGCTCTCTCCTCTACTACACCCTCTCGGAATGTCAGTCCAACTTTCTCCTCTCAGCTGGCCGGAGGCAGTCAAATATATCTACCCTGTGAACCATTAAACTTGAATCTTTTTCTCTAATTAAGTTTTCTTGAAATTTACAAATTTATTCTAGATAAAAAAATGACTTACAATAATCTGGGCCCTTGTCCTAGCGATCATGGGGTCAGGGGGTCATCTAAAGGATTATAAAGGATTATTATAGTAGCAGTGTCTTATTACTAATAGGAGGTGCTAATGGTGGGGGCACCATCCTCACAGTTTAAAGGGAAATAATGGCTTATTCGTTAAAATATTATTTTGCTAAACTATTTCACTTTTTGAGGGAGATCTCTAATAATATTATTAATAATAGTCGCTAGAGGGAAGGGATTAGCTATGAGGTTAGCATACTGGACTCCCACGCGGAGGTCCCGGGTTCGAATCCAGCTGCTGACCCTTAGATTTTTTCTTCCTAGGAGCTTCTTACAGCTCACTGTCCGGTGATGGACAGTGTTGTCTGTAACGAGAGAACACTGTCCGGAGGCCGGCAATGCACTGGAAAAAGCTCCGGGCGCTAATAACCTCAGCTGTTGATGCGCAAAAAAAAAAAAAAAAAAAAAAAAAAAAAAAAATAATAGTCGCTAATTATTGTATTTCTAAGCAGGGCATAACTTATTCAAAAATAATAATAATAATAAATAAATAAATAAAGTAAAAGTAAAGTAATGTCTATTTTTTCAGGCGGGCTTTATTTCCGTACCAAATTAGGTGTCGTGGACGGAAGCGACTAGCAAACATAATTAACTACAAAATTCCTCATATTAACCATTAAATAGAATGCAAGGCCTAGACTAGTACCGCAATACATCTTAGCTTTGCGGGTCTAGCCTATAACCGCCTAACATACATTAATGTAAATTCCTCATATTAACACATTAAATAAAATCCAAGGCCTAGACTAGTACCGCAATACATCTTAGCTTTGCGGGTCAAGCCTATAACCGCCTAACATACTTTAATGTAAATTCCTCATATTAACACATTAAATAAAATCCAAGGCCTAGACTAGTACCGCAATACATCTTAGCTTTGCGGGTCTAGCCTATAACCGCCTAACATACTTTAATGTAAATTCCTCATATTAACACATTAAATAAAATCCAAGGCCTAGACTAGTACCGCAATACATCTTAGCTTTGCGGGTCTAGCCTATAACCGCCCCTAACATACTTTACTATAAATTCCTCATATTAACACATTAAATAAAATCCAAGGCCTAGACTAGTACCGCAATACATCTTAGCTTTGCGGGTCTAGCCTATAACCGCCTAACATACTTTACTATAAATTCCTCATATTAACACATTAAATAAAATCCAAGGCCTAGACTAGTACCGCAATACATCATAGCTTTGCGTCTAGCCTATAACCGCCCCTAACATACTTTACTATAAATTCCTCATATGTATTAACCATTAAATAAAATCCAAGGCCTAGACTAGTACCGCAATACATCTTAGCTTTGCGGGTCTAGCCTATAACCGCCTAACATACTTTACTATAAATTCCTCATATTAACACATTAAATAAAATCCAAGGCCTAGACTAGTACCGCAATACATCATAGCTTTGCGTCTAGCCTATAACCGCCCCTAACATACTTTACTATAAATTCCTCATATGTATTAACCATTAAATAAAATCCAAGGCCTAGACTAGTACCGCAATACATCTTAGCTTTGCGGGTCTAGCCTATAACCGCTCGTGGCGCCTAAAATAAAATAAAGAAAAATTTCTAGAAGTAGTCCTAATTGAATAAATAAACATTACATATGGTTTGATTAATAGAAATAAAAGCGTTATAACTTGTTTTACAGAGTTAATATAAAGTACAGAAGACATTAAGAAATCAAATAATTCGGTATAATTTTCTCTTCCTAGGAGCTTCTTACAGTTCACTGTCCGGTGATGGACAGTGTTGTCTGTAACGAGAGAACACTGTCCGGAGGCCGGCAGTGCACTGGAAAAAGCTCCGGGCGCTAATGACCTCAGCTGTTGATGCGCCAAAAAAAAAAAAAAAAAAAAATTCGGTATAAAATAAATAAAATTATAAAATAATAAAATAAAATTCAGTCATTATTCCTCTATTGAAAATTTTTTTAACTTCAACATATTAATGACTTAAAAATAAATATAATGTACTTCCTGTATTGATTTTATGTTGAAAAAGTGGTTAAATCGTAATATTTATTTTGTTTTAAGAGTTTATCGATGTATTGGGCTCTCAAATATTTATACACAGGGCAGACGAACATCATATAATTTATCGCATGGTATTCATTAACATGTTACGAGCTTATAATGCGGGTTGGTCTTCAATGAAATAACACTAAGTGTCATGCCAATTTCTAAATGTGAAAATATGGTCCCGCATTTAATTTCTGAAAATTCTGAAAAATTTATTCTATCTTTTTTTCGTTTTTTGAGTTCCCTGGATACATAAAATACACTAACGCAAACACAGAGCAGTTTGAGGGTACCTCAAAATGGGTATTTCCGGTACAAAGTGAAAATGGATTATCGGCACGATGCAATATCTTCCTCGTACTTAAGGGTAAGAGAACGTAATAATAAAAAATGTTGCTTGGTGATGAGGTGTTTGCCCCCACCACTTGTGTTTTACAATATCTAGAGGTACAATAAAAAAAAAAGTCATGTGAGTCTACCAGAAGTTGGAGACAGTGAGAAATGGCTGCTGCTTGCATCAGCCTCCACACAGCATCTAGCTAATTATTTAATTCCATCATAATGGCTACAAAGCTAAAGCTTCTGTTGTGTGACCACAGTAAAACCGTGTCATCCAAACCTGCTGACCAACAGCGCATTCTAAATAATAAATCTTGTAGTATCTCGGGCTAACATCCGGTCCGACCTTGTGGTCTTCTTCCTTTAATTTAAATAAAACATTGGCACATTAAGGGGCGTCGACAGTGAAGCTGACCTAAACTAATTCTTTATTACATACGTACCCTTACTGCTTCCTGTGGGGGGGAAGGAAGTATCCGGGCGACTGTTGATTAATTTGCAAAAATGGTGTTTTCACCGGAAGTACATGTTTCGAAGTAGGTGCCTTCGATAGCTGAGTGGTTAGAGGCTACGACGTATTGACCGACTACTCGTTTTTAGTGCTGCACGAGAAACGAGACAAATCTCGGTCTCGGAGACGAGACTTGAGCAACCGAGACCGAGACCGAGATCGAGACATGTATATATCTCGTCGTGAAATCTCGGTCTCGTCTCGGTTTTTCAAATATTAATTTTTAGCTACAAAATTATAAAATTGTGTTCTTTATTAATAAATAATCATTACGGGTATTGAATTAATTATTAAAAGTTACGATTTTATTATATATGTTCAATATTACTACATCTATTTGACTTCGAATTACATAAGTAAAGTCCAACTACCAATTAGGTGTCGTGGACGGAGGCGACTAGCAAACATACTTTACTGTAAATTTCTTCTACTAACCATTAAATAAAATCCAAGGCCTAAGACCGGGAATCGAACCCAGTACCACAATACATATTAGCACCATTCTAAAATGTCAACGTCTACTGGTGCTTGGTCTAATTTGGTGTAATTAATTATTTCTGTCTTCCATTCTTCGGTGATATTTGCTGATTTTTGAGCAAATAGTGCAAAAATATTGATGCAGTCGTCGTCGTCGTCAAAAGGTGAATCATCAGATTCTTTATCTTCACCAACAGCCATAACTAATAGAGCGGGAAGTTTGTTGGGAGGTGTATTTTTTATTTCACGAATCGACTTGTTATAGGAGGCAGATATGTTATTTGGGTGTTTCATTTGGCGCGTTTTTAACATCTTTTATAAAGATATATAACAGTAATAGTAACATATGATGCATTGAAGTGTAAGTAGTTGTCTTCTTTTACAACATTTTTTTTCTTTATATCAATAACAATATTCTTATAAATTAAAATAATTATTAGAAAATAATAACATTTTTTGAAAAGATTATTAATAGCAAACCACTTTTAATACTTAAACAAAAATTCAAAAAACTGAGACCGAGACCGAGATATCTCGACGAGACCGAGAACGAGATTTGAGCGACCGAGACCGAGATCGAGACTGCATAAAGTCTCGCCTCGTCTCGGTCTCGTGCAGCACTACTCGTTTTCTACAAATCCAAGGACGTGATTGGTGTTTAGCATATCCCCTCCATCCTTTAATTGCATTCAAGGCGACTATTATTGATAGGACAAAAAAGTGTTTAAACCTTAAAGCCAAATATCAAACGATAAATTATTGTTGGAAGAGTGGGTGGTTGGGGGGGTCTGTGCAGGTTAGAACCTGTAGACCCGGGTGTTATGGGCACTACGCCAGAACCAGATTCTCCAAGAGTGCACTCTTGTTTGTACAGCTTCTACTAAATAATACACACATTATTATACATACACACTCACAAACTACAGGACCTTCTGTTTATCCAAAGCAGTGTGTAACCTCTAGGCACAGGTTATCCGGCTCGGTAACCTTCGTTCTGTTTATCTACTTTGTACAGTTGCAGGTGTTTGCAGGAGGTTATATTGACTTTACTAATTTTCTCCGGTTTTCCGTCCCCCCCCCCGTTATGACGTAAAAACGGATATTTCCGGTTAAAAAAGAAATTAAATAAAATAAAACCGGAAATAGAAAATTTGATACTATTTCTTCAATACTTCCACTTACCGCTTGCCTAATATAGTCAGAGAGACAGTAATATAGGTTGGCCTGAATTCAACGCTGATGTAATAACTCGATGGTATGTTGTTTAGGTAGTTACTGGTTATCGCAAACCTTTCATCGAGTTCCCTCCCTTATCGATATCACTAAACATTCTATCATGGCAGAAGACATTCAGTTCTAATGGAGTAAACTCGTGTAAAGTAAATTTATACTTAGTCTATATTTGGAACAAATATATATATATGTATATATCTATTTATCACAGACCCTGGCAAAAACAATACATCAAATCTGGAATAAAATCGCATCTCCTTAAATTCCAGCGCAGAACTTCTTTTTTTCCCGTCTCCCATGAAATAATTTCATCCAAAACATTTCTATCCTGATTGTTTTTTACGTCATTAAGGAGCTTTGTAATACTGATGATGGCAATAAAGTTAGAAATACTGTAAAGTCCCAGCATCATTGGTATCATTTACTATTAATAAATGCAAGGCAAGGGTTGTACCAGCATCAATTTGATTGTAAGACAAAAAAAAAAAAAAAGATGACAATTCCACCGCGCAACTTTAGACACCACATTGAAAATAAACACAATTTTGACTTTCAGAATGTGACAGTACTCGATAGGAAAGAGAAACCAATACAAACGTAATTTTCAGGCGCCACGGTAGCCGAGCGGGTTAAGAGGCGAGAGAAATAGTAAAGTATGTTTGCTATTTGCCCCCGTCCACGACACCTAATTGGTAGTTGGTAATTGGCCTGAAAAAGTAGGCGATTACTTTTACTTTACTCAAATGTAATTTTCTAGAAATGTGCCGCATAGCGAAACAAAAACAACACGGTAAACTTTAGAACAGACACGTCGAATTTAGCAAATTGCTACAATTTTATCATTAAAAAATAAATAGATATCCAACTGTGTATTGCTGTGTTTTTTAAAATTTACTTCTAATTGTTTGGTTCGTTTGTTATTTAGTTCATAAGGGTTTTTTGGTTTTTCCTGTTTGTTTTTGTATTGAAAGAAATTTCCCAATATCTATTTTATTTACTCTTTTGTCAAAATTGAACATTGTAATTGGTCTATTGAATCTTGTCCCATTGTAATTACCAAAATTCCCGTGTATGTCCCGCTATATCTGTTTATATTATATATACCAGGCGCCACGGTAGTCGAGCGGTTATAGGCTAGACCCGCAAAGCTAAGATGTATTGCGGTACTAGTCTAGGCTTTGCATTTTATTTAATGGTTAATATGAGATATTTTGTAGTAATGTACGTATGTTTGCTTGTCGCCTCCGTCCACGACACCTAATTTGGTAGTTAGACGTTAAGCCCTGCCTGAAAAAATAGGCGATTACTTTACTTTTACTTACTTTTTCAATTACTCAACCAACCCGCATAGTAGCCACATCAGTTTCAATAATTATAATAAACTGATCGTATTTTATTTTATTTTATTTTTTTTATTTTATTTATTACTTATTTTTTTACTGATGTTCTATGTTACTGATTCTCTAAATTGTTTGTATTTTTTTTGTATTTGTAATATCCAGGCCCTGAAGAAGACAATATACGTTTGTCGAAACGTTGGCAAAAAGACGAGTTGTTTTTATTTGGACCGATTCCTCGCCTCAATCTTGAATCCTTAGTTCAATAATTTACGGTCACAAAACCTAGATATTCATTAATAAATTCCTTTACAGTTTCCTGTTTCAAGGTGGTGAAAAAACATTTTCCCTTGTAAACTGATAGATCCCCCTTATGATCTTTTTAAGGAAATTTCCCAAATTTGAAAAACTGATGGCGGAAATGCAATTTAACTAAATGTTTTTGTAGCTTTTAGCGTTTTTCCCCCCGTAATTGTTTTAATTTTAAAGTGACCATTACGCTAACCGCGGATAGAGATAGTCTTGGGAGTGTTTTCTTTCAGGTTTTCCAGGTTGTCAGACACTCAACGGTGAAAACTCCGTTATTGGAAAAAATTGAATACGCTGTTAACATAAATAATATTTGTTTTTAATAATGATAATTTTTCTTTAAAACATACCATTTTGTGTTCACAGAGGAGGAGCCGACAGGGACGAAGAAGTTCGGCGATAAATGTGAAGAAACGAGCGAATGCGGCTTCAGGGGTGCCATCTGCAACCCATCGTTAAAGACCTGCCAATGTAGACCCGGTTTGACGGCCACTAACCACATAGACAAATGTGGACCCGGTCAGTACTAAACAGTTTTTTAATTACTAATTTTATAGACTTAAAGCTTATCTTCTAGAGCAGATTTTGGGAACTACGGTAGCAAAAAGTTTGAACACTCTCTCCTGACTATACAGTTAGGAGACCCCAGTGTCCAAGAGATGTGACTTCATTTACGGGTCGGCTCTTTTAGGCCAGTAGTTGTCGCCCGGAAGGACAAAGTCCAAGTTTGCTATAAGATGCAAGAGAGGCAGGAGATAATTTATGGGGTTCCAATAACCCTGTGAAGTGTTCTTCCGGTCTCTCTCTCTCTCACTCACCCACTTTTTAATATATTTTCATTTAGCGCCCCCGTTCTGGAGACTCTCGATGGAATTCCTTATAATAATTGATGCATTCATTTCAGGCAAAGGTCAAGCCGTCACCAGAAAATTGACCTTTTCACAACTCTGTCTCCCCTCCTCGCCACCTATCGTCCTCTTACTTTACACCAGACTTTTGCCCAGTTTTAGGCACTATGTCACTTAAATAATATTTTCACTCTTTATAATTTTTATTTATTGATTTATTTTAGCGCTTCAATTTATCTTAGGTCATGGACGTCCGGAGCTTTTTTTTCAGTTCACTGTCGGCCTCTGGTCAGAAACACTGTTTCTGGTGAAACCGGACAGTGAGCTGTAAGAAGCTCCTAGGAAGAGACTATCTGAGGGCCAGCGTCTCCGCGTTGGAATCCAGCTAACCACAGAGCTAATATCCCTTCCCTAGTCATTTTATTATTCTTAATTTACGTAAATAAAAAGTAAAATCAAAGTAAAGTAATGCCTATTTTTTCAGGCAGGCTTTACATCCAACTTACCAAATTAGGAGCCGTGGAAGGAGGCGAATAGCAAACATACTTTACTACAAAATTCGTCATATTAACACATTAAATAAAAAGCAAGGCCGCCTAGACTAGTACCGCAATACATCTTAGCTTTGCGGGTCTAGCCTATAACCGCATAACATACATTACTATAAATTCCTCATATTAACACATTAAATAGAATGCAAGGCCTAGACTAGTACCGCAATACATCTTAGCTTTGCGGGTCTAGCCTATAACCGCTCGACTATCGTGGCGCCCTTTTATAATTTTTATTTTAATAACTTTTCAAGGTACTCTTATGTACCTGAACAGTCGGGACAGAAGACACCAGCTTTAAGGCAAAGACGCTGCTTGATGTAAAACAAGTATAAGCCCTGAAGATGTTCTAGTTTCTAGGTCGGTAACGAAAGAAATAATGACTAAAATCGGAAATAAATATTTCTTCACCTGGATTTTAATCAGTATTAAAAGAAAAAAAAAAGCATTGTGTATGGGGGCGTGTCTACAGCAGATTTTCAAGGTCGTGGAAAGTGTTTGTAAAGATTTTTAAGTCACCAACCGAGTAGATACAGAGTCTCTGTAGCGAGAGGGGGGGGGGGTGAATATAGTGACGCTCAATGGCACAATGCTTATCTCTTTAAAACGAGACGAACATCCTCCAACTTTACTGGAGAATGAAACTCGCGTCTAAAGAGGGCGCAAAAAGCAGCGACGGGTAGAGGCGGGCGTAGAAAAAGAAAGAACAGACCGGATGGAGGGTGCTGCCGCCTGGAGGTCTACAAATAACTAAAGCTCTCCCACCTCACGTTCTGCTAACCCAATTTTCCCTACACCTGATATTACGCTGATAAACCTTTCCATTAACTTTTCACAACCCTCTTTTTAGCAAGACCAAATATTTTTTCAAAGAATTTTAATTTAAAGAAAAAGAAAGAAAATCTATTACTAACATTCAATACGACTTTTCTCTTGTTAGTAATGAGTGCATACAATGCACTTAAATGACACTTTAGAGGACAGCTTCACTCCCACCACCCCCTCCCCCTAAAAGTCCCTAAGATGCATTTCCCTGGAAAAATGCTTCAAATAAACTAAATGAGTGCCATGAGCACAAGAAGTTAAAGAAAGGAAATGGTTTCATTTCGTTTCCGAGAAAATCTTTTAAAAAATGGAACTATAGTGAAGTGGCACTTCCGCTTGACTAACTTTATTTTCTTTCTAAGAGGAAGTATTGTAATCGTGCTGATTTTTCAATTTCGAGTTCTCACCGAAGTCCGCCGAGTAAGTTCTTTTTTTTTTTTTTTTTAGTTTCTCACAAAACCGCTTATTGGAGATATCTGTAATGTGTCAAAGCACATGGACATAACGTATATATATATATATATACCATATATATATATATGGTATATATATATATATATATATATACCATATATATATATATGGTATATCTAATACTTTGGCATCAATAACATTTCAGTACGGATTCTGAGATAGCTGTGACGTCACGTTTTCTTGAACATTACCGGTTTCAATGGAAATTCTATACATCAAGAAAATTAAAGCACAAACTGTAGCCGAGCGGTTATAGGCTAGACCCGCAAAGCTAAGATGTATTGCGGTACTAGTCTAAGCCTTGCATTTTATTAAATAGTTAATATGAGGAATTTATAGTAAAGTATGTTTGCTAGTCGCCTCCGTCCACGACACCTAATTTGATAGTTGGACGTAAAGCCTGTCTGAAAAAATAGACATTACTTTACTTTGATTTTACTTTTTAATTACGTAAATTAATAATAATAAAATGATTAGGGAAGGGATATTAGCTCAGCGGTTAGCTAATGTCTGAATTCCAACGCGGAGATCACGGGTTCGAATCTAGCTGCAGGCCCTCAGATTTTCTCACAATCACTTCACTAGTATCCCTAGCTTATTACTCTACCAGGAAATCCTCCCAGGTGGTTGAAGGGCAATTGGCCACGCGATCTTCTAAATGAAGTAAGTGTGCCAGTGTACAATAGTGGAACTGTACCATTTTGGGAGTTTCACCAATGGGTGAATTCTCCCACTTCCATGTATTCATGTATTTATTCTGTTATCATGTTGTATCAGCTTCAACTTATTGCAGAAATATACTGCAGTTGTGAAAATAAATAAATTAAAATAATTAAGATTTAAAAAGAGAAAAGTTTTTTAAGTATTTGGTTGTAAAGTTCATGGCTCAAGATGAAAAAGTTTAGAATGCGCTGGATATTCAAAATATTCACTAGAATTGTTTACGTTTTCATCTAAATTTAATAAAAACTATCAAATCTTAGCAGTTCTCTGCCCTGAACAGGTTTCAACTTCATCGGTTATTTAGTAGCGAGAAAAAGAACAATAATACGGTGTTCTTCTGTTCTCACAGGTATTGCTCTTTGCTGCAGAATTCATTGCAGGAATCTCGCGGAGTCTGGCATAGCGTATTCTTGTAGCTTATGTTCGGCTGGCTGGTGAATAGTTAATTTAGCATGAAATCAAATAATAGTTAATCTAGATCCGGGCCAGTGCAGATGTTGGCGTCTGTTTGCATCTATTATTGAAACATCTAAATGCACTCTTGGCCTTCCCCGAGGAGGCGGCTAGGTAGTACCGCCCCCTCCTACCGTTCATTCTTAATTCCTTCCCCTCCCTCACACCCTTTCGCTGCCCCCAACTAATCTTGTTTCCTCCTTACAAGCACATGCTCCCCCACCTACCCGCTGCTGAAAAATTTAATACGCTCCTGCTTTCAACCCATATGTTCCGCCATTTTTTTTTTTTTTGGCGCAATTATTTATTTAAATGGGGTGGCTAAAATAATAAACAAATTTACAACAGCCTAGGAAAATAAGAAGTGGCTAATTACTTTGTAAGCCTTTCAGCTGGATCTACTTGTCTAATTGTTCAGCAGCTTTTTATGTTCTACCTGTTGCGTTCTCAGTACACCTGACTTTATTGAATAAATAAATGGGGTAAAAAATAGATTTTTTAGATAAAGCAATAAAAAAAAGTAAAGTAATGCATATTTTTTCAGGCGGGCTTAACGTCCAACTACCGCAATACATCTTAGCATTGCGGGTCTAGCCTATAACCGCCTAACATACTTTACTACAAAATTCCTCATATTAACACTATAAATAAAATGCAAGGCCTAGACTAGTACCTCAATACATCTTAGCATTGCGGGTCTAGCCTATAACCGCCAAACATACTTTACTACAAATTCCCTTACATTAACACATTAAATAAAATGAAAGGCCTAGACTAGTACTGCAGTACATCTTAGCTTTGCGGGTCTAGCCTATAACCGCCTAACATACTTTACTACAAAATTCTTCATATTAACACTATAAATAAAATGCAAGGCCTAGACTAGTACCTCAATACATCTTAGCATTGCGGGTCTAGCCTATAACCGCCAAACATACTTTACTACAAAATTCCTCATATTAACACTATAAATAAAATGCAAGGCCTAGACTAGTACCTCAATACATCTTAGCATTGCGGGTCTAGCCTATAACCGCCAAACATACTTTACTACAAATTCTCTTACATTAACACATTAAATAAAATGAAAGGCCTAGACTAGTACTGCAGTACATCTTAGCTTTGCGGGTCTAGCCTATAACCGCCTAACATACTTTACTACAAAATTCTTCATATTAACACTATAAATAAAATGCAAGGCCTAGACTAGTACCTCAATACATCTTAGCATTGCGGGTCTAGCCTATAACCGCCAAACATACTTTACTACAAAATTCCTCATATTAACACTATAAATAAAATGCAAGGCCTAGACTAGTACCGCATTACATCTTAGCTTTGCGGGTTTAGCCTACAACCGCTCGGCTATCGTGGCGCCTAGATAAAACAATAATTTTAACTGTAGTTAAGAAGTTTTTAAATGTTTTATCCATATAGTTCTTAAATTATTTTTATTATTATTATTGTTATTTTATTTTATTTATTTATTTATTTATTTATAGAATTGTCTAAAACATCCTCGAAAATACTTTCGGTTCAGCCTAGACAATTTCATTGAAATATATTGTTTGAAAAAAAAAGTTTTAAATTGAGAAAAAAGTCGGTATGTTTGTTTTTTCACCAAGTTTTTTTGTTTTTAATTATTGAGAAACATACACGTGTATGAGAAAAAGAGAGAGAAAAAAAAAACAAGCATCGGTTTGTTTTACGCCATTTTTTTGTTGTATATATTATTTTTTTTATGTTTGGTTAAATCCCACATGTA
Source organism: Rhodnius prolixus (assembly GCF_049639745.1). NCBI lineage: Eukaryota > Metazoa > Arthropoda > Insecta > Hemiptera > Reduviidae > Rhodnius > Rhodnius prolixus. Next base: position 4,130,578 of record NW_027411603.1, on the reverse strand, counting down.
TAACCCATTTTATTACATACATATATATATACATTTTTCAAGGACATGCTAGCTAGATTACTCTATGCCGTGACAACTAACCGAATAAAATACAACTTTTGCGTGCGTATGGTAGATTCTCTGGGTTTGAAGTATCCAATCTATCAATATTGAGAGATCTATTTTAACAATAGCTGGTCCAATTTGGAGTTGTTTATACATCCCCCTACTTTCGGCCCCCAGGGGGGAAACTGAACACAATCTATCATGTAGAGATCCTCGGGGGCTGCGGCGGGAGGCAAAGCTCTCTAAAAAATACTAGAAAGAAGGTGATGGTGGGGGGGGGCGAGAAAAACTGAGTTCGCATGCATGGAAGTGTTAATAAATAGGCGATATGGAGGCCAGCTGGTGTATTTCCGGAAATGATGGGTCTCTGTCAATTTACGTACACTGTACGAGTGCCCCACCCTTGAAACTATATCCCTCCTGGGGCGATACTTCCTCAGCCTCTCCACTTTGCCCATTTCTCCCACTCTAACCGTCTCAGTCAGCCCCCTCCCCATCTCTTGGCACCAATTATTATGACTAATGGTTTCAAACGATTTGTGGGGGGGGGACACTTTATCAGTAATTTGGATGAAAACCTAGTCCAAAATTGGGCAGGTGATATTAGGAAGGTTATAAAAAAGCAAACTTACCTCTCGTTTAAATAGGACAGCTGATCAGTATATAGCTGAATTTCAGCTGGGACTGTACCCTGATGTTCTAGGCGTGGGGGGGGATGCTGTATTAGTGGGTTATAGCCAGTGTTTTACCTGTGGGAGCAATAAGTTATCGTGTTAATGCCCTCCGTCCGGGGAAGAGGGCCGCTAGAAGATTCTCTGGTCCACCTTCTGAGCGAAGAGCCTATTTTGTTGGCCATCTACATTCTCCGGCTGTACTTGCTCTTTATCAGTTGATCATTACAGGAACATATTTTAAATTTCTCACTTACGTTAAATGTTTTTTTTTTAAGCAGAAACCTAAATTGGGATTCAAAAATTTAAAATAATAATAAAAAAAAAATCAATTTGGAATTAGCACGTTAACAGGTAGACAAAAACGGACCCAACAGCCTTAAAGATTTTATTTCCGGGGGGGGGGGAAGCAATGCAAAGAACCGGATATGCACAGCCAATTCGATTGTCCATTTTAACCAATCCACTACGCGGTTTCCGTGGCAATTTGTCTTACCATTTGTAATTATCGATACTAATTATCGATTCTAATTATCGATTTTTTTTTTACTTTCTCGAACACTAATGTGTTATAGAATTGCACAGATTTACGATATGGAAATTTTTACCTGAAATATTCCTTTTGTGTACTCCTGAGAGTTCGGTCTGTACTAAGCGGTTTCTGTGAACCTTAAAACTCAGAAACTAAAAAATGCGCAGAAAATCTAAAGACGTCACAAGGTTTGGATCAAAATATATCTATCGGAAGTACCATTTTCTCTCTCTCGAAAATGGCTCTCATGATTTCCTTTGCTTTCTACTGCTCTTTCTAGTAATTAATAGTGGAAATATTTTCCAAATTAAATCATCAGGATGATTGCCACCTAGATAATGCTAATAAGAATCAAATTTAGGGCTGAATTTTCAAATTTAAAGAAATTTCAGCTTCAACCGGAAATGCTACCTTTCTAAATATAGATTTTCCAGCATTTCAAAAATTTTTCCCAAAAATGAATCGAATTCGGACTAAAAGTTTCTGAATAATAGCATTTTTATTGCAAAATTTTAGAAAGAAAAAAATTTAAAGTGACGTCACTCAAGAACTGTGGAAAATATGAAGTTGGCCAATACGTCATTGTACTCCACTTTAGATGTACTACACATAGGCCTATGGACAATACTTACTGGTTCACCCTGTATACAAGAGAGAGGCTGATTTAGGCTTCGGTTTCAGATTCCATTTCGGTTTTACAAACTGTATCATTTTGGTAATAATGGCGCCACGGTAGACGAGCGGTTATAGGCTAGACCCGCAAAGCTAAGATGTATTGCGGTACTAGTATAGCCCTTGGATTTTGTTTAATGTTTAATATGAGGAATTTACAGTAAAGTATGTTAGGCAGTTATAGGCTAGACCCGCAAAGCTAAGATGTATTGCGGTACTAGTCTAGTCCTTGCATTTTATTTAATGGTTAATATGAGGAATTTATAGTAAAGTATGTTAGGCAGTTATAGGCTAGACCCGCAAAACTAAGATGTATTGCGGTACTAGTATAGCCCTTGCATTTTATTTAATGGGTTAAGATGAGGAATTTATAGTAAAGTATGTTTGCTAGTCGCCTCCGTCCACGACACCTAATTGGTAGTTGGACGTAAAGCCCGGCTGAAAAAATAGGCAATTACTTTACTTTACTTTTACTTTGGTAATAATTAAAAAGGCTAAAATGTTCGGAATTGCGGGAAAAAAATAAAAATTAACGAATCAGAAGTTTGACTATAGCAGTTAGAGGAAGTCCAAATATTTTTTCCTAAATTACTTGGAAGTCTTATTTATTCTAATCGTTTAAAATAGTTGCGCTTAAAGTTAGTTATAATTCCTAGATTTTCTCTAGTTTATACCTCTTTATAAATCTTTACTAAAATTTATAAATATAATTAATCCAATCGTTTCTTAGCAACAAGCTAGAGATATACCAATCGTTCCTTAGCAACAAGCTAGAGATATACCAACCATTCACAGCCACATTATTACCGGAAATTACCCTGAAATAACATTTTAGGTAGAAGCCTATTAACACCTTCCTGCTATTTCCGGAACAAAGATATTTTAAAATAAGAAAAAAAAGTTTATCTTTATTTGAAGAATTATTCAACAAAAATTCTTGTTTAAGATATTTTGAGAACGAATGGCGGATCATTTTGGTGGAAAGTGTAGTTTTACAGATGTAATAGTGACTCATTTTCAGTTTCTTACCAGATGTACTATAGGTACGAGGGTCGTTTGAAAAGTCCGTGCAAAAATAAAAACTACTTAATTTTTTGGGGTAAACCTTTTTTATTTTTCAACATAGTCTCCTTTTAGGCTTATACACTTCGTCCAACGCTGTTCTAGTTTGTTGATCCCTTCCGAATAATAGGATTTGTCCAAGTCTGAAAAATAGCCATTCGTTTCTGCAATCACCTCCTCGTTTGAATAAAATCTTTTTCCCACCAGCCATTTCTTCATTTTGGGGAACAAATAGTAGTCCGAGGGAGCCAAGTCTGGAGAATAGGGGGGATGTGAAACTAGTTGGAACCCTATTTCCATTAATTTTGCGACCACAACTGCTGAGGTGTGAGCTGGTGCGTTGTCGTGATGGAAAAGGACTTTTTTGTGGGCCAATCGTGGGCGTTTTTCTTGCAGCTCGGTTTTCAAACGGTCCAATAACGATGAATAATATGCACCTGTAATAGTTTTACCCTTTTCCAGATAGTCGATGAGGATTATTCCTTACGAATCCCAAAAGACAGTCGCCATAATCTTTCCGGCCGAAGGAACGGTCTTCGCCTTTTTTGGCGCAGATTCCCCCTTGGTAACCCATTGTTTCGATTGTTCTTTGGTCTCAGGAGTGTAGAGATGTATCCATGTTTCATCCTCAGCGACGAAACGACGCTTAAAGTCCTGCGGATTATTCTGGAACAGCTGCAAACCGTCCTTGCAACACTTCACACGATTTCGTTTTTGGTCAAGCGAATGCAATCGCGGCACCCATCTTGCGGATAGCTTTGTCATGTCCAAATGTTGATGCAAAATATTATGTACCCGTTCATTCGAGATGCCCACAGCACTAGCAATCTCACGCACCTTCACTCTTCTGTCATCCATCACCATATCATGGATTTTATCAATGATTTCTGGAGTAGTAACCTCAACAGGGCGTCCAGAACGTTCAGCGTCACTTGTGCCCATATGGCCACTCCGAAAATTTTGAAACCACTTATAAACTGTTCTAATCGAAGGTGCAGAGTCACCATAATGTTTATCAAGCTTCTCTTTAGTCTCCTCAGGCATTTTGCCTTTCATAAAGTAGTGTTTAATCAACACACGAAATTCTTTTTCGTCCATTTTTTGAAAATCACTCGACTTCCTCGATTCAAACGAATGCCAAACACAAAGAAATAGACCGATCTGGCTGAAACTTGGTGTGTGTTCTTCCAAGAGATGCTACTAACTAAACATAACCTCGATACGCGCCAGTGGTGCTATCTCTCTGACTTTGCACGGACTTTTCAAACGACCCTCGTATAACATGCAGGGTGAACCAGTAACTAATGTCCATAGGCCTACTGTGTGTAGTACATCTAAAGTGGTCTTCAATGACGTATTGGCCAACTTCATCTTTTCCTCTGTTCTTGAGTGACGTCACTTTACATTTTTTTCTTTCTAAAAATATCACTTTTTCCCCAATAAAAATGTTATTACTCAGAAAGTTTTAGTCCGAATTCGATTCTGTTGTCACGGTTAGAAAGACAGATAAATTTTCCTAAAAACTGATACCATTTCGAAGCATAAGTTATTCTCCAAACAGCCTCAATCTTCCTTCGGATGCTGGAAAAATAAAAGTAATCGGAAATTTTTAAAGAAAACTCATTAGGCCCTTATGTGATCATTATCAGACCTAGGTGCTGGCACTTTTTAGTAAAAGTTTCCTGGCCTAATGTGGGCTTTAGATGTACTACACACAGTAGGCCTATGGACATTAGTTCATGGTTCACCCTGTATATTATTTATTTAAGGCACGTCAATATCGGCATTTCATTGGCTCCTGAAACTTTTTCATCAATCTCCCTTCCTGTTTATTCGTATTTGTTAGAAAGTTCTTCATACCACTATTTCCGCTTGTAGTGAGACATTCAATTATAAGAACCAGTTTTCTCACTAAGAGCTCCACTACTTGGAAGATGGATATCCTAAAATTTGGCATAATCATCGTACTTCCTTTTGCCGGAAGTAAGTGAAAGCACAAATTGAGATAAGTACAGCGAGAGCAAAAATATTAAATTTTGTTAGTTTACTTACAATCTGTATCCAGATATAAAGAATGACACAATTATATCGATCATGAATTGAGACGTCCTTCTTGGATCGTGTATTAAATAATGATTAGTAAATTTCTTCTCTAATTCCCTTTTGACCCGTTAGCGGGGTCGCCAATGTGACCTTTGACATTACCCACACAGACGCAAACTACTTAGCTAGAGAAAATGAAATAATAACTAAGTGGAAATTAATGATTAATTGCTGTTTAATACTAGTGTTTTTTTTTTTATTATTAAAATGTGTCAACCTGTCTAGACATGTTCAAGGTCATTCGTTTTTTTTTTTTTTTTTTTAATTCTATACCAAGTACCCACCTTTTTCACTATGAACTTTGATTAGACATCAGTTGAGGACCAAAAATCGCTTTTATCTTTTCTCTGCTGTGTACCTCCTTTGAAAGAGGGTATTTTTGCAATCGTCTTTTTGGGGTTTTTACCGGAAATATTCGTTTTGAGGTACTCTGAGACCGGAAAGGAAATATATTGCAATACTCTTCTTTCTTAGAAAGAGAAAGTAAAACAAAAATCTTTTTTTTTTAAACTTCAATCGATGAAAAAAAAATTGTATCCGATAACTAAGAGAGCAATTTCCAGGATCATTATCAATATCCCTATCCTGGAGAATGTTATTTCGTTCGTAATGGAACAGCTGATATGTTGAAATAAAGTGACTTTGCTTGGCGCCTTCGCTGCTGTATTGGGGAGCTTACAAACTCATTATAGCGACGGGAAACTGCTACTATGTGGGCAGATCCAGGGCACATCCCATGCATTTTAGATAGAACTCAAGGGAGTGGTTGTCTCAGGGCAGGAAATACGAAGGCGGTAGACTCTTCTAGATCTAGTGTTTAGGTCTTGCTGCTCTAACTGATGAACAAATTTCACTTCCGCATCTATTCATGTAAAAAAAGCACTTTCCTTTTTTCTGAGGAAGAGAAAACGTTGCAGTTACGTAGCGTTTTATAGTTTGTGTCTTCACCTGACCCAAATTTAATTACGATCTGATGAATGTGGAGCGTAATGTTGGAGCTTGAATTCCAGGAGCGTTTTGAACTATGAACAGTTAAGCTTCCATTATCTCCTAAACTATTTCATCGTTGGAGTTCATATTTCACTCATACATAAAGATTATTATAGTCTATAATTGTTCAAAGATTTCATAATGATATGATGAATACGATGCGAGATATATAGTCTTGAAGTTAAGGGTGTTCTAATGTCTGAGCAAATGTCAAAAGTAGCTTCCGGCTAGTTTCTGAGACGTTGCTTGAGTTTGAGTCAAATCCGTTTACAATATACTCTTCTTTTCATCTGTTATAATGCACAATCAAGTCACTGAGACTTGCGTACTCAGGACTAAACTGTACTTAAAAACTCTCAGTACTTGATTTTCTTGAAAGGCAAACTGAAAACTGTACTTAAGATCTCTGGGTACTCGATTTTCTTGAAAGGTAAACTGAAAACTGTACTTAAGATCTTTCAGTACTCGATTTTATTGAAAGGCAAACTGAAAACTGTACTTAAAATCTCTGGGTACTCGATTTTCTTGAAAAGCAAACTGAAAACTGTACTTATGATCTCTGGGTTCTCGATTTTCTTGAAAGGCAAACTGAAAACTGTACTTAAAATCTCTGGGTACTCGATTTTCTTGAAAGACAAACTGAAAACTGTATTACCATCAGTGCTGACTTACTCATTTCATTTTTTTTCTGTCCGAAAACATGTTAAAACCTGTAGAAACATGTTAGTTCCTGGTTCGAAACTTGTTCGCCTGTTTCCCACAATGGGTCACGATTCGCGATCCTGTCGGGGTCTAAACTCGCGATTAAGGAAGAGGGGGAAAAGATAGAATTGTAAGATTGTTGCAGAATAAATTAAATACAATGCCATTCTGTTTGGAAATTTTCAGCTTTGTGAAAAACGAATTATCTTCAATTAAATGAGATTATTAAATTAACATTAGGTGAATATTGTCAGCTGGGAAAATCCATTGAAAACTTTCCTAATTTCCTTCTAATTAAGTATTAATTAAAAACAGTACCGTCAGCGCCAAAAGTTTTTTTTGTTTTGTTCGCTTTTGTTCAAATTGAAATTATTAACTTAATTTTAAATATACCAATTTAATTTTTTTTTTTTTGCGTTTATTTTTGCTCCAATCAGCGCGTCAGCGCTATATAAATAACAATGATAACAGAGTAACAAATGATTACGTAACGAGTGGAGAAGTTAGTCAAAATGGTGACTTTCAAGAGAGTATTGTTTTTTACGTTAACTGTGGTAAGATGAATCTGTTACGTGTTCACACCAGATTAGACTCAAGAAGCTACCACAAAGCATGTATTTCCGGCGAAAACTCGACGATTGCAATACTTCCTCTTTCCCTTTGTATTAAGAGTAACAGTTGCAAAGTTCACCATGTAAGTAGTACTGGACTTGTGATGTCTGTACAGGAAAGTGCTTTTAATGTATTTTAAACACTGTGAGTAAACTACCAATGTTTGCCTCCAACATGTTTGTAACTAACATACATGACTAGGGCTGAACTTCAAAACATTTCATTTACTCAAGATGTTAATTTAGACAGACAAACTTAAAAGAAATTTAATTAAAACTCTTGACAGTTCATTAAGGAAGTGTTTGTCTGTTAATAGTATTAGTTTCCGTTAATTGCTGTCGTAGGAACGCTCTTACCTTCCTGAGAGTAAACTGTTCAAGATCAATCGCGTTTCCGTACAGCAAATGTTCAGCAACTCCCCTTCTTTTTTTTATGGCATCAAACATCGTTTTCATTTAGGGCTTGTTCTTCCTCCAGATAATTCTCCTCAGGGATTCGAGTTATTGCAAGATATTCTTTATATTTGCCCTTATTTCATTTTACCCATATTATGTTCTTTATTCTGTGAGTTCTCAAGGCGCTATGATAGCCGAGCGGTCATAGGCTAGACTCGCAAAGCTAAGATGTATTGCGGTACTAGTCTAGGCCTTGCATTCTATTCCAAATGGTTAATATGAGGAATTTATAGTAAAGTATGTTTGTTAGGCTAGACCCGCAAAGCTAAGATGTATTGCGGTACTAGTCTAGGCCTTGCAATTTATTTAATGTGTTAATATGAGGAATTTATAGTAAAGTATGTTAGGCGATTATAGGCTAGACCTGCAAAGCTAAGATGTATTGCGGTACTAGTCTAGGCCTTGCATTTTATTTAATAGTTAATACGAGGAATTTATAGTAAAGTATGTTAGGCGGTTATAGGCTAGACCTGCAAAGCTAAGATGTATTGCGGTACTAGTCTAGGCCTTGCATTCTATTTAATGTGTTAATATGAGGAATTTATAGTAAAGTATGTTAGGCGATTATAGGCTAGACCTGCAAAGCTAAGATTGTGGTACTAGTCTAGGCCTTGCATTTTATTTAATAGTTAATACGAGGAATTTAAAGTATGTTTGCTAGTCGCCTCCGTCCACGACACCTAATCTGGTAGTTGGACGTAAAGCCTGCCTGAGAAAATAGGCTTTACTTTACTTTATTTACTGTGAGTTCTTTCGGTACCAATCAAAACAATTTAAAGTTACAATTTTTACATTTTAAGTAGAAATGTTTTGAGGCCAATAGAATGTTTCTAATAATCATTCTTCAGAAATAGATGAAGTAGAATTAACGATGCTTTCATGAATCAATAACTTGGTTAAATCTGAGATTTAATTACTAACAGCTGATTTAATTTCAGAATTCTAACCTTATAATTAACTTTATATTCAGTGTTGCCAAACATATGGTAAATAAACAGAGAAAGACTCGACCTTGACTGTTACGACTATCATTATTATATTATTATTATTATTTATGAATTATCGATAATAGAGACAAAATCAAACGGATAGATTCTTTGTAATTTTCGTCTGTTTGTTTTGGTTTTGTTTGTGTTTTACTCGCTATATCCCATGAATATTCATAAAGTCATATTTTAATCGATACAATTATCGACCGCACTAAGTAAATATTAAAGTCCTTTTTTAAAAAACAATAAAATCGAAAGCACCTAACAATTCCTTTAAAAGTATAAGCTATTCCTTATTACTTAGCCTAAGTTTTGTTGTCTATCAATGATTTAATTACTTAAATTTAAAATCTCCGGATTTTGAAACCAAGCAATTTATAGTCATATTAAAGATAACTATTCAGAATTGAATCAGATTTTAAAAAAAATTGTAATATTAAGGATTCAATTAGCGAGGAACCGTTCCTGAACAAAAACTAAAAACAAATCCGTCTTTTGACAACGTTTCAACGTTTTTGTATATCCGGTTGAAGGATTTAGATCGTTATGTTGAACAGTCAGGTCCAATATTGTTTCTACTTCCGGAGGTTTTTAGTTTTTAAAGAAATTTTTTGTACACACAGAACTTTTTCTAACTAAAGTGATTTATCCGATGGAAATTCAGTTTAGAAAATTTACCAATATAGCAATTCTTTCCCGACATCCAGGTGATATTTTTTAGCATGGCGGAAATGTTGACAATAAAACTGAAGTTAACGCTATTTTGAAGAAATTGTTTAAACATTCTCTTAGATTAAAAAAAAAATAGAGTATTTAGAGGATTATTGGACAATTACCAAACTCGCTGGAAACTTCCTGATAGCGGTGATTAATAACAAAGGACTGCACATTCTTGGATACTGGCCAAAATTTTGCTATGGAAAACGGTATGAAATCTTGGAATTGAAGAAAAATGTTTTTCTAAAGGTACTTTTTACGATGATAGAAATAGTGGCAAAATAATCATCGGTGAACTGCACCGAGATGAGCGCTGAACTTCTATAGTTAGTTTACATCCCTTTTTTACTCCGAGGAAGGAAGGAAGAAGGCGTTGTGGAGTAGGGAAGTTTTTCAGTTTTGAGTGCCAAGAACCTCTATTTCTGACTCAGAGGACTGTCCAGTAAAATACCTGGTATAGCGAGGTATTTTGAATAGGTAGCAGCCATTAAGGTTCTGTGGTCTTCTAGAAGAATCAACGCTCAATGCCATACCATTCTGAATGTTATACTACTCTCAATGCCATACTACTCTCAATACCATACTACTCTCAATACCATACTACTTTCAATGCCATACTACTCTCAATGCCATACTGCTCTCAAAGCCATACTACTCTCAATGCCATAATACTTTCAATGCCATTCTACTCGCAATGCCATATTATTTAATGCCATACTACTCTCAATGCTATACTACTCTCAAAGCCATACTACTCTCAATGCTATACTACACTCAAAGCCATACTACTCTCAATGCTATACTACTCTCAATACCTTACTACTTTCAATGCTATACCACTTTCAATACCATACTACTCTCAATACCATACTACTCTCAATGCCATATTACTCTCAATGCCATACTACTTTCAATGCCATACTGCTCTAAATGCCATACTACTCTCAAAGTCATACTACTTTCAATGTCATACTACTCTCAATACCATTCTATTCTCAATACCATACTACTCTCAATACCATACTACTTTCAATGCCATACTACTCTCAATGCCATACTGCTCTCAAAGCCATATTACTCTCAATGCCATAATACTTTCAATGCCATACTACTCTCAATGCCATACTACTCTCAATACCATACTACTCTAAATGCCATACTACTCTCAAAGTCATACTGCTCTCAATGTTTCTTTGAGAGCGATGAATACTGACTTACTTCCAAGTTCTCTGGCCATTCCGAGATTACAAGAGAACCAAATATGCTGGCGAATATAATGGACTCCACTACCCCGATAACCCCGAATTCAACCTACAGGCTTTGGAGGACGGAACTGGATTACCACTTAATCCACGGGTTGAAAAGACTAGATACCCTTGAGTGCCATTTATTCCATGACGGACTTACCCAGTCACCAATGTATTGTTTGCCTGTGGTCAATCATCCATCTCTGAGGTAAAGTTTTCCCTTTCCCAGAGATTTTCACGTCTTGTATTTGGAAATGATGTCTCCAGGTTCATACTGGGAGACTGGATTACCATCTCCTTTAGTTTCCTGCTTTCTAGTTCCACTTATGATTATCCAGCATCCTCTTGATGGCTAGTTTTTTTTATCTGATATTCCGGTACTACCCTTTTCTGAGGTGAGAGGTTGGCGAGAAGCAATAGGCTCATAATTCTCTGCCGCCCTTTTACCCAGTCAATTGAAAAATCCTATGAAATCACAAATCCTAAGTCTAAGTAAAATAATATTATCTTTTCCACCACAGTAAGAAGGAAAAGTGAACATTAAATGAAGCTGGACTCGGAAGTAAGATGTTAAAGCCAACCAAGAGAAAGAGAAAGTTTCTCCTCCGGCAATGGTTTGGGAGGAGATAATCGCCGGATGCGTCTTCAAAAGAATACGTCAGCCATTTTGTAGTTATAATGTTCACCGTATTTGAGCTTTACATTAACATTTATAAGAAGAATCCTCTATCTAGCCAAAGCTCCGTGTCATCATCTACCTATTTAAGTAGTGCTTTACTTTTTTTTGGATGTTACCTACTGTCGCTGAGCTTTGCAAGGAAAAGCTTTTAAACAGAATCTCGCCACCCCCTCTCTGTGCTTACATTAAGCACGAAATCTCTTAATAATACTTAATTTCCCTTTTTCCTCTTTCTTTTCTTAAAGTCCTTCATATCAGTTTTCTTTTCACGTCCACGTATTGCTAGTAGGAGAAAATGGTGTAATTTTCTTTTCTTTTATTACGTTATGGAAACAAAGCCAGACTCTAGAAAATTCTATTACTATTCTTTGTATTAAGGGCCGGAAAAAAAAGAAGGACTTAAGGCTTCAAAAGGGCGCTCTCTCTCTCTCTCTCTCTCTCTCTCTCTCTCTCTCTCTCTCTCTCGATCCTCCAATCCCAAGTCAGCATCCACAGATCAAGTCTTCACTGGCCTTAAGGCAATATTTAAGAACATCACCGACCTTTAAATCGACCAAGATCCTAATGTCAAAGCCAAGGCCAAATATCCTAAACCTAGCCTTCAGGATAATGAGGACATTATCACCCAAAAAAAGTGGTACACGGTCTCTTGTATCCTAACCTTGCATCTTGGTGGTATTCAGATGGCTATTCACAGAAGCATGCCTAGATCTCCAGATCCAAGTACTATCATTTTCAATTCCTTGCTGTAAACCTGTTAGATTGTCCATAGCATCTCACTTTCGTCTAAATCCTCTCCAATGCCCCCCAACCACTACTTTCTGTTAATCTCGTCACGATATCGCTTTAAGATTGGCAAGACAAGTTCGGATACAAAGAATGATTTGGCCTTAAGACTCTTCCTTAGCTAGTTCATCACTTTTTTCATTGCTATCAAAACTCCGAATGACCAAGCATCCAAACAACCATCCAAATGATCGAGGCGTTCACTGAATCTTCCTAATTACCTTAGAAACCTCTTAGCAATTGTGTTGCAGTCTTAACTCTGGATAACTTCTCCGCTCTGACTTTCTACTGGAACTATATTATCCATCTTGCTTATACTATAATATATGGTTAATATGAGGAATTTATAGTAAAGTATGTTAGGCGGTTATAGGCTAGACCCGCAAAGCTAAGGTATATTGCGGTACTAGTGTAGGCCTTGCATTTTATTTAATGTGTTAATATGAGAAATTTATAGTAAAGTATGTTTGGCGGTTTCACGCTAGACCCGCAAAGCTAAGATGTATTGCGGTACTAGCCTAGTCCCGCAGAATGTAGCAGCAAAACCCACAACAGCAATGGTTTTAATATATGGTGATTGTAATTAAATAAATGCACAAACAGTGAAGATATTACATATCGTCACATCACATAAATTTTGATATTAACTGTAATCGATACCACAAATCGAGTTGAATGTTATCGAAAGTTGGTTTCCACGTTATCGATGGTTTGGAAGGGAGAAAGCTGAGACCAGAATGCTTTGTAAATTATATTCAAATTCAGGAAGATATGGGGGGGTGGGCTATATCAGATTGCTAAGGACAAGCAGAATAACGCTAAGCTGTTACATTCTGGGCTCATTGTTGTCGGTGACTCACAAACAAACAGAGAGAGAGAGAGAGAGAGAGATAAGGACTCAAGAATACCCACAGGGGCCTTCCAAGGCGGTTCGTTTTGGCCTAAACCATGACGTCATTTTAGCACCCCCTGTCTAACTTGTGACACTTGCCACGCAACCATTTTATTAAGCCTGTTAAGCCTTGTAATTGTGTAGCTATGTATGCGTGCTTTAGTAAACTAGTTTCCTTGCCGGAAGACCACAGAGGTTTAACCAGGGAGTAAGCCCGGTTTTCTGGGACTAGTATTCAGGCTTTAAATTCAAGTAGGACGTCATCAGCTGCTTAATTAATGAATTGCTAATCAAGATGAGGTTGCGTTGAACGGAACAGAGCAGGTTCTTGTTTTGGTCCCAAATCATGTTATCGAGGAAAAATTATATTTTTTTCACAGCTGACTTGAGATTGCTTCTACGATTTGCTTGGAATTTCGTGTGAGTACAGAATGTTTAGTACCTTATCTTCTTTTGTTTTCCAGTAAAGTAATTGCCTATTTTTTCAGGCTTGCTTTACGTCCAACTACCAAATTAGGTGTCTTGGACGGAGGCGATTAGCAAACATACTTTACTACAATATCCCTCATATTAACACATTAAATAAAATGCATGGCCTAGACTAGCTTTGCGGGTCTAGCCTACAACCGCCTAACATACTTTACTGTAAATTCCTCATATTAACACATTAAATAAAATGCAAGGCCTAGACTAGCTTTGCGGGTCTAGCCTACAACCGCCTAACATACTTTACTGTAAATTCCTCATATTAACACATTAAATAAAATCCAAGGCCTAGACCGGGAATCGAACCCAGTACCCACAATACATATTAGATTGTTTTCTAGTGAGTAACACTAATATGTATCGCTGGATTGGCTATGGACAACCTGATAATTTTGCTTCCCGGAACTCTGTTATCTAAATTTTCTTTCTATACCTACGTAATTTTTTCGAAAAATGGGAAACTGTCAATAGGTGTAAAATCTAGCAAATAAAGTGGTATTTCCGGCTAGGGCATTTTCAACAAACTCGGAAAATTCAGCAGCACAGCCTTTGTTTATATGGTTATGTAGGACGCCAAACCTAAATCTAAACTCTCGGAAGTAAAATCCCAATGGTAAAAAGCTACTTCCTTTTGAGGGGACTTGTTCTATACTGCTAACCTCCTGTCAGTTTACCAAAAAGGAACTTTAAAGTTTGTGAGCTTCTGGCTAACAATTTTTGGACTGGAGGTCTACTAACGTATTTTTTTGGACAAACAGATCATTTTTTTCTGACAAAAGGGACTTGGAAATGTACCTTTTTTATAAAAAAAAAAAAAAAAAAAAAAAAAAAAAAAAAATGACTCAGTATCTGAAAAACTGACGTCACTCCAAATTTTCCCTTAACCAGTAGTAAGGGGGAAAAGAAATGATAAGGTCGAGTGTGAAATACTGGCCTCTGATAGATATTGTAAGGAGTAGGGTTTGAGAAAATGCTTTGCAGACAGACTCTGGGACAAGAAACTTAGTCCCGCCAGGATGAAGGAAAATTTGTGGGGTTTTTTTTCTCCCATCTTTCTTTAAAAGTTGAAGATGACTGACAGCCTGGATCTACTTCTTGATAAGGAAAACTTTTCCACTTAAACATTTTTCTTTTTTTTCCTCCTGCGTCGTAAATATCATATCTAAAAGGAAAAGCTTAATAATTTCTCATTTCTTAGTAGATTTTCTGAAGATCTTATATGTACGCCCTGCATTGAGTGGTAAGCGGAAATTAAGGGCACTTTTCTCCTGACATTTTCTCTATCCAAAAAATATAAAAGAAAATCAACTTACATTTGGAAGTATCGAGTTCATCTTCTAAAAGGCTCCTAAAATCACGGCTACAAAAATTTAGATCTAACTTTTCTACAAGATCTTTGCAGGAAAAGAAAAAGAAAACTTTCTTCGGTAATTTGGACGCAAATTCTATCTTTTCCCTTCTAATTGTAGTTATTGTAGCCAGGACCAAAATAAAGCTTTAGAACTTTATTATTACCTTTATTATCTAGGAAGATATTAGAAGGTCGTGTGAGTGTTAGCTACTAGATTTTTTATCTTTTTATCTTGTTTTTAGAAGAAAGAATCAGTAAGTAAAGTAATTACCTATTTTTTCAGGCAGGCTTTACATCCAACTGCCAAATTAGGTGTCGTGGTCGGAGGCGACTAGCAAACATACTTTACTATAAATTCCTCATATTAACCATTAAATAAATTGCTAGGCCAAACTAGTACCGCAATACATCTTAGCTTTGCGGGTCTAGCCTATAACCGCCTAACATACTTTACTATAAATTCCTCATATTAACTCATTAAATAGAACGCAAGGCTTAGACTAGTGCCGCAATACATCTTAGCTTTGCGGGCCTCGCCTCTAACCGCTCGGCTATTCGTGGAGCCTGAAATATTATAATTGTTAATAAACATAGGGCAAATGATTTTGGTTATACTATTTTTTTTATATCAAATCAATGTGCAATGTGGAACACTGTGAAACATGTGTTCCAAAGCACTGAAGATGTGCTAGTTCTTGGGTCGAAAGCTTGGCAAACCAGAATTTTACAAGTTCCTGTCATAATTCATGTACATTATCAGGGCTTTCCTGATGGATAAACAATGAAACCATTTATAAACCATTAGGGATCCATAATATTGTGATATATGTTATTTTACTAATCTGTGATATTGATTGATTGTAGGTAATAGCTAGGTAGAAATATCCAGGGATTGGCTATTATTCCCAAAGAATCGACTAGTTTATGCGGTTTTAGTCCTTAGGAGACCTATCTGTCGGCTGCCAATGTCGCCATTCCCGACATGATGGCCATGTTTATTGCATTATACAGTGAATCCTAGTTTAAACTAGTTTATCCCTAGGCTAGCTCGTCTATATGATGATTCCCTTCCCCCCCACCCTAAACCGTGTCCGAAGAGCCAATAACGTCCCATTTGATGGTCATATTGTTCGCTACACGTTACAACAACTGATTCAATCAGTCATATTCTCCTGAGATAGTCTTCAAATACACCACCTTTCCCCTTCCCTATATGGAATCTCCTTCCTATATTACAAATCAGACATCTAACGTATCGATCTTTATCTAAACTTGATAATATAATTCAAGTGTGAATATAATTACCAATTATAATTATTACTGTTTAGATCGATAACGGGGCTACTTGTAACAAAATTGTGTAACTTCATTAATTTAATTCTCGAACTCTGAGGACTTCGTTTCGGATATTTCCGGTGAAATTACAGGAACTAAATACTGTACGTCAATGATTAAAATTATTTAAATAAAAAAATAGGTTGGGCGTTTTCGAAGATGATATTAAATATTTCTGAAGTGTGTAAAAAGCAATGTTTATACAATTATTCCCTGCCAGTACTGTAATAGGGTGTTACGTTGGACAAACTGGTTAATATCTATTTAAAAGGATGTCTGTCATAGCAGTATAATAAAGGGGAAAAAAACTTGCCCCAAATTTCCCTCCCATTTTTAGCATTTTTTTTTTTTAAATGTATTTTCTACACGTTCAAACCTGAAAGAATAGTTTTAGGTTAGGTTAGGTTAGGTTAGGTTAGGTTAGGTTAGGTTAGGTTAGGTTAGGTTAGGTTAGGTTAGGTTAGGTTAGGTTAGGTTAGGTTAGGTTAGGTTAGGTTAGGTTAGGTTAGGTTAGGTTAGGTTAGGTTAGGTTAGGTTAGGTTACATTTTGTAATGTAACTACAATTAAGTGATTGTAAAGCATTGACTTTGTTTTTTTTGCAGTGGTAGACTTAAACGGTACATGTTTCTTCAACGAGCAATGTGAAACCAGCGTACCAATGACTGAATGCCGAGATGGCCGTTGTGCGTGTATATTTGAAAAGGTGCCGACCGTCAGGAACAACAGGCTGGAATGTACTGGTGAGTGGAGTTCCTGTTTTTCTTTTTCTAGATTTTAAACATTTTTTCCATTCAACAAAAGTGGAAATCTAGGTGAGAATTCCATTTCCTTTGTGGAAATCTGTTGTTCAAAAGCATAACCACAGACATTTCAATTCAGTATTTTTCGTCCAAATTAATTAATTAGAGGTATATCCACCTCAAGCCAGTTGCTCTCAGAGGTGACTTGACTCCTAAATAGAATTCTGATAGGAGATTTTGCTCAGGCAGGATATCTAACTCCGGCTCCGTGCAACTCCACCACAGTGGTCCTCTCCAAATAGCCTCCCTCTTCCCTAAAGCCTTTCTCCCTTCTATCTATCCCAGCTTAGTATAATATATGATGCACGATCTTAATGTATGCAGATGACGTGGCAATAACCTCTTATTCTTGGTATGATGCACAAAATAAATTGAAATTGCTGTCGGATTACTGTGAAATTAATCAAATTAAAGTGAACCCACAAAAAACGGTAGTGCTACACTGTCACAAAGGAGGTAGAACGAAGAAAGTAAGGGATTTTTTATATGAAGGAAGTAAGCTAAGTTTAGTAAACAGCGCTTCGTACTTAGGGGTCCCTTTTTCCGCCTCCGCCAAGTTTATCTTAGCGGCCAAGCACTTTGTAAAAAAAAGTTCTGTCGCTATGGCTTCCGTGTTGAGTCTCATAGCCGGATCCGGGTGCAACTCTTGGAGGGATAAGATGTACATCTTTGGCAGTATGGTTTCGAGTGTTTTACTCTATGCTTCGGAAATTTGGAGCCCTAATTATTTCGACCTTCTGGAAAGAGTGCATTTAAAATTCCTAAAATCGTTACTGCATCTTTCTCGCAATACGCCTGACGCTTTTGTCCGTTTGGAAAGTAATCGGCTGCATATTAAAGCTCTAATTTTTAAACGAATGTTGGGATTCTGGTCAAAAATCTTAAATCTACCTCATGATAGTCTACCAAGAGTCTGCTATAATGGTTTGTCTGAACAGTCAGATACTATTCAATTGCCTTATAACTGGGTAATGGAATTTAGAAGACTCTTATTTTCTATAGGTGGCGACGATGTGTGGCTAGCGCAAAGTTCGGAGGAATTAAGAAAAAGGAAAAACTCCTTGATAGAAAGTTTTAATAATAATTTGTTGAGTAAGGATGTACTTTCTGTGACTCATGCTTCCTTTAATAACTATTTTAGAAGCATAAGCCTTCTTGGTTTGCCTGAACCATACATCTACTTCAGATGTGATCCTAAATTTATTCGGACTTTGTCACAAATCCGCCTAATGAGCAAAATCAAACCTAGAATTTATCTAAATGGAACTGTTCATAGCTTCAATCCTGACAATGTTTGTTCTTTATGTAAATGTTCTAAAGATGAATTTGCACATTTTTTGTTAGAGTGTACTGTATTATCTTTATTTAGGGACACTTATTTAAGAAGTTATGTGCGATCGACTGTAAAGTTTCAAGACCAAGTAGATGATCTCCTTTTTGTAGATAACTTGAGTAAATTAAAAAGTATATATTTTTATGTTTATAATGCATTAAGGCTAAGAGCTATACTTGTGGGTTGATATTTCTTATTTGTTTGTTTTTTAAACGCAGATTTGTTTACTTTTTCTTTCTTTTTATTTGTATACTCTCTCTCATAGTTATTTAATTGTGTATAATTATTAGCAAATATATTATAAAATTGTATGTATCATTCTATTGTGTGTTGTATATATATATAGTAATTGGTAACCGAGACCAACTCTTGCTATGAATTGTACAAAATTTAAAAGCAATAAATAAATAATAATAATAATAATAATATATGATGCAATCGTCCAGAACATACTGCTCTATGCTGCGGAGACTTGGACTATTAGTAAGAAATTACAGGGGAAAAAAATAAATAAATAGCTGCGACAGAAATGGATTTCTGGAGGCGGTCGGCCAGGAAAGAAGAAGAATTGCAGAGAGAGAGAGAAAGATCATTGCTAGAAGAGAGATTGATCGCAGGAAACTTGCTTGGTTTGGCCATCTGAAGAGAATGCCAGTGAGCAGAGAGTGCCCGCCCAAAGCAGGGCTAAGAATGGAACCCAACAGGCCGAAGGGAAAAAGAGGTAGATCCAGAAATAACTGGAGGAACGGAGTGGATGTGATAATGATATTGGTAAGGGAATCTGCGAGGAGGATACAATGGATAGAGACCAATGGAGACGCAGTATTGGACAATGATTGGTCTGGTAGATATAGGGTGCGTTCCACTAAGCGTTCACAACGATCACGCTCACGACCGCGCGGTTTTGCCCGTTCCACTTGCTTGCTAGTGTTACAATCGAAAACCCAAGTGGAATGGACTGGGCGTTTTAACCGTTCATGTAAACATTAAAAATGGCGACCTCGAAAATAAGTCAGAAGCTGAAGAGGTTATTTTTTAATTTTAACCCCGTTTATAAGCAGTTATAATAAACTTTATTAATTATTGGTAAAGTTAACTTATATTAAAAATATACATCATTTTAGTGGATTATTTATAAAATTTACGTTTAAATAAAATTAAAATGTCTTTTGTGGCAACAGTAATAATGCTTTAGAAAGTTCTTCATCTAGTTCCGATGAAAAGTGGAATGCAATTTTACAAAATCGCAATAGTGAAAAGCGAAAACTTAAGCCACATATTATTAACTATCAACTTGTAATTTGTCGTTATTCAGTGATTTAGTAAGTAAAGGGATAAGTAATTTTTCATTTTATTATTTTTTTTAGACTTTCGAGAAACGGATTCAATTATTTACATGAGTTAATACTTTCATTTATCTGATATAATTTTTTCGGTCGCCATCTTTGCTTTTAAAAATTGCGCCAAATTTCTGAACGTTTTGAGCTTCGCGTGACGTCATTAGTGACGTTTCCGCCACGACCACAACGACCGGCGGGGTCATCAAGTGGAACGGCTGAAGCTGTATATTTTGATCGTTGTGAGCGCTTAGTGGAACGCACCCCATGTGAGTTGGTTTTTGTTAGAGGGATGATCCCTATTTTGTTTTTTGAAAAATTTATTTAGTTTCTATTAATGATAGTTTGTAGGACATAAAAGGATTTTGGTCTGAGAGACCCTCATAATTGAGGAAAACCCCCCTAACAAAAAAAAAATCTATCCTACCATCTTCCCTCATCTTCACATTTTGATTTTGGTTCCCGGAGGAAAAAGAAGTCGCTTTTTGATACCTTAATGTTGGCATCAAAATTCTCTACTCTCCCTTTGCCAAGAAAATGATATACCCTATTTCCAAACCATTTTATATTCCTTGCAAAAAAAAATAATAATAAAGAAGCCTTATCGATCCTGTTTCGTCAAGAACCCCAAGTTTCAATCGATAGCTACTGTATGAATACGAAGCGAAGAAATGAGGATGCACTATGATGTAGAGGAGATAGCAAAGTTATGTTGGCGTTACTGATTCACGGCTCATTGGGTGCCTCCAGCTGTTTCCGCTCGATTGGATCCTCACTTTGAAACTCACTTTTCCTTTTCCCTTTTTCTTTTGCAAATGCGAGAGCAGAATTCCTTTGGTGGATTGCCATTGTAAGTATTTTTAATCATCTTAAGTTTCCCTCTAATATGGTAGTAATATCGATTTTTTTTTTCTCTGGAATTCTCCGGGATCCAAAAAAAATTCGTTTTATCATTTTCTAACCAATTCCTTCCACAGTCTTAACTAACCAAAGAGTTACGACGGCTTGAAGGTCGAGGAAGAAGTAGTGTTAAGTACGAAGTTTGACTCTTTTTTTTTTTTTTTTGATTGCAAAAGAAAGTTGAAAGAATTTTAAATGTTTGTTGTTTTAATTAATGAAATTAAAACTGTTTCCAGACAGATACGAACCTCCGGCTCCAGTGCAGTACGTGGATCCCGCCATGATTGGCGTGCTAGTCGGCATGGCGTTGATGTTCATCATTATCTGCGTTGTTCTGCGACTTTTTAGCAAGTATGTAGCCAATATAGTACTAACTGTGAGAGTAATCATTAATTCCACTCCCCCCTAATTAATAAATTGCAGGAGAAAGTCGAAAGCGGAAATATGAGAAATATTAGACGGGAAAAACTAGACGGATATAAAAACTGATAACTCATTAACATTCACCGCCAGTTGGCGCGCTTATTCTCAACTTCCCTCCAGTGGCGCACTCTGCTCCCTCTAAAAATGATTATTATGGCCGGGAAATAATGTCACGTTCCTGCCATTATTTCTACCAGAATGTGGAAATAAACAACTCTCTAGTTTTTTAGTTTTAAAAAGAAAAAAAATCAGTAGAAACGCTCACATGACTTTAATTAGTTACTAAAATATAGAATCGATCATGCAAAATAGCAATCATTCATTCGATTTCCTGATAATCTCGATAAGTATCGATTTTACCCGAAAATTGAGAGGATTTTAAATCCTATCAATCTTGCAGGCCAGCAGACATGTCTCATCTATATGTATATAAAATGGTGGTCCTTGAGTGCGAAAAAATGTTAAAATAGCTTCTTTCAATAGCCAATGAACAACACCAACGCCTGCTTTCCAATGTTGAACATGTCCTATGAGGTTATCAATGTGGATTCCGTCCTAGCAAGTCCACAGCAGATCAAAATTCTGTCTTCGTCTGATTTTTTTTTTTTTTTTTTTTTTTAGGGAAAAAACGGGATTATAGGGTACTTACCATTTATTTCCATTTTTCCCTTCTTCCTTGTAAGAAAACAGAATAAATAATTCTACTTTTAAGTACAAATACATAAATAATGTTTAATACAAAATGAAATGAACAATTTTTATTGATTTTGAACTTAGTACAATAAGAGTTGCACCCAAATAAGATTAAAATAAAGTAAAAGTAAAGTAATTGCCTATTTTTTCAGGCGTGCTTCACGTCCAACTACCAATTAGGTGTCGTGTACGGAGGCGACTAGCAAACATACTTTACTACAAAATTCCTCATATTAACACATTAAATAAAATGCAAGGCCTAGACTAGTACCGCAATACATCTTAGCTTTGCGGGTCTAGCCTATAACCGCCTAACATACTTTACTATAAATTCTCTCATATTAATACATTAAATAAAATGCAAGGTCTAAGTCTAGTTTTGACTGTAAGTCATGTATGCAACATAAAAAGAACTTCAAGTTATCACAAAGAAACTTAAGTATACACCAAAAAATAAAACAAAAGAAATTACGGAACTTTTGGTGAGAATAAAAAAAATGGCGGAAGAATAATGTTGGCAAAGTGTCAGAAATGACGGATGGAGCATCCGAAACTGAGTTGCGGAAGTAATTTTTTTTCTTTTTAATAATGTTTGTCTGTGTGTGTCAACACCTCAACGTTGTAAATCATTCGGCTACATGTTCAGAGTTTACCGAAAGCCTTCTTCCAATAATGTGCTAATTTTCTATTATTTATTCTTACTCTTATTCTTATTATTATTTTTTTTAATGATTTAAGGCGCGTCAACATCTACGGTTATTGGCGCCCGAAGCTTTTTTCAGTGCAATGCCGGCCGCTGGACAGTGTTCTCTCGTTACAGACAATACTGTCCATCACTGGGACAAGTGAGCTGTAAGAAGCTCCTAGGGAGAGAAAATCTAAGGGTCAGCAGCTGAATTCGAACCCGGGACCTCCGCGTGGGAGTCCAGTATGCTAACCTCATAGCTAATCCCTTCCCTCCTACTTATTATTATTATTATTATTATACTTATTATTATTTTATTTATTTTTTTTTTTGTTAAATTTCCAGCCGGAGCTAATAGAAGTTGACTTTGTTGCGCGAAGGTGGTGACGTAACACGGTGCCAGACTGGCTGAACCGTCCTCCTAGCCAATGGCATGATCGCGGCCGGTGTCGTGCACAATCGAGTGAATTGTTCGCTTGTCGCGTACACTCCTCACCCTACCTAGGAGCACCCTTCCACACAGGCTGGCTGCAGAGCCAACCAACCAATCTTCTTCCATGCTATTTCTCTCCATCCCTGAGTTCTGTTCTGTGCACGATGTTTGGGGGAGGGGGAGTCCATGAATGGGAAACTGGGTTGGAAGATACACGTATTTTCCATTCATTATTCTGATCAAGTTCGCCTACATGCTTTCTACCCTCTAAAGTGTAAGGACGAGAGAAAGAAAACCAAAAATAGGGCAATGAAATTAGGCTTTTCCACTGTTATGATAAAAATTTTCCCATTTAGTTTCTTACTCCATATCTGGCAAAAATTTCCTTAAAATCAATTAGAAAATTTTCCAACACATGTAGGTCGAGAGGGGGGCTCATTTGAACAGAATTTACATTTTCTGTTACCGAGCGCACAGAATCGTATTATTGTACCTTTTTATTTTGTTTTCTACAACTTTCAAGTCTTCTTAACAGATCTGTATCAATAAACAGTTGGTACTTTACATACATATCCTTACATACATATCGAATCCCGTGTGACTACACTTTATTAAAAAAAGTATTATGATTTTTTAAGTAATAAGAATGACTGCATACGCGGAATTCGTACTAGGGATCTCCCACTTACAAAACCACGCTCTTGACCACTAGACGAACATCCGCCCATCCCTGGCAAGATATTCTTACCGTAATCATAGCTCAAGAAGTCTTGCATTATAATGATGTGAGTATTGCTTTTATTTGGTGATAAAACCAATTTATCCTGATTCACCCACAACCATTACATTACACTACAGGTTTTAAAATCTTCAATTATTATTATTTTTTCACTTTGCGTCACAAATAACATTTTTTGCTGTCAGAGGACCAACCAAAACGTGTATTTCTGTTGGAAAATTAATATTGAAAACCGTTCACGAATAGATAAAATTGTAACTTTGATCTTAAATATCTCAACTATTATTAGGGATATCGAAACGAAATTAACGTCATTATTCACAGTTTTTTATGTAGTTTTCATAATCATTGTCAAAACCAGTGGTCCTTAATTATTGAACCTTTTTATTTTGTTTTCTACAACTTTCAAGTCTTCTTAACAGATCTGTATCAATAAACAGTTGGTACTTTACATACATATCCTTACATACATATCGAGGTATTAACCCTAATCGGGTTTTTGCCCGTAACTCCGCCAAAAATCAAGATACAGCATCGAGAGTGGAAAATTTGAAAACTAGACCAAAAAAAAACATATAGTTTACTTCGTACGTTTTTTCGAAATTCCGCTTTCCTAAAACGTTATTAGCGATTGGTGCGTTTTAAATGGATCACCCTGTATACTTTTTTAAAATTTAAAAATGTTGTGTCCAATGTTAATATCTGCCCCACTGGTGGGGTAGCATTGAACACAATATAAAATAGAAAGAAATGATATTACGAGTACTTTACTCTGAATCTACCTTCTATCAGTTATTTCTCTCACTACTACATTACTTTCTCTTTTAGACCACTGAAATCTAGTTCAATGACTCAGTTCGGGGATGTTGTACCCGAAGTGTGATGGGTTTAGGACAGGGGTCGGCAACCCGCGGCTCGCGAGCCGCATGCGGCTCTTTTATCCAAATTTTGTGGCTCTTCAGCCTGTCCAAAATATATTTTATATTTCAATTTTATTAAAAACAAATGAAAATTTCATTTATTAAAGTAAAGATATTTTTTTCAAAAAGAATTTCAAATGTGATAGGTTTGAAATTGAATAGAATTATATTAAAATACAGTACGTAATATATAGGACTGCCGCCAATAACATTCAAACACAGGTTTAGTTATTATTTATTTGTTTATTTACTTTGCAATATGTGAAAATAAATATATAAAACATTTAAATGTTATTGAATATCATAAAATAACAATTTGTGAATACAAATGATCTACAGAGTTTGTTTACACTATCATCCTTGCGGCTCTTGGTAAGATTTATTAAAATTATTTAAGAAGAAATGGCTCTCTACTTAAAATAGGTTGCCCAACCCTGGTTTAGGAAGTTTAGGAACAAAATATTCGGTTTGTTGCGCTTCTTAATGAAGTGGTTCGAACCACTTTCCCCTTCTCTGCGATTAAACCCAAAAAAAAAGTCCCAAACTTGCAGGTCGGTAGGGCGGCACATTTTAACTGTGGTGTTGAAATGTGTGCCCCCACCTCCTTCCATAAAAGAAAATATAACATTCAACACTTTTTGCTAGCAAATAGACTTTTGTAAATACTAGGTTTAATAATACGATTTCCAAATGGTAATAAGGACTAATAATATTTACACCTTGTCCACCACAATCTTCACCAATACCACTTCCAGTTTATTTGGGACATTTTGAGGAAGGAAAAATTTAATATTTTTAAATTTTGAGATGGAAAAAATGTATATTTGAATCTCAAGAATTCCAGCAAGGTAAAGAAAGCTTTATATTATTTTTTGTGTTCAGTTAGATCAGTTAAGCCTTCATTGTAAACAAATAAATATGTTTGACATTTGACATTACAGCTGGCGAGAGAAGTAAACATGCTTTGAAGGTTATAACCTCCCGCTGATAACAAAGTAACAATATTTAATTACTAAATATTATCTCTTCTTAACTGAATAACAAAAATAAGCGACATTTGTACAAATTACCAGTAATAAATCAATAGAGATTACAGTAGATTAGCTTTATTTGAAAAAAAAAGAAGATTGTACGTGTTTTACATCAAGTTTACAACAGTTAAAGCTAAAATAATAAATATCAGCATATCATAAACTTAGCGAGATTATCGAGTCAAAATAATTACAGTCTGATATCGATAGAAGTGTAATAATAAAGGTCGACATCCAAATTCAGTGGGGTGGGGGGGGGGGAATATGATAAAAATTCCCACAATCCTTTGAGACTGGCAAGGTTATATTAATGGGGTTATATGGAGCTAGTCGAGTGGGAGCAATGTTGACGTTTTACAGTGGAGTGTAGAAATGTCGTGCAGAAACGTCAGAAGCGTCCCTCCGCACCCACTAGAGCAAGGTAACACAAACAATCAGTAGTTGCACGCACATTTCTGGGATCAATATGTAAAATGGTGAGGGGGGAACAAAATAAGGCAAAATAATATATTTTATTATTTTAATGTTGTTCACACTGTTTAGTTGAGTGGAGGATTTGGAAAACTTGCCCTACTGAGTGTTTGTCGCTCTAGATCAGTACAACACAAATAATCCTAGGATTATAGGCTAAGAAAATAACAAAACAAGTGAAATATGTTGAAGATGAAAGTTAGGCTTCTTAAAAACCGAGCGGTTGCAGGCGAGGCTAGTAAAGATAATATACATAACAATGCACAGTATCAATGTACCACAGTATTCGGTTCTATTCACAGTCTAGGTCTTGGATTGTATTTAGTGATTGATAGAAACTCATAGTAAATTATGGTAGTTGCCTCAGTCAACCTAATTTGGTAGTTACCTGAAAAAAAAAAAATAGGCCTTACTTTACTTTTTCTTTACAATTAAAGATGATCCACCTAGAAAAAAGACTTAAAGTTCAAATAATTACAGGGTAGTTACAAATTTAATCAAATTCACTCCAGCATACAAAAAATGGGAAAGATATTGATTTTCTTTTACTCTAGGTCAGACTTCCTGTTTACAGAGAAAAATCAATTTCGATTAATGTTAGTTATTTTATTATTACATAATATATTGGTGGTGACATTGTCAATTGTTCTGAATGAGTAACTCAGAGGCAAATTTCCCGAGAACCTTCTCCCCAACACTGAACGTCACAAATACAGTATTTTTTAGGTGAAAGTAAATTAAAGTGATTAGATATTTGAGGGGAGGGTAAATAGTAGAATACGGTATTTGAATAAAATAGTTTTTTAAAAAAAACACTGGGGAAATATTGGAACGCTAAACTTGTGTTGGCTATACTGTCAGCATTAAACAGCAACATACTGGAAGTTGAAGTAGAATACGGTATTTGAATAAAATAGTTATTTAAAAAAAACACTGGGGAAATATTGGAACGCTAAACTTGTGTTGGCTATACTGTCAGCATTAAACAGCAACATACTGGAAGTTGAAGTAGAATACGGTATTTGAATAAAATAGTTTTTTAAAAAAAACACTGGGGAAATATTGGAACGCTAAACTTGTGTTGGCTATACTGTCAGCATTAAACAGCAACATACTGGAAGTTGAAGTAGAATACGGTATTTGAATAAAATAGTTATTTAAAAAAAACGGGAAATATTGGAACGCTAAACTTGCGTTGGCTAAACTGTCAGCATTAAACAGCAACATTCTGATAGTTGAAACTTACATATAGGTCGCAATTAATTTGCGTCTAACGAGAACTTCAAGCTGAAAGTTCCGAAGACAGAATTAGAATAACTTACTAGCGTGGTATTGGCAACACTGTCAACGCGATTTCCACTAAATTGGCTGGCTACCTCGCTACAGCTGAGTAGCACAGTAAGGAGAGTGGAACTTGTTGGAATTTTGGTTAAAGACAATTGATGCTGATGAGAGGGTTGGTTATTTGAGTTAAATTTGCTGAGTTGTTGTGCAACAAAGTTTAGCATCTTTACGAAGGTTGTAAGTTCTGTTAGGGAAAAGTATCTTTCGTGTTGGGTCTTACGTTCAATTCACATTCCAGAGTATGAATTTGTATAAATTGCATCAAAAAGTTTCGGGTGGGATCACTTTCTAGGCCTGTCATTTCCTCGTGCATCAACAATGAAACCTGGTCAATGAGCAAAAACTTAGATTACTCTGATCATAGCAAGCTCTTTTGGACATGCAATTCTAATCTTTTTTTGCTTTAAATTTGCTTTGTTTAAATTTTCCAGAAATGGTCGTTTTGTGGTTTTCTAAATTTATTACCATTTTAATAATGACTTTTCGAGTATATGAAAATCCCAGTTCGAAAATGAAAAAATTTGCAAAAAGTTCTGATTGGAAGCTCATGAATGATATCATGGTAAAGTAACTTCACTTTGTGGTGTTCGTTTCTTTAACCTGCCGTGCCAGCTGGTAAGAGACTAAGTTTACTAAGTTTAAGCACAATACTCTTAACTATCCTTTAATACCTAGAACACTTTTCCAGGACTTTTTTCCTGTTCTGCCCAAAGCGCCAAGAAGATAGCACGATATAAGAGTTGTTCTTCGCACGTTCGCCCTGGGTAATGCCAAGATTCTGAACCAGTATAAACGGAGGTGGATGCTCTCGCTATTCTGGGCCAATTGATCAGCAACTTCATTACAATGACCCGGTATCCATTCAAGAACTATCTTATTGCGCGGGGAAAGCTG
Source organism: Rhodnius prolixus (assembly GCF_049639745.1). Taxonomy (NCBI): domain Eukaryota; kingdom Metazoa; phylum Arthropoda; class Insecta; order Hemiptera; family Reduviidae; genus Rhodnius; species Rhodnius prolixus. The sequence goes on along the minus strand of NW_027411603.1, from coordinate 4,102,248 downwards.
TCTTAGGTTACTCTTTGCAGTTCCAAACAAGGAAGATGGTGGTTTCTACCTAGCTACTACCGCATGGATGTCCAAGAAAATGAGAATCTCCTTTATATCTAAGGCCCCTTCTTAGGTTCTCCTCAGCGCTGGTTTTAATATTATAGATTTCGGCTGGGATTATCTGCCAAGGGGGCTTCCAAAGAAGGTCTTTGACTCTTCACCGGCTCCAGAGCAATCTTCGGATCTATCTGTAAACCAATGGATCTCCTCGGTTCATGAACGATCCAGTCAGGTTTCAAAGCTATATTTTGATCCATAATCATCTTTAATCGTTGTATTCTGCAGATGGCACAAAATATGACCTAATTTAACCGGAAAAGATGTAGGCTAAAACATCTGATCTAACATCATTTTTAAATCTACTTTTCAAACTAAATACTCTGTCTTCTCCATTTGCAGAGCTAGATGGCGTGACAACCGCACCATCTTCAACACACCAAATCCACGTCTGATGAACGTATCGCTGTTGCGAGAAAGTAAGCCGCCGGGAGAACGTCGTGGTAGTAAAGGTAGTAACACCAGGGTGCCAAGCAGACAGCCCAGTCTGGCCTCATTACGTCCTCAATCACCCGCAGGACAATCTCAAGGTAAACGTCTTTTTGTTTTTTAAGGGCTAGTAAGTAATGTAGCTTTTCAGTCTGAGATCATTCTTCTATTAGTTTAGATAATGTTGATAAACATTTACTAATCTATCTAGAAATAGAACTGGCTATTACTCTATTCGATTCTTTTAGTATTTTAAAAGTTTATTATAACTTCCTTCCTCTTCTACATAGTAAAAATCTTTACTAGCAGATGTGTGGCTATTAATACTCTTGTACGATTAATCTTGGAATTTCCGTTTTAAAGGGAATTACGCTCATAACCGGAAAATTGCTTATAATCGGCTTAAAACTGTAAATTCAAGGGATTTCCTTAATTAGATCACTTGGTAAATGGAAAGCAAATCCGAGTTCTGTAGTGAAGTTCTGGAAAAAAAAAAAAAGAACAAAAAAGATGAGTACCGGCGATTCTGGCCGATTTATCCCTTCTTTGCTGAATCGCCTAAAAAGAAAACCTCAAACCTCTCCAATGCCTCAAAACCGCTGACAGGCTATGTAATATTTCCAATTCTTGAAGATTAAATGCTCAAAACAAAATGAACATTCCTGAAAGCTAAACGAACATAAAAGACATGCCGAAGAACTAAGTAAATAAAAAAGGATTTGGGGCCCGATTCCCAATTCATCGTCCACCATCTCTGTCCATACCTGGTATCCAGATCTGCTGAACATCTTTGTAGAATGAAGACTTCATTCAGTCTTCTGGAACCTTGGGAGACTAATGTAAATTAAATACAAGAATTGGCAAGAGGTAAAATTAATTGCTACACTTCAAAAAAAAGAAAATCTTTATAAGTTTTATTCTGTTCTGTCAATTTCAATTTGAAAAAATGTAGTATTTAGAAATAGTAAAAATCTGTACAATTCAAATGTAATAATAATCATTAATATGTATAAATTTTTGTGTATATATTATATATAATCTAGGAAAAAAAAAAAAAGAAATCTAGTTAAAAAAAAAAATCATGGAATTTTGGGATTTGTTTTTTTTTTCTTGGGTGGGATTGCGTAGGCTCCAGAATATCTTCTAAGGGGTCGTTGAGGGGTTCTCATAGCAGTACCGGGTCTGCCAGGTCGCCGACAGCGCAACAGACTCCGCATCAGACACCGCAACATCAAACCACCACCACCAACCCGCCGGATGTACAGACGCAGCCTAATTGTATGTAAACACCTCAACCAAAACAAACAAAAAACAAACACACAAATGCATTCCAAAGAAACCAATAAATTATGTTATTTTATTATTTTATTTTTTGTTCAATATAATTTATTGATTAAACGGTAAAGATTATTTGAGTAACAAAATGGATGTTTGCATATTTTTTATTATTTTTATTTAGATTTTGTTTTTTAAATTGCTCAAGCTTAGCTACACATTGTGATTCTTTGTTGCCATGGTTACAATATAAAACAGCTGATCATATTTTCACTGATCATAATTTTGGTTAAAAACCAGGACTGTTTACTTCGAAAAAAAAACGCAAGATTTTGAGTGGATGAAAAAAGTGTTGATTTTAGGATTATACCAAAATCCATTTACCTGGACTTGGCAAGTTACTCTTCGGGACAAGATGGAAAAATAATTCATCCACTTATCACCTAGATTTAAAATCCAAAAAAGAAAATTGGCAATTCTCCATAGTCAATAAGTTGTTTTATTGTTTGCAAATACTTAACAGCTAACGACTAGCCGTGTTGTTGGACGGTGTTTACTGTACGAGAGAGAACGCTGTCCGGAGGCCGGCAGTGCTAGACACTAAAATGCTGCGGGCGTCCCAAATGATGTTGATGCGCCTAAAAGAAAAATAATAATAAAGGCTAAAAATCTTACAAATTATCTTTTAAATCCTGAACAAGAACTAGAACATCAAGACCTGAACGGAAGATTGGTAAAATCAAAAAATGGGGTAAAAAAGATGATCTCAGAATAAAGCACAAACGAAGTACAACAATTTAAGACGAGCTATTGAAAAGAAGATTTAGATTCGACAATGGGTGCGTTCCACTTGGCGACCGCGGTCGTTGTGGTCGTGGCGAAAACGTCACTAATGACGTCACTATTTTCGCCCACACAACGACCACAACGCCCCACCTTAAAAGCTGGGTCGAAGTGGGCGTTCAGAGTTGGCGCAATTTTTAAAACAAAATATGGCGACCGAAAAAATTATCTCATGTAAATGAAAGTATTATCTCATGCCAAATAATAGAATGTGTTTCTCGAAAGTCTACAAAAAATAAATAAATAAATAATTACTTATCCCTTTACACACTAAATCACTGAATAACACAAAATCATTTACCTGAAATAACTTTTAAATTCTTCATCTGAATAAAGATCAATTACACTGATAGCTAATAATACGTGGCCTAAGTTTTCGCTTTTTATCATTGCGATTTTGTAAAATTGCATTCCACTCTTCATCGGAACTAGATAAAGAACTTTCTAAAGCATTATTAATAAATATCCAACTGTTGCCACAAAAGACACTTTAATTTTATTTAAACGTAAATTTTATAAATACTCAAAAATGTAATATAAAAAATTGAATTATATATGTTTTTTTAATATAAGTCAACTTTACCAATAATTAATAAAGTTTATTATAACTGCTTATAAACGGGGTTTAAATTAAAAAATAACTTCTTCAAGCTTCTGACTTATTTTCGAGGCCGCCATATGTAATGTTTACGCCCACAGTCCGTTCCACTTGGGTTTTCGATCGCAACGCCCACAAGCAAGTGGAACGGGCAAAATCGCGGTCGTGAGCGTGGTCGTTGTGGTCGCCAAGTGGAACGCACCCAATGTAAATTGAAAGAAGAATGAAAGACCTAGGATACAAACTGGCAAGAAATTCAAGTAGTACCTAACCTGAACCGTGGAAACCTTCAAATAATTAGGAGTTAACTTTGTATAACTACATTGTAGTTAGACAACAAAGAAGCGCTTTGTCAAAACTAAGCTTTAAAGCTTTATTTGTGCTCAGTTAGGATAGCTTAATATTTTGGCCTTAAAAATATTAGCCCATGTTTTTGTTTTCACTTTTATTTGGATTCTTGGCTGAATATCAGATATTGTTTAAAACCAAAAATGTTCATGTTCATCAGCTGATTTGACTGGATAACCTTTTCATACTATCATGGATCACGCCTTATCATTGAACAGATGTTTCCAGTGTGGATAGCAATGTTTAGTAAAGCACCTGTTGTTTGTGTGATTAGTTAATGTATCCGGAATCCTTCACTCCTATTTTCCCCTGGCTTGGACGAAAGTCGAATTCGACCATCTATAATCTTAAATAAGAACTATGATTTTTTTTTTTTTTTTCCAAGTCTGGTTTTCAAGATGAAAAGTTTTCGACGTTTTAGCGAATAAAGGAGTTTGTACCACAAATCTCGCACATTTTCCCCTTTAGAAAAAACGTTTTTTATTGGAGGGAGTGTAGGAGAATTTTCCTGATGAAAGGGATTTTCTTTTGGTAATTCACGTGTTTCTTTGACGAAAATTTTTATCCTTAGCAGGGCAATCAATGAAAGATGTACAGTAGATTCTGCACCCTGGATGGTATTTAAAATGACAACCCTTTTTATTTTATGTAGAGCAAATTGGCTTCAACCCATTACTTTGATAGCTGACGTAGTTTCTGTTGTAGCGTGATAGGCACATGTCTCACTTCACCTTAAAGAAGCGACTATAAAAAGCAATCTCTTCTAAAGATTAGAATCTTGAAAAGAAGAATGCTTAAAAGAAACTTAACGAAATTCATATTCACATGTTTCTTGTGGTCTGCATTTAAGAAATTGATAGCACCCATCTTGCCCAAAATCTTGCTCCTACTAATTATTGAGATGAAAATATTTATTGCACTCTTTCATCGAAACAATGAATAAGACTTATTGTAGACAGCGGACAGTATCATCTTTAAAATAATTAACTCATTTCTTTGATGGGCACTCTGATCGAATGACCGACCCACTTGCTATCTTTTTTTTTTTATATTATATCTTGGTGCCTGCATTGATGCTGAACCTGCATAGAGTGATTGGACTCGCCCAACGGTGGATACTCTAAAAGACTCCTGTCCAAATGGGTCCATATTTTTGGTAGTAGGAGATCTAACTCTAAATACCTAAGTACCTTCCTATCTCTTCGTGACCTCTTGGAGTCACGGAAATGATGAGTGCCATTCGGGCATAGATAGAGCGGTTTTTCCACTCTTTTAACTTCCATAAGTTTTGCACATTTAACGTTATTTGGGAATTTTGTAAATAATTGTTACATAATATGCGCTTACATTTAACTTTTTGTTCGTGTACATTTAGAGTATTCCTCTGAACTGCTCACTGACCTTTAACCGTTATACGTTCACACCTGTACTGTTTATGGAAACGTTGATTTAATTAATGTTACCTGATGCAAAAAAGCTATGGTTGTGTTTCACAAAATTCATGTTGAATTATGGTTTTTGTTTTTTTAACAAGAAAACCTGTTTAATGTGAATCGTTTGTTTTGTATTGTTTGTTAGCCACCTCATTTTTTACATTTCTGTGCTATTCCAGGTATACACTTATAAAAATAAGGCACCACGGTAGCCGAGCGGTTATAGGCTAGACCCGCAAAGCTAAGATGTATTGCGGTACTAGTCTAGGCCTTGCATTTTATTTAATGGTTAATACGAGGAATTTATAGTAAAGTATGTTAGGCGGTTATAGGCTAGACCCGCAAAGCTAAGATGTATTGCGGTACTAGTCTAGGCCTTGCACTTTATTTAATGTATTAATATGAGGAATTTATAGTAAAGTATGTTTGCTAGTCACCTCCGTCCACTACACCTAATTTGGTAGTTGGACGTAAAAATGTGATGTCCAGTCTGCAGTTCAGGTCTCGTTTCCCTTTAAACGTTTTACTTTTAATCTCTGATTCGCAATTTTCTTTTTCTTTTTTTTTTCAATGAATGTCAAAAAAGTATGTGATCGCTGTGACAACCAGTGTCAAATGCCGAAACACCGTCAACGGAAATTTGAGTGTTGACTGATACATTTTCATCTTTTTCGAGTATACTTTTAAACGTTGCTAGTACCTTCTAAGATATTGAATTTAAACTGTTTTTTTCATCATTGAAAACGTTTTTTTGAATTGTATGAAAGGTCTTAAAATAACATTAGGTGAACCTTCTCTTGATTGTTATTTGCAGCAAACTATTGGTTAAATTGTACTGTCTCCAACAATAATTATTATAAAGTCACAATTTCAAGAAAGTGTTCTCTGTCCGTGGCTTCCATTCTCAACTAAAGGACATATATATTCAGAATATGCTTGTAGTATAACTTGAACGAACTGACGAGATAATTTAAAAATAATCTAGCAAAACTCTGAATTCCACAGAAATTTCACTCGCCAAACTGTAGCCCATGGAGGGGGGCTACTCAAGATTAAACTCAAATTTTTTGTTTTAAAATTTCTTGACAACTATATTATGTGCCTTGGATGGTGAAACATAGAAAGTATTGCAAAAGTAGAAACTTATTTAAGATTACTTCAGCTTCAATCTACATTTATAACATTTTGCTGTAGGGATTAAAATTATTTATTAGTTATTAAACTGATTAATTTACCATTTTTTTTATTTAGATCTAGCCGTATTACTGTGTAGTGACTTTAGATCAGTTTGCATGCTAGATTCTGATTGCTTCTTAACTTAGTGTACCTTAAAGATACAAGAAACCTTTAAGTATTGAAATCAAAAAATTTAGTGTTGAATTAATGTCGAAAAATTTAGCATTAGAATACCTTTCGATTTGTTTAGTACATTTTTTTTTTCTGCAATCTCTAAATAAGAGGCACATTGTTTACCTAATTTATTGAAGAAAATTAAAATTTCAATTATTAATTAATTTAATCACTCATTTTTACATTAATTATACAAAACAATGTAATAGATTTCAGTATTAATTAGTACAATTTAAAAAATAAGTTAACAATACATTTTATAAATTATACGTACACAATTTTTTTGGCAACACTGCTCTGCAACCCAAGAGAAACCTTCTTTTATACTTCTCTGTTAGCATTAGTGATGGGCAGAACGAGTCCGCGTTTGGAGTCGTTGGATTTGAATCGGTTCCAGGGTTGGAATCGATTCCAACAACTCGTTCACTGATTCCAGTCTGTACTTACCCTATGCATTAGTACAAATGTCACGCATTGTAATTAAATAAATCATTAAAAGTTAGCTTTTCCAGTTAATAACAAAACTATATTTCTTTAACACACATTAAGTAGTTCCCTAATTTCCAATTGATCTGATAAATATAAAATTAACAACGTAACCAAATATTAACAAAAATAGGCTAGTCAAATATAAAAATTAAAGCAACTGCAGTTTTGTCGTTATCTAGCTTGACCACCGGAGTTAACTTGATTCAAGAAGAAAAACGCAAATGGGTAGGAAATTATTCCCATAAAAAAAAAATTATAACCCTTCAAACAAAATGATTATTACTCATAAAGAAAGAAATATTTATTTACTATGAATTGAATATCAAGCTTTTAAAATAGCTTATTATTTTACAAAAAGAAAAAGCTGTGTGCCAAATCTTTAACTTAGCGGCTGGACGCTCTTTCTCTTATCTTCATTGGCGAAAGTTAAATCGTGTACATGTCATGACGACGATCAAAGTAATACTGAGCTAAAAAATAGTATTACCTAACTGGTTTACTTACTGCTGTATCCCTCCCACTCTATCACCTATTTCACAAACATTCGTCGATTGGAAGTAGGTTTTAGTTAAATATTTGTTTCATTTGAAAACAAAAAACATTATAACGCTTTCTCAAGATGTTTTTAAGTTTTAAAAATTTGTTTTTGTCCATTACTCTTGTAAAATACGAAGAATTTCAAATAAAATATAATGTACAAACACAAATGATCTAGAATGCAGGTGGAGTCAGTCGTCGTTGTCATGGTGATGGAACCGTTTAACGACTCCGGTTCCTGCTCCAGCATTTTCTATTGGCTAGATTCAGTGAACGAAAAAATGGAACGAGTCCGGTTTCAAAAGGATTTAAATCACTCCGGATTTGACTCCACCAATTCCAGTGGATTTAACCAATGAAATTGCTGGTGTTGGGCCGGAGTCGTTAAACGGTTCCATCACCATGGCAACGACGACTGACTCCACCTGCACTCTAGATCATTCTGTGTTTGTATATTATATTTTATTCGAAATTCTTCGTATATTATAAGAGTAATGGACAAAAACAAATTTTTAAAAATTAAAAACATCTTGAGAAAGCGTTATAATGTTTTTTGTTTTCAAATGAAACGAATATTAAACTAAAACCTACTTCCAATCGACGAATGTTTGTGAAGTAGGTAATAGAGTGGGAGGGATACAGCAGTAAGTAATCCAGTTAGGTAATACTATTTTTTAGCTCAGTATTACTTTGATCGTCGTATTAAGATGTACACGATTTAACTTTCGCCAATGAAGATAAAAGAAAGAGCGTCCAGCCGCTAAGTTAAAGATTAAGCACACAGTATTTTCTATATGTAAAATAAAATATTAAATAATAAGTAAAGTAACTACAGCATTGCTTTTTAATTAATGAGATGGGTGTGCCTGGTGTTTCTTTGCAAGGTTCGCTATATTGGGTACGAAATTATTTTTCCTTCGACTCCCTGTCTTAGATCGACCCCTACTTTTGTTTAGAAATTAACAAAATAATAAAATGAATATTATTTTAGAATTGATATTCTAAAAAAACCTTCGAACTTATTTTATTCTTCAAGCATCAGTATTTTAAGCTCGCCAGGTTTTGTATTTTGGTGTGGATTCCTCTTACAAGTTGGAATGTGTCAGTGAACTTCTACATAGTAGCCTTAAGTCAGTTTTATTTTAGTGTAAACGACTACAGTATTAATTATTTTCATTTTAATTTGCCTCAATTTTTTGGGGGCGGGGCGGAATCACTTTTTTTTAAAATAGGGATTTGAATCAACTCGTTCCACCATCGGACTCGTTCCAGTGGAACGAGTCCGCTCTAATAGCCCATCACTAGTTAGCATCGCCGTTCGCGGTCTTATACCTGACCGTAGTAAATAATAATTTCCAGCTAATTCTCCTAAAGTAAATCAATTGCATAAAACTAGTAAATAATTTACTTAAAACTATAAATTAAAACTGTCCGGTAGGACAGTTGTATAAGGGTTGATCGTCAAAAACTGCACGAAAAAGCGTAACGTTGAAAAACACCCAACTTTGACAATTTTTTTCTCTTTTTCTATAAAAGATAAAATTCCCAAATTTTCTTTAAAATATAGGGCAAACCCTCCTTTATAACTGTAATTTTTTTGCAACCCCCCAGACCTAATAGATTTTGAGAAAAAAGTGGCCGAAAATGAGCAAAAACGGCATTTTAAGAAATTGTTGTTGTTCTTCTTCTTCTTCTTGTTGTTGTTGTTACCTTTTTTGTAAACTACGTAGCGCCTAAACGCGAGAACCGATTTTCATGAATGAGGTGACATTCGATTCGGAATTTTATGTAGATGTGCCTTTTGGGGGTCTCGACGCTGTACACCGAATGGGAGAGGAGTTAGCCCCCTTTATGTAAGGCCCCCTTCAAAATTATTATTACTAATTACTCTGTAAATCTTAGCCCGATTTTGATAAAATTTGGTAGGATGATAGAGTTAGGGCTCCCCTACGTAACATTAAAGCGGCGATCTGCTCTTACACTAGTTAAGGGGAAGTATAGCAATCGTTTCAAATTATCGACAAGTGAACTGATTTTCATGAATGAAGTGTCATTCGAATCGAAATTTTGTATAGATTTGCACTTTAAAAGTCTCGTCGCTATGCCTCATATGGAGGGGAGTTTGCCCCACCCAAGTAAGGCCGTTTCTAAAACTATTATTACCAATATTTCTATAACGCTTTGTCCGATTTTGATAAAATTTAGCACGAAGAAGTGATTAAAGCTCCTCTATATGGCTGTGAAGTGCCATCATGCTCTTACACCTACTAAGAGGAAGTACTGCAATCGTTAAAATTATCAATGGGTGAACCTATTTACATTAATGAATTGTCGTTCGATTAAAAATCTTTGCCTCTTTGCCTTTTATGGAGAAGTACTGTAATCGCCCGTTTATTTTTCTTACTTCTCTTAAAAGGAAGGTCTGAAATCGCAGTTTAAATTTGCTTTTTACGTACAAATACCTTCCTATTTTATATAAAAAGGCTTTCTCAAAAAAATTGTTATTGAGGATGGTTTGGGGACCGCAACTATAATCATTCTTTAAAAGATCTCTCCAGTGGTAGTTACGGTTCCTACTTAACACCTTATCAGGTTATAATGATAGAATTGCTTATTCCAAATTTAAAAAAAACAGTAAAGCAGATATGTAACTTAGCAAAATAGACAAAAATGAAAATCTATCCAAAAGGTACAAAAATCTCCTTAACAAAAACTTACAGTTTAAAAAGTTAAGTATAAGGGTTGATTAAACGCCAAAAGGTACACAAATCAGCAAGTACCCAACATTTCATTCAAGCTTAGTTGATATAATTTAAGTAATTTTGCTGCATTAACTTTTCCTTCACATTTTTTAGAATTTATTAGATGTCACATACCCTTATGCTGGCCATTTTCATCTACAAAATATTTGTTCAAGTAGCACACCATTTAACTTAGATTGACTGTAATATCTATTTATCTATAATAATCAAACTATTAATCACTGGTGAAAAAGAAAACGTTATAAAAAATAAAAAAATATGAGGCTAAAAAATTCATAAACTTTTTTAAAAATTGCTTACACCAACATACATCAATGATTTTATTTATTTTTATTTTTAAATAAAAATCGTCGGTTTAAGTTCATTCTGCGATTAAAGTAATTGTTATTTTATGAAGTAGTCAATCTGGCTTTATCGCAAATAATATAGTTTCCTTCAATTACATTCTCCATCTAGGTGTTCTTCCCACAATGTTGTGTATATGTAATATAAAATAAATAAGATATGCATATATTTAGGACAGCTAATTATTCCAGTATTTTACCATAAGTAAAATTAGGGGAACTAAATTAAATTACAATTGAGAAATGAATAAATAATGTTGAATAATCTACTTGTTATTAACTGTGTGTTATTTGTGCTCACGAATATTTCGGTAAGACGAATTCAAGACTGAAATATTGCTTTAAATCCTCCGTGATTCAAATTTAAACAGTAGCCGACTCTAAATTTGTCTTTTTCTAATTTAACATGCATGTATATGTGACAACTTCAGAATCAGAAGAATAATTTGGAATAGAGTTAAAATAAAGTACCTATTTATACGAAGATATAATATACATTTTATCACAATTATAACTATTATGAATGAACTGGCCAGCATAAGGGTATGTGACATCTAATAAATTCTAAAAAATGTGAAGGAAAAGTTAATGCAGCAAAATTACTTAAATTATATCAACTAAGCTTGAATGAAATGTTGGGTACTTGCTGATTTGTGTACCTTTTGGCGTTTAATCAACCCTTATACTTAACTTTTTAAACTGTAAGTTTTTGTTAAGGAGATAGTGTAATAGTGACAACTAACCAACAGCAAGATTACGTACCACTACCATTTTTAGGAAACAAATTGTAAGTACTATTGAATAATCTAAAGATCTCTCAATTCAATAACTTACCTTACATTCAGCAAATAGCTTTTTCGTGTTAGTTACAAGAGTTTACTAAATAATATGAAATGATTGCAGAAAAAAACATAAATTTAAAATTGAATCCTTTGAAAGGATGTGTTTTTTAATTCTTGCACTATAAATTCTTCTAAATTTCTAAATCCATGATTTTCAGCTTACTTTAGATTATACCAAAGAAATGTGCCATTGTTTCTGTTTCAAAAATATTGCTTTCTTAATTTCAATATTCTTAGTTTTTATTGATTTGAATGTATATAATTTGTAATTGCTGAAATATTTTTGAACGATTCATATTTATTATGTAAGTATATCGTATTAAGAACGGGTGGAAATGGATTTCTCTCTTGAAATACCATTTCTTTGAATTGTAAGCTGGTCAGCTGATAATTATTAATTCAAAGTGATTTTGTCGCAGCGAAATTTGGCCGATTGTAAGATCTATAACGTACATTTTGATCCAATCTATTTATTACAAAATCAATCTTATTCATTGCAATTAATCTTTTAAGTAATTTTGAAACTTTTAAGGACCATCCTGCCAATAAGTGATTCCTTTTCTATGCCGCAATCACACTGTTGTTTCCTCTGCCACTAATTACTACGTATTTGACTAAAATTTGCTCTTAATTATCCAATCATTAGAGAGCAAGAGAGCTAAGTGACGTAGTCCACTCTCTCTAGAGAGGCAGTATTGATGTTACAACTAAATTTTCAAAATTATAATCATGAATCTAGCTGTTGTAATCAACAATTACTCATAACCGAGGAGGCATCATTATTATGCTTTATACACTGGGCCAAAAAAAGTCTGTGAACACTAACCTAAATTTTATTACTTTTATCATTTATCTTATTAGAAACTTCTTTTATTTTCAAATGAAATATACTATTCGATAGAGAGAAACCAGAGTTTTTCATTTTATATTCAATCTTTTATTTTTGTTCAGCAGGAATATCACAATTAAATGTTTAACAAAACAACACCCCAAACGAATGCAAAAAAAGTCTGTGAACAGCTGTATAAATATGTAAAAACATTAAGATAACAAACAGAAAAACGATTGAATAAAGTTTCAAAGTTCTCTATTGTATTGTAGAAACCACTACAGTCAGTTTTGTGAATAAATAATCTAATTAGTACATATTTAACCACTAATATGGAAGTTCCCAGACCAATTCGAGAACTTATTGTGACGTTGCGAAATGAAAGAAAAAGTATTCGAGAAATAGGGAAGATAGTTCAAAAAAACCCTTCAACGGTGCATAATATAATTAAAAAGTACGGAAATGTGATTAGTAGGCCACGCAGTGGACGGCCACCAAAACTTAATTCCTTCCATAAACGGCAAATTCTGAAGTCTGTTCGAGAAGAACCCAGGACAAGCGCTCAAAAATCAGTCAAGAATTATCAAGGGATTATGTGTAAGCGTAACACCACAGACAATTAGAAATAAATTACATGAATACGATTATTGCGGTCGAGTCCCGAGGAAAAAACCTTTAATCAATAAAATAAATAGTAACCGCCGATTGGATTTCGCGAAAGAATATGTTTCTAAGCTTTCTAGTTTCTGGGAAACCGTAATCTTTTCAGATGAGTCGAAATTCAATGTATGTGGGTCTGATTGACGACAAAAAGTGTGGCGAAAAAGAAATGAAGCTATGAAAATGAAAAATATGAAGCCTACTTTTAAGCATGGGGGAGGCAACATTCTGGTGTGGGGTGCATGAGTGCTAAAGGAGTGGGCAAGTTAGATCTAATTAATGGTATGATGGACCAATATGTGTATGTGGATATATTAAGACGCAATTTAAAAGAAAATTCAAAAAAATTAGGGTTGGAGGGAACGTTTGTCTTCCAACAAGACAATGACCCGAAACATACCGCACTAAAAACTCGGGAATGGCTTTTAAATAATACACTCTGGCGCCTAAACACCCCTCCACAAATGCCAGACCTTAACCCAATAGAACATTTGTGGGATGAAATCAGCCGCGAAATAAATAAACGAGGAATAAGAAACCGTGAACAACTAAAAAACGCTATTTTAGAAGAGTGGGATAAAATTCCAACATTGACGACCACAAAATTATTAGGATCGATGAAAGCTCGCTTGTTGGAAGTGATTAGGAACATAGGAGGTCCTACAAGTTTTTAAAATTTATAATTCACGTACAATGTGTAAGAATGATTTATTTCTGCAAAGTGTTCACAGACTTTTTTTGCATTCGTTTGGGGTGTTGTTTTGTTAAACATTTAATTGTGATATTCCTGTTGAACAAAAATAAAAGATTGAATATAAAATGAAAAATTCTGGTTTCTCTCTATCGAATAGTATATTTCATTTGAAAATAAAAGAAGTTTCTAATAAGATAATAATAAAAGTAATAAAATTTAGGTTAGTGTTCACAGACTTTTTTTGCATTCGTTTGGGGTGTTGTTTTGTTAAACATTTAATTGTGATATTCCTGTTGAACAAAAATAAAAGATTGAATATAAAATGAAAAACTCTGGTTTCTCTCTATCGAATAGTATATTTCATTTGAAAATAAAAGAAGTTTCTAATAAGATAATAATAAAAGTAATAAAATTTAGGTTAGTGTTCACAGACTTTTTTGGCCCAGTGTACATAACCTTCAGGATTTGAAGGCAAACTTAGGAGAGCCGATTTTAAAATCCTGGCATGTTCTTGTGCCGAAGAGATCTCTCTGCACCAGCTACGGGGAAATTTCTTTGCCCTCATTGAACCTTTTTTTTTATCCTGATTTTCAAAATTCAACCACAATAACATGAAAAATTTTTTTGCTTACAAAATAAACTTTTTTTAAAAAAAAGAAGCAGATTGCATGAAATTTTATTAAATAAACGCTTCTGTCTTTACAGAAATTAAAAATATTATATTTCTTTTTGTTTAAATTTGTGGAATCAAATTGCAACCTTTTTTTTTATATATAACCTTCCACTTATTAATCTATTTTGTATAAATGTTTCAGCTGTAGCTTAATGAAGACTGTCAGCTGGGAAAAAAATACTCAAGTCCGTCGTCTATACTTCGCAGCTGCTTTTATAAGTTATCTTCTTTTTTGGTTTTCTTTGTTAAAAAAAAAATATAAATACAAGTTTAAGAAAAAACTGAAGCGTTCGGGACCAGCCTTCTAAGAAAGAAAAAAGATGAAATTATAAATAAAAAGATCTTTGAAATTCGCACAATTTTTGTTTTGTTTTTGTATTAAATAGCACAGATCTCATCTACTATTTATAAATAATAAAAAAATTTATAGTTACTTATAAATATATATCCTCTTTAAACTTTATAGCTTTAAACGAGCTGTGCATATTATGTGTTTTATTTATTCTAAATTAATTTTAAGTTTCACTTTTTAAAAGATTTTTCCACGCCTTAATAAAACAAAACAAAGAAACTTTCTTTTAATATTATAGTTCTTAATCTCTAAGAGATAAAATTTTATAAATAAATTTATGTAGTTGAACATAATGTTTCAAACTTTTTAGATTTAAATTTATATGGTTTCACAATTTCCATTTTTTATATAATCACACTTGAATAGATTATAAAATACGTACTATATATATATATCTCCTAAATTTAGTGGGGGCGGGAGCATTGTTTACTTCTTTAAGCTATTCCTTAGAATATTTAAAGATGTATTAGTGAAAAAAAATATCTATATATCTTATAATAGGCTAAATAATTTTATGACGTGTTTCAGAAAATGCACAATCATTTTTTTTTCTCCTTTTTAAATATTAAAGCACAATTAATGTTAAGGATTTGATGCTGTAAGTTTTCATTATAATTTATTAACTTCTAAAAAAAAAAAAAAAAAAGCTTCATAGAGCGAACAAAGAATATTATATTAGAGAATTTTTTAACAAATAAACAATAAAGTCAATTTGATGTACTTAACGATATAATATAAGGAATCAATATAAAAAAAAAATGTTTGTAGCCTAAAAAAAAAACTTTGCGAGCTTTAAAATGATGGATGTTGCCGCCATCTATTGGGTATAACTGGGGGGAGCTTTGGGGCTTTCAAAAAAAAAAAGAAAAAAGTGTTCTTAAACGATGGGAGTATAAAAACGCCGATGTTGGTCCAAAAACCTTTTTTAGCCAGCAATGCCACATTAAAATCGCAGAATCTAGTTCTGATGAGTGCAGCCTCCTAGCCATTGAGCAGTTCAGTTCCACTTTCTGTTGTTTGAATGGATTTTTTAAAGGCTCTCCGAGAGATTCCTTAAGCCCCAGCCTTCTCATTTTTCTCAGCATCCCTAAGGGGTGCATGCAGGCTTGCTGCTGCTTCTCTTGTTTGTCTTCTCCCCACCCAGGATGCTGTTCCTTCTTTCCTCTTTCTTGGGCTCCACACTCTAGGGAGCACCCTTCTTGACCAAAAAAGCTGGTGCCATCATCATCATCATCATTATCACCACGATTTATAGGTTCTTCTTAAAAGTAGCTCTTTTAAATTCCATATTCACTGTTACTGGTCAGAATTTTCTCGATTCACAATGATGACGAGATCCATGGATTAGCTTTTTCTAGCCTGCAGTTGGAGTACAAAAAAAAAAACATCTGCAGAAATGGGGAAAAAAAAGGTTGCCAAGTATCTGAGACTTTTGAGTGTTTTTCTCTTTTTAAAAGCAATCTTTTTGCAAGATACTCATTTTCGCCTTTATTTGGAAAGTGTTCTTGTCCTTAAAAACTCTTACCTTATTTCTCTAATAAATAAAATCGCATTTCTAGCCCAGAATTCTCATCTTCTGGCTTATTTTGAAATTTCAAAATTTCTAAGAATTGAAACCGGTCAGTTATAAACATCAAGAGTCGACAAAAAGCGCTTTTTATTGCTTTTTTTTTTTTGTTCCAGCACAAAATCTCAAGAATTGATGAACAATCAGCAGCGCAGAAGTTGTGCAGGTTGATTAATTTTGATTACCACTTATCGCTTTAAATTCACAAAGTAAGAACTGAAAACGTGACGTGTATTTCAGTTTATGTCTACTCTTCCCAGTTATACCGTATTTTATTTTAATAGATTTTATTTACATTTTTTTTTAGGGATATGAAAAAAATAATAATAGTACAAATTAAATAAAAAATATAAACTTTTTTTTCGTTTTATCCTACTGGCTGGTTCCTACTGCCTGTTTTTAAATTTCTTTATTTTTTAATTAAAAAAATTCTTTGAGCTTCAAGATTATTTAAAATTAATAACCAGTCAAAATATATAATTTCAGGGGGGGGGGGAATTAATTTAATTTACCCCAAAAAAAATGAAGTAAAATTAATACGTCATACACTTAAATGAATTAATAAATAGTAATCTTAATTTAAATATATATATATATTATACGTATAAAATATATATGTTATAATCGCCCAGAATTTGTTAAAGCACCTTACAAAAATATTTTAAAAAAATAAAAAAAATTAATAGCAACAATAAATTATTATAATACAATAATATAAATCTTAATTACATAATTAATTATATAAATTAAATAAAAGCAGAAATGAAAATTAATTCAACAGCTTAGCTTCACATTTTAATTTAATTTATTAAATTGATCATATAATCCTGAAATTAGATTGTAGATATAATAACATGATTGTTAGTCGTTGATTTTAATCTTGCAAAATCTTAATGTGAAGACAACAAAAAAAAAAAAAATTGGGTTATTTTTTTTTAAAGATTGAGAAAATTAAAAAAAAAAAAAAACGCGGATCCATTAATACAAGTATATATATTTTTAGAAGCTGTATGATGTAATAAAAAAAATTAATAAATCATGAAAATGAATTAATTTAAAAAAAAAAAATCAAAGATAATAAAGTTCCAGGATTATCTTTGATTAATAAATAATTTTCTTTTTTTATTAATATCATTGTAGCTTTCTAAAAATATGTATAATAAAGAAAAGACAATGGTACCAACCGAACCAAACAAAGGGAAGGTTTCTTTCGGTTGGAGTAAAAGGTTTTGTAGCCAACTTTTTTTTTTTTTTTGACCATTTATGAACATCAAATTAAAATTGAATTAATTATTTTATTAATTAAATATAAGTAATTTATATAAATGTATGTATAGTAATTAATTATTACTATAAGTTAGAAAATACTAATATTTTCAAAAAAAAAAAACTTTAAAATCTTTTGTAGCTTTAAACTAAAAATAAAATACAAAAAACAAAAATAAATGAAAAAAAAAACAAAAAAAAAGATAAAAAATCTATAAAAAAAAAAATATTAGTGATAATCAAATAAAACTGTATAAAAAAAATATATCTATGTATTTCTTATTGCTGCTCAATCAATATTGAATAAAAGCTATTTCTGTGAATAAATGTAAAAAAAATTAATTGAAAATTCATCAA
Source organism: Rhodnius prolixus (assembly GCF_049639745.1). Classification (NCBI taxonomy): domain Eukaryota; kingdom Metazoa; phylum Arthropoda; class Insecta; order Hemiptera; family Reduviidae; genus Rhodnius; species Rhodnius prolixus. Next base: position 4,084,501 of record NW_027411603.1, on the reverse strand, counting down.
AACAAGAAAACAGATTTTTTTAAAAAAAAGAAAACTCTTTGATGAAAAAAAAAATTTTCCTTTTCTATAAAAAAAAATCTCTGTGTGTACGTGAATTATAATATTTAATCTAAAATTCTTACATGAATTCTTCTAAAACGAAAACAAAAATGAATTAACTAATAAGATATTGATTTTTTTGATTTAGTTAATTTTTTTTTTTGATTGTACAAAGTAATTGTGCAAAAAACTTGTTTTTAGCTTTAAAAATAATAATAACTAATAATAATAAAGATAACCTAAAAGAAGGTTTTATTAAAATAAGAAATGAAGTTGTAGCTAGTATTTATTAGCTGGAGTAGTAATTTAGAAAATGCAGAAAGAAAAAAATTAGCTGAATGAGGTAGCACGTTAGAGGCATCAAGCTGGATGGATGGAAAACTAGTTTGGTTCTCGTCCAGTTGCGCGGCTACCTTTAGGTTTTCCTACTTCTTCATCTTCTTCTTTCATTTCATTTTTCTATTTCAAGGAGCTTTTCTTAGCTCACTGTTTGTTTTGTTTTTTTTCCTCACGGTGATTGTAAGTATGGGGAGACCTAGTGCTGGTCTTGAATTTAGTCAGAGAGAGAGAACAATTGTGCCTCAAAAGGCTGCTGGCCCACATTATACTTGGAGACTCTCCTAAAGAGGAGGGCGCTAATCACCAAAAAGTCTTGACGCGCCTTAATTAAACTTTAAAATAAATAATCAAGAAAATAATAAATATAATCACAAAAATTTTATAAATAGTTTGTGCCAATTATTAATTTAATAAATAAATAAATAAAAAGAAAGTAAAAATGCCTTTTCGAGTTTCAAAAAAAAAAAACAAGAAAATCGTTGATTCAAAAAATAAAAGAAAATGTATTGTCTCTTAGAAACTCGCACAGCTAAATTTTTGAAAAATCATTTTTTGCACCGAACAAAAAAATAACGAGAAAGTCATTTCTAAAAATTAAAAAAAAATTCTTTTAAACAAAATGGGTGGATTAAAACCCATGGAACTTAACCTAAAAAAATACTTCGACAAAAACTCTTTTTTTTTAAATATATATATATAGAAGCACTTCTTAACTTCTATAATAATTAAATATTTTTAAAAATATTTCTAAACACTTTTACTATTTTTATTAAAAGACAAATCAAATTATAAGATATTAAAAAAAATTTAGTGTGTATTTCTAGCAATTACTCTATTGATTGTGTTTATATTTATTTTTTAGATGTTTATTAATAAATCTTTCGAACGCTGATATTTTCGTGCTGGTTTAAACAACGCTGATATTTTGTGCTGGGTAAACTCACTTGTATATTTCACTCTCAAAAAGTGTTTTTCTTTTTTTTTTCTATATGAACTATATTGTAAGTTAAATAGTAATAAAAAAAATATGTATAATCTATATAAAAAAACAAAAAATTATATATAAATATTTATAAAAATAAATACAAAATATATAAATAAATATCCTTACCTTCATAAGTATAATAATATGAACTTATTTAGATTTGCTAGCAGAATTCAAGAAATATAATTATAAAACAAAAAAAAACAAATAAATACTTTATTCTGTAATATTTATTGACTTCTTAATAAAAATAAAATCTGGGAAAAAAATATATATAAATTTATTTTCCAAAGATTAGAAAATAAAGACCGCCATAAACACGAAAATCTTATACATACATACATATAAAAGTGCTACAAAAAAAAATACTCACTTGGTAATACTGCAAAGGCTAGATTATAGCTTTTCATTGGGAAAAATTCACAACATTTAGAAAAATAAATGGAACAATATTAAGAAACCATGAACAACAGAAAGTAAAATACTTTGCCCTAACTTTCCCGTCATAACCTTACACCTAAGTTAGGTTGTAGATTAGGTTACTATTAGGTAGGTTAGGTTACACTAACAACTTAAGAATTGTGGGAAAAAATAATAATAATGATAAAAACAAAAGAAATGGAATTATGAAATGCTAAAGAACATTATATATTCTCTTTCATCTCTTTTCGTTTAACATGAAACAAGTGCGGTTATGGTGGAACAGTGCATAATCTGTTTTTGTTTAAAGTGATCTTGGAGTGTTTTTAGTTGATCTGTTGCTCTTCGTATACTGGATTCATTGAGAACAACTGGAATTCTAATAACTGTCTAATGAAAGGTAATTAAGAAAAGAATCTTGTTATTTTTATTTTTGTTTAATGTTACATTTTTATTGCTTCTAGAAGTAACAAATCAAAACTGTTACAATTAAAGGTCCACACGTACATTGTATAAGTATCAAATTTGACATTCACTCGGTGTTTTATTCTGTTCCACTTTTTTCTTATCCTTAGGGTTACGATCTCCGTTCAACATGTTAAACATACTAATAATAAATTTCCCAAAACATGACAGCCGTATATAAACTTCAATTTTACCAGTTATATCTTTAAAAACATTTTCAATTTTACAAGAAGTGGCTAAATTAGCGGTTGTTGGAAAATCACTAGTTGTAGACGCATAATGTACTGAATCGATAAAATTCTTCCGTATATCAACTTTAGCTTGGCCAATGATTTTCGATGGTTCATCTTTGCCCGCATTACCATAGACTAGAAAATAGAGCGATGATGCGTTCAGTTTTGCCAACATTTCTACTGGTTGCATTGGAAATAAACAGGAAAAACCTAGGGAAAAAACGGAAGCAAAAAGTAAGAAGTTTAAAATATAGTATATTTTTATTCTTAAAATAATACAATTTCGAGAGTTTTTTTCAAAACTGAAAATAACGCCACCTACGCTTTATGCCTGTAGCTGTAATGGCCAATTACGATAATGTTATCCTAAATAAACAACTTAATAGTCGTAACTTTTCAGTTGCTCTTCCCACTCTACGTGAGATTAATCTAGGCGTAGAGACAATAACTCTGAAATTAAGACAGATCTATCAGGACCTCTACTCTCTAAATAACGAACGGACATTACAGAACTTACTCTTGCCCCGTTTAGATGGGCTCTAGAAGACTACAATGAATAATAGCTGCAAATGCACTGCGTATCTTCTTGGATCAGTTATTTATTGTGGAAATCAAGCTTTTAAAAAGTAAGATTATGTAAAAGTCTCAAAAAAGGCTGCTTTAAGTTTACCTGCTTTTTGACTGTGCAAGGATGTCTTCCTTACATACATCGCTTCTTCCGGCAACTTGGTCTTCTTTACTCTATCTTTACCACTACTTCCTCTGGACATCTTGGAATGACATTTTACCTGTTCAGGCTCTGGTAAATGAATGCTCTTACAGTCTTTCACTGTTAATTTAAAAAAGTAATGTTTTATTCAATTGTTTTAAATACAATATATTCGTCACATTTACTTTCGGTTAAGAAATGGCCTAAAATGAAATTGCCATGGAAAATATTTCGACTAAAAGTTGATTCGATCTACAATCAGCACACCAAGTGAAAAAAACTTCAGTACGGGACCATCCACAGCTAGCGCTTTATGGTGTCCGTTTTTGTAAGTTTCTTCGCTTGCTAGAGGTTTTGATTAAAAATTTCGCAACGGAAAAAAAAAAACTTGTAAAAATTTAAACCAGTGTATACGCTGGTTAATAAGAGTGATTATACAAGAAAATCGCACTTGAAAATCGTTGCTGTTAAAAGGCCAGGTGTTTAATTTTAGGGGAGCTAACAAGAAAAAAAATCTTCGCGGTCGCAGTACAATTTGTACAACAGTTTTCTTTCTACATTTGCATACAATTTTCCAAAACTTACTTACCTTCATCAATTTCTACATCGTAAAAGTCTGGGTAAATAATTCTCACTCTAATGGGATTCTTAATCATCTCTTTTTCAGAGCCAATTAGTAAATCCTCTTTAATATCGATATTTTTTACTAACACTTCGAACAGATATAGATGTTTGTCTGTCAGATTTTTTGATTCACCGGATGCCATAATTTATTTGCGGTTTTCAATGAGGAAGCCATATACATACAAAAAATTTTGAATATTACTTTTTAAGTAAAATTAGTGTTGTTCTTTGTACTATAGAAATTAATCTAAATCATCACATGCGTTGTCTTAGTAACAGTTATTTATTGTAAAGTTCTAATTTTTGTTATTAACTGTTTGAATTATTTGTAGACTTAAATGTAAAATTTTTATATATTTATTTTTAAATAATGTAGTACTTCTTTTCTATTCTCACATGATTTCATTCATGGGCATTTCCAACTCTTTGCCAGCATGCGTATAGTAACGCTTAGTTTTTATCTGAAATGATAACCTCTATTTCTGTTTGTTTACAAACAGCAGCACGACGGTAATTATTAGATGATTCTTATCCGTTCTATTCTGGGCTAAAAAAAAAAAAATTCAAGGAATTATATCTACAACTCTGCCTGTGTTCAGGTAGTTTGATCTATTATTTAAGTATTTATCTAGCAAGTAAATTGGTTTAAATTAGATTAAAGTATTCAACGTTAAATTTATTATATTCAAAGGCTGCAGCATTTTGAATCTAATAAAACTATTATCAGCCAACATTTTTGAACCTAATTAAATTTTTGTTTGTTCTAGAAAATTGAAAGCAGAATGGCTTAATTGTTCTGACAGTTGGATATGAAGAGGTTTTGGCAGTGCTATCTGGTGGAAAATATTTAAACTACTTTTAACCACGTTTAAGTGGTGCCATCTAACGGATTTTTCGCAACCATCTTTTTTTTCTCATCAAATTTCTTCATTTTTTTTAGTTTTTTTCTTTCCCTTTTTCCATTTTATTGATTTACACATTTCTATAGTACAATATTGGTGCAAATTTTGCCAAGAAAATTTAAAAAAAAAAATGAAAATGTATCAAGGGAAGATTATACAAAATAATTTACATTTGTTCTAGTTTTTCAAGTATTATATTTTTATATAACTTTACAAAATATACAGCTCAATGTATAAATACAATTAAATACACATAATATACAAATAAGCACAAGTATAGATAATTTTTTTTTTTTCTTTAAGTATCATCTCAGAGATGTGACACATTTGTTTACAATTTTTTTTTTAACTTCTTTTATTGCGTATTCAAACCACAATAATTTTATATGTTGGCTACATATTATGTATTAATGTCATACATATGATGTTGAGTTGTTAACATAAGTATCGCTTTGCTCTCCAATCGAATTCTATTTCAAAATCGTCATCATTATCCTCATCGCCACTAGAGGCCTCTTCTTCTTTAATTTCTTTTGGTTTATTGAGTAATTCGGCTTTCACCTTAGCTTTTTGTTGGTCCAATTCGACAACCCTAAAATAAACAAGATGATTTAAGTGGAAAGCCTAGACATATATTGCCAGATTAGAGACGAAGTGGCACTATGTGGTTACAAGATGCTTCAAGGAGGTCGTATAGTCAAGTTGGAACGAAAGGATATTTAAGGATTGTTGTTTTACCAACCATCTGTGAGATGCTGTAGGGAGAGTAGCCTCACTTGACACTAGTAAGAGGAGGCTCCAAATTAGATCTATTTGGTTGCAGTACAGAAAATCAAGATGTTTCAGTTTGCACTACTGCTGATAATGAAACAGTTTTATAAAAATAGTAAAAATAAAGTTAACGAAAACTAGTATTTATTTAAGAGTTCTGCTCTTTTTGTGATTGGTTTTGAAATATAATGCTCAATTTACATGTATTAATATATATATTGGCTAAAACTTCGTCATAGAAACGGTTGAATACCAAGTTTATGATTTCTCCGAAATTAACATATTCAGTCCTAGCACGCACTCTGTAAAGACCACGATGCTCTTAAATTTTTATTTTTACTCGAAGGACTTTCTGAGAAAATTAAAGAACATGCTAAAAGAACAGTATTTTGAAATTGGCAAACAATTTGCCCAGATACTGCTACAATAATGTTTTCTAATCTTACTTCTCCATCAATTGTAGTTAATTAACTGGTGGAATTGTTATAAAATTATTGTTTCTATGAATAGAAGGAGAAATAGCTCTTGTAAAATTTGGCAAACTTACGTTTATTTTAAACATTAAGTTTAGCTATTCCCCCCTAATAACAATTATTTTGTTGTTTCTGCAAAATATCTTTTTACGTTTCCATAAGAACAGAAACAATACCTCAAAATATATAGTAGGGAAGGGATTAGCTATGAGGTTAGCATACTGGACTCCCACGCGGAGGTCCCGGGTTCGAATCCAGCAGCTGACCCTTAGATTTTCTCTTCCTAGGAGCTTCTTACAGCTCACTGTCCGGTGATGGACAGTGTTGTCTGTAACGAGAGAACACTGTCCGGAGGCCGGCAGTGCACTGGAAAAAGCTCCGGGCGCTAATGACTCAGCTGTTGATGCGCCAAAAAAAAAAAAAAAAATATAGTGTCCTTACCTGGACAATTTACGAAGTTGTTCGTCTATTTCATCGATTTGCCTTTGTGTGGTAGCATCTTCCGTATCGTCATGTATAATTCTAGCGGATAGATGCGTTTCCTCTTTGATCTCTCTTTGAAACCTCTCCCATTCTTCTTGTACTGGATCTTTATATTCAACATTTCGGGCCTGAATATACAAAAAAATTAATAAGAAAACTTGCTAAATATAGGATTCTTTTTTTCCCCATGAAAAAGCGTACAAACCCTTTTTAAACCAGTTTTAGGACCTAGATTCGTATACTGGCCTGCTTATAGGGTAAGTTGAAGACACATCTTCGCAGAGTAGGATTAATTAACAGAAGGTCTAGTGAGATTTTAGTGAAGAGGATGTGGTGGAGAAGAGAAACCATCTTACTGACCATCTCATTGAGGTATGCGATCTTGGACAATTTGAGATCAGAGAGATCATATTGAAAGAAACTCCATCCTACTAGCTTCTCTCAAATTGAAGTATTGAGTACGAACTATAGACAACACTTTTACTTCTAAGAAGCTTTGATGACCGTTTATTTGAATTGAAACGAAATGAGGCATAAAACAATGAGAAGGCATCTCAGGATGTCACTGCGTGAATCCCGTCCGATCTAACAACACGTAAAAATCTAGCTCAACATTTCACACGCACATATATTTCACAGGAACAAACCCTGAAATTTAAAGGCTTAAGATGTATCTGGTAGCAGTGGTATTGGTTATAACAGAAACTTCCTTAACAAGCTTCTCTAATGAAGAAAGAAAGATATTTTATTTTCATAGAAGTAGTAAATATGTTCTTTAAACATATTTTTCACTTATTGCAACTTTTGTTTCGAAATTTTCTCGATTCGATTTGCGAGAAAAAATTGCTTTAAAAAAACGGCACTTCAAATACAAGTGATTTTTAAACCCTATTTATGAACTTAAATTTAATAAGATTTAGAAAAATCAGTCTTACTCAAAGTAAATTACATTTGAAAACCGGATTTATGAATCTTGTATAGGATTTATATCCAAAAGAAGTCACTATACAGAATTGTCTTTAAAACATAATACAAGGTTATATTAAAAAATAATAATACTACGTAGTATTAATTAATAGAAAAAACAAAATTAACATAATTTATGGTGAAAAGCGTAAAATAATGATTAATATTTATAAAATGAAATAGATAAATAGCTGAATATATGCATGTATATGAATATGCAAATACACTGACTTGGTATAAGTTCTTTTCTTAAAAGAGTTAAAACGTACAGAACGCATAACATATAAAACGTAAGTACACTTAATTGAAGATAAATCTTTTATAGAGACCAGAAGTTTTAATTTATTTAAAAGAAAAGGCAACAGAATCAGTTAAGTACCTGCGTAGTTCATCAAACGGGGGCAGTTCACCAAAAAAGTGTAAAAACTCTTTAAATTTTCACGGGTATTTTAAAATGGATGGAAATTCCTCTGATTTGAACCATGCCAATAAGCCATTGAAGTCAAGGCAGCCTCTTAAGTTCGTCACCATTACGCTGTTGTACGATAATAAACAAGTAAGTTTAAATTGTATTTGCGATGGTAATTTATGTTATCATGTGCAGCTCTCCCAAAGTCCTAAGGTAGAGGATGTTCCTGATAGTTAATATTTTAGGAAGAAGAAATGAACGAATAAATTAGTGAAGAAATAAAATCTCCAAAAAAAAAAAAAACCCTGAGGGCAGCTTAATAAATAAATACAAATATTTAAAATAATCACAATATCCTATAATACGTACCAAACTAGCAACGAATAACAAATAATATGATTGCAACCTACCTTCGTATAACCTTTTTATTTTTAAAAAAAAAGAAGAGAAATTCGATGTCAACAAAGTCGTTTGTACCAAAATTCGATTTTTGTCATATTTCGATGTATCTTCCCCCCAATTAAGATCGATACACCAATTGTTTTTAAGACAGAAATGTTAATTTGAATGTTAACTTTTTTAAACTCAATTTTTACATTATTATAAGCTTCCCTTGATAAATGCCATCGAATTTTTGGATAAAGTATATTAATGGATACCTGAAAGATATTTAAAAAAAAAGATCTAAGGAAAGTGAAAGTTTATATAATTGAAATAGTAAATATGTTTCTAACTGGTTTCAATACTCATGACTTACTTCTCTTACTAAAATCTTCATAAAATGCAGCTTCACTATTCTTTGCTGATAAAATATACATTGCAGGGTGGGCGGCAAATAAGTAGTTAGCAGGGAAGGTAGCAGTTCTAGATTCATCCTATTGTAGCCTATTGTAGTTTACATTTAGTACGAGGAAATAAAAAGTGACTATTTTTCCGCAGTTTTATGAATTTGTCACTTTCTAAATAAATCAACAAAACTAAACAAGATAGTTTAATAATACAACGACACACAAGTACCTTAGCGTCTAAAACTGGATTGTCAAAAAATCCTTCAGGAAGTTCGCTTGAAGTACCAACAGACTCCTGAGGATTGTCCTCTTCTGTCTGTTCACCATTTCCTTTTAACTCGTCACTATCAACTTCCATGTTTACTTTAACCACTTCATCTTCTTCTTCTTTTGTATCAAAAAAACCATTTGGTACACATGTTGGTGCATTTTTGAGAATACCTGTAGAAGTAATTCAAAATATTTTTTATTGATAATTCTTATTTATAACAAACGATCATCAAATAGGTTTCAATAGGTTGCATGTATGGTTATGTATCTTTACTAGAACACAATTTACAAAAACCTATTTTAAGTTACATTGCATAGACAATAATCATCGCCCAAGAAACTGTTTGTAAGATCGTCGCTTCTTAAATTTTGAATATAACATATATATATATATATATATATTAATAAAATGAAATCTAGATAGTATTATTTGCATTATTTTTCACATATTTATGATGTGTTTCGGATTTTTATCCATCTTTATTGGTTGATTCATCATCAGGTTTAGAGAGCACCAACTATACTTACTGGCTTTCAGTCAGTTAAAAGAATGTGACAGAAACGTAGCTGAGGTCAAATTCTCTATGCTTAATCTCAACCTCTGACGATGGATGAAATTCCAAAACGAGATGAAATTGTAATTTCATAGCAAAAATGCACTTTTTTTGATCGCAATATTTCCAATGCGACCACTGGCATTCTCAGAACAGCGTTTCCGCATCAAGGCGTATGTTAATATCTTAACACTGAAAACCTCAAGATTATTGTTTTTTGTTGTTAAATTTTATCGTAACGGAGAAGTACGCCGTTTTCTTTAAAAACTAAAACTGAGAATGAATGGATTAATGAATAAATTCATGAAATGCATGAAAACCGAGAATACATAACAGTGGCTATTATTAAATTATAATTAAAGCGGGCTGTGATGGTAACATATCTACTAAAAATAATAATGCACTAAATTCAATTAAGTAATTGAAGAAAAGTAACAAACTTTTGTAATAGTAGACAGCGTAATGTTTCTAGTCAGAGAGGAATGTCAATAATAAAGTTACTTAGATTACTGGCCGAAACTATTTATTTCAATTTAGCCTAGATTGTATAAAGATAATGATATCTTGCGCGTAAATGGTGACTGGGTTCTTTTTGGAACTTATTAATAATTTGGAAATCTTGAGCACTGATGCATAACCGTAATTATAATTAAAAATTTGAACAGTAAATTAATAAGTTTAATTATTGTAAGAATTTATGCAGTTTAGCGACACAATCTTAAGATTAAATAGTGAGATTACCTTTAATTTTTTTGGCAGGTTTCTCCTGTTGACTAACATCATTCGGCCTTTTAAAAGTAATATGTGCAGGTGGTTCTGGTTTCTTATTTAATAAAGGTGGCTGCTTTCTTTTCGCTATATTTTCTTTATGTTGTTTTGAATTAATGTGAACATTCCAGACAGCTTCAGATTTCACAACTGAGTTACATACTATACAAGTTAATGAACCATTTTCCAAATACGTAAACGATAAAAAACAAAAATATTAAGGAAAACAATAAAAATTCATTAGGCAAACAAAATAAATATATATCTAAATTCATTAATTATAATTAAATATTTAAAGGATATTTTGCTAATGGTGATTCAATTTTCTTAATATTTTCCGTTATCTTTCTTTTCTGTGCGGACATAAACTTTCGTAAGTCATGTTGTGATATTTTCTTAGCACCTGATTTTACTGAAGAACTCATTCTGTAAATCACGTTAATCGAACATCCAGTGCGTCTGCATTGAACAACAGAAGAACACTAACCTTCTGCACTGCTACAAACAGGGTAATCTTTCAAGAGAAAAGTTATAATGATGGTTACATTTCAAGAAGGCTAAAAATTTGCAGGTTACAAAAGATAAATAAAATTGGGAAAATTTATTATAGTAATTTATATTTTTTCTTTAATTGATAAATTAAACTTTACAACGTAAATTGTGCTGGAAGAAAAATTGTAATACTAGGTTTCCTCCTTCTATTATTCATTAGCGAACAAAGTAGTTGAAAGACCAATTCAAATGTTTTTATACGAAAACTACGGTGTATTGCACTTATTATATAACGGCTGACTTATAGAATTCATCATTCGAAATATATTTATTGAATAAGACGTAAAACATACATATGTGCTGTAACTAATTATTATATAATTAATTTTGTTGTTACCTTAGTTATATGAAAGGCAAAAAATTTGAAGAGTAGAGTATTATTAATTTACAATATGTAAAGCATTATCTTTAATGACTGTAAGCTAGTTTTGGTCTACATCTTTCAAGTTAAATAATAAGCATGTCACTCACACGAGAATTACAGAAAATTCTGCATTGAAGTAAGTACTGAGAACATCAAAAAATGTCAGGAACTTTTTATCTTCCTTTTTTTACCGCTCTTAGGAGAACGTGTTATTTTATATATTATTTCTAGGTATCTCTAGAATGTACTTCTTCTAGTTGAGTATTTAGCTGAAATGAAAGCTTTAATGTTCTCTGAATTCAGAAAGGAGTTTTTGTTTGTTTTTTTTTCAAATAACTCTGTCAGAAATTGTGTCAATAAAATTTACAGTTTCATTCGGGAAATATTAAATATGTGAACGAGATATGAAACTGAAGAAAGCCGTGCCTTTATATTGAAACTTTTTTTTTGTGATTTTAATTAAAAATGTACATTCGGTATACCCAACAAGCATGTTTTTATATTGACAAATAAAAACATTCACCGGGAAACTGTAAAAACACGGATCTTAAGCCTCATCTGAAGGACCTCTTGCATATGCAGCAAGTTCTTAATACTATTTATGAATATAAAATAACTAACCAAAATGCAAAGTAAGAAGTATGGTACTTCTATTACATAGGAAAGCTTTTTGATTTTTGTGTAAGGTGAGGCCGAAGAGTATTATTTGAATTGGACTGTAAGCAATATCACTTTGAAACGTTTTCACAGGAAATATTGACGATATACGTAATTGGGCGTGATTCAAAATTCTCATTTTAATAACGTACACATGTATAATATTAAATTCAACAATCAAAACAAAGTTTTAATAAAATTTAATAATGTAAAACCAGTGTGTTTGATGTAAAATTTTGAGCTCTTCATAAAATTATAGCTTTTTTTTTTTTTTAAGAAGAACGAAATTTTAATAATGCATTTGATTTTGATTAAGTTTCTGAAAATAAAGCAAAAAGTAACCTCTGCTTTAAAAACTTATTTGATTTCACCTTACCCCCACCTAAGTTCATGGACCAACACATCTTTTCATACAATAATGACAAAATGGTTATAATTATGATTATTGCCAGGACAGTTAAACAGTACAAGTTATTATGCTTCTAGTAAAGTGTTTCATATAATTGTGCGTGTTTCAATAATTTTCTTTTCTGAAAGTAAAGAATAACATTAACTAATAGTTTGTGACTTTTCTCTTGTTGTTTACTTTGTTTTTACTAATATATATATACATATATATGTATATGTGATAAAGATAACCTTCTTTTTAAAGAAATCATTGGAAGATTCAAATTCATTTAATTTTGTGAGGCAGTTATTTGTTTTGTTTTTTTGGCTTTTAAAAATAAGGTAAGCTACAAAATCCTAATAAATTTGAAATCAGTTTCCTTTCTGTTAATTTGTTTATTTATAAATCATTCATCAATACTAACAAGAATAACAAAACTAAAAAGTAGTTTTATATTTTAAGTGTTTGTTAAGTTTTAAGTGTTAATTTACTTGTTTGCAAAGCATTTATTCAATTAAATATGACTTTTTTTTTTATATTCATGGTTAATTAACTGTTAAAATTTAGCACAATATTCAGTAAATCTGCTAAACACGAAAGATATAAACAATCCGTTTGTAAACGAGAACTTTTTCTTACAATTCAAAGAAAATAAGAAAAACTGTTTTCTTAATCTGTCTTAATCTCTTAATCTGTGCTTTAGCTGGATTTATCGTCTTATAATTGTAAACTAACTTGCTTCGATAAATGTCGGAAGAAAAGAATAATGCCAATTTCAGTCATGACCGAATGAATTAATGTATCAGTCACCAAAAATGATGAACAATACTTGATAAATGCCTCTTTTTTTTATGTATATATAATTATGGGACAAAATGTATTGGTTTTTAAGAATATTTGTATCAGTGTACAATTAGTTAATCTTTTGTATAATGCTCTTAACTAAGAATTAAATATCTGTACTAAATCCGAGAGGCAAAATTAATGAATGAAATTGTTTTTGTTTATACTTAGGTTACATTACGGTTTTTCTTAATTCCATATGGTCAATACTATCTTCACTCAGATTCCCAATTACTCAATACCAATGCAATCAATTGTATGATCTTTAATCATTTACTACATCGTACATAGTTCTTGAATAACAAAGTAAAGGACTCTTTACTGTAATTTGTTGCTGTAGATTTTTTCAACTTTTAAGTTGTATTTTTAACAACCAGTACTATTCCTATTCCGTATATTTTCGGTTGAATGGAATACTGGTGTAATCTTGATTTGGAGAATAGATCTATTTGCAGTGTCTAATCTAATCCAACATAAATACAAAAAATTCATATGCTAACAATAATCTAACTTGAAGACTTATTTACCAGTTGTTTTCCATAAATTAATGATATAATTTCCTTTTAAACAAACAATATATAATAATGTTCTTACTTGTTGCATTGTTTCCTTAATGTTGCAGGCATTCCCAGTTTCTTATATTTGTAATATGAAGATAGACTACAAACGGGATGGTTTATAAAGAAGTTACGAATTCTTCTTCCATACCGCCAGAAGATATGGAAATGGACGTGAGGAATATTAACATGGACGCTAATGGCAATGGAAAAAGGAGTTTACCAAAATTAAGAGATATATTTCGAAGACAGCGACAAGATTCTGATAGCGGTCCAGATTGTCCAGATTTAGATTTTGTATACGATGATGCTGATTGTCACATTAATGAAATCGCTGAACTCTACAGTTATACAGAACACCCAGAATTTCAATTAAATGTTATAGCATTTGAAGACCAAATGTATTTATATAATTTAAATCCAAATTGGCAAAAACAAACTATAGAGAAGAAAAAATCGATTATAGCTAAATTATTGGACCAAATGGAAGTATCCGATCGTAATTTACGCATGCAAGCTGCTAGATGTTTTCTTTATATAGTTCAAGGATGCTGGGCGGAAGTACAGTCGGACAAAGAGCAGATGATGTGTACAAGGGATAATGTACTTCTTTTATACAATGAAGGAGTTTTCCACGCTTTTGTAGAATTGTTGAACATTGAAATCGATAATGCAGCCACCGCTTCAACAGCTATGAGAAAATTTGCTGTAAATCTGGCTGATTCTGTAGATTTAAGAATAATTTTAAGTGTGCTATATGTTTTTGTTGAAGTGATGAGATCATTGTCTGATGAGGATACCGAAGAAAATAGGAGATATTTAGAAACTTTTAGATTTGACATATTACATCCGGTATGTGATGAAATTTTAATTATAAAATTATTTGGTATGGTGACTAGATTTTGTAGCGGTTCAGCGCCACATTTTCCTATGAAAAAGGTTTTACTTTTACTTTGGAAAACTATTTTAGTCTGCCTTGGTGGAATTGATACTCTGAGACAATTGAAATGGGAATATAGACAGCAGGCAGGATTGGACAGCCTGGAGGAAGATACAATAGAAGTAGTTCGCAACATGAGAGCATCATCACCTCCGGCCAATGCCAACGAACTGTTGGATCAACAGAACATTACAAAACGGAATAATCGACCGTTTCGTAGGAGTCTGATAAAGCAGAGCTCCTTAGACGAACCATTGGGCATAGAGTTGGAAACCATGGAACAACAGGAGAACGATGACGATATGAGGGAATTTGAAGAACGAATCATCAGCGAGCCAGGTGGTACACCTCAACCTTCCAGTCCCCGTCCGCTTACCCCGGTGCCTACTAAAAGCAAAGGCCTGCCTTGGTTGCCGAAAGTTAGACAAAAAGATTTGGACACATTTCTGGAGAATACAAGAATTAAGTTTGTAGGTTTTCCACTTGAAGGTGATAGGGAATCTCTGTTCGGCTTACCAGAACCAATACACGAAGGTGTTCGAGTATTAAAGCAACATATGTACAAATCATTATCAGAAATACAAGTAGAATTAGAGGAAGAACTAGCGAAAAGTCCAATTTCCAAAACTGAAGGTGCAATCAAAATTACTCCTACGGAAATCCTGTATCAGGCTATGTTTCCAAATTTACCCCAGTATATGATAGCTCTGCTGAAGATATTGCTAGCTGCTGCACCAACCTCTAAAGCAAAATCGGATTCAATTAACATCATGGCAGACGTACTGCCTGGTGAAATGCCAATGACCGTTTTACAATCCATGAAACTTGGCACAGACGTCAGCCGACATAAAGAGATAATCGTTAAAGCTGTATCAGCCATACTGTTATTACTTTTAAAACATTTCAAATTGAATCATATATATCAATTTGAATTTATGTCACAACATTTGGTGTTCGCCAACTGTATACCATTAGTGTTGAAGTTTTTTAATCAGAATATAATGGCATATGTTGGTGCAAAAAATGTAATACCAATTTTAGATTTTCCAGCCTGCGTTATCGGCGATCAACCAGAATTAACTGTAGAAAGCCTAGAAATTGGTGACAATCAACAATATTCATGGAGAAATCTATTTGCTTGTATTAATCTACTTAGGATATTGAACAAATTAACTAAATGGAAACATTCACGTATAATGATGCTTGTAGTATTTAAATCTGCACCAATATTGAAAAGAACTTTAAAAGTACGTCACGCGATGATGCAGTTGTACGTATTGAAATTGTTGAAAATGCAAACTAAATATCTTGGCCGACAATGGAGGAAATCAAATATGAAAACAATGAGCGCAATCTATCAAAAAGTTAGACATCGATTGAACGATGATTGGGCTTATGGTAACGATTTGGACGCCAGGCCGTGGGATTATCAAGCCGAAGAATGTGCACTTCGTTCCTCTGTAGATAGATTCAACAATAGAAGATATACAAACAATACAGATCCAGATTATGAACCTGTCGATACTTGTATAACATCAGTGCTCGGACAAAATGTAGAACTAACTGATGAATTTAAACAACATTATGATTTATGGTTACAGCAGGAAGTCTTTCAAAATACTATCAGATGGGAAGAACTATTGGATCAAGGGTATTTATAAGTTATCTTCTTTTTTTTATATATTATATATATTTATTTATTTATACTTTTTTCTCAGATTATAAATAATAAAATATTGTTGGACACAAGAAGGAAGGAGACCATTTTGTTTTGTTATACAAGAAAAGCTAGTCAAATATCTACTAAGATATATTTTTTAGAAAAATCAACATTTATTTGATTTTTTTTTGTAATATTGGAATAATCACTTTAAAAAATAAAATGCAAATAAATAAATAAGAATATTTTAAACCTGAGTGCTAAGCACAAAAAGTAAACTCGAATAAAATTAAAATCTTGTAAATAAATAAGAGAATAATACTTCATAAATATTATTATTATTTTTTATTACGACTTTTTTGTTTTCTAACTTTATGTATCTACTATTAAAATTGTATAATTGTTTATGTTCATTACACAGTTGGTTGTCGTAAACAATGTTTACTAAAAAACATTTTTTTAATACCTGTACAAAGATATTTATATAGTATGATCTTGCTGTTTAAAATGAATTACCTGACTTATGTTTTAAGGAACCGTAATTGTATTTGATTCGTGTAATATCAATAAAGATAATAATTCATATATTTATTTTTTACTTTCTCTTATATCTCCATAAGAAGAAATATTAAAATCGTGGTCATATTTTCTATAATGAGTTTTCACAACGGAAATAACGAAGTTCGAAGACAGTAGTGTACGAAAATTTTTTTTGTAGAAAAATTATCTGTATCTCTCACTCTGAACTCTGTATCTCAACAAAAAAAAAAAAAAAATCATCACTAGTTCAAACCATAATATTTCGTTTGAATACTCACCAGTAAAATAAATGGCTTCTAAAATTTCCTTTGAACTTCGTCAACACATTACAATATACATGTTGATCCGTAAATTTTTATACTTAATAATATATTTCTGGATGAGAGATAAAAGGGTTGCCCTTTTCTTTAAAAGTGTCTTTTGTGTGTTATGTTCGCTTTACTATATAATGTTTCTAAAATTTAATGTTTAAAACAAATTATGTGTTAAAATGATTTAAATTTTAGTAAAACTTATAATTTTTACAAATACTACGTAGGAGGTAAAATAGAAAAATGATAAAAAATCATTCACAGTTTATTATAAAAACAAAAATCTCACCTATAGATTATTTACGACATCAAGAAGAAATTTAATCCTCCATTTAATATTATATTTGAAGAAAGAACAACAAAAATTATTTTTTAAAAAATCAAAAGTTATAAACCAAAATGTACATTAAAAATGCAAATAAGAACATCAAGTTTTAAAGGAATTGTTGAAGCCATTGTTTTTTAAAGAAAAATTTGATGTGCAATATGCCCCGTTTTAACAAATTTGGAATGTCTTGTGATTTTTCAGTTTGTTTTCGAGTTATGATGGGGATAAGATGTAGACAAAAAAAAAAAAACAATTCGTTTACAAATACTTGAACGTAATCAGGAGAGACCTTTTAAAAAAAATTAAGTTGTAGAGTTTTTGTTGCTTACCTTTTTATCTCCAAGCATTGGAGAAAGTAAAAAAAAGTTTAATCAAAATAAAAGTTCAGCTTTGCTACTTTAATATTGATTTACTAATTCATCTCTTAATTTCATTTTGTTCTTGATGTTTTTGTGTATAGTTACCAGCATAAACTATTCCAACAGTAACTCTAGGCACCAGATATTGACAGGCCTGAAGAAAATTCAGAGACAGATAATAAACAGTTCGTTCGGTGATAATAATCATTAACAACAAATTGAAGTTTAAAACTTAAAAGAATTAGCTAATTTTATTTAGATTAAGCGAGAGTATTGTTTCAAAAAGAAGGGAGCATTCTTCAATTTTAACGAGTATGTAGTCTACTGGCATTCTTTTAAATATTTACTCGTGTTAAATTCAACTTTCTTAGAAAGAAATCCAAGAGCACAAAGTGTGTTTAGGTCGGCCGAATGTAGGGTGTCCAGTACAGAAGGGAAGAATTGCTTGCCCAAGTCATCCCAGCATCCAAGTTGAAATTGAAATTCGCATATTCTCCCTCCTAGCTTCCTCATCATAAACTCCAAATCTTTCTTATTCTGGGTTTTTTTAAATTTCCATGAAATAAGTTAACCAGTGTTGATGTTCTAAATAGTTGAGTTTTGTAAGAATTTTTCTAGTTATTTATTACAATCACCCTGGAGTTATTTAAACTTTATGCAGTATTGTTCATAACATATACATAGATTGTAATTTGACCATCGAAGAATGTTACAACTTTTTTAGTTATTTTTTTTAAATATTAATCTCAGACATTAAGATATTATCAAGACATTTTTAAAAGTTATACTTTGTAGAAAAAAAATTGTATAATTAAACTGTTCTTTTATTATTAATTATTATTTTTTAATAAACTTAGTTTGCCATGTTTTGAAAGTTCATATGTTATATGTATCACTATTTACGTTGTAATACAACAGAGCCAAAATGTAAGTAGTATAGAAAAAACAAAAAATTATAACCGAAGTATTATTCAAAATAACAATGAATTGTTCCTGACAATATAAACAATAAAAAGAATTGTATTAATATGAACGAATAATTTCTCATTTTCACCCATACATATATACGAGGTCTGTAAATTAAGTAATTAGACTGATTTTTTAATTTTTTTTTTATTCAAAAAGAATTACAATTCTATATTGTCACCTTCAAAATAACTTCCTACTGAAGCCACACAGCGCTGGAGACGTTTCTTCCACTCCTCATAGCAGTGCTCGAACTCCGATACTGGAATAGCCTTCAGCTGGTCGATTTTACAGCCGTTTGAATGTTTTCGACTGACCCCAAAATGAGAAAATGGCCCCCATTTTCTGGAACGTGTCATTACTTGTGACGAGTCTTGGGTGTTTGAGTACGACCCAGAAACGAAGCGCCAGAGTATGGAGTGGCACACTTCAATCTCTCCAAGGCCCAAAAAAGCAAGGATGGCGAAGTCGAAGATCAAATGCATGCAGTCTTTGTTTTTTCGATATCCACACGGAATCGTCCACAAAGAGTTTCTACCTCAAGGTCAAACGGTCAATCAACACTTTTACCCGAGAGGTTCTTGTAAAAGGGTCATTCGTGAGAGACCAAACATCAAGAACAAGTGGCTGTTGCATCACGATAATGCTCCTTGTCACACAGCAATTTCAATAAACCAGAGTTTTTGGCCAGTAAAAACATTCCTGTAGCTCCTCAGCCTCCTTATTCGTCTGACGAGGCCTTGTGACTTTGAAGGTGACAATATAGAATTGTAATTCTTTTTGAATAAAAAATTTTTAAAAAATCAGCCTCATTACTTAATTTACAGACCTCGCATGTATGTATTTATTTATATAACCTATATATGTATATATAACCACATTATAGCATCTTGAAGAGTTACGCTTTTAATATCAACCACCCTTCCACGGAAAAATTTCTTAAATTTATCAAAAGCCGTGAGAGCAAATTTGTCACGTCAATCACATCGTAATATTATTGATCTTTCCGCATTAACATTAAACCATTTTATCTTTTATAAGTAAGCAAAAATTATGTTTGTCTTTAAAGATTAGGGTTTTTTCGATTTTTATTTTTGTAGTTACATGTTAAACAAGGTGAGTCTATTGATTAAATTGAGTTTAATGGTTAAATCAATACAATTTTATATTAAATCTCGATTTTTTCTGTAATTAGAAAGAAAAAGAAGTATTTTTCTAATCTTATAAAGCAAATACTTCTTATTCCTGTTGCAATGTATCAGATTCGAGTCCAGTTTGTTGTCGCTTACATTTTCTCTTCGTAAGGCGTTCTCTTTCTAGCTTAACAAGAGGTACCATCCGCAGCAAGACCAGCAAAGCCTTGAGAAGATTCTGGGGTACTAACGACGACCTCTTGCTGTTTGACTTTTTCTCTTACTGCAGTAAGAGGAGGAAACTTTGTGATCTTCTGAGACCTAAAAACGAACTTGTTTGCAAGTGTCTGTGTGTGAGCACAACACAAATTTAATAACTAGATTAGGGTGCCACCAACGGGACATGTCTACACACTATTTAAGGCAATATCAGTCAATCAAAAGTGTCACTTTATTGGATCAATTTTCCAGTTTTAATTGCTCATGCGTAGTACTATAATTTTTATTTAAAACATTCTCCCGAGGAAATTAGAATAATGTCACTTCCAGACGGATTGGTTGGACTTTCCATTAAGGTACCATTTCAATGTATTGTACGGACTTATTCCCTATTAAATATGTAACAAAAATTCTAAATCTGGAGAAAATTGGACTGGATGTACATTAAAATGAGTAGAAGTTATATATTTTTGAAAGTAAAAACTTTAAAGTAACAAATAAAAGTGAGACCTTACCTTTAATTTCAATTTTAAGTTTCAAGAAAATTTAAGCTCTTGGCCCAAAAAATGAATTTAAAATGTATCCACCAACTTTTTTATAATCAACATATACAAATTTATCCTTATAAGTTACAGCTAAAACCTAGAATTAGGCACGTTCATTAAAGCACTACAAAAATAAGGCTTACATTTTTATTTTCATGATGTAATAATATATTTAAGGCAAATTATTAGTTTAACGTTTCAGTTTACTTTTATCGTCAAAACTTTCTAATTCTATACTTAAATTTCTAATATTTTGGCCCAATTGTGATTCCACTAATTTCAAAATCATTTCCCATTCAGCTTCGTGGGCACAACATTCTAATAGTTGTAGAAATGGCTTATTATTTGACAAATCGATTACACTTTCAATTTTTATGTAATCATCATTTATCTGAACAACTTGATAATCGATATTTAAAGTTGATAAAAGAACTTTATCATTTTTGAACCATGTTTTACAATTGATGTTTTTTTTCAAATTTGCATCTTTTATGGTGATATTTATATTGTTATTCCGACTAAATGCTTCTTTTGGCCGCTCATAAAAATCTATTGGGCACCATTTCAAATTTTTTTCGCTGGTCTTATAATTTTCAAGCTTATTTGAAGTTATCAATTGATATTGTGTGATCTTTTCTGATTGAACAGATTTGCAGACAATGTGTACAGCTGGTTTGTTGCCAGATATTATTATATCGTTGGCTTTAACTTTTTCTTCTAAAAACTTTTTAGACATATTATTATTGTATTTAACGATTGAACTATTTTCAAAATTGGATAACTTTTCTCCATCACTAATTTTTGATGTATCTGAAGAGTCTTCATTGAATTTCCGTGTAAAGTTCGCACATTTAGAGATTCTTACTTCTTGTCCACAAGAATTTAATACTCCACAATGGAATTTTTTAGGCACTAAATATATCGGAGGTAAGCATTGAAATGAAATATTTTTCATACCTCACCTTTCAGCCAAGGGATGAAAAGGGCCTCTCAAGTCAGCAATTTTTTTCCTTTTTTTTTAATGATGTTTTGAAATCACATTTTTTACCAGCTATAAATTTCAATTCATACAATTTTAAATATTTTGAAATTATATATTTCTTTCTTATATAATAAGTTATGAAAAAACACTGTGATAAAAACAACTCAATTTTACAATATCAATTTCGAAAAAAAAAAAATCACCTGATACAAAATTAAAATTGGGTAAAAGTACATTAAAAATGGAGTAAAACACCACCAACCGGGTAGTACTTTCCTTTCTGATGTTACGATTATTTCAGTTATTTTTGAGAAATTCCGGATTTTCACCTAATGCTAATCAACGCATGATATCCGGATTCAAGGGTATCTACTTCCGTTTTATAAACTAAATTTTCGAAATAAGCTTCACGTTTTAATAATTACAGCAGAAGCATAAACAAGTGTATTTTTTTTTTAAATAATAAAATAACCTTTCTTTCACAAATAACCCTACAGGTTATCTTACAATAACTTTGGAATTTTAATAACTGAAGATTGAAATGTGTGAAAATGTTCCTTGGATCGTACATTAAAAAAAAGGATGCTGTATTATGTATGTATGACATATGACAGGAAATTTTTAAAAACCGAACCCAGAAGAATTCGTAACTACTAAAAGATGGGAGTTTTATAAAATTCTTCATGCACCTTGTTTTAAGCATATCTTCTATGCCGCATTATAAAGTAAAAAAAGTAAAGTAATCGACTATTTTTTCAAGCGGGGCTTAACGTCCAACTACCAATTAGGTGTCGTGGACGGAGGCGAATAGCAAACGTACTTTACTATTTCTCATATAACCATTAAATAAAATCCAAGGCCAAGACCGGGAATCGAACCTACTAAACCGACAATAGATATTTAGCTTTGCAGGTCTCACCTCTTAACCCAGTCGGCTACCGTGGCGCCTACCACGATATAAAAATTGATGTATTTGTAGATTAAAAAAAAAAAAAAAATGTACACAACAACCTCAACTAATCAAAACTGTACTCACCAAGATTTTAACACCCATTTTGATGATACCCATCTCAAAACGACTGTGTACACAAGTACTTTAATCTTCTGCTGGTTTAAAAAAAAAAAACATTCTTGCCCAATTTTCGTCCTTTCCGTACAACTACATTTGCACACACTATGTTAGGCCATAATCCTATTCACTTAGATTATTGGTCGTCCGACAGTTAAAGCCTAATCCACAAGAAATGATAAAATTATCAGACCAATTTACCAACATTTTTTGAAATCTTAAGAAAAGCACTCTGTTCAATTGAAAATCTTATTGACCGCAAATTAATAGTTCCGTACTAATTTTGGCAGAACTTCACAATTAACAAGAATTATTAAATAAATTAATTAAAGTAAACAAAAAAAAGTTTTATTAATATTAAAATCCATCACACAAAAAGAATATCAATTTTATTTACAATAATACGTGATATTTATTTACAATATATTATCACTTCCATTTTTATTTCTTTTTAGGTAATTGAAAAAATTTATTGTCCTTGAAAATGATTAAAAAAATTAATAAAATTTATCTTAATTTAATAAAACAAAGCATTTTTCAAAAATGAACAGCTCTTAAATTAATTTTCACTAATATGATTTTTGTTTGTTTTTTTTTCAAATAAACAATAATGTAAAAAACAGAGAAATATACATTTTACGTTGAAAATGTAAAAATATATATATCTATAAAAAGAAGAAACGAAAAAAACCTTTTAAAATCAGAAATAAGAAGTCTTGATAATGAAGTACGCTGATCTGTATTTAGTCACTCTCCTACAACCAAAGTCAGATTTATTGAAGAAGTTATAGAAAACACAATAAATGTTCAATATATATGTATACATTTTTTTTTCTGCAATCGTTTCAATAATTCAGAAGACAAACTTTAAATATAAGACTAAAAAGGTAATTATTACGTAGATTATTGAATTTTGAATTCTGGATTAACTTTAATTGTAGAAGTGTAAAAATTAATAACCAAAATTAATTCTTAAAATTTCTAAGGTATCAATTATTTTTTTGTATATTGGCGATTACTTACAATTAATTGTTTCCATAATGGGTAATGTCATCGTTTATTAATGGTTACCATTATTAGTAAAGTTTCAAGTATGTTATCTATTAGCTTTCTACAATAGATTTAAATTTAAGAAGGGTGCTTTCACAAAAACATTCATCAAAGCCGCGTCGTACTTATCACAACACCGTGAAGTGGCTTCCATTATGTAAGGTTTCTTTTAGGTTACAGAACAGGGGTGCCTACAATTTCAGATAATATTCAATATGGTTTTACTAGCTTATAATTTTAAATTTAGAATAGCATTTAACAACACTAAATTTAACAATCTATTAAATGTATAACATTATATTATTTTGTTTGAATGATTGATGCAATACGAAAACATTATAAGCACACACCAAGCAATAGTGCACAAAAAATGTGAACGAAATTTAATCTTCTCTCACTAAATTTTAGTATAATAATTGGCCTATTATTTAGCGATGGCAGAAAAAAATATTAATTACATTCAAGTTCAAAAAAAAAAAAGAAATTTTTACTCTGATAGCTTTGACATACCGTCGGGTCACAGTTAGCACAATGCCAGGAATATCCTCTTACTTTGGGAGACTTCTTCACTGGCGGATCCAAACATGCAAAATGAAATCCTTGTAAACATTCATCACATCTGAAAAAATAATAAATTGAATGCCTTTTTTTTTGTTTAATAGTCAATTTTATAAAAACATTAGCATGGATAGACCTAAGAAAAACGGTTATTTACGATTTTGAAGCAGATTAGCTACAAAGGCTGATCCAATACTAGCTATAAGATCTATATCGTAGCACAGTTAAGTGTCATGTACGACAAAGTAGCAGGAGTCTTTTCAAGTGTGAAAATTTGCTATTGTGTGTGAAATGATGAGCTTATGAATTTGTATAGTGAAGCTTTACATGTAACATATACATATTTGTTAAAACCAAAAAAATATGTGTCATACGGAACTCAAACACATGTTTAGGACGTCTTAACGTGATTCTTAAGCTTCGAAACTCGCAGGGACGTTATGTCTTTTAAAAAAAAAGTTATAGTTTTCCTGAAAAAGTACTGATTCACTTCCTGAATTTTCATCCCAGAAATGCAATCACTTGCCAACATTTCGCTAAACAAATTAGAGGTAATCCATACTGAGATTCCGGATTAAAATTTAGCTGCCACCCTTGGACTTTCTCTTCTTAGGAGCTTCTTACAGCTGACTGTCCGCTGATGAACAGTGCTGTCTGAAACGAGAGTACTGACTAAGGGACTGGCGAAGCATAAAAAAAGACTTCGACTGCAAATTAAAATAAAACAAACTGAAGGGAGCATTAATAAGATTCATCATAATGCCAAATTCCGTAGCTTCCTATCTCAACATAGTACTTAGAAAATGCTTACACACAATAAAATTGTTTCAAATTGTGAAGAGCAAAATAGGCGATCATTTTTTAACGACAATTTTTTCAACGAAGAAGGTGCTAATTCGAAAAGTACCATAAAATCAATAATATTCTTTTGCGTCTCCTTCATACATTATTTTTAATAAAGAAAATACACCAAAATATAGTAACGTTCTTACTAAAAACAAACTCTAGCCTAAAACAGATTTATACTCGTATTCATACATTTTGCAGACACCTGCTAAGCTAACACATTAAAAAATTAGAGATAAATCTTTTAGAATGCAGCGAATTTAGTTTTATTGAGTCACGACTAAAACCTAAATGTAAAATCTACTTCCAATAGGAGAAGTTCATCAAAATCTTATTAATTTAATGTAATATCAAAATTTAAATTTTCTGTGACTTTCCTTCTTTTTTATCATTGTAAAAATTCAATCATTTCTAAAACTTTTACGCTTGCAGCAAGCAGGTATTTAGTCAGAAAACACCATTTCCTTAATTGGACGGATTGCACCAATTCCTCTTAACACTGATGCAAAAAAAAAAAAAAAAAAAAAAAAACGCCTACCTTACTAGATTACTAGTAGTTCCTGGATTACTACATGTAGCACACGTTATGGATACTTCATCTTTCTTCTTCGGGATAGGTTTCAATAGCGATTGCGGAGTGGATGACGTTAGCTGTTGTTGTTCTGGTGTTAATGATAGTGTCCGAATCGTAGGAGATGGCGTCAAATTACTGCTTGGGGTAGCAACATACGAACTGCCCCCAGTTGGATGTGGTATAGATTTGAACTAAGTAAGAAAAACCAAAAAATATCTGTTACTTACACAATTTCCACAATTTCCACAAAAACAATACAATTCTCTAGAAAATAAATGTTAGGTATGAACAATAAACATGCAACTAACTGCTATGACGCTATCTAATTTTTCAAATTAAGACAACCGTCACATCTCTGAACTTCTCGGAAACAAATTTTACGTAAAATATTTTTTTAATAATAAAAAATTATTCTTTTTGACCATAGCAAAACATTGTAACATCCAATTTATTCAATAGTCCTAACATATCAAAATTTGAAAAAAGCTTATTTACACTACTATTCGTAATGGATTAAATTTAAGATTTGTATCAACCCTGCAAAACGTTTTTGCTGAGAGAATTAGAGCTTTAAAAAATTTCAACTATAATATTAAAAACAGTTGTGAAACTAAAAATTAAATTATGTTCTATTTTTTTTCTAAATTTCATTTTCCATCATCGGTCATTTTTATTGGAGAAATTTGACAAGTTTCCTTCTCAATTCTTTCTCTATACAGTAGAATTATTCATTGTAAATAGCAGTAACTAGACTTACACAAATTTTAAGACTCTGCCTCTGTTCAGTCTGTTGTTTACTGCGTTTATGTTTGTGCTTATGAGATCGACTGATAATTTCCGTATCGGGAGAATAACGATGGTGTTTTTCACGTCTCCGCTTCTTAACTCTGAATCCTTCTGGCTCTTCAGCTAAACCAAGAAGAAGTAAGGAGAAAATTAATATAAATTGACATCCTAGAGCATCCTAGTAAATAATCTGGTGTGGAAACTTACAAGACCCCATTCTCAAGATTCTAACTCATTAATTTTCTTCTAACGCGATTTGAACAATTAATTCAACCCCGCCTCTTTTAGCAGTACACAAAAGTAAGGGTCGTACCTTCCAATAATAATAATAATTATAATAATAAAAATAACAATAATAATAATAATAGACCCTTAGATTTTCTCTTCCTAGGAGCTTCTTACGGCTCACTGTCCGGTGATGGACAGTGTTGTCTGTAACGAGAGAACACTGTCCGGAGGCCGGCAGTGCACTGGAAAAAGCTCCGGGCGCTAATGACCTCAGCTGTTGATGCGCCAAAAAAAAAAAAAAATAGTAATAATGGCACTTAAAAGGAAAACTAATCACCCCTCCTCACATAAGTAGCCTTAATTTAATTTCCCGGAAAACAATGTTTTCAAAAAAATACTGAAAAATCTTTGATTAACTGGCACTATCGGTCAGCCGATTTTCTTCCTATTTGGAAATGTAGTTTCAAAATTAACTCATATTATTATTATACTCGCATAGCTATCAAGACAGTACAATAATCAGTAACAGTAACAGTACTGTTACAGTAACAGAGAAAAGCCAACCAACCCCTTTTTTAAACCACCCTTAATGGAATTTCTTCCAGGAAAATGTTCGAAACAAAACTGCAAAACTATTTAAGTGCAACAATTACACAAGTTTGAAAAAAGTCGTTTTGAGAAAATCTTAAAAATAAAAATGAACAATCTTTTCAATAAAGTTGTACATTCGGTATATTGATTTTCGCTAAAACCTTATTGTTACATTCTTAGTTAGCAGTTAAGCGAAACTTTCAACTTTCAATGTCTTGCAATTTTTGGTTTGTGAGTTATAGCGAATACGGACAAGAGAACGACAGACACACGGTTAAAATACCCTTCATCCTATATAAAAATATTTCACAATTTTGTCTGTTTCAAGATGATAAAATTAGTAAAGAAACCCAAATAAAGACCTTAATAAGAAAATGAATAACAAACTAACCAGTAGGCGTGTCAGCATTTGATTCTCCCTGCGGAGTAGTTATGGAAGTGTCGGTCACCATCGGCACCAGATCTTCACCAGAAGGTGAGCCAGTTTTAGCATACTATAGAAAGAATTTATTTGTTTCTTATATTTAAGAACAAAAAAAAAAAAAAAAACATATTTTTACGCATACTTCCTTCCTAAAAAAAAACTTGCCTGATCCGATGATGAATCTCCATTACCATTGTCCTTATGTCTCAACTTTCTGGGAGCTTCGGGATCAACAGCTTCACGATCTGACTGGTCGCTATCTTTATCACATTCAGAACATTGCCTACAAGTAGAAGAAGAAGTAAGTGTAAGAGATGGCATTATGCTGCACTAGCACAGCATGTAAAGTAGCGATAAGTCTTTATCTTTCAGAGACTTAATGCAAGCAAAGCAAGAAATAACTGCACAGTGTTAAGATTTCACTGTTTCAAACGAAACCAAAATTCAACTCTCAATATCTCGTTTCCTACTCGAATGATTTTTACGAAATTTTATACAACTATAGACAATAGTAGTCTCCATATACAGGTAAAATATAAACAAAATCTATCGAGTAGTTTTCGAGATATTTGAAGTTAAAGATTTTACTGTTTCAAACAAAAACCAAAATTTAACTCTTAATATCTCGTTTCTTACTCGACAGATTTTTACGAAATTTTATACAATTATAGACAATAGTAGTCTCTATGTACAGGTAAAATGTAAACAAAATATACCGAGTAGTTATCGAGATATTTGAAGTTAAAGATTTCACTGTTTCAAACGAGACCAAAATTTAACTCTTAATATCTCGTTTCCTGCTCGACAGATTTTTACGAAATTTTATACAATTATAGACAATAGTAGTCTCCATGTACAGGTAAAATATAAACAAAATCTATCGAGCAGTTTTCGAGATATTTGAAGTTAAAGATTTCACTGTTTCAAACAAAAACCAAAATTTAACTCTAAATATCTCATTTCCTACTCGACAGATTTTTACGAAATTTTATACAATTATAGACAACAGTTGTCTCCATATACAGGTGAAATATAAACAAAATCTATCGAGTAGTTTTTGAGATATTTGAAGTTAAAGATTTCACTGTTTCAAACGAGACCAAAATTTAACTCTAAATATCTCGTTTCCTGCTCGACAGATTTTTACGAAATTTTATAAAATTATAGACAACAGTTGTCTCTATATATAGGTAAAATATAAAAAAAACCTATCGAGTAGTTTTCGATATATTTGAAGTTAAATATTTCACTGTTTCAAACGAAACCAAAATTCAACTCTAAATATCTCGTTTCATACTCGACAGATTTTTACGAAATTTTATAAAATTATAGACAACAGTTGTCTCCATATACAGGTGAAATATAAACAAAATCTATCGAGTAGTTTTCGATATATTTGAAGTTAAAGATTTCACTGTTTCAAACGAAACCAAAATTCAACTCTAAATATCTCGTTTCACACTCGACAGATTTTTACGAATTTCTATACAATTATAGACAATAGTTGTCTCTATATATAGGTAAAATATAAACAAAATCTATCGAGTAGCTTTCGAGATATTTGAAGTTAACGATTTCAATGTTTCAAAGGAAACCAAAATTCAACTCTAAATATCTCGTTTCATACTCGACAGATTTTTACGAAATTTTATAAAATTATAGACAACAGTTGTCTCCATATACAGGTGAAATATAAACAAAATCTATCGAGTAGTTTTCGATATATTTGAAGTTAAAGATTTCACTGTTTCAAACGAAACCAAAATTCAACTCTAAATATCTCGTTTCATACTCGACAGATTTTTACGAAATTTTATAAAATTATAGACAACAGTTGTCTCCATATACAGGTGAAATATAAACAAAATCTATCGAGTAGTTTTCGATATATTTGAAGTTAAAGATTTCACTGTTTCAAAAGAAACCAAAATTCAACTCTAAATATCTCGTTTCATACTCGACAGATTTTTACGAAATTTTATAAAATTATAGACAACAGTTGTCTCCATATACAGGTGAAATATAAACAAAATCTATCGAGTAGTTTTCGATATATTTGAAGTTAAAGATTTCACTGTTTCAAACGAAACCAAAATTCAACTCTAAATATCTCGTTTCACACTCGACAGATTTTTACGAATTTCTATACAATTATAGACAATAGTTGTCTCCATATACAGGTGAAATATAAACAAAATCTATCGAGTAGTTTTCGATATATTTGAAGTTAAAGATTTCACTGTTTCAAAAGAAACCAAAATTCAACTCTAAATATCTCGTTTCATACTCGACAGATTTTTACGAAATTTTATAAAATTATAGACAACAGTTGTCTCCATATACAGGTGAAATATAAACAAAATCTATCGAGTAGTTTTCGATATATTTGAAGTTAAAGATTTCACTGTTTCAAACGAAACCAAAATTCAACTCTAAATATCTCGTTTCATACTCGACAGATTTTTACGAAATTTTATAAAATTATAGACAACAGTTGTCTCCATATACAGGTGAAATATAAACAAAATCTATCGAGTAGTTTTCGATATATTTGAAGTTAAAGATTTCACTGTTTCAAAAGAAACCAAAATTCAACTCTAAATATCTCGTTTCATACTCGACAGATTTTTACGAAATTTTATACAATTATAGACAACAGTTGTCTCCATATACAGGTGAAATATAAACAAAATCTATCGAGTAGTTTTCGATATATTTGAAGTTAAAGATTTCACTGTTTCAAAAGAAACCAAAATTCAACTCCAAATATCTCGTTTCATACTCGACAGATTTTTACGAAATTTTATACAATTATAGACAACAGTTGTCTCCATATACAGGTGAAATATAAACAAAATCTATCGAGTAGTTTTCGATATATTTGAAGTTAAAGATTTCACTGTTTCAAAAGAAACCAAAATTCAACTCTAAATATCTCGTTTCATGCTCGACAGATTTTTACGAAATTTTATACAATTATAGACAACAGTTGTCTCCATATACAGGTGAAATATAAACAAAATCTATCGAGTAGTTTTCGATATATTTGAAGTTAAAGATTTCACTGTTTCAAAAGAAACCAAAATTCAACTCCAAATATCTCGTTTCATACTCGACAGATTTTTACGAAATTTTATACAATTATTAGGTAATCAATTATATTACTGGTGCATGCAAGTAGTTTGGGTTATCGAGTAACTAGAGGGCTCATTCTCTGGTACATACCAATCAAACCTATTTAAACTCGATTATGTTTAATGAGCTCACTATAGATTTAGATTATTTACGTTTCAGTGGAATTAAGTTTTCTTTGGTATCAACCAAAATGTTTCTGGATTCTGGAAAAAAAACTAATTACCATACTATGCATGCTACTGAGGTGTAGCAAAATCATGAATTCTTTTACTCCTAAACAGGAGTAAGAGACCTTTGTAGTGTTTGTTTTCTCGAAGATGCTAAGAAAAGGGAATGGAGCATTTCCTCAATCCAAGATATGTGTTATACAATCCTGAATTTATGGGATCCCAACAAATTACTCTTGGTGACTGTTGGTACACTGAACGATTAAGTGGCAAGCTTTTCTATCAGAATTGGACATTACACTGAAACAGCTGAGAATAGAAAAGAGCTAAATTCAACTAATTTTTTTGAATTAATATGCCAGAGCTTTGGAAGATATTCTTAAGTAAAATTTTCTTTTAGAAAGATTTGAGATGAAAATGGCCAGATGGGGTAAAAAACATGTGCACTGCTAGTATGGAATTTATTCTTATGGGACTTAGTACAATCTTAAATCACAGAACATATAACTAGGCTTACCATACGTTCCGGTTTGACCGGGATGGTCCCGGTTTGAGATCCCTGTCCCGGCGTCCCGGTCAAACTTGACCAACACCAACACCCCGGCCGATCGTTCCCCGCGCCCATTTATTAATATGTTTTCAGTTCTTAATAATTTTGCGTCCCGGTTTGGCTATATATGACTAATGTAAGTTTAAATTATTGAAAACTGGGCAAAGTTTATCCTGCAAAGCTAAACAGTAAGTAATACTTCAGCAGCCGAAAATTTATAAACTTTTAACTTATTTCAATTATTGCAATAAAATGCAAAAGTCTAAAAAAAAATAATTAAAATTTTACAAACCATCCCATTTGCTTAGTTTTCCTCGGCATCCTGGTTAATGGTGGATTTAGACAACCAAGATGATAAAACTTGTGGCAAGTATCACATTTTGCTAATAAGTGTTGATCTTGTTTCCCAAAACACAATCCACAGCTGTTGTTTAAAGCGGTAGCTGAACAAACAAAAAATCAAATTGCAATAAATCGATTAAAATACTGATGGGAATAACTTCAAAGCTTTGTTTTATTTACAACACTGTACACCATTTTTTGGGTAGTTTAAGAAAGATTTCAAGCACTGCACAAAAGCAACCCTTTTTTAAAAAAATGAATAGCTTGTTTGTAATTATAATAGTAATTATACAATTGCTAGCAAAAAAATGTAAGCCCAAAACACAATAGATAGAAAGAATAAGTAAGCAGAAAATATTCAGATTAGTGCGACGTATTCTTACTCTTTTTTAAAACATTCATTCCTAGGATTTGAATCATGCTTTATTTAAGTATAGCCTAACAATAACCTTACTACTTTTAATTGAAAAAAAAATAAAATAAGCCATTCATTCAGTTCAATAAATATATTGATACTACGCTACCCTTCTTCCAATAAATAATTCTTACATTATCCGTCACATAACATAATAACAGCATGCTAAACTTCTTAGCTATATAATTTTACTAGAGCAGACAAAGCAAAAAAAACTTATAAATAAATTATTCAGGAACGCAAGAAGGTAAAGGTGTGTGAAAAGCATTAAAAAAAAAAAAAAAGCAAAGCAAAGCAAGGATCAGTTTTGGAAGTGTTTTTCCAAGGAATGGCAAAAGTGTAAAAAATACCTGTCCTAACAGGCGAAGCACCTGATGGTGCAGGTACCTGTGGATTGGTTAGACCTGGCTTCCTGATCGCAGTGACACTACCACCTAATTAAGAGAGAGAGAGAGAAAAAAAAACAGAATCAACATAAAAGACTTTTTCTTTTTTAAAGAAATCTTTACACAATCAGGAGGTAGGGGAGATAAAATGGACATAAAAATTCAAGACTATGAAGCGTCAGGAAAAACAAAAATTAAAAAAATCCTGAATGAAAATACTTGCAGTATTTTTCTCGCTGATAATTATAATAATCATTAATTGATTATTTTTTCTTTTCTAATTGATAAATTAATTCGACGGACAGTAATAACTCACATGATTTTATTACTTTGTTCGTAAAATATAAAAAATATAGCGCGAAAATAAAAATACGACAAGAAATTCTTGATATTAAATTGAAAAAAAGGTTATAAAACTACTGAATTTATTCAGTAAAATTGCACTTTCGCTGTAATGATGCTTCAAATTTAGTATTTTAATTACATATTAAATTTTTATTTATATTTTAAATGAATATCGTACAATACATTACACTTAAATGACTCTGAAGGAAGCCTAATCTTACTACCTCATCCTGAGAACTGCCTTAAGAAGCGGTTTCCCTGAGAAAATGATTTTTATTTCTTCATATTGTGTTTCCTGTGGAAGAAAAATTTCTGACATGCACCAAATGATATTCAACTATTTTGAATGGAAGAAGGCTGGCGCATCGAATGCTCAGACCGACTGCGAGATGGAGCTCAAAGGGATGTTAACAAAAAAGATGTTAGAGTAAAGAAACATTTGGAGATATTTATTGTATATAACATTTATCGACCAATTTATTCGAGAGCTTCATGCGGAGTCCATGTGAACCCAAATATGGGGGGAAAAGTTGAGTAAAGAAGCTATAGAGACTTGTCAGTGATGCTGAACTCCTACATTGATCTCGGTAAATCAATGGGCGAGGGAATGGGCGGCAGAAATCGCTCTCTTTCTCCAGGTGAAGCTGAAGAAGAAGGAAAAGGTCTAGAGAACTATGTTCTCTGGAACAATCTCATTTCCAAGAGACTGAGACGATGTCTCGAATTGATCTAGATAACTGATTTCACATTCTTAAAGGATTTTTTTTTTACGGACACTATCGAATTAAAGGACACCTACAAAATAAAAACCTATAGAGGTCGCTTTGCATTGTACCTCCAATTAATTATAGAAAGACTATTTTCAAGAATACCGAATCAAATAACAATTGTTAATTCAATATCCAAATTTGTTACTAAAATATTTTTAATGAGATGTTTTACCTGTCATAAAATGTGACGGATGGAGTACTGGCCGACCCATTAAATCAAGATCCGGTAGCTTCTTATTTGGACAGAGAAAGGTAATCAAATCATAATAAACTTTGAGAGAATTTTTCAGTTCTTGATTTCTTGTCGTTTCTGCTGCGTTTTCTTTCACTGCCTTTAAAGTATAATAAATAATAAATATTTGCAAAAGTCGAAGTTCAGTTGAATCTAATCAAATAAAACAGTGATCAGAAATTTACTTTGTCTCGATCTTCTTCGATTTCACTTTGTTCATCTAGTAGTTTCGAATTTTCTTCAGTTAATTCTTTCAACTGTTTGCGCATTGTTGTTACCCTGACGTTTCTATCCAAATAGTAACCAATGAATTCGACACTATACAGAAAAAAAAAAAAAAAATAAGATCATAAGTTTGAGGAATTAGTGAGTCAACTTTCTGGAGCACAATAATTCTTAAACGTACACGGGGAAAGAGCTCGTAATTTTTATTATGTTCTCTAGGAGTGAAGAACAAAAGGCTATCTTTTTGCGATGTGAAGGTTTCTAACCTATAACCTAAGGAAAACCTTCTTCCACAACATCCTTTCTTCCAATTCATGAAGGACACAACAAATGTCCTAAACATTGAAGAAATAATCTTCCTTAAAGAAAACGTTTCTTTTAAGTATTTTCAAGTTAATGAGTTGTTCTGTTGCAGATTTATTTTATCAGAAAGGGAGCAGGAGCTCTGGACCCATGCCTCAGACGCATCGCTTATTCATGATTTAAAGTAGTACTTTGAATAGTCAAAATAGAAGTGCTAATTTCAATTCAAAAAAAAAACCTACCTGAACGCAGGTTGAATATTCCATCGTCTATGCACATCTGAAAGCGCTTCAACTTGGGCCTGTCTAAGTGCCCAACTTTCCGTGTCAACTCCACTAAGTTCCGCTTTTCGCCATAACGCTCGACATGCACTTGCACTAGATGTTAACAGTCTAGCCATTTTCTGAGTTGGTACTGTTTAAATAAAGAAACAAAAATTAATAAACATCATTTTAAAAGTTATATATTTCATATATTGTTCCCAGAAGTTTAGAGAGATTGATTTGCACTTTATGGAATTTTCATGGAACAAAGGTTTCAAATAAAATTTGCACATCTAGATATAAGCAATTAGTGTGCCAAGTTTAGAACATTTTGTCGAAATCTTTTGAACAAATAATAATAATAAAAATAATAATAAAATCTATAAATGCTACTACCTATTAAGAGATTTCTTCGCTAAGTTACTGTTCAGCCCATTAAAGGGTCCTCAAACGAAATATATTATAGTCTGAACTTCTAGCAAATTTTGATTTTTTGAGCCTTAGCGATTTTCAAACTTATTCGCTGACCGTTTTCAGGAAAATTAAAAGAAAATGAATAAATCAATAAATGGTATTTCCGATTAAGACATGTACATCATCAAGTCTCTATCGGATCCCATATTAGATTTTCCGGACACAATAACTAAAAAATATTAAGTAATACAGAGCTCCAAGCAAGATTTAGTTTGATAGATATAGTGTGGGTACACAAATTTTGCTAATAACCACTCTCTCACAAGTACCTCAATAGTTGTGTTTAGCAAATAATAACTCAACGAAGAAAATCTACTCAGATTTTAATACTTCCTCTATCTACCATGGTGGAGTACTAGAAGGGTAAAATATATTCTGGATTATTACATACCCCAAGGTTGTACTTTAGTTAAACGGGCATTTGTATATCTTTCTCTAGATTTTGCCAATCTTCTCTTAATTCTCAAAGAATCTTCATCATCTTCTTTTCTATGCTTCAATCTTTCTTCAGATCGCATTTGTAATGCCAGCCAATTTCTGCGCCTTTTCCTAGAGAAAGAAAGCATTTTTTTTTTTTAAAGGTGAACATAATTTATTTCAAAGGCTGTAAATTGAATTTGGAGTAATGATTCAGTAAAATTTACCTCAACAAGTTTTTATCTGTATGAAGTTTACAATGAGCGTAGAAAGGGTCTGCTTGATCAACTTCTTCAGAATGAGTTTCAGCTAGTAAACCTTCTCTCTGTCCACTTCAGAAGTTATTTTTAGAAATAAACAAACAAAAAATGAATTAAAATTAAAATGCATTTTCTTCTAAATATATAAAAAATAAATATTTTAAATTGAAAATGATGAGGTTGACGATCTAGAATACGTTCCTCTAATCCTAGTAACCAACCAAGTGGCTAGTGAAATCTCAGAGATCGGAAAATGACAGATTGAGATAAACATTCCATTGTGGCAGACACAGCTCCGCTTTAAATGCCTTCTAGGACGATATATCCCACTTCAACTAATTTAATTATCCTAGCGCTTTAGTGAAGTCCCAGGATGTGACAGTAACTTGGGTAATTCTCTGTTCTCTATTGCCGAAACAACCCAAAAGAGGTATATCCTCCTTTACTTGGAATTATTATAACTGAATCTCGGTATAAGTTCCATTCCCCACAGCATGGAAACTAGAGAACTTATTGTATCAACCCTTAGCTGATATAATAGCTACCATTCTAATTAAGTCAAGGATCTTTCCATTTGACTTCGTTTCAAAATCTGAACTCCTCTGAACCCAAAGAGCCAAAATTGCTATGCAATCAAGTAGGATGTAAGAAGTCGCTTTTTCCCATTCATGGCTAAGTCTGCTTCAGTAGTTCCAGGCACTACTCTGTGAAGATATTTTTTTAACCAATACTCTCTAAGTAACCAGTCATTCGATATATTTTATTACTGTACGGGTGCGCTTAAACTAAGAGCGTTTGTCATTAACGAATAGGAAAGGAAAAGAAATAAAACAGAAAAAACAAATGAATTATATGAAATAAAATAAATAAAAAAAATAATAATAAGTTTGTACATATTACAATATAATCAAAGTTAGCAATATGTAGTAATAAATATATAAAATGAAATTAGGAAATATATAAAAATAGTGAAAAGTTCGGTTCTGTTCGCTCGGTTTGTGCAAACACATTTATTATGTTTATTTTTGTTTGTATGTAAGTTTTGTTGATTTCTTAGTTCGAAGTATTATGTATTGATTTAGTTAGCTTATTTTGTAGGCTAGTGCACGCATAATTGTGGCTCATTTTTTGTATGTAATTTGTCAGCTGTATATTAATTTAGGAGTAACCATTTATTGTAAATCTGTGCAACTCCCACTGTGTACCTTATGGTTATAACAGTTGTAAAATATAAATAAAAATAAGTAACCAGTCATTAAAGTGGTTCTAACTAACTTCAGCCCTGATTGAGTTGAACTTGTGCACGTAGATTGAAGACGTAAAAAAGGCTAATTCGAGAAAGTACATGCATGAGAATGAGGAAGAAAACCGAGAGTGTTCTAGCTGAGTAAGGGAATGTGTCCTTAGAAGGCTTAAAAGAAGAAACAGACCTAGAATGCGCAAAAAGACGTTGTAAAACTCATAAAATAAAGTAAAAAATCTTTGTATTTAAACTTACCAAGTAACATGAAAATAAGTTTTACACATTCCCGCATCACAACCTACAGTCACACCAGTTCTTGCAAATCTTTGATCTTGACACAAACTGCAAGCTTTGCCACCCCATTTGGAGTAGGCCATTTCAAACAGGGTAACATTCTGTAATTTGTCCACTTCGGCAAATGCAACGCCAGGCATATAGAGTGCACAGACTAAATGAACCCATTTACCAACATCCGTTTCTTTAAAGATTCCACCTGTAAAAGATTGGGATTGTAAGAATTTATCACAAAACTATGGGCTAGTGTAAATAAAATTATCTAAAAACTCTGAGGTACTAATAACAACAATACAGCAACATCATTTTTAAAAACAAAACATTGATTCGGTTTATAGCAATATATATAATACGATATCACATTAATCTTTAGTCTGAAGAACAAAGGTTGAAAAAGGCAACTTGCGAAATAGGCAGGTTATCTGCCCACTGTATAAATGGATCACACTTAAGTTTCAAGCCCAATTTGAGCTATATTCAAGTCAAAAATTCAAAATTATAGGCTTCCAAATAACCTCTCTTGGTTTTCGTACATGGGCACAGGATTAAAATGGAATCCTTAGACTAAAAAGACAAGAAACTAACACGATGATTCACATTTTTCGTCAGAGTTCAAATCGCAACTTAAATAAAAGATTCTGTATTTTTATAATTATTAGAAACCGTTTGTTCAGACGGTGTTGAGGTTAAAACTCCCTAAGCTTTCATTACTTACAGTCAATTCTTTATGCTTCTTTGTATCTCACATTTATTTTGCCTTGAACACTTTTGCACAAATAACAAGCATTTTCAAGAACAGTTAGTACAAGAACTATTAGTTTATAATCTAGTGAAAACTCCGTTTCTTTAAATTTCATTCTACTTCAAGGTCACTCCTATTATTTAATAGAACTCCTTTTCACTTCAGCAACACTAGGTTATCCTCCAAGTAGACTGAAGGGAAAACGCTCTCAATCTAAAATTCCCCGATACTTTGCCACCATATAACGTATTATTTGATGCAAATGTTGCACTGGTAAATTCAAATAAAATTATAGAGGAAAATCTATGGCAATCAGTTTGTGTAACATGCGGAACTCCCTTCTTACTATAAACGAAAGTCAGAATGTAATAAAATTACTTACCTGGATTGGGACATAGTTCACAATCAGGTCTATCAAGCCCCGCTTTACAGGAATCACAAAACCAAGGTGTTGTCGGACATGGGGAATCTGTACTACATACACTGTCAGAATCTTGTACACCATAACAACCTTAAACAATATTTCAAGAAAACATTAATATAAAGCGCTTAGCAATTACAAAACAGATCAAATAAAAATATTTACCTTCATGAACGGTCACACCACAACTATCACATTCAATTATTTCATTAGTAGCATCACTCCTATCTCCGAGACATACAGTACAAATCATTATTTTCATAGCATCTTTTGGATTAAACTAAAAATTATTCAAAATTAATATTATAAAACGAAATTATTAATGCATTAAAAACAGAATGACTTAATCTAATAGCAAGCAAGCAATATCTTACGTGTAACCAACTATTGTTTACACAAGAGCAAATAAACAAATAATTATAAAAACTAACCTGTTTTTTCTTAGGACTGTTTGAAGTGCTTACACTTTCAAAAGGTTTTGCCTCATTTAACGATTCACCTTGTTCACTATCACTGGAAATATTACCGGTATCTCCAGTTGAATCTGCATCAACATCTGAAGAATCTTAATAAAATATTAAATGTAGAGCTTGTAAAAAAAAACGAACACCACGAGCTTCTCATCCAATTTTATCAGTTTTACTAACCAGAAGAATTAGCATCAACATTAGAATCCAAAGAATCATCATCTGATTCATCACAATGATCTTCAATTCTAAAATCACTATCATCAGAACTTTCACCTAAATCTTCAAAATCAAACAATGCTTGAGCGGGCTTAACTTTTCTTTTGGTGGGATCTCGTTCCACTAAAGTATATTCATTATAATGATTAGTGAATGGACTTCGTTAGTGTGTCTACATTATAAATGTTTAAACGGTAAACTAATATTACCAAAGTACTTACTTGTTTCTTTTTTAACACCAAACAATAGACACGGTGATTATTATCCACAGGTAGAAGCAAAAATTCGAAAACTTCAAAACAATTCGAAATATGCCGGCTTTAATTAATGAAAAATAACTTTGTCAGTCACATGACCAGCGTTACGCAGTGCAGTTCAACCCACATACACTTACAACCCCAACGCACAAGCACAATGTAGGTAGGTGGAGTAGGGATTAGCTACGCCAAAACAATTGAATAACTGGAAGTGAGAGATTTTCCCAACAAATATACTATATCATGAATTGAAAACATTTGGTTTACACCAAGAATAAAATAACCTTACAAATCAATCAATAAAAATAAAATTATCATATGACTTAATTTAAATGAAATTCATAAAATGTGTCGTACAACGCTTACATTTCTAATAGCTTTTCCTTTCCAAGTCAATCCATCATTAGATGCCACAAAAGGTAAAAAGAAAAAAAAAGAAAAAAAAGAGAAAAAGGTAAAACATCATGATAAAGAGGAACCCCCACTGGATCCACATTTTCTTGCTTGCGACCCAAAGATGAAATACTCTTGTACTATACAGTATAAACTTATGGCTAACATGGATACATCAGTTTCAGTTACAGTAATTTGCTGGGGAAGAGTGTCAAAGGTGAGAGGAGATAAAATTACGATTTATTTTTTTTCTACAATTCATACAGGAGCTCCAGCAGCTATGAATTCGAGGAGTACCGCATTTACTTTCTTTTACAGCTAGTGCTCTTACTGACAAATTTTAGAATATTCATAGTTTAAATTTAGTAATTTGACTACGTGCTACCAGAATCACTTAAGCAGTTTTGAACAAAATTTTCAAAAACAGAATTACAAGTTTACGTGAATGTTTGAATTGAAAAAAAAGGAAGATGTGGTCCTTAAGTTTTCTTGTATAGTGTTATTTTATTTTTAGATCATCCTATGTAGATTCTTAGATATATTCTTATGTCAAATATTAATATTGTTAAATTAATGTTCATGATTGAAAAAGAGGATGATGAGTTTGAAGGTAATGCGATTGAAAGAATTCTTAATTAAAGAATCTTATTTATCTTTAACGTCGTTAAAACTAGTACAATTGAGATTATTACATGGACTTTTTAAATATAAAATATTCGTTTATGTTGCCACATATTTGGATTATTTGTGTCTGCTTTATTGTTATAGGATATTAATAGGTCCTTATATTACGTGGATCTCTCTAATATATGTACATATTTATTCTGTTTTTATTATTTGCCTTACTATGTTTTATAGTTTTTGGAGAAGATTTGTACACGTGTGATTGAGTTTTATTTCAGCTTGGTTCATTTGTTTGTTTAAAATGTTGTGAAGACTGTTGTTAATTTTAATGTATTAAATTGTTTCGTTTATTTTATAGATTTAAGGGAAATTACAGGTTTTTTTAATTTGTCCTTGTTCTGTTTAAAAAAAGGTCTGCTTAAGGGTTTTCTTTTCTTTTGTTTCCATGTAGAAACTACAGAACTTTGTAGTTTTCCTTTGAAGTGTAATATCAGTGTAGGGTTGCCAACTCTATAAAGTTCCAAAAAAGGACACCCTACATTCAGGGCCGTCGACAGGATTTTAGAGCCCGGGAATATATATCATTTGTATTCCTGGGACCCGGGAAAAAGTCCCCTCTCCCCCGTCTGTAATCTGGCCTGGGTACATTTATATCTTACATACTTATTCATGAAAAGTTCATAGTTACATCAATATCCTGTTGACCTATTCAGTTCAGTTAGAACAAAAAAACAACACGCTTAATGAAGAAGTCTCAGAAGTCAGAACTTAAATAAAAAATACAATAAAATAAATTAGATTTGTGAGAACAATATTTGAAAAAAGGACAAAAGGCGTCCTTTCCTAATTTAAGAAAGGACAAGGACAACCAGGTGTTAAAAAAAGGACTGTCCTTTCCAAGTTTGGCAGTTGGCAACCCTATTTCAGAGTCGTATTGTTTTATAAACTGTAAGCATGAAATGGATATGTTTTGTAAGTTAGAAGTTTTAATCATGAAATTTTTAAAAAAAATTGAAATAACTGCGAACTTACGACCGTAAGTGAAATAAGAAAAACAAAAATCTAGATCTGGAAGAGCTAAAACTTTCAAGTAAAATGGACGATTAGAAATTACATGTGAGGAGGGGGCTTTTTAACTTCCAAGAATGCACCTCTACTTTGACAGGGATTCAAGTCAACTAATTCAACATAGAATGGATAAATTATTATTTTAATTTCAGATATATTTAAAAGATCAAGTGAAAGCAATAAAAAATGTCATCCGAAATAATGTAGCATGGGTGGCGTTCTCTATATCGCACAAAGTGAAACCACCAAAAACAACCCAACTACAAAAGTTCATTTCGCACCTATGTGAATTTACTTACACACAAAACCCTGAAGCAATAGGATCAAAGTAAGTATTAGAAGTAATCAAAGCAATTTTAGGCTAAATTTTGAAAGCAAACTCACTAGACCTAAATAAACACATTTAAATCGAAGAATGTGTAACGGAGGGGCTCCTCCAATAACAACTGCTTATCGATGGTGAAAACTATTATATGGGAAGGTTACAAGAAACATATACAGAGAGAGAGTCCCGCCTTGCCAAGACCGTGTGTTTTTTATTGCGTAACAATTTTATTAATAAATAATAAGTGTATTTTTTGTAAATATATTTCATTTATTGAACGTTACAGTGTGTTTTTGCGTAACAGTGGTGAACCCGACGTGATTTTGTGATCTCATAATTTGGACTTTTTAAATCTAATTAATATAATTCTTAAATTGTTTTTAATCTAATACCAAATTAGTTTTCGTTGTATTTTATGTTATTTGTTCATAATAAGTTAAGGTTATTTCTAAGAATTTTTTTATTGTTAAGGATATTTTGATTGTTTCTTTTTGTTTGTGTTTGTGTTCTTTTTGTTAGTTTTTTTTTAAAAAAAAATCAGCTAATCATGAAGGAAGAAGCAAAAGAAGAAATAGTTGCTTTGACCTCCAGTAATAAGATACCTCCCTTTTGGAAACCAGACCCAGAACTATGGTTCTGTCAGATGGAGGCAGTGTTTTCGCGTTGTGGGATCACAAATAGTTTAACAAAATTTCAGACTGTTATTCCTCAATTTGAGTTTGATGTGCTTCAACAGGTAGCAGATATAGTCAAACACCCAAGTAATGCCCCTTACGAAGATTTAAAAACTCGATTAATTAATACATACGCCGAATCTGAACATAAAAGGATTCAACAATTATTAGAGGGCAAGCAATTAGGAGACGAAAAACCGTCACAACTCTTGCGACAAATGAAGCAACTGGCAGGAGACACGGTAGCAACGGATGTTGTTAAAACTCTATGGCTCCGTTCTCTCCCGAATACCACACAGGCAATCCTCTTATCTACGGGACACACTGAGGTCGACAAGTTAGCGAGTGTAGCAGACAAAATCCATGAAATCGACCGCCCTGATAGCGTATGTACCGTTTCTACAAACAGTGGACTGGAGCATAAAATCGAGAAACTCACTGAGCAAATAGCCGCACTAGTTGCAGCAAAATCAACCTGGGATCGAAGTCGAAGCCCCAGCGCTCATCGTTCTCGGAGTAAATCTAGATACAAAGCAGAGCCCAATAATCCAAATTGGCTTTGTTACTATCATTACCGATTCCGAGACAAGGCAAAAAAATGTCAACAACCCTGTGCTTGGCTGAAGAACACAGAAAATGCAAGTTCTAGCTCCAACCAGGGAAACAGCTAAGCGGGCCGGAAGTGGCGGTAGCTGGCACCGCTAATTCCCATCGCCGCCTTTTTTTGAGAGACCAACGTACTGGGCAGACATTTCTCATAGACACAGGTGCTGCCATATCCGTGTTGCCCCCATCTACAAAAGGTAAATTTAAGGCTACAGAATATACGTTATACGCAGCAAATGGAAGTCCCATTAAAACTTTTGGAGAAAAAGAGTTAAAATTGGACTTAGGACTACGGCGAGACTTCAAGTGGAATTTTGTGATTGCAGACATACCCAAACCTATTATTGGTGCCGACCTGCTGCATCACTTCAATCTGTTGGTGGACCTAAAAGGTAAGCAACTTATAGATCAAGTTACAAAGTTATCAACAAAAGGGAAAGTTTCAAACGAGCCTCCCACTACAATATCTGCAGTACCAGAGAGTCATCCTTTTGCAGACCTCTTACGAAAATATCCAGATATCACCAGGCCTAATACTATTAAGGAAAATGTACGACATGATACAGTACACTACATAGAAACGACAGGACCACCAGTTAATGCAAAATCCAGGAGGTTACATCCTGAACGATACAGAGTGGTTAAAGATGAGTTTCGTAGAATGGTGGAGCAAGGTATTTGTAGACCATCTAAAAGTCAATGGGCCAGTCCCTTACATGTTGTGGATAAAAAAGATGGAGGCGTGAGACCTTGTGGCGATTACC
This sequence comes from Rhodnius prolixus, assembly GCF_049639745.1. Lineage (NCBI taxonomy): Eukaryota > Metazoa > Arthropoda > Insecta > Hemiptera > Reduviidae > Rhodnius > Rhodnius prolixus. The sequence goes on along the minus strand of NW_027411603.1, from coordinate 4,040,452 downwards.
GCCAATTAAACGCTCGTACGGTACCAGACCGTTACGGAGTTCCAAACATAATGGACTTTAGAAATAATTTATACAGTAAAACTATTTTTTCGAGATTAGATCTGGTAAGAGCATATTATCACATTCCTATTAGGGAAGACGACATTCATAAAACGGCTATCATAACGCCATTTGGCCTTTATGAATTCACTAGGATGTGTTTTGGGCTGAGAAATGCCGCCCAAACCTTCCAAAGGTTTATGGACAATATATTCCGAGATTTGAATTTTTGTTTTGTACTACTAGATGACATTCTAGTAGCATCGACAAGCGAAGATGAACACAGACAGCACTTGGAAGAAGTATTTAGACGTCTCGACAGTAATGGATTGACATTAAACCCTTCCAAATGTGAATTCGGTAAAGAGGAAATAGATTATTTAGGATACCACATCACCCCAAAAGGCATCAAACCTCACGTAGATAAGGTTCAGGCAATTATGGATTACCCCTTGCCAAAAGATGTAAGGGCACTTCGCCGTTTCTTGGGGATGTTAAATTTTTATAGGCCATGTATCCCTAAGGCTGCATTGCTTCAAAAACCTCTTAATGTCTATCTCCTAGGGAGCAAGAAAAATGACAAGACACCTGTCTCATGGAACGAAGAGAGCATAGCTGCATTTGAACGATGTAAAGCTGGCCTACAAGATGCTGCACTGTTAGCGCATCCGAAACCGGAAGCCGAGCTTTCATTGGCCTGTGATGCCTCTAATCACGGTATGGGAGCTGTGCTACAACAAAAAGATTCCGGAAGCTGGATACCATTAGGATTTTTTTCTAAAATGTTTAGTGAAGCGCAGCAGAAATACTCAGCATACGATAGAGAGCTACTGGCCATCTATACTGCAGTACGACACTTCCGACCAGTTATCGAAGGTAGGCCGCTAATTATTTGTACTGACCACAAGCCACTAATTTATGCAATGTATCAGAAACCCTCCTCAGCTTCCCCAATCAGGATTAGATGGCTAACATTTATAAGTCAGTTCACTACTGATATAAAGCATGTTCCAGGTGAAGCCAATCAGGTGGCAGACGCCTTATCACGGGTAGAAGAAATACACCTTACAGGCGATTTGGATAAGTTAGCCGATTTGCAAAGAACAGATGCTACAATAACGGACCTGGAAAAGCAGCCTAATCTCAGTTTACAATGGGTAAACTTGCCAGGTTGCACTAAGACAGTACTTTGTGAAACATCAAATGGTAAATATAGGATATATCTACCAGAAAGCTTAAGGAGAGATATTTTCGACTCTCTTCACGGCTGTAGTCACCCTGGAGTGCGTGCTACACGGAAGTTAATTGGAAAAAAATATTTCTGGCCGAACATAAACGCAGACGTTTCGAATTGGGCAAGATGTTGCATCGCTTGTCAAAGATCGAAAGTTACACGGCATACCATTACAAAACCGGCAGAATTTGTTCAAACAGGGCGTTTTGAGCAAATCCATATTGACATCATTGGACCCTTTCCACCATCAGCTGGTAAAGTTTATTGCGTAACCATAATTGATCGTTTTACCCGCTGGCCCGAAGTGGTACCAGTGGAAAATATAACCGCAGAAGTGGTTGCTTTAGCATTTTACCGAGGATGGATTAGTAGATTTGGTGTACCCAAAATACTGACTACAGACCAAGGAAGACAATTTGAGAGTGAATTGTTTCAACACCTCACCAGCTTTCTAGGTACAAAAAAAATAAGAACAACACCTTATCATCCGCAGTCAAACGGATGTGTAGAAAGGTGGCATCGGGCGCTGAAATCTGCTCTTGTGGCTCATTTAGATACAAGCAATTGGACAGAATTACTACCTACCGTACTATTGGGCTTACGTACCACAATCAGGGATGATACAGATTTTAGCGTAGCAGAAGCCGTATATGGACAAACTCTACGGTTGCCAGGAGAATTTTTATCACCAAGTTCCAGTGCTAATGATTTAATTGGGACAGTACAAAAATTAAAAGAGGTGATGTCCGACCTTCGCCCTGCATCATTTAGAAAAAGTCGCAGACACATATTTGTCCATAAGACTCTCGACAAGTGCACTCACATGTTCTTGAGAGAGGACAAGGTTAGAAAACCACTGACACCGCCTTACTCTGGACCATTCCCCGTGCTCAGCAGGACAGACAAGATTTGCACACTACAGCTGCCACAGCGACAGATCACTGTGTCGCTAGACCGCGTCAAGCCTGCCTTTTTGTTAGTGGATGAGCCGAATTCACCAGCACTACTTCCGACCAACGAACCATCTGTTAGTAGATATGGGCGCCGGATAAAGCCGAATGTAAGATTTCTGGACGCAGTTGTTGGGGGGAGTACTGTAACGGAGGGGCTCCTCCAATAACAACTGCTTATCGATGGTGAAAACTATTATATGGGAAGGTTACAAGAAACATATACAGAGAGAGAGTCCCGCCTTGCCAAGACCGTGTGTTTTTTATTGCGTAACAATTTTATTAATAAATAATAAGTGTATTTTTTGTAAATATATTTCATTTATTGAACGTTACAGTGTGTTTTTGCGTAACAAATGGATAACTTAACGGAACTGAAGGCGTTCATTTTTACTGTCAAATTTTTTATCTTTTTAATTCTGTAAAGTCGCAATGAATTGGAAGTTTATAATTCAAAAAATTGTTTTTGGCCGCAATGTGTAATGAACAGTGAATGTTCCTTTCAAAGTAGGAATGTTAAGCATCTGCAATATCTACATACATATGTATGTTGATTGATAAATAATAATGCACTATGTTGCTAACTAAAACCTCATCATTTTTATAACCACTATGGACATACTAGACTCATAGACTGTTCACTTGATTAATATTATCTTACTTCTTAACGTAAAGTAACAAAAAAGAATAGGAGATGGTCTTTTAAACTACAGAAGAAATTTCTTCAAAACCTGGTTTTTACTTTTATTTTTCACTTGATCGGTTTGAATGTGTATGAAAATCAAGCAATTCGTAGAGAAAGAAAAGTGCAATAATCAAAGTGCGTGCAAAAATACTGTTCTTATCGTCAACATGGTGCAAAGTAATTGGTTCTCTGGTAGAACTTACGAAAAGGAATGAATCTGTTTTTATTTAAAAATATTTTGAACGGTAAATAGTAGGTCACTAAGGCAACCCAACGGTCACTCCAAATTCATAATAATGCGAATCAGCTATCACCATTTTACGGTTACACACTAATGCCATCATTCTTAAGAAAAAGTTTCAAACTAGTGATGTCCAGCATTCATTATGTCCAAGCTGAAATGACACCCTACAAGAGAATGTTCATAAAACTACTTAAAAATAAGAAACAGCTTTTTACAGACGCAGAAGAACTCAAAAAAGTGTTTTTAAATAAAAAGCAAAAATCTGCACGAGCATTATACATGGGCTAAGAGAATTACAAATTATTTTCGCTTAATAGGAGCATAATTATGTTTCAATTAAGCATTAATTACACATCTTTTTTATGTTATGGTTAAGAAAATTAGTAAATTAAGATTATTAACTACTTTAAAACTATAACAATTGTAGCATCGAAAAAATGTGTACGTTCACTCCGGATTTTATTCCTTTCTAATTACAATTTAATTTGACAGGACGGTGGAAGGCGAAGAACAATTATTTTATTCATTCAAAGAGGGAGAGAATTGCGAGAATGAGTTTGAAGAAGTGTCACCCACAACGATGAACGAGGTACCTAAGCAACCGGCGATAACAAAAAAGGAAAAATACCTTTTAACTGGTAATTTAGCCGGCACTAGTTCTCGCTTACAGGCTATCCCTTGTCATCTGCATAGGAGAAAAGTTATAGAGAAGATTCACAAATCAAAGAAAATATTAATAGAACTAGGCTTACCTGTGCCTCCTGAAGTGCAAGCCGAGTTAGAAAGAGAACTGCACGAAGCGAAAAAGCCAAAGAAGAAAGAAAAAGCTGCCAAAAAGAAGAATAAAAAGAAATCTAAGAAAGAAGTAAAAGAGCCTGCCGAAGTGAAGAATCTAAAAGAAGAACACGCCGATGCTACGCACAATATTACTATTTCCGGAGGAGAGATTCTTTTTGGTATGTAGAATTTTGTATCTGGTAAGTTGTATGGAAGGAGGAGTGATAATTAGTTCATTAGATACTTTTGGAAACGAATCTCAGTTAAAATTAAGTTATCTTCTTTTATATTTTTAAGAGCAACATTTTTATTTATTTCTTTATTTAACACTGTTTCGATACAATTCTGTATATAACAGTGGGATGGACCCATATTTACATTCGCAAACATACCTATGAAAGTTCAAAATTATGGTACAAAATTAGAAATAACTAAAAACAATTCTCATAAACAAAAATTAAATTAACTTTCCTGTTAACAGTAGAAAATAAAGTAAAAAGAAATAATAATTATATCTTTAAAAAACTATAAATTATATATTTTTAAATAATTTTTATTTATATTAGATTAGAGTTTTAAAAAAAAAGGGATATTCCTAACTGTGCTCAAACAAATCCATAGTGCCCCCCTCTGCTACCCGGTGATCTACTCACGCTAGGTGATTGAACGGATCACCCAGGAATAGCCGGAAGTCAAGGATATCACTCCCCTTCTGGCGTTAACTCAACCCTTTTCTACGAAGTCTTCTCTAAATACACTGAAGAAGACTACCGCAAGGATAATAAGTAACGCTTCCTTCAAGATATCACTTCATTATCACATGAACATTTTTGATATTTAAGTGAACTATCTTTTCCTTTTTTTTTTTAGTACAAATTCTTAATTTCAAAAAAGAAAATTAATATATGGTGAGAAAGTAAAGCAATTGGTCTTTTTTCTTGACAACAAATTTTATTACTAAATCATCTTTTCTTTTTTCCAGACAATCCAACTTGGCACAAAGAGAAATACAATATCTCATCTTATATACTATATGCTGGAGTCTGGTTAACCACTGATACACTTCTCACCCAAGATGTAAGAGATGGGCTTAAACCAATTGGTATTAGAATAAATAAATTGAAAGATATGCCATTAAGAGATCCGGCATACAGGAGGTAAGTAAAAGGTTATTTGTATTGTTATGTGGACTGTGGAGGCCCTACTTCTTGTTTACACCTAGACATTTGAATGAAGTGGAGCTTAGACAAGATGATGATTGATGCTGGGAAGTGAGCTATACAGGGTGAACCAGTAAGTATTGTCCATAGGCCTACTGTGTGTAGTACATCTAATGTGGAGTTCAATGAGGTATTGGTACGGTGACCATTATTTTTGTATCAAAAAACAGGACAAGGAGCAAAAAAAACCTATAAAAAATATTAATACGTTTATTAACTCGAGATCGGTTATTACAAAACAATGGCCATATAATATGGCCCATGTTCAACCGAAACTGAGCGACTACTTGCACTATACACTTATTAATTAGTAGCAAAATGTAAATAGTAACTCTTGTAAATAGAAAAAATAGTCAGTCTTCTAAAATTACGACAAATTTTGTTTTAATGTCACTTTCTTTAAAACTATACTAACGACAATAATATACAAATATATCTAATTTTCACAATATGAAGATCAGATCTTAACAAAATCATACATAAATCTTCGAAAAAATATTCATATTTTCATTAATTTCATTGAGTATAATTAAAATTTCATTGAAAAACAGTACAAAACAGTACAAATGAATAAAAAACAGGACATTTATGCTTAAAAAAAAAAAGAAGGACAGCGTCTTAAAAAACAGTACTGTCCTGCTAAAAACAGTACGAATGGTCACCGTAGGTATTGGCCAACTTCATATTTTCCTCTGTTCTTAAGTGACGTCACTTTTAATTTTTTTTCTAAAATCATTACTTGTTTCCAAAAAAAATGTTATTACTCAGAAAGTTTTAGTCCGAATTCGATTCTGATGACACGGTTAGAAAGATAGATAAATTTTCGAAAAATTGAAACCATTTTGAAGCATAAGTTATTCTCCAAACAGCCTCAATCTTCCTCCGAACGCTGGAAAAATAAAAGTAATTGAAATTTTTAAGAAAACTCATTAGGCCCTTACGTGATCATTATCATACCCAGGTGCTGGCACTTTTTACAAAAGTTTCCTTGTCTAATGAGCTTTCAAACGGTATATCATTTTCCAGGATTCCTTTTATCTTCGTTTGAGAAATTACGTTTGTTTTGCTAGAAAACGTGTTCACGAGCACTCAACAGTGTTAGTTATCAAATTGTTTAATTCATTGAAAACTCTTTTAGATGGACCAATAGTCAATTTTAAAGTAGGCTGTCTTTAAATAAGGAAGTCAAAGGTTACAAATTGCACTTAAAAATAAATAAATAAATTTAAAAAAATCAAAACTCTGAAATATTTGAGAAAATGTAAGGAAATATTTTAAACAAGTATTATTTTAGTAATAAAATTGTAAATTTAAAAATAGCACTTGTTTGAAATATTAATAAATATACACACTGTTGAGTGCTCGTGAATACGTTTTCTTGCAAAACAAACGTAATTTCTCAAACGAAGATAAAAGGAATCCTGGAAAATGATATACCGTTTGAAAGCTCATTAGACAAGGAAACTTTTATAAAAAGTGCCAGCACCTGGGTATGTTAATGATCACGTAAGGGCCTAATGAGTTTTCTTAAAAATTTCAATTACTTTTATTTTTCCAGCATTCGGAGGAAGATTGAGGCTGTATGGAGAATAACTTATGCTTCGAAATGGTATCAATTTTTAGAAAATTTATCTGTCTTTCTAACCGTGTCATCAGAATCGAATTCGGACTAAAACTTTCTGAGTAATAACATTTTTTTTTAGGAAACAAGTAATGATTTTAGAAAAAAATAAAGTGACGTCACTCAAGAACAGTGGAAAATATGAAGTTGGCCAATACGTCATTGAACTCCACTTTAGATGTACTACACATAGTAGGCCTATGGACAATACTTACTGGTTCACCATTCTACAAAGACAGCATCTCTATGCCTAGGCTTATGTACAAATTTGGCCTTTTTTTTCCTTATTCTCACTGTCTTAAATAAAATGAAAGTACTACGACCGTATTAAATTTTCGGATTTCCATAATATCCGAGTTCCATAAATAAACAAAAATAATTTAACAAATTGGTCCTGTATGTTCGCGCATGCGTTATTTGTCTGGAAAAAATTAAACCTACCGTGAGATTTCATGTTCAACCTGACAATCTCAGACTTTACTAGTAATTAAAACTGATAAGAGTATACCTTTTTTTTGTAATACAATGAAGATGGTCTCCACATTAGGAAATATCGATCATAATATGAGTTCTAGATTTTTACATTATATAACTATGTGTATTAATTTCCAGATGTAAAAGTATTACAATTGAATACTCCATGGGAGATGTTATCAAAAGCGAAGAGATTCTTCCAGTTCCAGTGGAAAGATTTTCAAAAAAAGTAGTTATTGATAATACTCAGGTGTTTTTAACAGATTTACATCCTCCAGAACAACTAATAGAATCTTTTCAAACATCCAAATTGTTCATTCGAGTAAGTATACTATATATTTTTTTAATTTACACCTCAAAATATTGCGATATTATTTAATTTTTAGATTCTGACTTTTCCACTGTAAATACTCTGTTTTAAAATCCCCTGACTACGATGAAAAAAAAAAGTCTAAATGGGTGGTGTATTTGTTTCAAACATTTTTAAAAAAATCTCAAATATTTTCAATTTATTACTTAAAAAAATCTTATTAATTTGTAAATTGAATAGAAAAAAAAAAAAGTTTACAGACTGTAACAAAAGTCTGTGAATTTTTCATTTTTTGTAATTCAAAAATGGTTCGCTTACTCACCAGAAATGAAGTTTAACTGTTTGAAATGAAGATAAACTTGTCTCCTATATCTTGTACCCATCTAAGAGCCAGCAATTCGATACCAGGAACAAAAATAAATCTAAAATCTAGTTTTCACATATCTGTGAATTTTTTTTACAAATTAAGTTTGGTCCATGGAACGGAAGAGATAAGTGAACGATGTTCAATTGTATTGAATTTTTTTTTTTTAGATATTCGGATATTTTGTCGTTACGGCAGACACACAAGGCGCCATATTTACCCAAGATCGAAACGATGATATCTTTTCAAACAGGATGGTAGCAAGAGTTGCTCCAGATTTTGATTTAGAAAAAAAGTATTCTATCAATCCGGCGATTTCAGAATTGGAATACGATGAAAATAGATTGGAAAAAGTATTTTTAGGAAGTGCTGAAGTCGATTGTAAAGACTTATTAGGAAAGAACTATCGTATCGATGTTTGTGCACCAATCATGTCTGGAGCCATTATGAAAGTAAGTAGTAATAGTTTGTATTTTCTCCGAGATGTGTGTGCTGGTAAGATTTTTTTTAAACGGTTTTTGGGAAGAAACGTAATTACGCAGTGCGAACTATTCGATCAATATCTTCAAGGTGAATCAGACTAAGCTACTGCACATCGGCTATTTCCGACAAAGATTTCGGAACCTAATCTGCATACACTCCAACCCATCCTTCTTGAGGTGTATGTGTTTCTTGTACTATATCAGCCCCATGGTGCGCCTCTCCTGCCCAAGAAACGATAGTGCACGATCTATTCTTGTAATAATTCAGCTTCCTCACTAAACCAAGACTTTAATAAAAGAGACTTCGCTCAACTTTACTCAAGACAAGCCGTGGCGAGGTAGTCTAAGAAGACACGGAGAAGTTTGATCCGAAGATCTTCCGCTTGAAGTTACAACCTTTGCTCTATTTCCAACCATCTCAGTATCCATTCATTTGGCTCATATTGTCATTTATTATGAATATGTCTAGCGCAGTAAATTCTAGTGTTTTCTTAATTTACCTTACATAGTATAGTTTTAACTCCTATTTACTTAAATAATTTCTCTCTATTCTGAGCCTTTTGAATGGATTCTAGAACGTCAGGTTGCTAGTAGTGGGAGCAGCTACCATTTCCTGGTGGACCCAGAACCAGTCGCTGGTGAAATCGAAGTCATCGTGGTTTAGACAATGACTTTGGAATGATCATAACAAACACTAGAATAGCAGGTAGGCAATTAAAGAAATCAAATACAGTCAATGCCCTAGCTAGACTGTATAAAACTAGAACTGAAGTGATTCTGTTGAGATCTGGTATATTATTCCAAAATTGGTGTTAGTTATTTCCTTGATTGACAACTAATTATGTTATTTTATCATCCCTGACTGAACAAATCATCATTTTTAGAATACTGTCAAACCACTTATCTCATCCCTAAGGATGAATGTTCTAAAAGCCGTTCTATAGGAATATGTTTGGCTTTTCCAGGTTCCAATAAAATTTTTAGTCTCTACTTAGTACCAAAAAAAAAAAAAAAAATAGTAAAGACAAATTTTTGGTCTATCAATTTCTTCTATTTTCTGGCCCACCCTGTTGCAAAGACTTTTCATTTAGTGCAGCCCGGCTGTCCCGATAAACTGGGAACCTTTTTTTTTCCTCTCACGTCGCTTCTTAAACTTTTCCTGAGCATAGGTACTTAATAAGGAAATTTCAGACTGGTAAAATCTTGACGATATAGACGCAAGGGAGCTTTAATGAATGAATATCTTTGGTTTAACCCCATCATCATCATCATCATCACCATCATCCAATGGCGCTACAATTCATTGCTGAGTCTTGGCCTCCTCAACAAGTTTCCGGCCAGTCAGTTCTACTCTGTGCTGCCGCCTTCCAGTTGGCGATATTCAACAACGACCTTGCATCACCTGCAACACCGTCCGCCCAGCGCAGCTTCGGCCTCCTAACACCATAGAAGTGCTCATCCGTCACCTTCTTTGGGATGTCCTTGTCCCTCATTCTTATCACATGCCCCCCCCCAGCCCACTGAAGTCTAGCCAATTTCATGAATTTAACCACATCTATTTCTTTAAACATTTACATACATCTCCTGATTCTTCCGAGACTTCCATTCCTGTCCCACATGTACTGGGCCGAAAATTCTCCACAGTATTTTCCTTTCGAAGACTAGGAGGCCTCTCTCATCTGTTTTAGATGTGGTCCAGGTTTCAGAGCTGTATGTCAAGGACTGGGGTTTAACCCCAACCATCATGAAACCATCTATAAGCCACTCAGCTCTATTCTTATTTTGAGCTAAACGAAATTAATGAATATGTATATCTTTTTCAGGAAAACCATTTAACAATTGACATTCTGGAAAATTTCAATACACTAAACGTATACGATGATGTGAACATTGTAAAGGGAATATTGGACGATGGTAAATTGATTGAAAATAATTCTTCAGTTAAAGTATATAAACTTTTTTTTCATGATTTCATACTATTTAAATTATAATGGTATTTTTTTTTTAAGTTATTAAGTACAACTATTGTAACCACTCGAATAGAAAACATGAAATTTCACAGGCCATGCAATATTTTTCTTACAGTAAAAAAAAAAATAAATAAATAAAATAAAATTGTGAACAAACAACCTGAATGAAGTGCTAAACAAGTATTGTAACAAACCGATAATTTCGAGTAGAAGTAGATAAAGTATTATATATGTATAATGAAATATTATGTATATACACATCTGTATACATTCATTTAGATTTCCTATGTCAGAAAACGATGCAATAAAGTAAACTAATAGAATGGCCATTGCAGACCGAATAAACACTCATTGTAAGTGCTTCTCAACGACTATTGTCTGTGGGTTCGCCAGAAAGATCCCAGTATTTACTTAGTATTTCCTGTCAGTGTAAAAAGGCTGGGAAAGTTTACACTTAAATCTCGTACATTCAAGCTGTACCCAGTAGTTCCCTCTCCATTCCAGACTCTTGTTTCCGTTCAAACATACAATATACTAGGGAGTGATGATATTAACAAAAAAACAAATTTCTCAAAATCTTGATAATATTGTTTATCTATTACAAAAACTTTTAAAAACAATTCAAGCTTCTTTAATGTGAAAATAAAGCAATAAAGCTTTTACGTTTCTAGAATTTAAAATATAAACATAAATATAGTTTTGTAATCTAATTTCAAACGTATCAGTTAATGAAGCAACTAACTGTCCTGACGCAATGAAATATTTTTTTCATGTATGTAGTCAACAGAGCTTTTATGATCACCTGTAAAAAAAATAATTTGCTTAAATAAAGTAGTTTTTGTAATTAATAAAAAATAAAAAGGAAATTATTGCGATCATATCTAATTTCCCATTTCAAGTTTTCACTAGAAAATATCCGTTCTGATGAGGAACTATGAGATAGGAAAACTAATTCGTCTGTGTATGTGAACACCAGCTGAAATTTTATATTATGGTGGGTCCTCTTATCAGGGGATCCAACTATAACTTACCAATCAATTAATCGAAATTACTCATTTAAGTTTTACAAATGGATTTTTACGTTTTGAGATTTTTGTTTTTCCCCACGATTTTGGAGAAAATTGTTCGTTTATAAATTTTATTTAAATTTTTTTTTTTTTGAAAACAAAAAAAAATTTTTGTTGAAGGTCATTCTGACGTATAAGTTAAATTGCAAATTGCATAAAGTAAACATCTCAATTATAGCATTAAGAGAAAACTTTTTGTAAAAAACTATTCTCTTGTTTATTATTTTAAGGTTACAATTAAATTGATGTGCTCATTGAAAACGACGATATTGCATGCTTTAGAAAATAGAAAATTAACTCGTCTTTTTGTTGCAATCAATGATACTAAGATATCCAGCAAACTTTTAAAAGTAAGTTTTATTTATTTACATTTTTCTTGTCTTCTTTTGAAGAATTAATTTAGAATTAGGGTGCGTTTAAATGGAAAATAATACTTTTTTCATTTACTAAGTTTGCATCAAATGGCCTGGGCTGGCCGTTCAAATAACAGTCGATTTGTTAATTCTATCGCAAACGGCGTTGGTGAATGATGATTACGAGTGGAAATGTCGTTGAAGAAACCCCCCAAAAAATAATAAATCACTAGTTAATTTGTAATTTTTATTTACTTCCTTAATCCCAACAAAGCTACATATTTCATTAATAATAAAACAGCGAAAATTTCAGACAATCATTTTTCATAATGGAAACATAATTGGTAAATCTTTAATTGTTCCAAAAGTTCCATTTTATCAAGGAGATTATATAAAATCAAATTTTCCCGTAAAAAAAGGTGAAAATTATTTGGAAAAAACGGAATTAAAGCATTTAATTACAGGTATTTTGAGTTTTTTTAAACAAATTGTTTAGAGAATGCTTTATCTCATATAATTTCTGTAAAAGTATCTTAAAAATTTTTGTTAATTATCTAAATTTTTCTTTTATTGATGATTTTTTTTCCTTTAATAATACTTTCAAAAAAGATGAATTAGTAATTTTTTCCTTGTTTTTTGGCCTTTTGTACTTAGCAAATCAGCCATTTAAATGTTGGTTGTTCTAACAAATATCTTTGATCGTTAATATATTCAAAATAAAATCAATGATTCTATTTCTGTAAAAGTTTACCTTTTTTGTCTTCTTTACAACCATTGTTTTGAGTTTTGGGCTTTTGATTTCTTAGTTGTCTAGTCTATAAACCCTATACATTACGAGCGTTTTTAGAATTTGATGACTTAATTGATATCAAACATTAATATTGATATAAACAGATGATATCTGTTTGATAAAGATTCGAGAACTTTTTAATTTAAGGCGCGTCAACATAATATGTCATTGACGCCCGAGAGCTTATTCAGTGCCCTGCCGGTCTACAGACAGTATTCTTTAGTTACAGACAACACTGTACATCGTCGTACAGAGTTAGCTGTAACCAGCTTCTAGGATGAGAAAATCTAGGGTCAACATGGCTAGGTTCTACCCTAAAATCTCCGCGTGGAAATCCCTGTGAGCGTAACATCCTCCCTGTATACCTTGAGGGAAAATTATTAAGCCGATATTTCTAGTGTCGTTAAGTGTAGCGTTAACTCCTTCATTGTTTTAAAGATATTGAGTGGTGTACACATTAGTTACACTTAAGTTCTATTTAGTATACGATTCTAATACACATTGCCAACAAATTATTGCAGGTTTTACAGTGGACACACTTGACGCATTCTTATTTTTTGCCGAAGGCCTTGCGGAAGATATATCAGCCGAAGTGTGGAATATAGTGTTCTCGTTGCAGACTAGCCAAGGCTTTGTTTTATACAATAGTGATCTATCCTTCGGTCAGGTAAAGTTTGTTGGTTCGTCGTCCTGGTATATGCATTAGTTTGGTGTCACGACATTGATTGAACTGAATGGCCATATAGGTTAACTGTTCGTATGTTGTGATCTGGAACAGGTGAATAGGACCTCATATATTCACATTCATTTTCCAGAGAATTTCATGGAGAAGAATACGGTGCCGAGAGATTTTAACCTTAAAAAATCATTTTAACATTGGCTTCCTTCTAATGTAAGGAATGTTTCGCGATCGAGAAAAATTTTTTACTTTCTCGAATTCTACTAAGAGAAGGTTATGTTTTCAAGCAGATCTTCAATTTTGTGTGTGCCAGAGTCCGTAAAAAATTGTTTTTACAAATTGGTCTCATGTATGTTCGAGGTGTGGCTATTAAATAACGAGGACTGATGCTGCTACAGAAGAACTATGCATGCGCCAAATCCTAACGACCGACAACTGTGCAGTGTAAAGCCTTCTCTTATCAGATTGCAGCGTCTCACATGTTTGGTAGAGAAATCTGTCTGACCGGAACCCTTCGTTTGGGTAATAGGTGTTAGTTTCGTTTTGCCGAAAACATGATACTACACATCATGTAGTAGAGCAACGAATTGTCGTGAAATTTCACATCAAAACTTGGTAAAACCGCTACTGAAATTTATCTTTTATTAAAAGAAGTTTATGGTGATGAATGTTTATCAAGTGCGCAAGTTTTTGGAGTGGTTTAAGTGTTTCCAATATGGCCGAGAAGACGTCGGAGATGTTGACCGCCCGGGTCGCCCTTTTACGTGCAAAACGGATGAAAATATCTATTATAATTAATCAGCATTACTACCGGCGAGGTGCTTGCTCAACTCCGTGAAAGAGTAAGGAAAAAAAACGACCCGATTTGTGGAAGAACAAGTCACGGGGTTCTCCTCCATCAAGACAACGCGCCGGCTCACACTGCATTGTCTGTCGCAAGACGTTTCTAGCCAAGTACAACATCCCAGTTTCTAGGCCATTCGCCTTATTCGCCTGACCTGGCCACCCCATGTGGCTTTTATCTGTTCCCCACTAAGTCAAATCTGCATTAAAAGGAACACGATTTCAGTCCGATGAAGCTGTGAAAGCGGCAAGCGTCATGCAGGAGCTCACAGAAAAAGACTTCCAGCCCTGTTCCGAACAATGGTAAATTCGCATGGAGCGTTGTAGGGATAGGGGAGGGGTGTATATTGAAGGTGATAATAACTAAATATGTATAAATTTAGAATAAAATGTTTTACAGCAATGGTCTCGTTATTTAATAGTCACACCTCGTATCTACCATAGCTCGAGCATTTCTTGCCGTTGAAAACTCTCCGGTAAATGAGGAAAATTTAATATGATCGCAATATTTTCTCTTATCTGATATACGAGTACTTACTGTGATTTTCCGCATTTATTTTAAAATGACAATTTCACTAACCCAGCGTAAGAAGAATTTCAACATATTCTTTTTAGAGATTGTATGAAGATTTTGTATCAATTGGTGGAATTTACGTTATTACTTTAGGTGTCCCATGGCACCGATTATTCGCAGATCCTAAAATATTTCTTGAAGGTTACATTCCAGCTCCAGCTTGGCGTGTAAGTAAATAATTTTAATTCTTTTGACTTCACCAAATTTGAGATTCACGTTTACTTTCACATTTTCTGTGCCTAGGCTTTACTAGCACTCAAGAATTTATTAATGAGTTCAAGCATGCAAGAGGCTGTACAAATGAACTGGTTTCCAGCTTATAATGAATTGATATGTTTAGACATGGAATTTGGCGTTCCAATGTATAAAAATTATTAATACATGTATTTAAAATTAAAAAGAAGAAGACGTATTAGAGATAATGTAAGACAAGATTCTCTCCTTGAAAGAATAATAAGCAATATTTGGTTTTCTTTCCATTTTCACTACTGAGGCTTAATTGTATGGGTGCTTTCCACTAAGCGTTCACAACGATCACGCTCACGACCGCGCGGTTTTGCCCGTTCCACTTGCTTGCGAGCGTTACAATCGAAAACCCAAGTGGAATGGACTGGGCGTTTTAACCGTTCATGTAAACATTACACACGGCGGACCTCGAAAATAAGTCAGAAGCTTGAAGAGGTTGTTTTTTAATTTTAACCCCGTTTATAAGCAGTTATAATAAACTTTATTAATTAATGGTAGAGTTGACTTATATTAAAAATATATGTAATTCAATTTTTATATTACATTTTAGTGGAGCATTTATAAAATTTAGGTTTAAATAAAATTAAAATGTCTTTTTTTGGCAACAATTGGATATTAATGCAACGTAATAATGCTTTAGAAAGTTCTTCATCTAGTTCCGATGAAGGGTGGAATGCAATTTTACAAAATCGCAATGGTGGAAAGCGAAAACTTAGGCCACGTATCTATTAGCTATCAAAGTGTTATTCAGTGATTTACTATGTAAAGGGATAAGTAATTTTTCATTTTATTATTTTTTTTAGACTTTCGAGAAACACATTCAATTATTTACATAAGATAATACTTTCATTTACCATGTTATAATTTTTTCGGTCGCCATCTTTGTTTTTAAAAATTGCGCCAAATTTCTGAACGCCCACTTCGACCCAGCTCTTATGGGGTGCGTTCCACTTGGCGACCACAACGACCAAAACATACTTTCAGGCGTTCCACTTGGCGACCGCGGTCGTTGTGGTCGTGGCGAAAACGTCACTAATGACGTCACTATTTTCGCCCACACAACGACCACAACGCCCCACCTTAAAAGCTTGGTCGAAGTGGGCGTTCAGAGTTGGCGCAATTTTTAAAACAAAATATGGCGACCGAAAAAATTATCTCATGTAAATGAAAGTATTATTTCATGTAAATAATAGAATGTGTTTCTCGAAAGTCTACAAAAAATAAATAAATAAATAATTACTTATCCCTTTACATACTAAATCACTGAATAACAAAATCATTTACCTGAAATAACTTTTAAATTCTTCATTTGAATAAAGATCAATTACTCTGATAGCTAATAATACGTGGCCTAAGTTTTCGCTTTTTATCATTGCGATTTTGTAAAATTACATTCCACTCTAATCGGAACTAGATAAAGAACTTTCTAAAGCATTATTAATAAATATCCAACTGTTGCCCCAAAAGACATTTTAATTTTATTTAAACGTAAATTTTATAAATACTCCACTAAAATGTAATATAAAAAATTGAATTATACATATTCTTTTAATATAAGTCAACTTTACCAATAATTAATAAAGTTTATTATAACTGCTTATAAATGGGGTTTACATTAATAAATAACCTCTTCAAGCTTCTAACTTATTTTCGAAGCCGCCATATGTAATGTTTACATGAACGGTTAAAACGCCCACAGTCCGTTCCACTTGGGTTTTCGATCGCAACGCCCACAAGCAAGTGGAACGGCCAAAATCGCGGTCGTGGTCGTGGTCGTTGTGGTCGCCAAGTGGAACGCACCCATGGTGGGGCGTTGTGAGCTTTGCGTGAGCGAAAATAATGACGTCATTAGTGACGTTTTCGCCACGACCGCGGTCGTCATGTGGAACGGCTGAAGGTACATTTTGATCGTTGTGAGCGCTTAGTGGAACGGCACCCTTTGTAAGAAGTTCCTGATTAAGTGGTCGGTCTAAATCTCCCTGTACAGACTTAAAAATTGTACAAATTTATATAAAAAAAAAAGACAACCATAATTCAAATTTACTTTAATATTTACAAACAATAGAACTTCTGGTAAATTTAAACATTAAAATTAAATATAATGAGAAATAAACATTCAATAAAAATGATTTCACGGCCATCATAAATTTCGTTAGAGGACCACTGTCTTTGGCACGATTCTGCACTTCGATCTGGGCAGAATTACTAAACGTATCTGAATATAAAAAATAAATAATAATAGTGAAACGTAGTGTATTAAAATGATGGTCGAATCCTAAAATCAAGCCTTGACTCACACGAGGACTATATTTTCTTAATCGTAAATATTGAACAATAGCCATCGTCTCAGATTTTCGATTTTTATTTTTAAACGAAAGAAACGGATGTTGAAGAAGTGGTTTATACAAAATCGTCTCTAATTATGCAAAATTAGGATCGAGTTTTTACGTCGCTAAAAACTGGACAAACAAACAATTAATTAAGACGGATCTGAATCAGCTTTTCTCTTTTTATTCGGATTGGTTATTGTCGACAGATATTGTCTGAACGCATAGTTCAAGCTTCTTTTTTCTTCTATGTTCTCCTTCAACATCTTATACAGTATCTGAAAACGTCTTTCTTCATCTTGCTTAAACTGACGGAGAGTGCGTAGAATCTCTAGTTCAATGGCCTTTTGTCTAGAACTTCTTTTTCCAGGACCTGAAGAACTACACGGTACTTCAATGTTCTCTTCATGGCCAGCACCATCTACAATCAGTGTTTCTTCATCACCAATGGTAACCGCTTCACCAGCAAGTTCTGCTGGAACCATCACTTCAGTCGGCAAAACCTCACCGGTTGCAAGCAGGACTTCAGCCGGTGCTGGTACTAGATTTTTCTTCTCCAGTATGGCGTGCAATCTTTCGAAATGTGGCGGTGGTTTTCTCGGGCCTTTGCTAATATCTGAAGAATGATTGATATAGGAGTTATAACTTTTTTCCAAATTACGCCATTTCTGGTGACATTTAATCGAAGCTCCTTTCATATCTTCGGCCACCTTGTAGCCACAGGAGAGTAGGTGAGCGGCCACCTGTTCCCACACTTTCGCCTTGTGGGTTTTCTTTTCACTAAGGGCCTTCGCGATTCTTTCAGTGGCCAGGAAATCTAATAAATCCTGTGTAGCCTTTTTATCTTCATCCGATTGTTGTTTGCGTGTCCAAATGAACTCTACGCATTCAAACATAACAGCAATGAGTAAGTTTAAAAATACATAAATTAAAATTATAAGTGCATTATGAAATTTAAAGCGGAAAAATGTAAAAGTGATTCAGAACAGCTGATGATGAATTGACAGGTCACTTGAGGCATACAGAATATCCTCTATGGTTATCACTGGAAGAGTACAGCTTCAACAAATTATTGGGACAGTAGTCTCGGGAATGCTATTATTCAGATAGTTCTAGAAAGGAGGACAAATAAGATTTGTGGTACTGGGAAAGAATGATCACCTGGTTTTCAAACTAAGATCGTCGATATAATTAAACGCAGACGATATTGTGGCAGAAAAATTCTAAATTAACAGTGAGGGAGTTGGTGAAACACTTTAGAATAAGATAAGTAACACAGAAATGTGTTTAGAAATTTGGGAGAAAACGGTGTATTAAAAACTACAACCTAGGTAAGTGATCCCGTTTTGTGAGTTCTAGGTTTAGATTTTGGGTGGCAAGAACAAAGAACTCTCAAAAGAATGCTTCTAGGATTTCCAGCTGCCGCAGGAGGTTCCTTAGAGAGAATGATAGGAAAAAAGGACCGTTTACTGAGCAGCTGTTAGGAAAATCAAAGCCACATTATAGACTCAGATCACGCCCTTTTGCCAAGAAAACAATAAAGATTATCAGTAATCACTTACCAGATTTGCGACTTTCGGCGTTCTGTTCATCTAGTTTTGATGTTGGGCTTTCTCCTACAAACAAAAATAGAAGTAATAACAATTATAATAATCATCAACCAAATAGACAGAAGAAAAAACAACAACTGGAACGAAATAATCACAAAATTTTCTTTCCAACAGCATTTTGTAGGTTTTAATGTTCGTGGTCTATAAAACCAAAACTGACGCACTTGAAACTAGATTTTTCCCCCCTAAAATGGTGGATTAATCCAATATTATACAGGAGTGTTTTGTAATAAAATGATACGATTTAAACCCGAAATCAATATTTTCTCTAAAAACTTACAAAACGTGTATTTTCGGGAAAACTCAAAATAATAAATCTGCACGATAGAAATACATCCTTCTATGAAGGGCAAGATAAAGCAAAAATAATAATCTTTTCTACTAAAAACAGTTTTAGATACCTTAAAATCATCTACGTGATCGCGGTATGATGCTACGATCTTATAATAAACTTTAGGTAAGAATTAAGTTTTCAAATGATCGATTCATATTTGTTTAGTTTTATAAGAAAACATTGAAGGTATAGTAATTCGTAAATACTAGCAATTAGATATATTAGTATCTGTATCTTTACCTCAACATTGAAAACTATGCAAATGAATAGAGCTAGGGAGTAAACATTATCTGAAATTCTAAGGAGTATTCACAATGTAAGTTATAACTGATTTAAATCTGATTTCAAAGAACAAGGTCTGCTCACCGGTATCAAACTTGTTTATGATCGATCTGAGTAGTCGATAGATCTAATGCAAAAGCGGACACAATAACATTCCCGAACCTGCGCAGTAAATTACTAGTCAGAGGAAGGTTACTGAATGTTACAGTTTTTTTTTAAATTTATTTATTAGAAAAGGTTAATAATGAAAAGGAACAACTATCACTGGCATTTTTAAAGACTGATCTACACCGATTTTGAGAATGTGTGTCATATATATAAAAAAAAAAATGTAATAATTAATTCAGTATTTTGATTGACTTAGCTTCATGAGAAGTTCAAGATTCCTTGATTTCGCTGAAGGAATAAAAAAGAAATAAGGGTTAAAAATTATTGCATCCTTAAATTCTAATCCTGAAAATTAAATTAAATAAATGATGTTCTTGCTATCTGTGGCGTACTCTTATCACAATACTGATTAAGAAATACTTTGTACTTCCCTTACTCTTTAATTTTTTTAATTGAATACGCATGGGCAATGTTCAAAATTCAAATTCATTAAAGAGAAGCAAAAGTTGCGAGCCACGAAAGGGCATTTCATTACGAATTCCTTTTAGACGATGAAATCTAATGGAGGAAACTTCTGTACAGGAAATACAAAACAAAATGACTAAACAATATCCAGCCGCGTTTTTTCTAGAAAGATAACGCACGGCCCTTCAATCTCTGACAAACTTTTTCACCATTTTCCAATATTAAATCTCCAAAGTTGAAACCTGGAGGGGAGGTATTTTTTTATTCGAAATCCTAGGAATGATATTCTCTTATGGAAAGATGGTTTTTCACTTTTAAGGAGGGCTTTCCTTAATCGATTTTTTTTTTCATTTTCTCTAATCAGTGAACTACTGTTTTTCATATAAAAATTTGTAATTCGAATTTACACCTGAAGTATCCGTTTTGAGGTGCCGTGAATTCGAAGAAATGGATTTTAGACTTCCTTGTGAATAAAATACCTTAAAAGTGAAAACGCTGTTAGCTCTAACTTAATATTTCGATTTAGCACCATAAGAAGATCCGACTTTCAACTCAGAGGTCAGTATCCCTCAAACGATTCACATTACACTGGATTCTTCATATTTTTTTTGTAATTTTCTCGAAATGGCTCGCTACTTTAAGCCTCGTGTTCGCATTGTACTCATTTTAGTTTATTTTGAAAAATTTTCTAGATAAATTTCGAAAATTTAGGAAGTTCTGAGAAATGATTCGTTCATTGGCTTCCTGTAAAGCAACATTTCAACATAATGTACGACTCTTTGATATAGTAGAGGAATAACTGTGTTTCTAAAGATCCGAATTTGAAGAATATTTTACAACCGGAAATTGTACTTCTTCAGTGAATAGAGTTTTTCTCTTTTATTTGCGATTTACTAGGAACTTGGCTACGTCGATTTCCAGCTGTCTTCGTTTCGCAGAACACCTGCACACAGATCCATGACTTTTATTTCAATTATTTTTCGAAGAGGGGGGTATCTGTGAGACTGGGTGGAAAGTTTTCTACCTCTAAAGTGATTTGAATGAACGGTTTTACAAACCGAACAATGTTACGGTAAACATTTAATATGTTTTCAAAATTATACTTCGAAAAAAAAATTGCTTAAGTTAGAATGTTGACAACCAGAATAAGAAGCACAAACACCATTCTTTCGAAAATATTTTGTCCAGTTATAATGAATATTTAAATTTTGTTTAGTTTCTCTTATCTGTATGTAGAGATCCAGAAATTTAAAACATGTTCACAAGACTAAGTGCAACATGCTCGTATGATTAATGAATTTAAAAAAAAAAAAAAATATATATCGAAATAAATTTTTACGTAAGTTACCACAGGGAAATTATTTTAAAAATGGTGAACAAAATTTTAAAAGCCCTTGTTTTTCCTAGTAGCTCCGATTCTGGTTGAAATCAAATAGGTTTTTGAAAATAAAAATTAAAAATGCATAGACAAAAGAAAATTTGTTAGTAATTAATGGAAATCTTCAGAATGTTCACGCCCAATTTATTTACCCACTTAAATATTAAAATTATTTTACTTGGTGTGCAAATAAGTATCGTACTCTTACTGCTTAAATTTGAATGTTGATAATAACTGAGATTATTTTTCTTTATAACTTTACAATGATACTCACTTACCTTCACAAATGTAGATTAAATTTTCTGCATCATCCACGAACATTTGTATTTTCTCACTCTTATCCATTATTAATGGAAACTTCAATCTATCAAGTTTTCTAGTTTTCCAATTTTATCTTCAAACCGTTCCCAATCTACCAAAATAGCACAACATACGCCATAAAACGCTTTGGTCAAAACCAATGCTACTAAGATCAACCAACCATTACGAATGTATAACTCACGTGATTAGTGTGTACTCAGTCCATGCGGCCATCTATAGAACTATATTGAAAAAGGTTGTTAACGATCGGGCTGCTATCTAGTGGCACTTTTAAAAAGGAATTTAAATAAAAGGTTTTAGATGAAAAACTCGGAGAATTACTGAGAAAACTTACAGTGGTGGACAAAAGAAAATTTAAATGGTGAATTATGCAAAGAACATCATCATTCTGAGAAAACGGAACAGTATTTGGAAACATAAACGAGTATTTTTTTAAATATCTGTATCTTACAACGTAATAAATAACATAAGAACAGAATATAATGACATGGAAGTTAATATGTTTTTTAAAAAAACAACAAATAAGAAAATTATATGGACAAAAGTAAGTTTAATTTTACATGATGGTTTTGATTTTTTCGACCGTTGTTGATTTTTGGTGTATATCGAGGTGCGGTCTTGAATAAAAACAACTTTTTTGCTTTATACCAACGTTTCGGTAATTTTGACTACCTTCTTCAGGGTCTGTTCAAAAAGAATATTACACTAATATAGATATTCCTTTTGTACAGACCCTGAAGAAGGTAGTAAAAATTACCGAAACGTTGGTATAAAGCAAAAAAGTTGTTTTTATTCAAGACCGCACCTCGATATTCACCAAAAATCATTTAATTTTACATTTTTTTTTATTATTATCTTTGTATTTGAACAGTTTGTTAATTTTAATAGTTTGTAGGACCTCCACGATTTTTTATTACTGCTTGTAGTCTTTTTGGTGTAGTGTTAACCAGGTTTTCTAATATATTTATTGTAAGATTGTACCATTTTTGTTGTTTTGCTTCCCAAAATGATTCTTTGTTAGCGCGGGCATTTAAAGAGATGTGTTCATTGTTGTCCAGAGATTCTCTATAAGGTTAATATGTGGTGGTCATTCAAGTTTTTCATTCAAGAACTGTGCTTAGGGTCCATTATCTTGCTGGAAGATAAAACGATCCTGAGCATATCTTTTCTAATAATTGTAGTAAATTATTATTTAAAATGGTATAAAAATCAACGCCAGTCATTCTTCCATCGATTTTAACCAATTTCCCAACACCTTTTTTTAGATAAATAGCCCTAAATCATAATCGAACCGCTATCGTGCTTAACAATCGATTGAACGTTTTGCTTTTTTTTAGGCTATCTGATGGCCTACATCTTTCCTTTACATCCTTCTGATTCATTAACCCAAATTTAGGTTCATCAGACCATATAATGTGTTCCTAAAAGGATAAGGGCTTAGGGCGCTTATTATACTCGGGTACCAACTTTAAACTTTTTTTTTTCCCATTCACTATCTACTTGACGGTGATGAATTCTTTCACTGGGATCAGTTTTCAAATGAACGTTATATGTAGCAATCATTATATTACTCCTTTAGAAAATTTGCAGGATAGATATTTTTTGAGAAAATTACACACAAATAAGATGAAATATAGAATTCAGTAAAATAGAATTTTTTTGATAGATTTTGATCAATACCTAAATTGGCCCCATCGAGAAATAAACCTGTAATTTTACGATTTCTGTTTTTATGAAGTAGCAAAGATACACAATAAACCACTGTTACTGGATCAGTAGCATTGAGCGATATGTATTGCAGAGTGAAACTCCATCGAACGGATATGTACAAAATTAATTGATTTTTGTCTCCAATAGACGACAAAAATCAATATCTCTCCAATGATTATGATTTTGGTAGTAGTAACAGAAACGTGTAAACAATCAGCAGGATGGTTTTCTTAGTCTGGAATCCTAATTAAAAAGTAGTAAAAAGTCTAAACTTTTTATTGCCAGATCCTCTGGGATGAGCCTCCGAAAAGAATTTTCACTTTCACAAAACTCACGAAAATGTTCTATCTCAGGAGACCCTTGCAATGAAAATACGACAATTGAAGCAGCACTTACCTCTTTCTTACATGGGATAAAAAAGAAGTAAAAAAAGAAAAAAAAAACATTCAATTTTTATTTTATTTTATTTTAAACTTTGCACTTTTTCCGTCAAATATATTTTTTAAAATGTATAGTGCATTATACATTAAAATAAATAAGTTACATAAATTTAAATACATTTTTTTTTAATTTATTTAAAGTTTGTTCTCTCTTTTCTTTCTATTTTAAATATTCATTATATTGAAACATTCAAAATAAAAAGAGTTATGTATATATAATTCAATTATTTATAAATATTGATCAATTTAATTTAACAATAAAATTGTTTAAACAAAAAAAAAATCTGATTCATTTTTTTTTTAGCCTATTGAAAATTTTAAAAGCTTTTTGGATTAATATATATTATTTTAATCATAATTTGAAGGAGGGCTCGAGAGAATTTCGTCTTGATTGTTATAAATTCTAGAACACTTCATTTTTCTTTATTATTATTGTATTTTACCATAATTTCCAATGTGCACGCAAACTTCGGATATTTATTTTAAAATTTATTTTCATTTTAATCTCTATAAATATTTATATTTATTTTTTACTTTATTATTATTTATTTTTTACATTTATATATGTACAATAACAAATACAAGATAGCAAATTTGTATTCTAATTATTTAATTTAAAAAAATAAAATCAATTAAAAACCGAGAATCTATTATAAAAAAAACTCTATGGTACCATATGATAGTTTTTTATTATTTTTGTTTTAATGATCTATTTTATAATTTTGTTGCATTATTTTTAGTAAGAATGATTCTTTTAAAATATATACACTCGTTTTGTAAGCTAATAAATATTATGGTACTTAGTTTTTTTTAAAAAAAATTATTCTTTTAGCAAGACCGAGCGTTGATAAGAATTGCTAGGTAAGGCTTTCTATTTTCTTTCACAAAGGGAAATCTGGGAAAAAGGCTATTTTCTTCAGAAAAGTAAAATAATTACATTAATAATAATAATAATGCAATGCCCCCAGCAATAGCCTAAGTCTTTGCAGTGGTGAATCTGAGCAGTTATAAATACTATTATTAATTTTTATAGATAACTCAGCATTTATTTATTCTAGAAAAAGGGCCAGGAGACCATGGCGTAGAAAATGAGATATTACTGACAGGGATAAGCAGTTTTTACAACACTTTAGCTCCGGTTTCTTCTCCATTACAATGGTTCAAGTTTTACGATTAATGGAGCCAGCCCTACTGGTGTCTAATCGATTTTGTTGATCTTATTGAAAGTAAGCAGTCCCTCTCGGGAACTACTATGAAGAGCGGAAGGTGCCAAGTAGCTGGTTCACGGATTCCAACATAATCCTTACCTCCAAATGCCCTTTATTGATATATTCCAAAGAAGACTTTTAAAAGAAAGAAAAAAGATGGATTCTTTCGGATTTGGGTATATATCTAACCAAAGAATCGTCTATCTACCCTACACTCCAAGAATGCTCAGGAAAAGCGAAGGAGCCGGGATTATGGAGAGAAAAAAAAAAAAAACCACTTCAAGGAAACACTCACTAATCCTCGCAACGTCCTCAATTCTAGGTTGTTTCCAAACCAAACTACTCAGGGGCACTCTAGAGAATCCATCAAGAAGAATGTGAAAGCCGGCCAGCATTTAAGGAAACCACAGTTGTAGTGGTGCCAAAGCACGCCTACGCGATTAGAATGGAGGCTACATCCAACATCACCACTGGTAATCACTCAGGAATTCTCCTTTTACAAGAGCCAAGCGCCTGCAAAATATAGAATTTCTCCGAGTTGTGATTATAATCGTCATCCCTCGGCAGTTTTTTTTTTACCTCTTCTTATCCAACAGGACACTGGGGAAAACGGGAATTTTCTAGGATACATGTGACTTGGCTAGGCTTCACAGAAAATAGGAGTATTTAACAAATATATAAATCGTTACCCATTTACTATGTTCACCGCTCAGCGAAGTTCATCCTCAATGCAATTTTTGTTTTTACTTTTATAATTCTTTTTTAAAAAAATACGTACTGCACATTCACCTAAAGAATCGAAAAAAAAATCTACTTCATATATAATTAGATGCTTTTCTTTTCTTGTACACAACATATAAACATTTTCATTCCTCACTACTAACTTACATAACATGTTTTTAAATTTTTTTTTATTATGACATATAATGACTATTGTTTTTTTCTTTTTAAATATATATACTCTTATTAATCAATTATATAAACATCTCTTACACAAAGCAACTTTGAATCTTTAACTTAAATTTAAAATTGAAACTAAAAATTAAACTCTATCAAGAAAGAACTGTATGATGTTGTATTCAAATCTATTACAGAATGTTAGGTTTACCTGCCGAATAAAAAAGTAGCATCCCAAGAAGATATGTAAAAGATAAATATGAAACTTTCAAGCTTGCAACCTTTCTTCATCTGGAGGGTGCAATCTGCTTTTTGGCAAGTTTATAATGAATCGTTTAAATATTTATTTGAAAATGTGACACAAAATATTACTATACTGTTTGCAAGCTTTCATCTATTTATAAAACATTTGATTAAAAAAAAAAAAAACTTTTATTAGGGCTCTCAGTTAAAGCGTCTCTCTTTTTTGCTAATTATTCGTTTTTTTTTGTTTTTTTAAAAAAAAAATCAAAATTAAGGAAAAATCTATATGAACACTTGAAGCAATATGTATATTATCTCGTATGTTTGTTAATATCTCTTATCAAATTGCTATACTAGCTTTAGAAATGCTAAAACTATAACTTAGTAAGTATTAATCGCTAGTATTCATTTTTTTTTTTAAAATAACTTATTCTGTTCTCAATATTAGTAAAACTTCCTTTACCTGGTGAAAAAAAAACAGCTGTAGAATTTTTGCCAAAGCTTCCCCAGTTTAGAAAATATTTAACACGATACTTTCAACTACTTTTAGCTTTCTTCTTTTAAAAATAAATGAAATTCCTATAAACAATTATTTTTTTTTAAATTTTACAGTGTAACAAAATGTCTCGCTTATCATTTAATTTTAGAATTGTACACAAAACAAAATTATAACATCTGTTAAAGTAAGTAGACAAAGTAATTTTTATTATTGTTACCTTTTGTAACCTATAGAAAACTGAGTTGAAAAATCGATGCAGAAATTGTAAAAATCGATTTATCGATTATTTATCTACCAGCTTTTTCTTTTCCTCTTAATCGATTTATAGATTCAAAAATAATATTAATAAATCTGCCAATTAAAAAGAAAAGGGAAAATATTGCTCCAAGCTTGTATGTGAACAAAAATTTGTAGTCAAAATTAAAAAAAAAAATCCTCTCTCGATTTTAAATGGTACAGTATGTAGTTCTTTCTAAGACTTACTTTCTGATTCCATCTGCGAATAAGTTAAAGAATTCCACTTGAAGAAAAGCTATACAGGGTAAACCAGTAAGTAAGGATGTCCATAGGCCTACTGTGTGTACGTAGTACATCTAAATTGCGAGTTCAATGACGTATTGAACAACTTCATATTTTCCACTGTTCTTGAGTGACGTCAATTAATTTTTTTTCTAAAAACTTTACTTTTTTTTAAAATAAAAATGTTATTACTCAGAAAGTTGCAAAAAAGTGATGTTTAAATAAAAAAATATTAATTGACGTCACTCAAGAACAGTGGAAAATATGAAGTTGACCAATACGTCATTGTACTCCACTTTAGATGTACTACTTTCAGTTGGCCTATGGACATTATTACTTACTGGATCACCCTGTATATGGTGGGGAATCTCTAAAAGGAAGAAAATTGATAACTTTAAATGTAAGTGGTTTATAAAAATCGCAGGGCACCTAAACTTTTTTTTTTCGATTGGGTTGACAGGGGTACCAACTTGGTTTTCAAATTTCAATTGACGATTAACCTCTCTTTAAAAAAAAAAAACTGATTTATAATTTCGATTAAATTACTTCCTACTTTCACGTAATAAGAGAGAAAATATTGCAATCTTGTCAAATTATCGATGTAGCGTTTTATTGCATGGAAATAAACCTTTTTTGAAATCCTCACGAATCTGGACAAAGGTGGCCATGGCACACGGCCAGTTGGTACTCCTAGAACCCAGTATCTTCGCGCGTTCTGACAGTAGCCGGGAAGAAGTGCTCCTTTTTTTTTTACCAGAGTAAATCGAGAGAGGATTTTTATTGTCGTTTATTTCTCATTCCTAACAAGCCATTACTGATGGAAATTTGAACAAAAGATTATAAAGCAATTTTAAAATAATCCACAAAACTTTACGGTATATGCAACAAATTACTCTTGTTGTTCTTGGCAAATCAAAACATGAAAATACTTGCCAAAACTCAAAAAAAAAAAAACACTAAATAATTATGGAATGTAAAATTTGCAATTGACTTTTTTTTAAATATTTGTTTCCATACTTCTTTTCAAATTTTCCTTTTTAAATTTAAGAACGACAGCACATAAAGTATAAAAAATCACATTAGGCTTTATTATAATTATTGGCAGTATATAGTATTTTTTTTATTATTCATTTTTTTTTTAACAGTCACTCTGCTAGTTTTTATTTTTCCAAAATTATAAAATTAAAAGTTTAGAAACTTCAAAAAAGAAAATAAAGAAGTTTATAATTGATGAAAGTTAAGCCATTTACCAAAATAAATACTTTTTGTTCAACTTACATTGAAATTTCTTAAATATTTCTTTATTTTATATATAACTCTTACATAATTATATTTATATATTTATTGACTTTCCTTATACTTACTTTTTTTATATAATTTATATATATATTTATACTTTCTCAATCTTTTATTTATTATTCTTAAAATTAATTCAATTCAATATATGTACTTTATAAGTAATCTAAAAAAAAATGTTACGCAAAAAGAAAACTATAAAAACATGTACTTACTGAGAGATTTTTTAGGGCAATGTATAATTTCTGCACAATTACTCAGTTTATACATTTATTTCCAGAATAACCTTCTCTAATCACGCGTTCAATCGATCAATCGATAGTTTGCGATTTAAGAGTTCTACGTGAACTTGAATTATCAGACGATAACTTCTAGTGATAAACTCTGCACTTTATAACATAAACGAAGGTTATTTTTTCCCACTACTAAGATCTTCATAAGCCTTCCTTTTCTTCCATAGAGTGGGTTTTATGATCCATGTTTGAAGGTGATTCAATCGATTGGTTAAAAAAACCCACTACAGAAATTATACATAGACCTCATTAAAATAAAATTAAAAAAAAAAAATAATCTAGCAATTACAGCTGATCAAATTATGGACAGATGATTAAGGAGGCCTTAAAAATTTACAATTTTCCTCCTTTACTCTTAAATTACCACTTTATATATGTATTATATATATATATATATATATCAAATAAGACAAAAAATAAATAAAATAAAAATGAGTAATTTATTTATTTTGAAAATTACATTTAATAAAATATACTTGTGATGTTTACTTTGTTTTTAATTAAAAAAAAAAATGCGTCATCTTTTGTTTTTATTTAATTTTTTGACTTATTATTTATTATTTGGTATTTAAGATCTTTTTTTAAAAAAATTAACATTTACTTAGCAAAAATAGTGCACATCTAAACGTCTTTTTTTATTTACTTATTTATTTTATGTATATTTTTAAGAATACAACTACATTTAACACCAAAAAACAACTAAACAAAAGTTTTATTTTTTTCCATACCTATTTATAATTTTACATTTAATTAAGTTTTATCTTCTTGTATTAATTATTATGCAATAAAAACGATGTTTCAAGCTCTTTATTATTATTATTTTCTTAAGGTTATAATAAATAAAAAAAAACAAATCTTTTTAAAGTATTAATTAAATTAAATCTCGAAACCTTAAATTTTGGGTAGTCTCAGTAATTCAAGATGCTTCTTACTGCTTTACTTTTTATTGATTCTACTGAGAAGGTTTAACTTTTTGAACTTGTTAGGGAAATTTTCAAATTAAAATATATACTGAGGGCGAATAATACAGTAAGATTTGAGGATATGTTTTTAAAGATCCAAAACTATTCTTCTCTCACCAGTTAGAGCTACCCAAGTTCTTAGATTTAACAAACAACTCGAAAGGCCTAGAATGAATCTAAGTTCCAGAAGGGTGATTGATCTTACTATCAAGAGATATATTGCTAGACTGTGGGATCTTATCTACCTCACATAAGTTATCCTAACGATAACTTTGCTCTGGTAGCTATGCAAGAATGGTTTTACACCAAGACGATCCAACATTTCAAGAGCCAAGGTATTCCTTGGAATGAGTTTTGACCCTCTATTCTTTGGGAAATGATAAGGTCTATTACAAATCGAGGATGAACCTGTGTCTGGGGAAGAGATGAGACAGTCTTGAGAAGAAAAACTGGATCCAACAACTTTGCTGTTGTCCTTTACTTCAACATCCGCCATGTCAACTTATCATCATAGCTGAAGTTAATGTTTGATCCATACTTTCTACTCTTTAGCATCTTGTTGAGCGAAAATTGTAGCAGTTATTCCTGTGCTTAGGAAAGTTTGTTGGTTTTCCTTTTGTTTTTAGCCAGCAAGAAGATTTTGAAAACTCATTAACCCTTAATGATCTTGGGTTGACTGTTATATCAGAAAACTCGCAACAGATGTCAGAAGGATTATCATTTTTTACAGCGACAGTCAAATTAATGATCTCAACAAACATTACTGAGGCTGGTGAAGGACTGGATTACATTGAAACCGAATATTATGGTAGATTAGTTCCTACAAATACTTCAAATCATTTAGTGAAACCTCCATGCGTGCGGGCTAGCCCATGAAGTATAAATCACATGTTTTTCTTCTTGGCCTAACTACCTTCCAATTGTGGATCTATTCGAGAGCGACAAAATGGCTTAAGGTTTTCCATGACTGAGAAAGAGAGCACCACACTATATCCTCAGCGAAACAGCAAGAGAGCTTAAGAAATAGCGCGATTATTTCCAAAACTGGGTTTGGCGAATCGCTCATTGGTGACTATCTGTAAGGAAGTGATTCGGATGTAGTGTTTTTCAGGAGCCTTAAGACCCCACCTATTTGCTACTGGGTAATGTTACAAAAACGAAACATTTTTCAAAACTTACGAGTAAAAACGTGACAAAAAAATAGGTTTAAAAGTAAACTACTATTAGCACACTTGAAAAATCACCTAGACAACAAAAAAAAGGGGAAATTTTTCCTTTTTAACCATCCCAAAAAATATTTCCCATATATGAAAACCTAAATATACTAGCAAACATAAGTAATCCCTGTTTGTGTATTGATTGCTAATTTTAATTTTTTTGGATTCACGGCGCAGTAAATTAAATATTTTTTTTATAATCAAAATTAACCTATTCCAAAAAATAATTACAAAAAACAAAATTAAAAACCCATCTAAAGTCTAGCTTGCTATTAAGACTAGAAAAAAGAACTTGCTTTTTATTCTTTTTTTTCCCTTAATGTTTTTTTAAATTTCTAGCACTTATAATTAATTTTTTTTAATTAAAATTAATTTACAGCTGTTTAGAAAATATACATTAAAAATATTTTTGGTTTTTCCCGATTTTTGAATTTTTTAATGTAAAAAATTAATATTAAAAAAAAATAAAAATAAAGCAAAATTAAGATCTTTCAATTTTCACACATGGACTAAGTAAAAAGAAAAATAACTTTTCCTAACTTAAAAATAAATAAATAAATCTGGAATGAAAATAAAATTAAAAAAAAAATTAAAAATACTCAAGACATACCGCAGATTTTGTTTCCTAAGTCAGATCATTTTACATGACTTTTTCTTTTTTTTTGGTTTTTATAGATATCTGCTGATCATTAAACATAAGATAAATCCTAAAAGAAAATGCAATGGTGCTACCTCACTACTTCCTCCGCCGGTTACCTGGATATCACTGTCTCTCAGAAATACAGTATCAATTACGTGTATCACACCGTTTGTACATTCAACATCTGGACGGAATACGTGTGCCCATTCGCCGCCCCATTCTACATAGTAACCTGTAAGAAAAAAAAAAACAAAATATATATCTACAAAGTTCTCTCTACATGGGTGGAAAATGGAATTAAAAGACGCTTATGAGGAGAAAATACTACAATAAATATGGGGTTTATTTTCCTGGCCAGGAAAAAAAAAAAATGGCAGAAAAATAATGATACCCTACAATATCAGCCGTTCTGATCTGATTTATGCGATACACAATTGAAATATGCCATCTTACAAACCCATCACCAGAAGCCAGAAGTATCATTTTATAAACATTGAGGACAATTATTATGCAAACAATACAGCTGATTTTAAACTGAAAGTAAAAACTGAAAATTATTACACAAACGAAGTTAATAGTTATTTATTTAACAAGTGTGGAAAGTAGTACTTTTCCTCACACGAGGCAGGGTTTGCACGCACGAGCGAGCGAAGCGAGGCGAGTGCAAGTGCAAATTGCCGAGTGTGAGGAAAATACTTTGCACTAGAGTTAAATATTATATTTTTTTCTGCAACCATTAGATTTATTAACTAATAAAATTAAAAATTTCATTTTTACAGCCTACAAAAAGTAATTTATTTATTATAAACATTTATTGTTATATTACAATTATTTACATTACTTATTACATTTTCTGCTGTTTCTTTTATTGATGGAGTGTTTTCTAAACAGGAATCACTAGAATCCATTTTAAATTTCTATAAGGTAACTCTATAACCTTTTTAACTGTTATAATTAAAAATATCTAATTATTTATTAAAGTATTATTTTTATTTCTATATTCCTTTCAATTTTTATTTTATTTTTTAATATTCGTTTTTTAATTATTTAGTTACGTTAAATAAGCTTATTAAAGTTTTACAGAAAATATTTATGTTAATAACAAAACTACTTATATCAAGGAAGCACAATAAAGTTTTTCCACTCACTAGTGAGGAAAGTGAATTTTTCCCCACTAGTGAGGGAAGTTGGGCATTACACAGCTGATTTTAATTGAGTAATGAGAACATTCCTACATGGTTGCAGAAAAACATATTTTTTTTAATGTTGTAACTAATCTAAGTGGACCTGCTTTATAATGTCGATAAAAAAGTATCATACTATTGAAGTTTATATGAATAATCAAGGACTGATTCTTTCGATCTGAGATCATACAGTGCCGAACAAAAGTCTGCATACACCCTTAAAATTTGTCTTTTATCTCGGTCGGAAAGGATATCTCGCGTGGCTTCTTTGAATAATGTTTGCAATGTTACGATATCTAAATCCTTGATTATTTAATTTAACTATTAATCTGCGTTCTAGCACAGGAATTTCCTTTCTTTGGTGAACCATTTTAAATAATAATAAATTCTTAAATAACTCAGATCCGCCTATATTCACGTTTCAACTAAAACTAATAAATTTGTAAATATTAAGATTTACCCTAACTAGTAAGTATTATTATAATATTGAATTTATCAATTCTGTGTGTGGACTTTTGTTCAGGCATGAACTCCGATCTTTTTATTTATATGCAATGGGAGATGGCAGAGGTCTTTTCATCTCTCATATATATATTTAGTAACAATAGTTACAAATGTTTAAATCACATTTTTACTCTAATAATTCTTTATTTTGAAAATTCCCGAAATATTGTGGTGTAGAAGAAGAAGAAGAAGAAATGTCTTTATTACCAAAATTTAGTATATACAATATTTACATTATAAAAAAGAAAACAAAACAAAACAAACTTTTTTTTCTATATGTATTATCTTTCAAAAATTAAAGAACTACTGAAATTAAAAAATCAGAAAAAGAACATAAAAACTTAATGTATACAAAATAAAGACAGAAACACTTGGTCCAAGACCGTCAGTGTGGAGTCTGGGGAAAATTCTAATTAATATTTAAAAATAAAAAATAAAAAATGTAAAATAAATAAAAAAATACACATCTGGATTATACAATCTTTCAACAAATTTGAATTTTCAGAATTTATGACTTGAATAATAAAAATAAAAATAACTATTGATTTACTTGCCTAAATTCAGTGTTCATTACGAGATTGGTGAAGGTTCGAATCATTATTATTACTATTAACATCTCTGTTATTAACGGAGTTATGTAAGAAAGTGAAGAGAGGTTAGGAGGAATGGCATACTGTGCCTTAGGAGAAACCTAAGAGCTCATCAGTTTTAATCTGAGGGCAAAGGCTGAGCCAATAAAATTTGCCAACGCCAGCCAATTTCTACCATTCAGGAACTCTAAAATAGCTGCACTAGAAAGAGAAGAGGTGCCAAGCCACTTAGTACGAAGACTACCGAATACCGGACACACCACTAGGAAATGGTGTAAGTCTTCAACTTCCTCTCGGTTACACAGCGTACACTTTGTATCTGAAGTACTGAAGCGTTTGAAATTAAGCGGCAAAACATCTGCCCTTGCTTTAAAGATCCACCTTGCCTTATAAAGTTGAAGATCATTGTTCAGATAGGAATTGTTTCCCAAATCGAACAAGAGCTCACAGTAAAGCGAAGAGAAGCTAGTCTCTAAAGTTTTTTGCAGAGCTTGTTTTTTAAAATATTTCCGAAGCTCATTAGTTAGCAATATAAAGCTATTCCTCCATAGATCAGTGTCGTTCAAGTTGTCTAGGTTCAGATTTACCTCCAAATTTACCATTTCTGCATATCTGCTAACTTCTTTAAACCAAAATAGATTTCTTTTAATTACTTCCCTGGCCAAGATTTTTGGGTATCTGTAATTTGGGAGATCAAGAATTTTGAGAATATATTTAAAGTGGAGTTTAAGAGTGTAAATAAAGACAGGTGAGAGGCTTGTTTCAGTGCAAATAAAGGCGGAGGAAGTGTATTTGGGTACTCTGAATAACTTTTTGATAAAGAAATACAGCAACTTTTCGACCTCATCGAAACGCTGCCAACCCCAGACCTGCGCCCCATAACAGAGTACAGATCTGCTGACGCTGTTAAAAATTCGGACTTTGACAGGGTAGGAGATGTCATTGTTCTCGATCAACTGAAACCAGACAGCATTTAAACTTGCTTTCGCTTTAGATAATTTATTTTTTAAATGTTTGCCCATGGATAAGGTGGGAGTAAGTGTGATTCCTAAATATTTATATTCATTCACGACATCAACACTTTCTCCTCTAAAAGACCATCTTTCATTTTTTGCCGGCCTACCGCCATTGCGAAAGACCACCACTTTTGACTTTTTCAGATTTAATCTAAGATTCCACAAGAGACAATATCGATCCAAGTGATCAATCATTAACTGCAGGGCCAAGGGATGAGAAGCCAACAGAACGACGTCGTCGGCGTAGGCTAACAATTTTATCTTACAATCACTAACCAAGACTCCTCCTCCCAAATCGTCAATGATGTCATTTATAAATAAACTAAAAAGAATTGGGCTCAATATTGTGGTGTATGTAGACTTTTGTTCGGCACTGTACATCAAGGATTCTGATAAGTCTAGAAGTACTAATACGGTAAACTTGACAAGATTACTGCTAGCAGAACATCAATTTCCTTTAACATAAAAAGCATATCCTCGCATTATGATAAGTTTTCGCAACAACGCCTGTGTAGATTTGGAGAAAAACATCACCACCAATAATGGGCGAAAAAGGGCATTTTCCGAAATGGTTTCTTGTTACTATCTTTTACACCAATGAACTACCAAAACGTATAGAATAGATTTTCCATGAATGGAGGTGTCGTTGATTCTAAATTTCATGTTGCATTTTGAGGGTCTCGTACATTTATAGGTAAGAAGTTAGCCCTACATATGCGATGCCTCCTCTTCTAAAACTCTCTAAGAAAAGAGGAAACAAATAGTTAAAGTTCGGCGTTTTTCAACATTAAACTTTTTCGTGTTGTTTCGACGATCAACAACCCTTATATAGCTGCTCTATGGGACAGTTTTTAATAACTATCCTTAGCCCGATTTTGATAAAATTTGAATGTAACAAAGGTTCAGGGCAGGGATGGCGAACATTTTGAGAACGTGGGTCAAATTTTGTTCTTTTTTTTTTTAGTACTAGCTCTTGTGCCCATTTGCACAAGAGTTAAGTTTAAAAATTGTAAACTGAATATTTTCAAAACTAAACATCTTTAAAATTCAGTTGGCTTAATGGGTAAAACGGGACGAAACAAGTGGCTATGGAAGTCTCTCTTTTTACAAAAATACATAACTGAACAAAACCTTACAAAAGTGTTTTATCTGAAGAAAAATCTGAAATATGGTTATTTGCTTTGGGTTGTCGATTTTTTTAACAAACAAAATATGAGTAAAATTTTATTTGATATTTTGTAAACACTTTTGCTTTATTTCAAATTCTACAAAAAGTATTTGTCGTTATTTGCGTTTTAGAACTGTAATGATCAAACTAAAGGTTGTAGTTAGCATTTAAATTGCTTTTGTGTCAATGCGTGATTGAAAAAAAAATACAGATAGAATATAAATTATCCACAACAATTAGAAAATCTAAATCAACCCGCGTAAACAAACAAATGGTTGCCTAGCAACTGTGGGTCAGTGAAAAAGCTTGCGCGGGTCTGGGTCAGTGTCTGACCCGCGGGTCATAGGTTCGCCATCACTGGTTTAGGGTTTTCCTACGTATCATTAAAGTGCCATCATGCTCTTACACACTTATTAAGGAGAAGTATTGCTATCATTTTAAAGCATCGATGCGTTAATCGATTTTAATGAATGAAATCACATTCATTGAAAGCGTTGGCAACTTTGCTTAGATAAAGGGTTTCGAAAAAAAAAAAAAAACCTGGGGTTTCATTAAACTTTGCAAGAATATAATATGATACATTCGAACGCACCTCGTATAGACCAGATCTGGAATTCAAATTATATAATAATTAATAAAAATATTTAATTGCGCTCTTTCGGGATTTTCAGTCATCTTTCGAGATTAAGATCTTCAGGTTACGTTCAGGAAATTTGACTTCCACTAGCAAAAGCTCTTTTCTTATTTTCTTTTACTTACTTTTATCAGTTTCTCTCACTTTAAGCATGACCACATCGCGTACTGTCGGTAACTGTTTGGCTTCATGCATCGTCATGTTTCTAAGTTCGGCCATTGTGTATCCTTTATCAGCAACCACAAGATGACGTTCCAAGATTTGTTTGGCCTGGCAAAAATAACTTTTTTTTTTTAGTAAAACTTTAACTTAGAATAAAGTAAAAGTTGATTTTTGATATTTTTTTTATTTAAGAAAATGTCTCTTAATTTCTTATTCTCGAATAAATGAACTAGTTTACTAACATGGTAAGCAAATTCATGCATAAACAACTTCTTATGTGCAGTTGGATAGGTGATTTCCATTTTATTCCAAGCATAATCTCTTGGCACAAAATATGTGTATCTTTTTTTAGTTTCCTCCAGCTGTTCATTGAATCCACCAGCTTTCCCCATAATGTATGTTTTGCTAGAAAAAAAAAAGAAGAGATTTTAAATATTAACGCTAGTAACCACAGAGGATCTATTTCCAAAAGAGAGAGATTTCTTAAGTTCTCCATACTTAAGCATCGGATCGGTGGCCAGTTTTCTTCCAACAGTCATGAACGGCACGCCCAGCACTCTGTCGATAATATGGACAATACCATTGGTGGCTGCAATATCCGGCTGGATGACCGTTGCATTTACACCACCACCTTCCACAGTCAAAGTCTTGTTTCCTTTGATGTCGATCACGTTAAAATACAGTTTACGTCTAGGTGCCAACGTGTTTACCTGAAACAACTGCCAAAGTGACGAATAACCAAAAACCAAGGGTAAAGATTTTTTTTAAAAAAAAAAAAAGAAAAGAAAAGGAAGTAGTTTCAATGCTTTGGAAAATTAAGGTTTTCTAATTTAAATGTCCCTGAAAATGCGTGTGCCCTAACCCTCATACAACCCATGCTACGCTAAAGCATAAATATTTTAGTTTATTAAATTCTACAAAATTATCTATTTCTAAGTCTATCAATCTAATTCTTTGTGAAATGTCTTAGCTATTATCTTGGAATTCTGTGCTTCAGTAAAGATTCATCAACTGGCCAAAAGGTGAGTTCAATCCTTCTGGCTGAAGGTGAAGCTATTCGCATTCCTCGATGGCCGATTCCAGGATCAATAGTCAATGGTCATTCTATGTTCCTTGTACAGAATAGAATCTAACTTTTCCCTAATAGAGATTTTAAAGCAGGGAATCGGCCAATTTCTACTAGAAATTAACATTAATTCGATTTATGGTTGGCCGAGAACTGTTTTTAGAAAGAGTCAATTTTCATAAGCGAATTGTTTTTTTTGTTGATTACGCTGCCTATGGATGAATATAAAAATCCATCATCTGTCCAGTGAGATGTAAAAAAATCTAAGTGGTGACAGCTGGATTGAATCTAGCGCACTAACTACTTCTTAGCAATTTGCAAATTTGAGTTTTACTCCTGGAACATATTTTCCAATTGACAATGGGCTATAAAAATACGGAAAAGAAAAACTAAGCGTAGGCTTCCAAGTAAATTTTAACTCAAGGGTTACTGATATCTGAAACAATCCTAAAATCTGCGCAGTAAGTAGACTCATTTCTCTGACACCTGCGACAATTCAGTCCAGGATATCCATGTGAGAAAAAAATATTGCTGGGAAACCCTTCTTATAGTTTAGAGTAAGTCTAATCTCTTGTATTAAACAACTGTAATAACCATACTGAGACCTAAATCTCGTTTCGAAATATTTACTTCTCTCTACATACTCATCATGCCGCAGGCTAATATCTTTTATACAAATATTTACAAAATGAAAAAAAAAAAAAAATTTCAAACAATACCTGATTAAAGTTTTTAATATTTGAAATGATCTTGTCCATGGGTAATTTCTCCTCGCACAAATGCATATGTAATATCTCGTTAATACGATGATCACGGAGTACAGCAGCCACATTTTTATCTTTCCAAGCAGCATTAGACGGAGCAAACAATGTTAGCTCTTGCATTCTAGTAAGACGGTCCATAAAATCACCTTTAACATCTCTGATGACCTCGTAAAATCGATACAGGGGTCCATCTTCACGATCCTTTAACACAAAAAAAATTAATATGATATTAAACTTGTAAATATATATTTAAGAATGTAATATAACTTGCCTAACACATTACTATATACTTTGTTGAATACATAACTTCAAATATTATAAAAAATTTTTTTGACCTTAATCATTAAATTTGGAGTTACTAAATTTAAGGAAAAACAAGTCACTCACACGTCTTTTTCTTACTGTAGTAATTTTACAATTATAATTAATAGATTTTCTCAAAATAGCGTAAATGGGCCTTACCAGTTTCTAAATTACTTTTTCCTTTTTTAATCAACTCTGTATGAACATCAGGCTAGCGTTTCTTTCAATCAAAAACCTTAAACCAAACTCTCTAAATACACTATACTACACAAAGAAAGTCACCTTTTCTAAAGAGATTTATTTATTTATGTTTACCTTCTGTATTTTATTTTGTTTAATGATTTAAGGCGCGACAACATCTGAGGTTATCACTGTAAGAAGTTCCTAGGAAGAGAAAAAAAATCTAAGGGTCAGCAGCTGGATTCGAACCCGGGTTCTTCGCGTGGGTATTCATATTTTATTTTATTATTTTTTTTTTGTTGAGACAATCTCAAAATTGACGCCGACATTTAAAATTTAATCAAAGATCTATAATTTTTTTTTTTTTTTTTTTTTTTAGAAAAATTTTGTTTGAGGCAGTCCAGGGGGAACAAATGGGGATACGCTTCCCCCCCTTAAAGCCTCATTTAGGCTAATTTTACTGTTTTACAGATTTTTGTGTGTGTGTGTTTCAAGAAAAGCCTCAGGCATTTATACAAGGCCTTGTGAGATTATTTCTTGTTTAATGTATCTCTGAATGTGCGTTTTCTCATGAATACTCGTTTTCCTTAAAAATATTATTTTAAGAATTTTTTTTTGTGGAATGAGTTCTTAAGACTTCAAACTAAAAAGGGCCACTTCAATGTGATTCTACATTCAATGTAATATTAGTGAGTAAAATTTGAGTAGCGGAATTAGCAATCCTAAGCACTTTAGTAAGAGAAAATTGTGCAAGCGGTCATAACCGGCTTATCTCCCGAAACCTCCAGGACAAATCCATTCTACCACCTAAGTTTTCCAAAATTATTCGAAGTATACAGGGGCTTCTAATTTTAAAACGTGGTAGGAGAAAATAAGTCCCCCCTTAACCAGATCTAAATTGATTTTTCAAGATATACGTATGCATTATCCATCATCACTAGATAAAAGACCTCGTATACTAGAGCAACGCTGTCCAAATTAAAAGATCTAAGAAGTTTCGGCCAGCTACAATAATACCAGCAGCTTCCAGACATCTTAAAAAAAATTTTCATGGATGTCATCACAGCCAATTAGGAGGAATATTAGGAGTCTCTTCCAACTTTCCGCAGAATCTGCCTAGTGTTACCCCGTCGTTCAAGGCCCAGCTTCTTCAAATGCTATCTGAGTCTACAATTTTTATTCAATCAGAAAAAGCGAAGCCTATTTTTCTTTTCCATCTGTTCCGATCATAACTGCCAAGACAGAGATATTTGCGAACCAGTCTAGACTTTCTAGAGTGATTCTGGGAAGGATTAACACATGATTGCTACAGAATAGTTTCTTTACTTCTTGATTAATATTGTAGACAATGTATATATAGCAAAGTTGGAAGGCCAATGAAAACCTAATTTTTTAACAATGTGAAAATTGCAGTAAGACAAAGTGTGGAAGTGTTTAGGTTAGTAGAGAAGTTTTCTTTTCGTTATAATACAATATTTTACAGCCTCCTGGTACATTTCTATTTTAAAGGAATCAACAAAACAAAAAAATTATATTTAAATAATGAATGGAAAAAGTGTAGAAGCAGCTACAAAGCAGAATAATGTAGAAAAATGAAATTCAAAATACGTACTTTTAACCCAACTATAACGTATTTACAATTTAAAAAACTGTCCCTTCCAAAATAACCTTACTAGAATAAAACCTAATTAATTAATAGCAAAGTACTGACCTAATTTGTGTTCGTGTAGTACTATTTAATTAAAATTTATTTTAATGCTTTTGTTGTGCCAGAGTGCTTTTTAAATGAAAATTGCGTTACATTTTTTATCTCGACTATTTTTTTTTTTTAAATTGATTTCAATTAAAGCAACAAAATTAGCGTAATTAATAAAAAAAAAAAAACTAAACTGCAAATAAAACAAAATTAATTAATAAACAAAATAAAGCACACTTAACAATTAATTTAAGGCATTTCTACACTGTCAGCAAGTGAATCATTTCTACCAAAAGTATTCGTGTCTTTGAAGATGAGAACCATATCATACACTTTTCATTGAAAAATCTAATAGAATATATTTTTAAAATTAAAAGGAAACCTAACATTGCCTGCAACACCAGAAAACAGGTAGTCTTAAAAAAAAAAGAAAAAACAAGTCAGTGAAAATAGAAATAAATATACTTTTATTATCCTGATGATATTTGTGTTTTATGTATTTTTATTATCCAAGTTGGATTTTATTGCTTAAACCCTTTTTATTATTATTATTTTTAAAGAAATGCGTAGTGCGACAAGTTTGGGGCAATAAACTTTTAAGAGCGCTGACGAATATGGAATAAGGTTTCTAACCTTATTTCTAGAACATTTGCGTTCGATCACACCAACTTTGATA
Organism: Rhodnius prolixus; assembly: GCF_049639745.1. Taxonomy (NCBI): domain Eukaryota; kingdom Metazoa; phylum Arthropoda; class Insecta; order Hemiptera; family Reduviidae; genus Rhodnius; species Rhodnius prolixus. Next base: position 3,998,838 of record NW_027411603.1, on the reverse strand, counting down.
GTCTTTTTTTTATGATAGTATTATTCTTAAGTACACAGTCAGCACATAAAAAAAAAGAAAAACCTTAAAAGTAAGTATACCAGAAAGAGGTGTAGAAGTTAGGGTATAATTTGGCAAAAGTAAATTATACGTAACTATACTAAAATTTTGAATTAAAAGTTAATTTTATTTTCATATCTCTCGGCTAGGACAAGGTACTTTAGTTTTTTCATTAGTCAAAGTTACATTTTTGGTAAAAAATGGTTCCTTTAATTTAGGCCCTCTGCATTATCTGGACGGAGGTGTAAGTAAGGTGAACTTAAAAGTTAGATTCAAAAAGAGATATTAAAAAAAAAAAAAAAAAAATATAACCTCCTCGGAAACTTTGGCCATTAAAACTTTTTTTTTTGCTTAGTAGGCATTTAGGAGAATTTATTCATAACACCATCGAACCAATGCAGAACCAAGTCATCACTTAAGACTTTTTGCAAAATCACTAAAGTTGATTAATTTATTCCCTCTAAATCATTGACTTAGATTATAGGAATGTTTTACGTAAAAACACTGAGGATTTAGTGAATGATAAGTTTCATTATTGGTTTAAATTTTGAAAAAGAATGTCCAGCAAAAAGTGTGTAGAAGCAAATTAATACGATTCTGCCAACTGCAAGTATTAAAAAAATCATACTTGGGTAAATATATACAAAAAACAGAAGTATACGTCAAACAAAAACGTCTATAAAATACCTCTGGCAAACTAATGTTTTCTAGCATTTGAAAGAATTAATTAATGGGTATACTGACCTATTATATAACCAGAAATAACGCATTTTTCTAGGAGGTTTCCAACTATAATACACACTTAAAATAGATGATTCCCATAATTTTTTTACGATACATTTTGGAAACTGATTTATTAAAACGACACTACTGTTCTTCATAAAAACATTGTAAAATTAAAAAAATTAATCTGTTTTACACATTGTTTTCAATAATTCTAAGTGTTTCGAAATAACAATGATAATCTTCTAGCTAAGCAACCCATTAAGCCAAAATCAGTCACTGAATTTCACAGCACCAACAGGTCAACCGCCAAACCTTATAAAAGGTTATGTTCGTGTTATAGTAGCATAACCATCATGGAAAAACTTAAACATGGTAAATACTCGTATTTGACTTAGAATTTCTCGAAGTAAATAATAATGAGAAATAATTTTATAGCAATAATTAAAAAAAAAAAGAATATATATAAAAATAAGGTAGTTGCAAACCCAGACTAAAGGCGATAAAATTGCTATAAAAGTTTTATTATTTTTTCAAATACCACAAGTTTAAAATTACTTCTGTAAAGTATTATGATTATTTTTTAATAGAAAAAAAAAAAATTAAACGTAAATTATGTTTATAATTTTTGCAAAATAATTGTTTACTAAGAAATTGGTTCTTTCTCGAAGATCAATCTATGAAATAACTTTTTTAAAACGTTAAGCTTAAATTGTGTTTCCAAGAAAATGTACTTAAATGTAAACTTAGCTAAGAGAAAGTCGTGTGAGTTAACACCAGGTTTTTTTTTTCAGCCCTTGTTTTGAAGATTGCTTAAAAACTTAAACTTTACGTTTAAAGTGAGTTATTTATTTATTTATTTTTAGTTTTTATAGCCTTGCCTTCAAAAAAAATCAACACTACAGATGAAAGCAAGTTCAAAACATCAAACATTTCTATATTATAAAAACACAAAAAAATGCCACGTCAAAAGAAAATATAAACATTGTTTATGCAGCCCTTGATATTTCAAGTTTTACTAAATTTTTGTTAAGATAATTAAAATGAAAAATTTTAGACTTTATTAAAAGAATTTTTAAATTCCAATTTATTTAACAATGCACTAAAAAGAAAAATACCAACAGATTTCTTTTTTTTAAAAAAATATATTTATTTAGTTGAACTTTGCTTTATTTATTAATAAAAGTTAATTTAATTAATAAAAAATTAAAAAAGAAATCTCAATCTGTCAGTACTTACAATTCCCTGGACATGCAGACATGCAGAACATCAAGGACAGACATACACAACAAAAATTTCATGTAAAATCCTGATTTCCACCCTGAACATTGCTTTATTTGTCGCCAGTAAAAATGGAATATTTTTTTTAAAAAAAAAAATCCCTTCTTAATATATAATATATGATATACCAAACAGTAATTTGTTTCTCTTATTATAAACTTATTTTAAAAGAAGATCTAAGAAGACGTCTTTTATTTTTTAAACTAACCTAAACAATTATTGTAAATTACTACTTATTAGCGTGGCGTTTCAATCCAGTCAAAATATAAGTGCGAAAATAAGTGATAACAACAAAAAAGTATGTTAATAAACGAGTTCTTCAACACAAAGCTTTCAAATCTATTCTTCAAAACATTAAATAAAGTAATTTTCTCCCATTCAAAAAGCTAATCAATCCTCTTGCTTATGCTAAAAACAAATTTAGTTCCTTAGGATAGCTTCAAAGGTGTGGTCCTAATATAATGAGTAAAAACAAGGTTAAGAGGCGAGACCTGCAAAAAGCTAATATGCATTGTGGTACTGGGTTCGATTCCCGGGTCTTAGCCTTTGGATTTTATTTAAAGGTTAATAAAAGAAAAATTTACAGTAAAGTATGTTTGCTATTTGCCTCCGTCCGATGTCGTGGTAGTTGGACGTAAAGCGCGCCTGAAAAAATAAGCAATTACAGGACGTTCGAGGTTGCTTAGGTCGTCATTTACCCAACCACTCCGAGCAGTTCTTAAGAGAAATCTTCCTCAGAGGTTTCCCATATAATGTAGTGTAGAAACTATGGTTCTGACCATTTGAACAGAGTTAGGTTGCCTTCATTGGAAGGAAATTAAATTGACGTTTGGTCCATCTAGTAAGATATATAATAATGATTTTTGGGGAAAATCGAGGTGTGGTCATCAATAAATACCAACTTTTTTGCTTTATACCAACGTTTCGGTAATTTTTACTACCTTCTTCAGGGTCTGTACAAAAAGAATATTACACTAATATAGATATTCCTTTTGTACAGAGCCTGAAGAAGGTAGTAAAAATTACCGAAACGTTGGTATAAAGCAAAAAAGTTGGTATTTATTGATGACCGCACCTCGATATTCCCTAAAAATCATCCATCAACAACGGTCGAAATAAACCAAAACCATCATATATAATAATTAGCTTAAAAACTCTGAAAAGAAATTAGATGTTGAGACAAACCAGAAGATAACTAAAAAGAACAGGATCAGGCCTTGGAAAAAGAGGGCACAGTTTTTTTTTCAAGACTGAGAATTTTAAGTATTCATTTTTATCATCACCCAAAGATATTAAATCTGCTTCTTTTGGGGGGAACTTCAGAAACGAGGTTAAATCTTGTAATTTTTGATGAAGACATACCAAACTCTTGTGCCTTCCCACTCTCCAGGTGGGAGATGTTCTATGTGATTGGAAGAACTATCTTCTACAAAAAGGGCCTTTAATCTTAAAACTTAATTTCTGCAAACTAGAGCTTTTTGTAAATGAGCAAAGGGAAAGCGCTTCGCTAAAACAGGATGTCTCTAAGCCAATCTGTTTGTGTAGAATATATCAACCGTACGTGTATTGGCGATGTTAAGGGTAAATCCTTTGCTCATGTTGTTTAATATACAGTAGTTCTTTGTACTTCCTGCAAAAGTGGCTAGTCCATTTCCCTTCCTCTTTCTATCTACAGGTATATTCAAGTCCCCCTTTTGATCGATCCATTAAAGGAATGATTTTACTCTATGATGTACATATATGCTATTCCGTCTCGATATGCATCTCTAAAATTCTCCAGATTAATTAGAAAGGGAGGGACGATTTGTTCAAATAATCTAAACACTATTTGTCTTGAACACCATTTGGTAAAATCTTAAAGCAATTTTTTGACTGGATTAAAAATATAGCAATTAAATTATTGAATAAGAAAATAAACATTAAGGCATCTTTAAAATAAATAAAGATATGTATGTAAAAAATATATAAAAGAAAATTTAGAAGACCCAATATATTTTGATAAAACTGGCACTCATGCACAGGTGACTTTTCACAGCGAACCAAAATTATAATGAAACTAATAATCATAATAGAAATAAAAATTATAGTGATCAAAATAAAGAAAGAAAATCTTCAAAGTGGTGATGGCATGAAAATTAGTGAATCGAAGTGATAAAAAAATAAGATAAAATTCAGTGAAAAAACAGAAGTTTTTAAATAGAAAAAATAAAAATAAACTAAACTAAAATAAACCACGCCATATTACTTTTTTCTTTTTTAAGCACCTAAAAACTGTTACTTACCTTAAATGACTGCTTTTCCAAATTTTTGTGTGGGCAATCATAAACAAAAATAACAGAAAATCATTAATATTATTATTCAATTGGTGTTAAGTCATTCATTATTAACTAATAATAATTATTAAAAAGGATTTTATTTTAATTTGATTATCATCTTTAATGCAAGGAAGAAGAATAATTGTCCATCATCTATCTACTAAGTTAGAGAAAGATTCATGTTTACACTAGCTGCTGCTGGCACTATGCTAAAGCATTTTAGTTGAATTTGTTAAAAATATGATCATTACAAAAGCAGTAATTAGATTTTGCAAGATGTTATATTTTTTTCGGCGGAGAAGAGGGGGGGGGGGAATAATCAGGATTGAACACACTCATAACGAGCTCCTGAAAACTCTATAACGAGCTCCTCCACTAACTACAAATTCTCTCAACCTTTTTATCCTGGTACGTAAAAAAAAAAAATTATTCAATTAACTGGTGCTATGAGAATTGAGTATAAGTGGTTTGTATTGAATTCACACATCAGATTTTACGGCCCTCTATGATAGCAATTTGATGTTCCTTGAAGAAAAACTTGAAAAAAAAAAAAAAAGACACTGAACATGACAAAAATAGCATGGTTGCTTAAAATAGAGCTTATCCAACCACGAAAAGATGGAACTTCTTCACTAGCGTGATTCCAAGGACCCGTTGCGTGCAACTAAATCTCTCCCAGATTGTCAAGCACTTTTTTTTGCTTTCTATTCATCTCAATTCTTATCCCCTTTACATTTTTCATTTTACGTGCAGGAGCAGGAAGGAACTGTAATCATGCAGATGATTATCTACTTTGCATTTTTACCATAAAAATATCCATTTTGTGGACCCCTTGAATCCGAAAAAGTGTCAATTTTTTTTTTTGCAATGTCAGTGAGCGCCATTTTGTTCTTAAGCACCGCCGTAACTCAAAATAGAAAAATTGTAGAAAGTTCAAATTTATGATTTCGCTTGAATGCTGTCAAAAGATGCAACACTAAGAATTCTGATCAAAATCAAAGACAAATTTTTAAAGGAATTACTCCCTTTTTATTTAATGGCTAGTTCATATTCTAGGTAAATGGCTCACATGGCTTTTCTGTAAAACTTTGTACTTATTGGCTGCGATAGACAGCTCTGAAAGGTTATATTTCAGAGTGTAATGTATGGTTTTTACAAACTGTAGAATTAATAAGCATAAAATATTTCTCGTTCCAGTTTCATCTGGATTTTTTTTTTAAATCCATAAATTTTCCTTATAACAAATATAAAATCTTGCAAAATCTCTAGTCTAAGACAGCTACTAAAATTCAAAAGCTTAACTATTAACTATTGTGGCGTAGGAAATCTACTATTTCCAAGCACTAAAACCATTAATTTAAAAAAAAAAAAAAATTCGAAGAACAACACTATAGAACTATACCTCTAAGAATTGTGTGACAGTTGTGTCGACCACCATCAGCGGACGATGTATCAGATGGACTACACCATTACTAACTGGAATATTGGCTTTAACTATTTCTGCCAGGACAACTCCAGTAGGATGTAAGGAATCACCAACTATTGTATGACTTTTCACATATTCTAGAAAATAAAAATATTAATAGAAATTAATAATTATTAATAGATAAGATGTATCGTAATGCTATTTAATGGTTAATTGGTGAAATTTATAGTAAAGTACCTTTACTAGTTGCCCCATCGTCTGAGACACCTAATTTGCTACTTGGAACATAAAACTTACCCAAACAAAATATGCATTAACTTATTACTTAGTAATTATGCTATTTCTGTAAGTTCAAAAAAGGCCGGGAATTCCGTCTCAGAAATGATTTACTTAAAAAATACTTTTTAAAATAAGAAATGGCTTTTTTAAGTTCGAAACATCATTGGTCGTTTACCGCACATTAGGCAACCTCTAACCAGATTTGAATTTTACTTAGTTAACTAAATTCTTTTTAGATTCTAAGACACAATTCCAAATAAAAACAATACTCACTTCTAACTTGTTTTTCATCCCTTTCAGAACTGAACGAGATGGTCACTTTAACCTTGTCCGTATAGGCCAACGTCTCATATTCCTTATTATCCTCTGTTGGATCAGTGAATAGTACAGCATCCTTAATAATATGCCCGTCGATGACGATTCCATCGATCTTATCTGGCCTGGGTGGAGGCTGTATAAACAATTAACACTATTAATAATAATTGAAATACCATACTGTATTAATTAAATCAAAATAAAGTATTAATTTATCAGACTTTAGGCTTCGCTTGTGGTAACTGAAACACGTTCTATAAGATTTATGTACCTTATTCTATTTTTTAAGAATATCATTAATTTTTGTTAAAAATTTAGAAATGTTTAAAAAATAAAACAAAAACGAAAACACAAGATAACCTGTACGAGTTAATGTACAAAGTATACACTTTACACAACTGGAGAATGCTTGCTATTGTTTACAACTGAAAAAAGGGAAGGTTATATTTATCCCGCTCAAACGTATAAAATTTACATATATGAAAAATTCAACTTTATCCTAGGTTTAATTTAAATTTATTTCACAGTTATACGCAAAGACTTCATCAGGGGGACGCGTTAAGATTGCTGCGGCCCCTCTCCCATAAAAACCTAGACAGCTTAACAATAACATTAAAATAAACACGGCGAACTTACTAAAATCTAAGCAGTACAACTATAAACTCTTTTTATGCTGAACTAAGTAATTTGTGCCTGGACACGTGCAATATGCGGTTAAAGTCACAGCTGTGAATTTACTTAAATGACAAAACACAACTTTGCTATGAACTACTGGCCAAAAAACACCATCCAAACGAAGTGAAGTTTCAGGCTTAAAACTTATCACAGTTTAAACATAAGTGGTGAATGATTTTTCTATTGCAACTAGACGCCTACTCTATTCATAATTGCCGAAGAATTCACTGGATTTTCCTTACAATCTAAATGCTATTTCTTTCATAGACACCTCTTAGATCAATCTTAGTAAGTGAAACTTTTGCGCGTAAAATTGAATTCTTGTTATGAACTGCCATCTGAAGCTTTCCTCTAAAAAATGACCTTTCTGCATCTTTGAAATATCTAAGGACATTAATAGTAATGCTGGAATTTCAAGCTAGTAGAAAATAGTGTTTATATTTCCCATGTTTTTCGAAATTGGATGGAAAATATTGTTCTCTGTAATTCATTATTATATACTGAAATAAACCTGTACTTTTTTAAATTATTTTATTTCTTGGCTTTCTCTTGTAAGAACATCTAATGAGAGTTTGGTTATCTTCAAGTGGACGAGCAATACTTATAAGATCTAGGGAAGATAGCTTCAAGGAGAGGTTACAGTTATTGAAAAGAATGCTCTCCCTAACTAGAGACATCTTGGAAAAGCTTTACAGGAGCGCAATAAGTCGATTCCAGGAGTGGTTATTCCTAACTGTCGACGCTCACTTAGTTTTTTTGACGTGAATACGTCTTTAAATTTGCTATCATATGGAGGCAATCCGAAAAACCTAATGATAACAAAATCGGGGGATACAGTTTTTGGCATTATAGTTTCGAATCTATCGTCTACATCCAAAATTAAATTAGACCACTGGATAGCTAAAGGATCAAAGAATTCATTACGATAAGCGAGGACTGTGACACATCGCGCGCGGAGGAGGGGGAAGCGCCGCCATTTTGAGATCATTTTGCTGCGTATCGAGATTTGCAATTAGGATAACTTTTGACTCGGAGGAAGCTATGATGTTCGTTTAAGTTTTAATCGTCAGCTGTCGTCACAATCTATCGATTGTATATAAAACATTAGTGTATAATAGTGACATGAATAAAATAAAGGTGTTAGAATAAAAAAATACTATCAAAAATATATAATGTCGGCCTATACGCGTCGAAAAGCCAAAAGCAAATACAGAGATCGTATACGGTTGGAAAGGGCTTATCAAGTACAATCGAATGGTAAAAGTCGCAAAGCCGGTGGAGTCGCCATATATCGCAACATCAATAGTTTCACTGATTGTAATAGAGTTAACATTGACATTTCGGAAATTTATTTGGAAATGAAAGACGCAAAAGCTGGTGATGTCTGTCTAGTAAACGAAAAAGGCCAATGGCATCTTCAAATTCGTACTCGGGTGGGTGTATATCCATCCGGGCACAGCGTTAGCAGAAATTAAACTCTTTGTGTTACGATCGTTGTTAAAATATTCCAAAATCATCTCTAAAATTATACCCGATTAAGAGCCTGATCTTACTACACCAATTATGATAGTTGGAGACTTTAATGTCGATGTCTCACTAAACCGCTCATTGCCCGACTTCATGCTCAGCGAGTTCAATTTATATTATATTGAAACTTTTCCAACAACGTTAGGTAATACCTATATTAATTTAACGTTTACCAGAAATCTCGATGTATCTTGTATGCCATTTGTGTGGTACTTTTCGTATCAAAGTCCTATAATTAATAAAGTTACATTGTAACACAGTAATTATTTGTTTCCTTGATTTTATCCTAAATACATACGAGGGTCGTTTGAAAAGTCCGTGCAAAAATAAAAACTACTTAATTTTTTGGGGTAAACCTTTTTTATTTTTCAACATAGTCTCCTTTTAGGCTTATACACTTCGTCCAACGCTGCTCTAGTTTGTTGATCCCTTCCGAATAATAGGATTTGTCCAAGTCTGAAAAATAGCCATTCGTTTCTGCAATCACCTTCTCGTTTGAATAAAATCTTTTTCCCGTCAGCCATTTCTTCATATTGGGGAACAAATAGTAGTCCGAGGGAGCCAAGTCTGGAGAATAGGGGGGATGTGAAACGAGTTGGAACCCTATTTTCATTAATTTTGCGACCACAACTGCTGAGGTGTGAGCTGGTGCGTTCTCGTGATGAAAAAGGACTTTTTTGTGGGCAGATCGTGGGCGTTTTTCTTGCAGCTCAGTTTTCAAACGGTCCAATAACGATGAATAATATGCCAGGTAGTCGATGAGGATTATTCCTTGCGAATCCCAAAAGACAGTCGCCATAATCTTTCCGGCGTTTCATGTTGATGCAAAATATTATGTACCTGTTCATTAGAGATGCCTACAGCACTAGCAATCTCACGCACCTTCACTCTTCTGTCATCCATCACCATATCATGGATTTTATCAATGATTTCTGGAGTAGTAACCTCAACAGGGCGTCCAGAACGTTCAGCGTCACTTGTGCCCATATGGCCACTCCGAAAATTTTGAAACCACTTATAAAGTGTTCTAATCGAAGGTGCAGAGTCACCGTAAAGTTTATCAAGCTTCTCTTTAGTCTCCTGAGGCGTTTTGCCTTTCATAAAGTAGTGTTTAATCAACACACGAAATTCTTTTTCGTCCATTTTTTGAAAATCACTCGACTTCCTCGATTCAAACGAATGCCAAACACAAAGAAATAGACCGATCTGGCTGAAACTTGGTGTGTATTCTTCCAAGAGATGCTACTAACTAAACATAACCTCGATACGCGCCAGTGGTGCTATCTCTCTGACTTTGCACGGACTTTTCAAACGACCCTCGTAAATAAAAATATTTTATATAAAAAATATAACCCGTTACGTAAACGTATTCACGTACAACACACGGCCGTGTCCATGACACAGCTACAGTAGAGATTTTTTTTCCCAAAAATATTTCTCCAAAGAGAAGAACTCAATACAGAAAATATGGTAACATTACAACACTTCTTGGTTCATTGCAAAAAGTATTGCAATACGAGTATAACTTGAAAATATAAATAAATATATCGCTAGAAACATTACTTTTAATAACTTGTTGACATTCAACAAGAATGATTTAGATAAGGTGACCCCTCCCAAGCAATGATATAGTGGAAGAAATATGCACAAGTTTATAACTTCATCACCTGCAGCATGTGTGAACTTTGCCCTCTAGCAAACTGTAAGTTTTATTGTTAAAGTTACTCAGGGCTGCCACCCTATTCAGAATTGTATTCAACATTTTCCCTTATATCATTACCCAAGTTCGTGAAAAAACTGTTTATATTTTCTCTTAACCTACTATATGTAGACAGGAAACGAAATTCTACTTTCTCTTACTTCATTACTAAAAAAAGGAGCATGGCGATCGTGGCTTTATTCCGACATTGAGTTATTACTGAAAATATACATTATGAGGTGCATTGAGTATTAAAAAGAAATAGAAAAAAAATTTAAATTTTAATCTCACGATGCCAGAAATTTAAATTACGTCCAAGCAATATGACGCAACAAATAGTTGGCAGTTGATACATTTCAATTACTGCCAAATTTCGAATCAAAATATCTCGCTATGTAATGAACAGAAACGAATGAAATTTTGCTAAATTGTAGAGTAAATGTATGACTACAAATGAGCGGAATATCAACCATTTCCATTGCTATGCAACGGAGATACAAGTGGTTGAAATTTCGTGGTTTGTCTTTACTGCCAAATTTCGAATCGAAATATCTCGCTATGTAATGAACAGAAACGAATGAAATTTTGCTAAATTGTAGAGTAAATCTATGACTACAAATGAGCAGAATATTAACCATTTCCATTAATATGCAACGGAGATATAAGTGGTTGAAATTTCGTGGTTTGTCTTTACTGCCAAATTTCGAATCGAAATATCTCGCTATGTAATGAACAGAAACGAATGAAATTTTGCTAAATTGTAGAGTAAATCTATGACTACAAATGAGCGGAATATCAACCATTTCCATTTATATGCAACGGAGATACAAGTGGTTGAAATTTCGTGGTTTGTCTTTACTGCCAAATTTCGAATCGAAATATCTCGCTATGTGATGAACAGAAACGAATGAAATTTTGCTAAATTGTAGAGTAAATCTATGACTACAAATGAGCGGAATATCAACCATTTCCATTGCTATGCAACGGAGATACAAGTGGTTGAAATTTCGTGGTTTGTCTTTACTGCCAAATTTCGTATCGAAATATCTCGCTATGTAATGAACAGAATCGAATGAAATATTGCTAAATTGTAGAGTAAATCTATGACTACAAATGAGCGGAATATCAACCATTTCCATTGCTACGCAACGGAGATACAAGTGGTTGAAATTTCGTGGTTTGTCTTTACTGCCAAATTTCGAATCGAAATATCTCGCTATGTAATGAACAGAAACGAATGAAATTTTGCTAAATTGTAGAGTAAATCTATGACTACAAATGAGCGGAATATCAACCATTTCCATTTATATGCAACGGAGATACAAGTGGTTGAAATTTCGTGGTTTGTCTTTACTGCCAAATTTCGAATCGAAATATCTCGCTATGTAATGAACAGAAACGAATGAAATTTTGCTAAATTGTAGAGTAAATCTATGACTACAAATGAGCGGAATATCAACCATTTCCATTGCTATGCAACGGAGATACAAGTGGTTGAAATTTCGTGGTTTGTCTTTACTGCCAAATTTCGAATCGAAATATCTCGCTATGTAATGAACAGAAACGAATGAAATTTTGCTAAATTGTAGAGTAAATCTAAGACTACAAATGAGCGGAATATCAACCATTTCTATTGCTATGCAACGGAGATACAAGTGGTTGAAATTTCGTGGTTTGTCTTTACTGCCAAATTTCGAATCGAAATATCTCGCTATGTAATGAACAGAAACGAATGAAATTTTGCTAAATTGTAGAGTAAATCTACGACTGCAATTGTGTGAAATAACAACCATTTCCATTAATATGCAACGGAGAGATATTTGATGATTGTTAGGTTTTGATTACATATAGTAAGAATGAGTTTTAAATAAGATGCTTTAATATTCTGTTTAGGAGAATGCGAATTATCTAAATATATACTTTCTGAAGTCTTTTCAAGTTTTCAACTGGTCGCAAATGACTCCTGCTGATGGCTTTATAGCTAGATTAAACTTAGAAAGCTATAATTTTACTGCAGAGGCATGTTAGTATCAAGATCCACCTTCTCACATTTTACTCTACCTCACTCATTGAAAATCTTAATTTTCACAAAAGAAGTTTGTGATTATCCCCCCTCCACCAGATATTAATACTAAAAAAACAAACAATTAAAATAGACCAATATAGACACACAATAAACATAAAGGTGTAAACAATGGTTAAACGGATGTAAGGGAAGTTATATCAATGTAATAGGAAATGTGATTTCGATACAATTTGATCTGAGCTTATTTTAAATTTGCAAAAATTTACTCCACACTGTGTGACAACGACGAGCTAGTGAATTTATTTTTTTATTAGCTTTGCAGATAAAAAAACAAAATGGTCTCCGTGTGAATTCTTAATATTCTATAATTGCTTACCTGAAAAACATACGTACTTATGTGTCGTTTATTCTGAAAAAAGTTGGGGTAAGTTAAACTTTTAAAGGAACTTTAAAAAAAAAAAAAAAAAGTGAAAAAGATAAAGCAAATTTCGTTAAACAATTCGTTACAAATTACGCTGTGCGCCACAAATAGCCTAGCGGTTATAGGCTAGACCCGCAAAGCTTAGATGTATTGCGGTACTAGTCTAGGCCTTGCATTCTATTTAATGGTTAATATGAGGGAATTTATAGTAAAGTCTGTTAGGCGGTTATAGGCTAGACCCGCAAAGCTTAGATGTATTGCGGTACTAGTCTAGGCCTTGCATTCTATTTAATGGTTAATATGAGGGAATTTATAGTAAAGTATGTTAGGCGGTTATAGGCTAGACCCGCAAAGCTACCATGTATTGCCGTACTTGTCTAGGCCTTGAATTTTATTTAATGGTTAATATGAGGGAATTTATAGTAAAGTATGTTAGGGGGTTATAGGCTAGACCCGCAAAACTACGATGTATTGCCGTACTAGTCTAGGCCTTGAATTTTATTTAATGGTTAATATGAGGGAATTTATAGTAAAGTATGTTAGGGGGTTATAGGCTAGACCCGCAAAACTACGATGTATTGCCGTACTAGTCTAGGCCTTGAATTTTATTTAATGGTTAATATGAGGGAATTTATAGTAAAGTATGTTAGGGGGTTATAGGCTAGACCCGCAAAACTACGATGTATTGCCGTACTAGTCTAGGCCTTGAATTTTATTTAATGGTTAATATGAGGGAATTTATAGTAAAGTATGTTAGGGGGTTATAGGCTAGACCCGAAAAACTACGATGTATTGCCGTACTAGTCTGGGCCTTGCATTCTATTTAATGTGTTAATATGAGAGAATTTTGTAGTACAGTATGTTAGGCGGTTATAGGCTAGACCCGCAAAGCTAAGATGTATTGCGGTACTATGCCTTGCATTTTATTTAATGGTTAATATGAGGGAATTTATAGTAAAGTATGTTAGGCGGTTATAGGCTAGACCCGCAAAGCTAAGATGTATTGCGGCACTAGTCTAGGCCTTGCATTCTATTTAATGTGTTAATATGAGGAATTTATAGTATGTTAGGCGGTTATAGGCTAGACCCGCAATGCTTAGATGTATTGCGGCACTAGTCTAGGCCTTGCATTCTATTTAATGTGTTAATATGAGAGAATTTTGTAGTACAGTATGTTAGGCGGTTATAGGCTAGACCCGCAAAGCTAAGATGTATTGCGGTACTAGTATAGGCCTTGCATTTTATTTAATGGTTAATATGAGGGAATTTATAGTAAAGTATGTTAGGCGGTTATAGGCTAGACCCGCAAAGCTAAGATGTATTGCGGCACTAGTCTAGGCCTTGCATTCTATTTAATGTGTTAATATGAGGAATTTATAGTATGTTAGGCGGTTATAGGCTAGACCCGCAATGCTTAGATGTATTGCGGCACTAGTCTAGGCCTTGCATTCTATTTAATGTGTTAATATGAGGAATTTTTAGTAAAGTATGTTAGGCGGTTAAAGGCTAGACCCGCAAAGCTAAGATGTATTGCGGTACTAGTCTAGGCCTTGCATTCTATTTAATGTGTTAATATGAGGAATTTATAGTAAAGTATGTTTGCTAGTCGCCTCCGTCCACGACACCTAATCTGGTAGTTGGACGTAAAGCCTGCCTAAAAAAATAGGCATTACTTTACAAGTACTTTTTTTTGTAACCATTTTTCAATACAAAAAAATGCAATTCTTGATTTTCTTCTTACGGGGAAACTGTATCCGCAATGTGATCGTAATAATACGGATTGGTCTGAGCGTTTCCTTCTAAGTTTGAAATGACATCCCTAACAGTTCAAGTGAGAATCCTGCTTCATTGAATTAAGGAATAAATTAAAGAAACGGAAGAAAAAAATCCTCGGAACAATTTAAATTAGACACGTGTTTGCAGTTAACAGATATAAGCACCTACAAAAGTACAGAATAGATATCAGTAATTGTTCAGTAAAAATAAATAAATAAATAAAATTAATTAAAAAGTACAAAATTTAGCCGCACAGCTGTGAATATTAAACAGCTGATTAAAATTTACAAAAATAATTGACTGCTAATTAAAAAATAAATAAATAAAAACACTTTATTGCTAGAAAATAGAAGTCAATGGTTACCTGGAAACCTTCATCAACAGGTATGAAAAATGTAAACTTGCCAGCCTCTGTGAATACCCTCTTCTTGTCGTTCACGTTCACTCGTTTTCTAAACGATCTGGGGATACAAAGAGAAGAGAGAGAGAGTGAGGATACAAATTTAATTATTGGGGAGAACCAAACAATTGAAAGAACATCAACAAAACATGATGATTACCTGACACGATGATTTTTTAAATCCAACTGTTCAGAATGATTAAGAAAGTCATAAGCATTCGGATTGTAGATCTGGACATCTTGACCGGTCACTTTGATTGGTTCCAACACACCGTCCAGTACGTGCAATACCTGTACATTAAACAAAATGAAGATTAAAAAAAAAAGGTCTGCAGTGCTTTTTTGATTGTGCCTGTTGTGGCATGCATATTTATTGTATATCTGATTGGTTTTCACAGACTTTCATCCATCATCAGAGGTAGTTGGATGTAAAGCTCGCCTGAAAAAATAGGCATTACTTAACTGAACGATTCGTTATTTTAGAATGATTCATAAAATTTGGTATTAAAGTTAAAGAATTTAGAATTATAGTATGAGAATATCGTTTTATAGCATTCACATCAGACTTTTCACCCTGCCTTTACCAAACATTCTTCAACAAATCATGAGCCCTTAGTGTTAGTTAATCCCGGTTTAACTAAATTTCTTTAACAAATTACACTGGCCCTTTTTTCCAACCTTAAACTCATTCTCTCAGTCTAATCCTGCGTACTGTACAAAACGACGCTCAAGTCACGTGGCTTTATTGTTACCGATCTGATCTGGCTAGATGGTGTTTGGTGGCTAACTAATTCCCTCCTTGTCAACTATGGAAATTGTGGAGTTTTATTTTTTTTAAGCCTGGCTCGGAAAACCCAATCCTTCTTTTATAGTTTGTAAAATAGGACCATCTACGGTTTTGTGTTGATAGATGTGATTTCTTGTTTATATTTCACTGCGCTTTGTATAATACATTCATATGACCCTTCATTTCTGCAGCTGTCGTCAAACTGTTTTTCTTTGAACTAAGCATTTTTACTAAATATTTCGGAGATTCTTATAAAAATGGTTAAATGGTGGCAAAAAGTCCAAATTATGAGTGACGTTCGCCTCCCAAAACTTTGCATGAACAAACTGTCGGAGTTAAGTGAAAATGGCCGTAATAACAATACTAAGTATAACTGGCTTACGCAATTAAGAGAGAAACTGGCCACAATTGGAGCAACTTTTATATTGGAAAATAAAAATTCTAACTCTTTTAAATCTGATTTAAGGTGTATATCTGAAAGAATCAGGAATCACACTTTGTCGGAAGATATAAATTTAGTTATCAACTCTCGCTTCAATAGTAATTATAGATTAATCAGTAGTCTGACAGGAATAGAAAACTATTTAAAACTTAGAAATAATGTGAGCAAACAAAGTTTGATTATCCAGCTACGATTGTGCCAGCCTAAATACTTCAGAGTTTTGTTTAAAGGTGAACTGCATCGCTTTGGCGAAGATAACTGCCAAATTTGTAATTTAGAGAGTGCAGACGACCTTTACCATTTTCTATTAAATTGTCCCATGTATAGGAATAGTAGAGAGAAATATCTTAATAAATATATCTGTAGCAATAGTGATCAGATTTCAAATGTTGCTCGGTTGTTAGAAATCAATGATATATCCCAAATTAACGATATTTACCATTTTATTTGTCAGGCTTTAAAGATTAGAAAATTTATTATAGATATGCAACAAATAGTGGATTGATTTCTGAAAACACAGATGGCTCTTGCCCTTGAAAGATGTGTATACATGTGTCTATGCATCCAGTATATTATATTTTATTTTCTTTCTACTATTTCAATGAGGAACACTCTGTTAGTTATTATTTTGATTCTATTTCTTTTTCTTTTATTTTATTATTATTGTTATTATTGGCTTCAGTCATCATTTTTATGTATAATAATAAGTAGTATTTTAGTTCTTAAATAAAATAAGTAATTAATTGTATTTAGTTTTCTCTATTAGTAATGATTCTTTTTCTTTATTAATAAATTCATTTGCATTGTTATTTTCTTTGAGTATGTAATTGTAATATATAATTTGTAGACCAGACTCACTGGCTGTAAAATTTTGTATTTTAAAAGCCAAATAAATATCTAATCTAAATCTAATCTACTAAATATTTCGTGGCTTCACTGTAGGTTCTCTAATAGAACGAAGCGTCTATCCTAGAATCACTTTTCTTGAATAGACCTTTTCTTTAAGGCAAGAATCTCAAGCAAAAGCGATAGCGTTTAGACAGTTAATGGGATAAAAAAAATCGTTTAAGAGACTCTTAGCGATCAAAAAATGCCAACCGGAAGTACTGCCCCCACCGAAAGAATTATTAACTAATTTTAGAGTTTTTCTCAAAGATGGCTCCACGGTTTCCTTTAAATATATTTTTCTCATTACACTAGCGTTGGTTGGTTTTAAACCTTTTATTTGAGAAATTTGGCCAAGAAAAATTAAGAAAGGAGGAAAATATTCTTCTTCTAAAGTACCTTTTTCAGTAAAGTGTACGGTTTAACGTGTTTTAGTCGAAGAAATCTCCGAGTTTTTCAGAAAATTCTAAAAACCGGAAGTACTAGCTTAAAGAACGTATTTCTTCTTCTAAAGTACCTTTTTCAGTAAAGTGTACGGTTTAACGTGTTTTAGTCGAAGAAATCTCCGAGTTTTTCAGGAAATTCTAAAAACCGGAAGTACTAGCTTAAAGAACGTATTTCTTCTAAAGTACCTTTTTCAGTAAAGTGTACGGTTTAACGTGTTTTAGTCGAAGAAATCTCCGAGTTTTTCAGAAAATTCTAAAAACCGGAAGTACTAGCTTAAAGAACGTATTTCTTCTTCTAAAGTACCTTTTTCAGTAAAGTGTACGGTTTAACGTGTTTTAGTCGAAGAAATCTCCGAGTTTTTCAGGAAATTCTAAAAACCGGAAGTACTAGCTTAAAGAACGTATTTCTTCTTCTAAAGTACCTTTTTCAGTAAAGTGTACGGTTTAACGTGTTTTAGTCGAAGAAATCTCCGAGTTTTTCAGGAAATTCTAAAAACCGGAAGTACTAGCTTAAAGAACGTATTTCTTCTTCTAAAGTACCTTTTTCAGTAAAGTGTACGGTTTAACGTGTTTTAGTCGAAGAAATCTCCGAGTTTTTCAGGAAATTCTAAAAACCGGAAGTACTAGCTTAAAGAACGTATTTTTCACGTTTCGGATTTTTGTTTTTTGTTTTGAAAATGTCTCTAATGTTCAAGAAAATGTGTTTCTCTACACTTGGGTAGGTAGATCAAAAGTTGGTATTGAATTGAAGATCCATTCTGGGCATTTTGAGATGTAAACTTATGGATTCTCACACCTCAGAAACTCGAAACTGTAGCACAGACTGGAGTGGGTTGATTTTTCTAAATCTTTAGCCACGAAAATTGTTAATGTTAAGTCTTTCAATTAGTTTCGTGTGTGAAAATGGCTATAGATGTTATAGAAAGTTGAAATTAGCAAAACATTTAGTAAAACAAAACAAGATGGGATTATTTTTATAAAAAATGGGAGAATAATTTTTAAAAAATCTTATAATGGATTTTTATTCAAAGCAGGAGCTGTCTTTTAAAATGGAGCTGAATTAATTAAGGACACGCAGAGTTAATTTATGTAATTGGCCAGCATCTAATGGGACATTGCATTAACTAAATTAAAACAACAGGTGGGGGGCAGATATTACAATTATTATTATTATTGTTATTCACATTTTCACTAGGGCAAGAAATTTAATGAACTTCTTGGAATGACCGTGAGATATCGCTGGAATCGCTCAATTTTCATTAGTGCAGACCGTTTATTAGGGGATTGTACTCATATAGTACGTAATTATGCGATCCGCATTCACCATAGGTTCTATGTACGAGGTGTGTCTATTAAATAAAGAGACTATTGCTGTAAAACATTTTATTTTAAATTTATACATATTTAGTTATTATCACCTTCAATATACACCCCTCCCCTATCTCTACAACGCTCCATGCGAATTTACCATTGTTCAGAAACAGTGCTGTAAGTCTTTTTCTGTGAGCTCCTGCATGAGGCTTGCCCTTTTTACTTTCACCGGACTTCAACGGACTGAAATCCTGTTCCTTTTAATGCAGATTTGACTTTGGGGGGGGAACAGATCTAAAGTCACATGGAGCCAGGTCAGGCGAATAAGGCGGATGGCCTAGAAACTGGGATGTTGTACTTGGCTAGGAAACGTCTTGACAACCAATGCAGTGTAGTCTTGATGGAGAACCCCGTGACTTGTGCTTCCACAAATCGGGTCGTTTTTTTGTCCTTACTCTTTCACGGAGTTGAGCAAGCACCTCACCGGTAGTAATGTTGATTAATTATAATAGATATTTTGCGTCCGTTTTGGGCTTGGAAGGGCGACCCGGGCGGTCATCATCTCCCCGACGACTTCTCGGCCATCTTGGAAACGCTTGAACCACTCCAAAAACTTGCGCACGTGATTAACATTCATCACCCATAAACTTCTTTTAATAAAAGATAAGTTTCAGTAGTGATAAGTGGTTGGTACATGTTTGGTCTCCACATTAGAGATTGGGGAATTACGCACACAAATAGAAGCTCTCAACCCTTGTGCAATGCCCGTTTTTACCTTAGATAGAGATTCAAGACTTCAGTACGAGCATGATTTCCTTTTGTGCAGAATTCAAAGCTCTTGCATCTCTAGTTAACTGGAGCCGTTGC
Source organism: Rhodnius prolixus (assembly GCF_049639745.1). Classification (NCBI taxonomy): domain Eukaryota; kingdom Metazoa; phylum Arthropoda; class Insecta; order Hemiptera; family Reduviidae; genus Rhodnius; species Rhodnius prolixus. Next base: position 3,979,198 of record NW_027411603.1, on the reverse strand, counting down.
ATACGTGAAGCCGTGCATGATTTTTGAATGAGCACAGAATGCTCTGGTAATCTGTAAGCCCCAGAGATTGCAGCAGAAAAAGTCGCTTGCAGTGTACTATTACGACTTTGTAAACTTTTGGTTGTTTTCGACGCTGCGCTCGACGTGTATACATTGTCAGTGTCGTAATTTTAATTCTGCACACTGTTGGGGGAGGGGGTTGAAAACTAAATTCCACGCTTAACTGGTTAAGACGTCTAGGAATGTTTTCTAGAAGGTCCTGGAAGAAAGAGATGTATTAGCGGAAGTGGCCATCCCCACGTAGAATGCTGCCTTGCGGTTATTTGAAAGATTTTTCATTTCCTGGAAGATTCAATTAAGAGCATTTTTGGGGAAACGGGTGAGCCGCTCCATACTAAAGTACTACTTCAGTATGATGTACGGTGCTTAGGTCCTGTTTCCGGTTTCGAGTTTGAATGAAATCCCATAACTGGAAGGCCCATTTTTCTAGATGGAGTTTTCACTCCTCTGGAAAACAGTTTCCACAGAGAACTTCGTTATACTATGAACTCGTAGACGAACGAGATTCGGAGTCTGGATAGATGTACAAGCCAAGGATGGTTGTAAAAGAAAATCAAGTTAGTGTTAGTAACCAGACTATTTGTACCAATTTGGTATTTACCAAAGTTACGTTCGAAAATCCGTGATCAAAATTCTTAACCTTATTACAGATTTAAGTTAGAAAAAAAAAAAATAAATAAACCTTGTCAGTATTAAACTTAAGATTAGAAGATCTGCAGCGTAAACGGAAAATCTAGTCACCAGTTTTCTTTGGAAAGGAAAGACTTTTCCTGTTAAACTGTTAACTAGAAAAGTTAGCGGCCGTAAAACGCCTGGAATGGACTTAACAATCTGGGCCCGGAAGGAAGCCCGCCTGTCGTTAGTGGCTAAGGTGGGGAAAATTGGCCAACAAACCGCTTCATCACTTACTTTAAGTTTAATAACATCGATTCAATTGAGTGACATTAATTTGCCGTAATTAAAAAAAATTTAATCACATCTCATTAATTTAAAATAAAATTATTAATTAAATTAAATTAAAAAAAAAGTGGTGCGAAATTCACACGATATTCTCTTGCAATTTTTAAAGTTTCTCCTAACTTCAGGAACACTAAGTTTACAACAGACTGTACACCTGTACATTACCATGAAATGGTACTTAACGGGAAACCTACTCCCTCTCCAGAACTACAAATAAAAGTTAGGCGCCACATTAGTCGAGCGGTTATAGGCTAGACCCGCAAAGCTAAGATGTATTGCGGTACTAGTCTAAGCCTTGCATTCTATTTAATGAGTTAATATGAGGAATTTTGTTGTGAAGTATGTAAGCGGTTATAGACTAGACCCGCAAAGCTATGATGTATTGCGGTACTAGTCTAGGCCTTGCATTTTATTTAATTGTTATTGTGAGGAATTTAACATATATTTAAGTATGTTTCACCTTCGTACATGACACCTAATTTGTGATAGTTGGACGTAAAGCCGGCCTGAAAAAATAGGCAATTAAAAAGTTGGTAAAACCGTACATTTCACAGAAATTTAACTTTACAGAAAAGCCAATAATATTACCTCCCGGGAACTTCATAAAATCAAATTGTTTTAAAAAAATGGTACACACACACACACACACATACATAATTTGGAAATTTTCCTTTTTTTGGAAACAGCTGATTTCAAAACCGATTTTCTGCTGAAAACTCAAATTTAAAAATCTGCACAATTACAATGCTTTCTCTTACTATTATACAGTAGAGTGTGAGAAAGTACAAAAAGAAAGTGAAAGATCGTAGTACTTCCGACTTACACGGAATTAAAATGATTCAGTCACTAGTGATGAAAATACATGATTTAATTACCTGCTTCTTGCCAGCCTCTGTCAAATGTTCAAAATTAGATTTTGCCTGCACCACTTTAGCATTGTTAATGTAGATCTCCTCGCGGCCATTTTGTTTCACCCGTGACACCCAGAGTGGTGGATTTCCTTCAGACTCTGAGGATACCTTATCGGGTAGTCCAGATAATGTTTGAGCAGAATTTACTGAAAAACCAAAAAAAAAAAGTCATGGAATTAGGGAAAAAAAGGAATTACAAATATGCTGCACTTATCCGAAACAGATGCTTTGTTTCTACTTGCAGTTAAATGTGCATACTAAGAGCATATTTTCTCTAAAGTGATATTTCAAAGTAATAAGCGCATTAATATTTCTTCCCCTTAAACAAGTAAATCCTTATTTACCAGCTCCAAAAACAAAGTAAGATAATATTCTGGAATGTTTCAAGCAAGACAATCACAAAGTGACACCATATTCCTGCCAGGGTTGGAGTATAAATGATTCTAGGACCAAACTACAGTAAAATATCCCAAGAGAATCCTCCTGTTCTGACAGCTAACAAAATACAACTACATCAACCCTAACTATGCCCCCACCCAACGCAGAACTTCTGCTGGAAACAAAAGAAGTCTGAGAAAAATGTTTTCCCATTTCTAACCATGTTAACTGTAATCAAAATATCGCTACCTTTTCTTTTTCCGTAAATATGTTGATAAATTTTCTTTTTTGGTAACCATTTTCATTCTCATGCAAGATATAATAACCTCGATGAGGACTTTTTTTTTGCGTTTATTTTTGCTACGAGATCAGCGCGATGGCACTATAAGTAACAATGATAACAGAGTAACTTAAATGAAGCAAACGAGTGGAGAAGTTACCCAATTGTAACACTCCAAAATATTAGACTATTAGTCCCCACTCTCTTCACTTGAGGGCAGATCACGAGGCCACACTGTCTCTTAAGGCGTCTTGTCCGGGGTTATCAGGAAGAGTTCTTGAAGAAAGATTTTTAGCTAGAGGATTTATATGAGATTGCAGGTTAAAATGAAGTTTACTGTATCGTGTTTAATCGTGATTTAATGGGCGATAAAAGGAATGTTAAGATCAGTGTGTATAGTCCAGGTTGGGAGACATAAAATGGAGCGTTTACTTATAGTTTGAAGTATTTTAGATTGAAGAAATTGAATCTTGGGCGTTTGATTGAACCCCATAGCTAAATAGTAGCATAAATGAGCCTTTTGTTGCCTATACAAAGTTCAGATCTATCATCTTAGAGTCTTTTAAGTTGTCGATAGCGTCTGTTTAGTTCTGTACTATAAAGTCTAGTGTGGGGGTGAAGGGGAATTTTCAATAAAATAATTTTCAAATGCAAACTTGCTCACAAAGACGGGCAAAAGTTTAGCTTCCATAGTCTTCTAACTAATGCAAAAGTTTAGCTTCCCATAGTCTTCTAACTAACGCAAAAATTTAGCTTCCATAGTCTTCAAACTAATGCAAAAGTTTAGCTTCCATAGTCTTCTAACTAATGCAAAAGTTTTGCTTTCCATAGTCTTCTAACTAACGCAAAAATTTAGCTTCCATAGTCTTCAAACTAATGCAAAAGTTTAGCTTCCATAGTCTTCTAACTAATGCAAAAGTTAAGCTTTCATAATCTTCTAATTAATGCAAAAGTTTAGCATCCATAGTTTTCTAACTAATGCAAAAGTTTAGCTTCCATAGTCTTTTAACTAATGCAAAAGTTTAGCTTCCATAGTCTTCTAACTAATGCAAAAGTTTAGCTTCCATAGTCTTCTAACTAATGCAAAAGTTTAGCTTCCATAGTCTTATTTAGGGCGTGTTTTGGAACGTTGTCATATTATATCCTGAACGTTCCTTGATTTTTCCCTCTTTTCTCCCGTTACACATTAAATAAATTTTATACATTCAAATTAAATATTAATCACTGCTGTTTGTAAATATGTATAACTTTATTTCCCTAAAAACATTGAGTAAAAAAACCTGGTATTAAAGTTATAGTGATATTAATAAATAATTACTTTAATATTTCACTTTCCAAACAGTCTCTTTTACAATTAGGTTTAAGAGAAAGTAAAACCCTTTTTGAGATAATAATTAGGGCAATAAAAAAAGGAAAGGGCCGACGAACCTAGCGACCACCACAAATTGTTTCTTCTATCCACAAATAAAGATTTTCACCGAGTGAAAACGCTGACGTTTATAAAATTTTTAATGAGAAAACTCTACGGGGAAAAGTGGCCAGTTAAAGTTTCAAGTAATTACAACTTCCACTTCGACAGACCCCCCTCCTCCCCACGGACCTCATATTAGTTATGAAAATGGCCAAAATTTTGAAAACAAATTCTGTAACTTGTTGCGCCAACCTAAACATTGGGTCAATTTAAATATTTTATTAGATCTCTGTTAATGGGAAGTAACCTGAACTAAAACTATATTGTGGGCATAATGTCTGGGCGTGCAACAAATAGTTTTTGCCCCCCCCCCTACCAACCACCACAGAACAATGGGGTCCACTGCTTTCATTGATACATTTCCTGTTACGAGAGTGATTCACAAGTTAGGATCGTTCAGTTCCGGTCAATTATTTAGAAAATTCTGTTAGAGATAGTTCAGTTTTACCTAAAATCTCTGTTACTCATTTAATGTGAACACTCAAAACGACTTAAGTTTTCTAACTCATCAATTTCCTTCTTAACTACGAACGTAAGGGGCTCATATTTAATTTCTTAAATCACTTAAACCGGAATCTACCCATCTCTACTCATAGAAGTACCTATTCTTAATCGAATTTCCGGGGAAAAAAAGCTTCCTTTATGGAAATGTCTAAGAAGTCTAAAAAGAGTCGTTTCTTTATGGAAATGTCTTTCAAGCAGTCTAATAAGTCATTTCTTTAAGGAAATGTCTGTCAAGGAGTCTAATAAGAGTGGTTTCTTTAAGGAAATGTCTGTCAAGGAGTCTAATTAGAGTCGTTTCTTTAAGGAAATGTCTGTCAAGGAGCCTAATTAGAGTCGTTTCTTTAAGGAAATGTCTTTTAAGGAGTTTAATAAGAGTCGTTTCTTTAAGGAATGTCTGTCTAAAAGTCATACAGTTTATGTGCCTGCAATCACTACATAAAGTTTCTTAAAGTACGGAAATAACTATTCGGTACAGTGGCGCTTCCGATCGGCCCAATTTAAATTAGACGAAATTCAGTCTCACTTTTGATTCTTATTAGTAACTATAAAAGTTGGTCAGCCACAATAATGACACTTAACGGTTAAAGCGCAATAACTTAAGTTCTTTCTAAAAAAATAATATCTCCCTCAATACTACATATGATTAAAATTTACTTACACATATGATAAGAAACTAATGAATCATCTTTATCTTCTTTGATCTTCTGGAATGCTGCGTTCAACGGTGCAAATACAGTCAATGATGCAAAATTGAATGTAGCTTTGGCGAGTTGATTTCTTTCAACCAGCGATACAAACTGAAACAAGACAAAAAATAAGCGGAATTATTATTTATTGAGGTAAATTTGTGCTAAGAGGACTTAAATAGACTTTGGGAAGCAGTTTTTTCTAATTTACAAAGAATTCTGAGTTGAAGTTAAATGCTAATTTCGACTTTGTTATTAAAGGAATTGGAGTCGGTGACAATTGGCATTTTGGGCCCTATCCCGTAAGTTCAGATTGGTCTTAAGTAAAAGAAGTAGTAGTTCTATCGTTTCTTTAAGGCAGTGGTTCTTAACCGGTGTTCCGCGAATATGGTCCAAGTGTTCCGCGAAATTTCAATTTTAAATGTATTGAAATTTAGAAACTTAGGAAAGATACGAAAACAAAAAATTGTTCCTTTTTTTTTTAATTTGAATTTAATTTTAAGTTCTTGCTAAATACCGAATTTCAAATTATTTAATGTTAGTGTTCCGCGAGAAAAATATATACATACATATAATTGTGTTCCGCGTCTATGAAAAGTTTAAGAACCACTAATATAAAGGGATGAAAATTTTTTGGGTCATGAAATTGTGTAAAATTGTGGCCGTTCTATATCTCCCACTGTAAACCACGTATTGATATGGAATTTTGTTCTCTTATACACTTTGTTTTTCTCAATTATAAACTATAGTTATTTTGTGCACACATCTATAAATGTAGAAGATATAAAGGGTTGAAAATTTTTTGGGTCATAAAATTCTGTAAAATTATGGCCGTTCTATATCTCCCACTGTGAACCACGTATTGGTATGGAATTTTGTTCTCTTGTACACTTTGTTTTTCTCAATTATAAACTATAGTTATTTTGTGCACAGATCTAAAAAGGTAGAAGATATAAAGGGTTGAAAATTTTTTGGGTCATGAAATTCTGTAAAATTATGGCCGTTCTATATCTCCCACTGTGAACCACGTATTGGTATGGAATTTTGTTCTCTTGTACACTTTGTTTTTCTCAATTATAAACTATAGTTATTTTGTGCACAGATCTATAAATGTAGAAGATATAAAGGGTTGAAAATTTTTTGGGTCATGAAATTCTGTAAAATTATGGCCGTTATATATCTCCCACTGTGAACCACGTATTGGTATGGAATTTTGTTCTCTTGTACACGTTGTTTTTCTCAATTATAAACTATAGTTATTTTGTGCACAGATCTAAAAAGGTAGAAGATATAAAGGGTTGAAAATTTTTTGGGTCATGAAATTGTGTAAAATTGTGGCTGTTCTATATCTCCCACTGTGAACCACGTATTGGTATGGAAATTGGTTCTCTTGTACACTTTGTTTTTCTCAATTATAAACTATAGTTATTTTGTGCACAGATCTAAAAAGGTAGAAGATATAAAGGGTTGAAAATTTTTTGGGTCATGAAATTGTGTAAAATTGTGGCTGTTCTGTATCTCCCACTGTGAACCACGTATTGGTATGGAAATTGGTTCTCTTGTACACTTTGTTTTTCTCAATTATAAACTATAGTTATTTTGTGCACATGTCTAAAAAGGTAGAAGATATAAAGGGTTGAAAATTTTTTGGGTCATGAAATTGTGTAAAATTGTGGCTGTTCTATATCTCCCACTGTGAACCACGTATTGGTATGGAAATTGGTTCTCTTGTACACTTTGTTTTTCTCAATTATAAACTATAGTTATTTTGTGCACAGATCTAAAAAGGTAGAAGATATAAAGGTTTGAAAATTTTTTGGGTCATGAAATTCTGTGAAATTGTGGCCGTTCTATATATCTCACTGTGAACCATGTATTGATATGGAATTTTGTTCTCTTGTACACGTTGTTTTTCTCAATTATAAACTATAGTTATTTTGTGCACAGATCTATAAATGTAGAAGATATAAAAGGTTGAAAATTTTTTGGGTCATGAAATTCTGTAAAATTATGGCCGTTATATATCTCCCACTGTGAACCACGTATTGGTATGGAATTTTGTTCTCTTGTACACGTTGTTTTTCTCAATTATAAACTATAGTTATTTTGTGCACAGATCTAAAAAGGTAGAAGATATAAAGGGTTGAAAATTTTTTGGGTCATGAAATTGTGTAAAATTGTGGCTGTTCTATATCTCCCACTGTGAACCACGTATTGGTATGGAAATTGGTTCTCTTGTACACTTTGTTTTTCTCAATTATAAACTATAGTTATTTTGTGCACAGATCTAAAAAGGTAGAAGATATAAAGGGTTGAAAATTTTTTGGGTCATGAAATTGTGTAAAATTGTGGCTGTTCTATATCTCCCACTGTGAACCACGTATTGGTATGGAAATTGGTTCTCTTGTACACTTTGTTTTTCTCAATTATAAACTATAGTTATTATGTGCACATATCTAAAAAGGTAGAAGATATAAAGGGTTGAAAATTTTTTGGGTCATGAAATTGTGTAAAATTGTGGCTGTTCTATATCTCCCACTGTGAACCACGTATTGGTATGGAAATTGGTTCTCTTGTACACTTTGTTTTTCTCAATTATAAACTATAGTTATTTTGTGCACAGATCTAAAAAGGTAGAAGATATAAAGGTTTGAAAATTTTTTGGGTCATGAAATTCTGTGAAATTGTGGCCGTTCTATATATCTCACTGTGAACCATGTATTGATATGGAATTTTGTTCTCTTATACACTTTGTTTTTCTCAATTATAAACTATAGTTTTTTTGTGCACAGATCAATAAATGTAGAAGATATAAAGGGTTGAAAATTTTTTGGGTCATGAAATTCTGTAAAATTGTGGCCGTTCTATATATCTCACTGCGAACCACGTATTGATATGGAATTTTGTTCTCTTATACACTTTGTTTTTCTCAATTATAAACTGTAGTTATTTTGTGCACAGATCTATAAATGTAGAAGATATAAAGGGTTGAAAATTTTTTGGGTCATGAAATTCTGTAAAATTATGGCCGTTCTATATCTCCCACTGTGAACCACGTATTGGTATGGAATTTTGTTCTCTTGTACACTTTGTTTTTCTCAATTCTAAACTATAGTTATTTTGTGCACAAATCTAAAAAGGTAGAAGATATAAAGGGTTGAAAATTTTATGGGTCATGAAATTGTGTAAAATTGTGGCCGTTCTATATATCTTACTGTGAACCACGAATTGATATGGAATTTTGTTCTCTTATACACTTTGTTTTTCTCAATTATAAACTATAGTTATTTTGTGCACAGATCTATAAATGTAGAAGATATAAAGGGTTGAAAATTTTTTTGGGTCATGAAATTCTGTAAAATTATGGCCGTTCTATATCTCCCACTGTGAACCACGTATTGGTATGGAATTTTGTTCCCTTGTACCCTTTGTTTTTCTCAATTATAAACTATAGTTATTTTGTGCACAGATCTAAAAAGGTAGAAGATATAAAGGGTTGAAAATTTTTTGGGTCATGAAATTGTGTAAAATTGTGGCCGTTCTATATCTCCCACTGTGAACCACGTATTGGTATGGAATTTTGTTCTCTTGTACACTTTGTTTTTCTCAATTATAAACTATAGTTATTTTGTGCACAGATCTAAAAAGATAGAAGATATAAAGGGTTGAAAATTTTTTGGGTCATGAAATTCTGTAAAATTGTGGCCGTTCTATATATCTCACTGCGAACCACCTATTGATATGGAATTTTGTTCTCTTATACACTTTGTTTTTCTCAATTATAAACTATAGTTATTTTGTGCACAGATCTATAAATGTAGAAGATATAAAGGGTTGAAAATTTTTTGGGTATGAAATTCTGTAAAATTATGGCCGTTCTATATCTCCCACTGTGAACCCCGTATTGGTATGGAATTTTGTTCTCTTGTACACTTTGTTTTTCTCAATTCTAAACTATAGTTATTTTGTGCACAGATCTAAAAAGGTAGAAGATATAAAGGGTTGCAAATTTTTTGGGTCATGAAATTGTGTAAAATTGTGGCCGTTCTATATATCTTACTGTGAACCACGTATTGATATGGAATTTTGTTCTCTTATACACTTTGTTTTTCTCAATTATAAACTATAGTTATTTTGTGCACAGATCTATAAATGTAGAAGATATAAAGGGTTGAAAATTTTTTGGGTCATGAAATTCTGTAAAATTATGGCCGTTCTATATCTCCCACTGTGAACCACGTATTGGTATGGAATTTTGTTCTCTTGTACCCTTTGTTTTTCTCAATTATAAACTATAGTTATTTTGTGCACAGATCTAAAAAGGTAGAAGATATAAAGGGTTGAAAATTTTTTGGGTCATGAAATTGTGTAAAATTGTGGCCGTTCTATATATCTCAATGTGAACCACGTATTGATATGGAATTTTGTTCTCTTATACACTTTGTTTTTCTCAATTATAAACCATAGTTCTTTTGTGCACAGATCTAAAAAGGTAGAAGATATAAAGGGTTGAAAATTTTTTGGGTCATGAAATTGTGTAAAATTGTGGCCATTCTATATCTCTCACTGTGAACCACGTATTGATATGGAATTTTGTTCTCTTATACACTTTGTTTTTCTCAATTATAAACTATAGTTATTTTGTGCACAGATCTAAAAAGGTAGAAGATATAAAGGGTTGAAAATTTTTTGGGTCATGAAATTCTGTAAAATTATGGCCGTTCTATATCTCCCACTGTGAACCATGTATTGGTATGGAATTTTGTTCTCTTGTACACTTTGTTTTTCTCAATTATAAACTATAGTTATTTTGTGCACAGATCTATAAATGTAGAAGATATAAAGGGTTGAAAATTTTTTGGGTCATGAAATTCTGTAAAATTATGGCCGTTATATATCTCCCACTGTGAACCACGTATTGGTATGGAATTTTGTTCTCTTGTACACGTTGTCTTTCTCAATTATAAACTATAGTTATTTTGTGCACAGATCTAAAAAGGTAGAAGATATAAAGGGTTGAAAATTTTTTGGGTCATGAAATTGTGTAAAATTGTGGCCGTTCTATATCTCCCACTGTGAACCACGTATTGGTATGGAAATTGGTTCTCTTGTACACTTTGTTTTTCTCAATTATAAACTATAGTTATTTTGTGCACAGATCTATAAATGTAGAAGATATAAAGGGTTGAAAATTTTTTGGGTCATGAAATTCTGTAAAATTATGGCCGTTCTATATCTCCCACTGTGAACCACGTATTGGTATGGAATTTTGTTCTCTTGTACACTTTGTTTTTCTCAATTATAAACTATAGTTATTTTGTGCACAGATCTAAAAAGGTAGAAGATATAAAGGGTTGAAAATTTTTTGGGTCATGAAATTGTGTAAAATTGTGGCCGTTCTATATATCTTACTGTGAACCACGTATTGATATGGAATTTTGTTCTCTTATACACTTTGTTTTTCTCAATTATAAACTATAGTTATTTTGTGCACAGATCTAAAAAGGTAGAAGATATAAAGGGTTGAAAATTTTTTGGGTCATGAAATTGTGTAAAATTGTGGCCGTTCTATATATCTCACTGTGAACCACGTATTGATATGGAATTTTCTTCTCTTGTACACTTTGTTTTTCTCAATTATAAACTATAGTTATTTTGTGCACAGATCTAAAAAGGTAGAAGATATAAAGGGTTGAAAATTTTTTGGGTCATGAAATTGTGTAAAATTGTGGCTGTTCTATATCTCCCACTGTGAACCACGTATTGGTATGGAAATTGGTTCTCTTGTACACTTTGTTTTTCTCAATTATAAACTATAGTTATTTTGTGCACATATCTAAAAAGGTAGAAGATATAAAGGGTTGAAAATTTTTTGGGTCATGAAATTGTGTAAAATTGTGGCTGTTCTATATCTCCCACTGTGAACCACGTATTGGTATGGAAATTGGTTCTCTTGTACACTTTGTTTTTCTCAATTATAAACTATAGTTATTTTGTGCACAGATCTAAAAAGGTAGAAGATATAAAGGTTTGAAAATTTTTTGGGTCATGAAATTCTGTGAAATTGTGGCCGTTCTATATATCTCACTGTGAACCATGTATTGATATGGAATTTTGTTCTCTTATACACTTTGTTTTTCTCAATTATAAACTATAGTTATTTTGTGCACAGATCTATAAATGTAGAAGATATAAAGGGTTGAAAATTTTTTGGGTCATGAAATTCTGTAAAATTGTGGCCGTTCTATATATCTCACTGCGAACCACGTATTGATATGGAATTTTGTTCTCTTATACACTTTGTTTTTCTCAATTATAAACTGTAGTTATTTTGTGCACAGATCTATAAATGTAGAAGATATAAAGGGTTGAAAATTTTTTGGGTCATGAAATTCTGTAAAATTATGGCCGTTCTATATCTCCCACTGTGAACCCCGTATTGGTATGGAATTTTGTTCTCTTGTACACTTTGTTTTTCTCAATTCTAAACTATAGTTATTTTGTGCACAGATCTAAAAAGGTAGAAGATATAAAGGGTTGCAAATTTTTTGGGTCATGAAATTGTGTAAAATTGTGGCCGTTCTATATATCTTACTGTGAACCACGTATTGATATGGAATTTTGTTCTCTTATACACTTTGTTTTTCTCAATTATAAACTATAGTTATTTTGTGCACAGATCTATAAATGTAGAAGATATAAAGGGTTGAAAATTTTTTGGGTCATGAAATTCTGTAAAATTATGGCCGTTCTATATCTTCCACTGTGAACCACGTATTGGTATGGAATTTTGTTCTCTTGTACCCTTTGTTTTTCTCAATTATAAACTATAGTTATTTTGTGCACAGATCTAAAAAGGTAGAAGATATAAAGGGTTGAAAATTTTTTGGGTCATGAAATTGTGTAAAATTGTGGCCGTTCTATATATCTCAATGTGAACCACGTATTGATATGGAATTTTGTTCTCTTATACACTTTGTTTTTCTCAATTATAAACCATAGTTCTTTTGTGCACAGATCTAAAAAGGTAGAAGATATAAAGGGTTGAAAATTTTTTGGGTCATGAAATTGTGTAAAATTGTGGCCATTCTATATCTCTCACTGTGAACCACGTATTGATATGGAATTTTGTTCTCTTATACACTTTGTTTTTCTCAATTATAAACTATAGTTATTTTGTGCACAGATCTAAAAAGGTAGAAGATATAAAGGGTTGAAAATTTTTTGGGTCATGAAATTCTGTAAAATTATGGCCGTTCTATATCTCCCACTGTGAACCATGTATTGGTATGGAATTTTGTTCTCTTGTACACTTTGTTTTTCTCAATTATAAACTATAGTTATTTTGTGCACAGATCTATAAATGTAGAAGATATAAAGGGTTGAAAATTTTTTGGGTCATGAAATTCTGTAAAATTATGGCCGTTATATATCTCCCACTGTGAACCACGTATTGGTATGGAATTTTGTTCTCTTGTACACGTTGTCTTTCTCAATTATAAACTATAGTTATTTTGTGCACAGATCTAAAAAGGTAGAAGATATAAAGGGTTGAAAATTTTTTGGGTCATGAAATTGTGTAAAATTGTGGCCGTTCTATATCTCCCACTGTGAACCACGTATTGGTATGGAAATTGGTTCTCTTGTACACTTTGTTTTTCTCAATTATAAACTATAGTTATTTTGTGCACAGATCTATAAATGTAGAAGATATAAAGGGTTGAAAATTTTTTGGGTCATGAAATTCTGTGAAATTGTGGCCGTTCTATATATCTCACTGTGAACCATGTATTGATATGGAATTTTGTTCTCTTATACACTTTGTTTTTCTCAATTATAAACTATAGTTATTTTGTGCACAGATCTATAAATGTAGAAGATATAAAGGGTTGAAAATTTTTTGGGTCATGAAATTCTGTAAAATTGTGGCCGTTCTATATATCTCACTGCGAACCACGTATTGATATGGAATTTTGTTCTCTTATACATTTTGTTTTTCTCAATTATAAACTGTAGTTATTTTGTGCACAGATCTATAAATGTAGAAGATATAAAGGGTTGAAAATTTTTTGGGTCATGAAATTCTGTAAAATTATGGCCGTTCTATATCTCCCACTGTGAACCCCGTATTGGTATGGAATTTTGTTCTCTTGTACACTTTGTTTTTCTCAATTCTAAACTATAGTTATTTTGTGCACAGATCTAAAAAGGTAGAAGATATAAAGGGTTGCAAATTTTTTGGGTCATGAAATTGTGTAAAATTGTGGCCGTTCTATATATCTTACTGTGAACCACGTATTGATATGGAATTTTGTTCTCTTATACACTTTGTTTTTCTCAATTATAAACTATAGTTATTTTGTGCACAGATCTATAAATGTAGAAGATATAAAGGGTTGAAAATTTTTTGGGTCATGAAATTCTGTAAAATTATGGCCGTTCTATATCTCCCACTGTGAACCACGTATTGGTATGGAATTTTGTTCTCTTGTACCCTTTGTTTTTCTCAATTATAAACTATAGTTATTTTGTGCACAGATCTAAAAAGGTAGAAGATATAAAGGGTTGAAAATTTTTTGGGTCATGAAATTGTGTAAAATTGTGGCCGTTCTATATATCTCAATGTGAACCACGTATTGATATGGAATTTTGTTCTCTTATACACTTTGTTTTTCTCAATTATAAACCATAGTTCTTTTGTGCACAGATCTAAAAAGGTAGAAGATATAAAGGGTTGAAAATTTTTTGGGTCATGAAATTGTGTAAAATTGTGGCCATTCTATATCTCTCACTGTGAACCACGTATTGATATGGAATTTTGTTCTCTTATACACTTTGTTTTTCTCAATTATAAACTATAGTTATTTTGTGCACAGATCTAAAAAGGTAGAAGATATAAAGGGTTGAAAATTTTTTGGGTCATGAAATTCTGTAAAATTATGGCCGTTCTATATCTCCCACTGTGAACCATGTATTGGTATGGAATTTTGTTCTCTTGTACACTTTGTTTTTCTCAATTATAAACTATAGTTATTTTGTGCACAGATCTATAAATGTAGAAGATATAAAGGGTTGAAAATTTTTTGGGTCATGAAATTCTGTAAAATTATGGCCGTTATATATCTCCCACTGTGAACCACGTATTGGTATGGAATTTTGTTCTCTTGTACACGTTGTCTTTCTCAATTATAAACTATAGTTATTTTGTGCACAGATCTAAAAAGGTAGAAGATATAAAGGGTTGAAAATTTTTTGGGTCATGAAATTGTGTAAAATTGTGGCCGTTCTATATCTCCCACTGTGAACCACGTATTGGTATGGAAATTGGTTCTCTTGTACACTTTGTTTTTCTCAATTATAAACTATAGTTATTTTGTGCACAGATCTATAAATGTAGAAGATATAAAGGGTTGAAAATTTTTTGGGTCATGAAATTCTGTAAAATTATGGCCGTTCTATATCTCCCACTGTGAACCACGTATTGGTATGGAATTTTGTTCTCTTGTACACTTTGTTTTTCTCAATTATAAACTATAGTTATTTTGTGCACAGATCTAAAAAGGTAGAAGATATAAAGGGTTGAAAATTTTTTGGGTCATGAAATTGTGTAAAATTGTGGCCGTTCTATATATCTTACTGTGAACCACGTATTGATATGGAATTTTGTTCTCTTATACACTTTGTTTTTCTCAATTATAAACTATAGTTATTTTGTGCACATATCTATAAATGTAGAAGATATAAAGGGTTGAAAATTTTTTGGGTCATGAAATTCTGTAAAATTATGGCCGTTCTATATCTCCCACTGTGAACCATGTATTGGTATGGAATTTTGTTCTCTTGTACCCTTTGTTTTTCTCAATTATAAACTATAGTTATTTTGTGCACAGATCTAAAAAGGTAGAAGATATAAAGGGTTGAAAATTTTTTGGGTCATGAAATTGTGTAAAATTGTGGCCGTTCTATATATCTCACTGTGAACCACGTATTGATATGGAATTTTCTTCTCTTATACACTTTGTTTTTCTCAATTATAAACTATAGTTATTTTGTGCACAGATCTAAAAAGGTAGAAGATATAAAGGGTTGAAAATTTTTTGGGTCATGAAATTCTGTAAAATTATGGCCGTTCTATATCTCCCACTGTGAACCACGTATTGGTATGGAATTTTGTTCTCTTGTACACTTTGTTTTTCTCAATTATAAACTATAGTTATTTTGTGCACAGATCTATAAATGTAGAAGATATAAAGGGTTGAAAATTTTTTGGGTCATGAAATTCTGTAAAATTATGGCCGTTCTATATCTCCCACTGTGAACCACGTATTGGTATGGAATTTTGTTCTCTTGTACCCTTTGTTTTTCTCAATTATAAACTATAGTTATTTTGTGCACAGATCTAAAAAGGTAGAAGATATAAAGGGTTGAAAATTTTTTGGGTCATGAAATTGTGTAAAATTGTGGCCGTTCTATATATCTCAATGTGAACCACGTATTGATATGGAATTTTGTTCTCTTATACACTTTGTTTTTCTCAATTATAAACCATAGTTCTTTTGTGCACAGATCTAAAAAGGTAGAAGATATAAAGGGTTGAAAATTTTTTGGGTCATGAAATTGTGTAAAATTGTGGCCATTCTATATCTCTCACTGTGAACCACGTATTGATATGGAATTTTGTTCTCTTATACACTTTGTTTTTCTCAATTATAAACTATAGTTATTTTGTGCACAGATCTATAAATGTAGAAGATATAAAGGGTTGAAAATTTTTTGGGTCATGAAATTCTGTAAAATTATGGCCGTTCTATATCTCCCACTGTGAACCATGTATTGGTATGGAATTTTGTTCTCTTGTACACTTTGTTTTTCTCAATTATAAACTATAGTTATTTTGTGCACAGATCTATAAATGTAGAAGATATAAAGGGTTGAAAATTTTTTGGGTCATGAAATTCTGTAAAATTATGGCCGTTATATATCTCCCACTGTGAACCACGTATTGGTATGGAATTTTGTTCTCTTGTACACGTTGTCTTTCTCAATTATAAACTATAGTTATTTTGTGCACAGATCTAAAAAGGTAGAAGATATAAAGGGTTGAAAATTTTTTGGGTCATGGAATTGTGTAAAATTGTGGCCGTTCTATATCTCCCACTGTGAACCACGTATTGGTATGGAAATTTGTTCTCTTGTACACTTTGTTTTTCTCAATTATAAACTATAGTTATTTTGTGCACAGATCTATAAATGTAGAAGATATAAAGGGTTGAAAATTTTTTGGGTCATGAAATTCTGTAAAATTATGGCCGTTCTATATCTCCCACTGTGAACCACGTATTGGTATGGAATTTTGTTCTCTTGTACACTTTGTTTTTCTCAATTATAAACTATAGTTATTTTGTGCACAGATCTAAAAAGGTAGAAGATATAGAGGGTTGAAAAATTTTGGGTCATGAAATTGTGTAAAATTGTGGCCGTTCTATATATCTTACTGTGAACCACGTATTGATATGGAATTTTGTTCTCTTATACACTTTGTTTTTCTCAATTATAAACTATAGTTATTTTGTGCACATATCTATAAATGTAGAAGATATAAAGGGTTGAAAATTTTTTGGGTCATGAAATTCTGTAAAATTATGGCCATTCTATATCTCCCACTGTGAACCATGTATTGGTATGGAATTTTGTTCTCTTGTACCCTTTGTTTTTCTCAATTATAGTTATTTTGTGCACAGATCTAAAAAGGTAGAAGATATAAAGGGTTGAAAATTTTTTGGGTCATGAAATTGTGTAAAATTGTGGCCGTTCTATATATCTCACTGTGAACCACGTATTGATATGGAATTTTGTTCTCTTATACACTTTGTTTTTCTCAATTATAAACCATAGTTCTTTTGTGCACAGATCTAAAAAGGTAGAAGATATAAAGGGTTGAAAATTTTTTGGGTCATGAAAATGTGTAAAATTGTGGCCATTCTATATCTCTCACTGTGAACCACGTATTGATATGGAATTTTGTTCTCTTATACACTTTGTTTTTCTCAATTATAAACTATAGTTATTTTGTGCACAGATCTAAAAAGGTAGAAGATATAAAGGGTTGAAAATTTTTTGGGTCATGAAATTCTGTAAAATTATGGCCGTTCTATATCTCCCACTGTGAACCACGTATTGGTATGCAATTTTGTTCTCTAGTACCCTTTGTTTTTCTCAATTATAAACTATAGTTATTTTGTGCACAGATCTATAAATGTAGAAGATATAAAGGGTTGAAAATTTTTTGGGTCATGAAATTCTGTAAAATTATGGCCGTTATATATCTCCCACTGTGAAACACGTATTGGTATGGAATTTTGTTCTCTTGTACACGTTGTTTTTCTTAATTATAAACTATAGTTATTTTATGCACAGATCTAAAAAGGTAGAAGATATAAAGGGTTGAAAATTTTTTGGGTCATGAAATTGTGTAAAATTGTGGCCGTTCTATATCTCCCACTGTGAACCACGTATTGGTATGGAAATTGGTTCTCTTGTACACTTTGTTTTTCTCAATTATAAACTATAGTTATTTTGTGCACAGATCTAAAAAGGTAGATGATATAAAGGGTTGAAAATTTTTTGGGTCATGAAATTCTGTAAAATTGTGGACGTTCTATATATCTCACTGTGAACCACGTATTGGTATGGAATTTTGTTCTCTTGTACACTTTGTTTTTCTCAATTATAAACTATAGTTATTTTGTGCACAGATCTAAAAAGGTAGAAGATATAAAGGGTTGAAAGTTTTTTGGGTCATGAAATTCTGTAAAATTGTGGCCGTTCTATATATCTCACTTCGAACCACGTATTGATATGGAATTTTGTTCTCTTATACACTTTGTTTTTCTCAATTATAAACTATAGTTATTTTGTGCACAGATCTATAAATGTAGAAGATATAAAGGGTTGAAAATTTTTTGGGTCATGAAATTCTGTAAAATTATGGCCGTTCTATATCTCCCACTGTAAACCACGTATTGGTATGGAATTTTGTTCTCTTGTACACTTTGTTTTTCTCAATTATAAACTATAGTTATTTTGTGCACAGATCTAAAAAGGTAGAAGATATAAAGGGTTGAAAATTTTTTGGGTCATGAAATTGTGTAAAATTATGGCCGTTCTATATCTCCCACTGTGAACCACGTATTGGTATGGAATTTTGTTCTCTTATACAGTTTGTTTTTCTCAATTATAAACCATAGTTATTTTGTGCACATTTCTAAAAAGGTAGAAGATATAAAGGGTTGAAAATTTTTTGGGTCATGAAATTCTGTAAAATTGTGGCCGTTCTATGTATCTCACTGTGAACCACGTATTGGTCGGAATTTTGTTCTCTTGTACACTTTGTTTTTCTCAATTATAAACTATAGTTATTTTGTGCACTGGTCTAAAAAGGTAGAAGATATAAAGGGTTGAAAATTTTTTGGTTCATGAAATTGTGTAAAATTGTGGCCGTTCTATATCTCCCACTGTGAAGCACGTATTGGTATGGAATTTTGTTCTCTTATACACTTTGTTTTCTCAATTATAAACAATAATTATTTTGTGTACAGATCTATAAATGTAGAAGATATAAAGGGTGGAAAATTTTTTGGGTCATGAAATTCTGTAAAATTGTGGGCGTTCTATATCTCCCACTGAGAACCACGTATTGGTATGGAATCTTATTCTCTTATACACTTTGTTTTTCTCAATTATAAACTATAGTTATTTTGTGCAAAGATCTAAAAAGGTAGATGATATGAAGGGTTGAAAATTTTTTGGGTCATGAAATTCTGTAAAATTGTGGCCGTTCTATATATCTCACTTCGAACCACGTATTGATATGGAATTTTGTTCTCTTATACACTTTGTTTTTCTCAATTATAAACTATAGTTATTTTGTGCACAGACCTAAAAAGGTAGATGATATAAAGGGTTGAAAATTTTTTGGGTCATGAAATTCTGTAAAATTGTGGACGTTCTATATATCTCACTGTGAACCACGTATTGGTATGGAATTTTGTTCTCTTGTACACTTTGTTTTTCTCAATTATAAACTATAGTTATTTTGTGCACAGATCTAAAAAGGTAGAAGATATAAAGGGTTGAAAATTTTTTGGGTCATGAAATTCTGTAAAATTGTGGCCGTTCTATATATCTCACTTCGAACCACGTATTGATATGGAATTTTGTTCTCTTATACACTTTGTTTTTCTCAATTATAAACTATAGTTATTTTGTGCACAGATCTATAAATGTAGAAGATATAAAGGGTTGAAAATTTTTTGGGTCATGAAATTCTGTAAAATTATGGCCGTTCTATATCTCCCACTGTAAACCACGTATTGGTATGGAATTTTGTTCTCTTGTACACTTTGTTTTTCTCAATTATAAACTATAGTTATTTTGTGCACAGATCTAAAAAGGTAGAAGATATAAAGGGTTGAAAATTTTTTGGGTCATGAAATTGTGTAAAATTATGGCCGTTCTATATCTCCCACTGTGAACCACGTATTGGTATGGAATTTTGTTCTCTTATACAGTTTGTTTTTCTCAATTATAAACCATAGTTATTTTGTGCACATTTCTAAAAAGGTAGAAGATATAAAGGGTTGAAAATTTTTTGGGTCATGAAATTCTGTAAAATTGTGGCCGTTCTATGTATCTCACTGTGAACCACGTATTGGTCGGAATTTTGTTCTCTTGTACACTTTGTTTTTCTCAATTATAAACTATAGTTATTTTGTGCACTGGTCTAAAAAGGTAGAAGATATAAAGGGTTGAAAATTTTTTGGGTCATGAAATTGTGTAAAATTGTGGCCGTTCTATATCTCCCACTGTGAAGCACGTATTGGTATGGAATTTTGTTCTCTTATACACTTTGTTTTCTCAATTATAAACAATAATTATTTTGTGTACAGATCTATAAATGTAGAAGATATAAAGGGTGGAAAATTTTTTGGGTCATGAAATTCTGTAAAATTGTGGGCGTTCTATATCTCCCACTGAGAACCACGTATTGGTATGGAATCTTATTCTCTTATACACTTTGTTTTTCTCAATTATAAACTATAGTTATTTTGTGCAAAGATCTAAAAAGGTAGATGATATGAAGGGTTGAAAATTTTTTGGGTCATGAAATTCTGTAAAATTGTGGCCGTTTTATATCTCTCACTGTGAACCACGTATTGATATGGAATTTTGTTCACTTATACACTTTGTTTTTGTCAATTATAAACTATAGTTATTTTGTGCAGAGCTCTAAAACGGTAGAAGATATATAGAGGGTTGAAAATTTTTTGGGTCATGAAATTCTGTAAAATTGTGGCCGTTTTATATCTCCCACTGTGAACCACGTATTGATATGGAAGTTTGTTCTCTTATACACTTTGGTCATATGGTCGAAGTGTTCCGCGAAATTTCAATTTTAAATGTATTGAAATTTAGAAACTTAGGAAAGATACGAAAACAAAAAATTGTTCCTTTTTTTATTAATTTGAATTTAATTTTAAGTTCTTGCTAAATACCGAATTTCAAATTATTTAATGTTAGTGTTCCGCGAGAGAAATATATACATATAATTGTGTTCCGCGTCTATGAAAAGGTTAAGAACCACTGCTTTAAGGAAATGTCTGTAAAGAAGTCTAGTAACTATAAGAGTCGTTTCTTTGAGGAAATGTCTGTTAAGGAGTCTAATAAGAGTCGTTTCTTTAATGAAATGTCTGTCAAGAAGTCTAATAAGAGTCGTTTCTTTAAGGAAATGCCTGTTAAGGAGTCTAATAAGAGTCGTTTCTTTAAGGAAATGTCTGTCAAGGAGTCTAATAAGAGTCGTTTCTTTAATGTAATGTCTGTTAAGGAGTCTAATAATAGTCGTTTCTTTAATGTAATGTCTGTTAAGGAGTCTAATAAGAGTCGTTTCTTTAAGGAAATGCCTGTTAAGGAGTCTAATAAGAGTCGTTTCTTTAAGGAAATGCCTGTTAAGGAGTCTAATAAGAGTCGTTTCTTTGAGGAAATGTCTGTTAAGGAGTCTAATAAGAGTCGTTTCTTTAATGAAATGTCTGTCAAGAAGTCTAATAAGAGTCGTTTCTTTAAGGAAATGCCTGTTAAGGAGTCTAATAAGAGTCGTTTCTTTAAGGAAATGTCTGTCAAGGAGTCTAATAAGAGTCGTTTCTTTAATGTAATGTCTGTTAAGGAGTCTAATAATAGTCGTTTCTTTAATGTAATGTCTGTTAAGGAGTCTAATAAGAATCGTTTCTTTAAGGAAATGTCTTTTAAGGAGTCTAATAAGACTCGATTCTTTAACGAAATGTCTGTCAAGAGAAGTCGATAAGTCGACAGCGCGACTGGTTCCCAACCTAGAACCTGTTAATATCTTTAAGGAAATGTCTGTTAAGGAGTCTAATACCGATGATTATTTTTTGGAAGCACCCTGAGCTGCTCTACACTTACAGACTTAGCTACAAGCAAGCTGTAGTGTGAAACGCAAACATAACTAAAGTCGAATTTTCTGCACCAAACTGAATAATCTACCTCTGATGATGAATAAAAGTCCGAAACCGGAAATATGCGTGCAACGACAGATAAAATCAACAACATTATCCAGTACAGTGGACCAACCACAAATTTTTGAGATCAGATTTATTTTCTGTAATAATGAACGCAACTTTTTTCACCATATCTTGGTCCTAGAAACGGCCATAATTCCATTTTAAATTCTAAACATTCCACTCATTTTGGCCAGAGATTAATTTTTCATACGACAGAAATTCAGCTACTATAACCACACAAAAGAAGCTGCATCTTTAAGTAATGCGTAATATACTCGTAAGTACCGGAAGATTTATCATGTGAGAAAATGTAATCTATTTTAGACGATAAACAGATCCTAATGGCGCCTACGACTGTTGCTGCATTATTCAGCAGCCTGAACTTCCGCTAATGCTGCAGTCAATCATTACGATACGCTACACTCCCACTATCAGTATAATGTACCATGTGGAAATTCTACTTAAAGTAATTCAAGAACTGCGTTATTATTTTTATTGGAATCTGACACTGATGTTAATTTTTTTTTAAAAAAAAAAAATAAATTTCACAGGTTTGTAACGAGAGAACACTGACTAGATGAGGCAGTGTATTAAAAAGTTCCGAGTTCCAATAAAACAGATGTTAGGCGCCACGATAGACGAGCGGTTATAGGCTAGACCCGCAAAGCTTAGATGTACTGCGGTACTAGTCTAGGCCTTGCATTCTATTTAATGTGTTAATATGAGGAATTTATAGTAAAGTATGTTGGGCGGTTACAGGCTAGACCCGCAAAGCTAGGATGTATTGCGGTACTAGTCTAGGCCTTGCAATCTATTTAATGGTTAATATGAGGAATTTTGTAGTAGAGTATGTTAGGCGGTTAGAGGCTAGACCCGCAAAGCTAAGATGTATTGCGGTACTAGTCTAGGCCTTAGATTCTATTTAATGGTTAATATAAGGAATTTATAGTAAAGTATGTATGCTAGTCACCTCCGTCCACGACACCTAATTTGTGATAGTTGGGCGTAAAGCCAGCCTGGAAAAAATAGGCATTACTTTACTTTAAAGCAGATGTTTAGGCCAAATTAGTAAATCGTACCCATTACCGCCACATACCTTAGCATTGCGGGTTTCTCTAACCATACTGCCTATTGCGTGGGATATTCTTACTTGCTAATTTTGAATTTATTGCTAGAAGTTAAGAGTCAGGTTATTTCGTTAGGTATTTCCGGTTGCTTTAATTTTTTTTAAACTCTGTCTCTGTTAGGTTTAGATAAGAAAAAATCGAGATAAAAAAATCAGTCACGTACGTAATACTTCCGTCTACCAAGTTCGTAAAGAAATAATAAATCAATGGCCACCCATGGTCACAAAAACCAGATTATCAACAATAATATTTATATTTTCCTAACACAAGAAATGTGACTTTGTTTCAGAAATGACACAAACGTTGCGTGACAGTATGATTCACTCGTTATAACGTTATGATTCATTGTGCTTCATTAACACACGGGCACACTTAATAGAAGAACTACACACATGTCTCCAGTCTGTGACGGACCTTTAATAAGGAAGTTCTACAGAGGTTTTTGCTTTCTTTAATATTCCTTTAATGTACAATAACCTTGATGAACAAATTGAAGAACAAGAAACTTATGTAATAAATGGCCACATAAAAAGGGAAGGTTACGTCCAGACGTAGCTTTTTGTTTTAAATTTTATTTTAAGGAAAACTTGAAAATATGCTGGAAAACATTTTCTTGAAAGCATGTTTCAAAGTATAAATTTTATGTACCTTCCCATTTTTTATTTATCCATTTAAAACTTTAGACGCCATGACAGCTGAGCGGTTATAGGCTGGATCCGCAAAGCTAAGTTGTATTGCGGTACTAGTCTAGGCCTTGCATTTTATTTAATGTTTAATATGAGGAATTTATAGTAAAGTATGTCAGGCGGTTATAGGCTAGACCCGCAAAGCTAAGATGTATTGCGGTACTAGTCTAGGCCTTACATTTTATTTATTGTTTAATATAAGGAATTTATAGTAAAGTATGTCAGGCGGTTATAGGCTAGACCCGCAAAGCTAAGATGTATTGCGGTACTAGTCTAGGCCTTTCATTTTATTTAATGTTTAATATAAGGAATTTATAGTAGCTAGTCGCCTTCGTCCACGACACCTAAAAGGATGGACGTAAAGTCAGCCAGAAAAAATAGACCAATTATTTCACTTAATTTTTTTTTTTTTTTTAATTCTAATCCCCGCAACCTATTCATGATTCCCTCAAGACCATGGAAATAATGGTAGAAACTCGGAAAGACCTTCGCCATCGCGTAAACGAAAACTAGATAATTATCAGCTGATGATCACATTTTAAGTCAACATTGACTTTATCAACAGCACGATATATTTCACAATAAATAACTGCCGATTGACACAATACCATTTATAAAATTTTAGATCACTCTATAGTTAGATTTGAAGAGAAATCTAGTTCTATTGGCGGACTGTTACTTTCCCCCAATTTTATTGCCATCTGTAAATGCTTCAAGAGTCCCCTTGTTAAGGGACAGTAAACAGAAGTTTTGATTACTCTAGTGATGTAATCTGTACTATTTATTACTAACATTTTTATCTTGATTCACTAGAACATAATATTGCTTGTTGGTCCCTCCCTAAAAACTAAACATGGAAACATCTCTGTATATTACCAAAAACATGGAAATAGTTTGCGTGAGTATTAAAGTTTGTTGTTCACCAATTAATCCAGAAACAAATAAAATTTCATGCACGATTGGTTAGTGTTGTTAATCGTTGGAATCATTCAAGCAATTATTGGATACAACAGTGCTGTCCCCCCCGTAAATAGTAAGTATAAATGTACATGACATGACATGTCTACTCAGGGTGGAGAGTATTAGTAGAACTTTGGGCCTAACATGTTTTTATGGGTAAAAAAGTAGATTTTTTTTATTGGTTTACAAACTTCATGTAAAATGTACTGGGGATAGTAAAAGTTGACAGCTAGGGGAAGCAGTAACGACGCGCATCCTCGTAAATGTCCTCGTACAAGTAGTTATGTTATGGTAGTTTGGGGTATAGGCAAAATGGTATGGGGAATATGTTGATTTCTATATGTTATGGGGGTTGGGGGGATCAATGCAGTGGGGGGAAAACCCTACAGGCCTCTTACCGACTACAGGGCGCCACAGAACCTGTACACTATATGCTGATAACCTAACAGTAACCTGCCTAACATAAAATACAATTATAGTACATTGCCACTTCAAGAATGTTACCTTAATTTTTCGGTTTGGCTTTTTCTATATACGAATATAAAAAAATTGGAAGCGTGGAGATAGGAGGAAAATTTCTGTTTTGGCGCGGTCCTACTTCTTACAACGCTATTAAATGTGGAAAAGCAAATGTTTTAATTAAAATCCCAAGTTTACTGATAACTATCTAAATACCAGAAGTACTCTTATTGAAGGGATTTTTTTTTTTCACTTTTTAAAGCTTTTATTGAAAATTGGTTCTATAATTTTCCTCAACGAAGAGATAAAAGTAAAGTAATTGCCAATTTTTTACAGGCAGACTTTACGACCAACTACCAGATTAGGAGTCGTGGACGGAGGCGAATAGCAAACATACTTTACTATTAAATTCTTAATATTAACTCATTAAATAAAATGCAAAGCCTAGACTAGTACCGCAATACATCTTAGCTTTGCGGGTCTAGCCTATAACCGCCAAACATACTTTACTATAAATTCCTCGTATTAAACATTAAATAAAATACATGGCCTACGACCGGGAATCAAACTCACTAGCCAACAATACAAGTTACCTTTACAGGTCTCGCCTCTAAGATCAAAGTGTAGCATCTATTCTTATCAGCTTAATCTTCAAAGAACAAAGATAGCATTAAATATTCGAATAAGGATCTTTGACCTTTGAAGGATTAGATTTCCCTTCAAAGGGCTACTTAACAGGAATAGACTCTCTGCTCACTTATTTAATATTATTAGGGATTAAATGAGTTCCTTAAGTCCCCGAATTCGAACCGGAAGTGCAAATTTCTTGTTTTTTATTATAACTAACTATTACAGATACGCATTTATGGACTTATCGATTTAGTTAAAAAAAAAATATTTTGAGTTTTCTTTGCAGATTGTAATTGAGGTCGCTCAAAAATTTCATTGAGTTTGCTGTCCAACATATCTGTTCACTTAGCAGGAACAATAAGTTTTTCTTATCCCAAATTTTCATATTCTGTTCTCATTAATTTCGAATAAAGTAATAAACTGCAACAGAAGGAAATGCTTTTCAACACTAGATTTCTTTACGTTCCTCGGAGCTCTGTAGCTGGACTAATGTGGTGAATGTGTTGTAACTTTATGATCGGCCAACTCGAAGCTGAATGGCTATCTAGGTACAGATTAATCTACAAAACAGAAAGCTCCTCTGGGGCGTCAGCTTGGTAAAAACAAGTGCTTGGGCCAAAGATAGCCAGCCAACTCCAAGCTATATACAAGCAAACCTAGGACTTTAGCAAACTAGCTTACTGCTGGGTAAATAGACTGTAAAATCAGCTAGCCCTCCTGGGTAAAGATTGGGAGCAGAGTGGGGTGGGGGTGGGGTTGGCGTCCTTATTTGGAGAAACTAATTACTGTAGTGGGTAAAGTGACGTAAGACTGGGTAAATTATGTGAACACAAAATGAAGGGGGGGCCATGGTGGACGGGGAGATGGTGGAGAAATGCTAATCATGTCTGTGCGTGTCGGTGTCTGTTGTGAGCCCTTTCTGTATAGCACGTGTCACTCTGCCCTTTGGCCATGCGCACTTCCCCCTAATACACACACACTTCCCTCCCTCCTCATCTCCTCAACCACTATAACCATCTTATCCCCAGCCAATCTAGACTTCGCTGCTTCTTCACGCTCGACAACCAAATCGTGAGATGTCCTCATCCGGAAATTACACTCAACGCTTTAATAATGTTTAAGAAGGTTCCACTCTCTCTCTCTATTCTTAACGTTCGATTCGCCCACTTCTCTAGCCTCCTAAACATTAAAAGCAATCTAAATGACAAAAACATCAATTAAAGATGCTAAAATCTTCAAAACAAAGCTGTTAAGAGCTAAGGACATTCTCTTAAATCAATCCTTCACTTTAAGGAAAAATTGTTCATCAGAAAAAAATATTTTAGTAGAAATTTTTTATCTAAGTAGTTTAGAGAAAATCTAGAAAACTTTATCGGGAAAAAATCTCAGAAACATGAAAAATATACTGAGCACTTCTCGTAAACTTAATTAATATTAGTTTATATAAAACTTTAAGTCGCACATTATACTGAAATGGTAAATTCAGGGCGAAAGAATCCTTTCTTTAGAATCCCTTTGAATTGTCCTGAAAAAATTCATCAAAAACAAAGAACAACAGAGGAAGCTATTTTGAAGAAATTATCAAAGAAGTGAATCCTCCATTCAGAAAATTATTTTTTTCAGGCGGGCTTTACGTCTAACTACCAGATTAGGAGTCGTGGACGGAGGCGACTAGCAAACATACTTTACTAAAATTCCTCATATTAACACCATTAAATAAAATGCAAGGCCCTAGACTAGTACCGCAATACATCTTAGCTTTGCGGGTCTAGCCTATAACCGCCTAACATAATTTACTGTAAATTCTTCATATTAGCCATTAAATAAAATGCAAGGCCCTAGACTAGTACCGCAATACATCTTAGCTTTGCGAGTCTAGCCTTTAACCGCTCAGCTACTGTGGCGCCTTATTCAGAAAATTGACATTTCATCTTCCTTGATAATATGTAAAACAGGAAACCGTATTCAAGGAGCAAAGCCCACTCTCACACAGCAGAGTCCTACCCAGCTCCTTTGAGTTTTCCCCTCAACAACTTATAAAGTTACCAGACTTAGAAAGGTATATTCCCTCTTTAGAACATCCCTAACTTCTTCATTGTTGTGTTCAGATTGGAATATCAGGAAAAGACGCTGGTGAAATGATTAGGCTGACACCTGGAAGCGTACCTTACGGTGAGCAGACCCTTCCCAAGAAACTGAGTGGTTCCAGGGGAATGTGCGAGGAGTTAAGGGAGTTTTTAACAAGAGGAGGTGTTTATCTCTAATTGCCTGCATCCAACTCTTCTTGGAGATTTCCTTAGAGAGCCTGAGAGATGCTGAAAAGTGCTACATCCTCTCTAGAAGTTATTGAGGAAAGTTTCTGGCTCCAAGTCCTTGGTTTTACCTAACTACCCCTGTAAAGTGCCTGGGAACACTGGATCACGGTTAGATCTACACGGCCAGCATCCCTCCAACAACAACAACAACAACAACAAGAAAAGAATTCTTTTTGCCACCATCGCATCATTAGTGTGCGCCATTGTTGAATGATTTCCACCTGCAGTTTTAACGCCATTTCCTAGAAAATCTATAAGATAAATTCCGTGCGGCTAAGACAAACCATTAAACCAATGGTTTTTCTGATTTTTTAAAAAAATAAATACTACGAAAGTACAAAAAAGAAAAAAACGGCCACAGACATACTCAATATTTCATGCGTTTTTTTAACTGAAGGAAGTGTACTGTTATTAACTCTCGACCACCCTGGCAGTGCCACCTTAATCGATCCATCAACAGTTCTGGGAGGAGCACACCTGTTGGTTTACTTCCTCTTTTTACTGCCAATATTTTTGTCCCCTATTTTCACAACTGGCAAGTAAGTAAATTTGATTTCTTAATTGATCTGTTTTATGATGCTGGAATGCAAAAAAAAAAAAAAAATTATATTTAAAAATAAAAAAAGGGAAGTGGAAAATTAAAAGTTGATATTTCTTTACTTCCGCATTTTACTGGTAGTTCTCTTACTCTACTGCAGTAGAGTAGTACTGTAATCGTACCGGATATTCGAATTTCAGTTTACACCGGAAATAGCCAATCGGCCAACCGGAAGTATATCTTTGCGCGAATAGATTTTCTCGTAAAACAGCACCAATGATTTTATTTAAACTTTGTATAATGATTACAAACTCATAAATCTACAAAAATTTTGCTAGAAAAGTTGTGCAAGGGTGTACATCACCTTTTTTATTTATTGTTCTTGAATTGCGTAACTGCCGTTTGGTAAATAATAGTTTTAGTTTATTTTTAAACTGATAAGTTTAGTTTTTTTTTTTTATAGCAGATCTATGTAGATACATGTCAGAACTTGTCTACGAGAATAACACGTGCACCCCATTATAAATTTATAGAATTTCTACAAACTGTAATCCTCTACTTAGAGAAAAAAAGTTAAATTTTTTTTTTGTTAAAGCAGGAGAATTCTAAATTCTTATAATTCTGTATAATAAATCAAAAAATACGAAAGAAAAAAAAAAAAAAAAAAGCGATAAGAAGTTAGCCCAAGAAGTGAGTCAAAGTTCAGCATAAGGAAAATTGTGTTTCCCGTTAAGAGCGAGGGGGGTGGCCCCATAATCAGCGACGTGAAACGCTGTGGAAAGCCCTGGTGTTGGAACTTCACGACTTCATCCTTCAGATCCTTCATTTGGAGCGCAAAGAGCTCACAAAAGCTCCTTTCTCCCTTCTTCGGTACCTGCCTCTGGAAAACTTACCCCCCCCCCACCACCATCCTCCAGCTTTGGTTTTTCCTCGTGTTCAGTGAAACTCTTTAACATCCCTTCTTTTAGTAGTATGATACGTACACGTTGCACCCCACAGTTTTCCAGATTGCTCACCACTTTTCAGCGAATAACAGGAGAAAATACTGTGCTCCTGATACATAAGAGCTTTCTAAACATTACAGTTTATCTGACCTATGACGTTGATTTCAACTGTTTCTAATGGGGTTGAAATTTGACAATGTTTTCATTAACCTTATTACCTTCAAATTAATCTATTCATTATTCTAGTAGTTGCATTTGGTTTAGGACTGTTTATATTTGCCTGATTCATCAACCAACCATATTAACAAGCTATATTAACAACTGAATTGGCGCAGAATTTACACAGTAATTAATATGGTAATTACGTAAATTAATTATTGAGTTGGGTATTCCATTTAATATTTCCCCATTTAGTGCTATTTGAATTCTCCAAGTATTATTTTATGTACTTTTCCAAATGTAGCCAACTACCTCTGTATGCCTAACGGCATAAACAGAGTAAATAAATAAATAAATAAATAAATAAATAAATAAATAAATAAATAAATAAATAAATAAATAAATAAATATTTGAATTTTCCAAAAACGATGAAAATTTTAGTTGAATAAACACGTTTGTTTGATCCTTTAAATGACTCCTTAACAAAAACTTACAGTTTAAAAAGTTAAGTATAAGGGTTGATTAAACGCCAAAAGGTACACAAATCAGCGAGTACCCAACATTTCATTAATACTTCATTAATAGTTAAGTAATTCTACTGCATTAATTTTCATTAATAAGTTATTTTTTAGAATTTATTAGATGTCACAGACCCTTATGCTGGCCATTTTCAACTATTTATTTATTTTTATTTTTAAATAAAAATCGTCGGTTTAAGTTCATTCTTTAATGTGCTCACGAATATTTCGGTAAGACGAATTCATGTCTGAAATATTGTTTTAAATCCTCCGTGATTCAAATTTAAATAGTAGCAGACTCTAACATAGTGTTTTTCTAATTTAACGTGCATGTATATGTGACATCTTCAGAATTAAAGGCACATTAAAGAGAAATCAGAAGAATAATTTGGAATAGAGTTAAAATAAAGTACCTGTTTAATAACGAAGATATAATATACATTTTATAACAATTATAACAAAAAATATTATGAATGAACTGGCCAGCATAAGGGTCTGTGACATCTAATAAATTCTAAAAAATAACTTATTAATGAAAATTAATGCAGTAGAATTACTTAACTATTAATGAAGTATTAATGAAATGTTGGGTACTCGCTGATTTGTGTACCTTTTGGCGTTTAATCAACCCTTATACTTAACTTTTTAAACTGTAAGTTTTTGTTAAGGAGATTTTTGTAACTTTTGGATAGATTTTTCTTTTTGTCTATTTTGCAAAGTTATATATCTGCTTTACAGATTTTTTTAAAATTTGGGATAAGCAATTCTATCATTATAACCTGATAAGGTGTTAAATCGGAACCTAACTACCACTGGAGAGATCTTTTTAAATAATGATTATAGTTGCGGTCCCCAAACCATCCTCAATAACAATTTTTTTTGAGAAAGCGTTTTGAATAAAATAGGAAGGTATTTGTACTTAAGTAACAAAATAAAACTGCGATTTCAGTACTTCCTTTTAAGAGGAGCAAGAAAAACAGTACTTCTCCCTAAAACGCAAAGATTTTGAATCGAACGACAATTCATTGATGTAAATCGGTTCACTCATTGTTAATTTTAACGATTGTAGTACTTCCTCTTAGTAGGTGTAACAGCATGATGGCACTTCACAGCCACGTAGAGGAACTTTAATCACTTCTTCGTGCTAAATTTTATCAAAATCGGACTAAGCTTTGTAGAAATATTGGTAATAATAGTTTTAGAAAGGGCCTTATTTGGGTGGGGCAAACTCCCCTCCTTATGAGGCAAAGCGTCGAGACTTTTAAAGTGCAAATCTGTACAAAATTTCGATTCGAATGACCATTCATGAAAATCGGTTCACATGTCGATAATTTGAAATGATTGCTATACTTCCCCTTAACAAGTGTAAGAGCAGATCGTCGCTTTATTGTTACGTAGGGGAGCCCTAATCCTATCATCCTACCAAATTTTATCAAAATCGGGACAAGATTTACAGAGTAATTAGTAATAATAATTTTGGAGGGGGCCTTACATAAAGAGGGCTAACTCCTCTCCCATTCGATGTACAGCGTCGAGACCCCCAAAAGGCACATCTACATAAAATTCCGAATCGAATGACACCTCATTCATGAAAATCGGTTCTCGCGTTTAGGCGCTACGTTGTTTACAAAAAAGGTAACAACAAGAAGAACAACAACAAGAACAAGAAGAAGAACAAGAACATTTTTTGAAAAAGCCGTTTTTGCTCATTTTCGGCAACTTTTTTCTCGAAACCTATTAGATCTGGATTGTTACAAAACAATTACAGTCATAAAGGAGGGTTTGCCCTATAATTTTAAGAAAATTTGGGAATTTTATCTTTTATAGAAAAAGAGAAAAAAATTGTCAAAGTTGGGTGTTTTCCAACGTTGCGCTTTTTCGTGCAGTTTTTGACGATCAACCCTTATACAACTGTCCTACCGGACAGTTTTAATATATTTAAAAAAAAAACAAACGAAAAAGCACGTTCAGTTCAGGTACCATCATTTCATCTAATTATAGGTCACAAAATCCATCAGCACAGAATTGTGACTCCTACTAAATTATCATACAGGTGTGTGGGTGCAGCTTCATTAAACTTAGCAAACATAGATGAGCTCTTACCCAATGGGAGCTGGTAAAATGCACTTCCGGTTTGAGAGATATATTATGGCCGGAAAGTTTAAGGTTTCTCTGATTATTGTTTTTGTTTTGTTTAAGTTTTCAGCCCTGGCTTAAAAACATTGATTCGTTCATATAATCGGCATTTCCGTTAGCTCTTGCAGAATCCCTGGACTCGAATGAGTCTTTCCCCTTATCTGTTTTCCTGTTACTTTCTCTCAATAAATAATAAGGTAAAAAAAAAAAATATATATATATATATTTCTCTTTAAGGCAATATTGAAAGTACAAGATAATTTCTGCTGATGACGTCCTTGAAATTTATGACGTAATCTACTGTTGACAGTAAAGCTCTCTCTAACTTAGCGGGAGGGAAGATAAAACTATTAAGTAATGTTCACCAGATAACATACGAGCATATGTGCGCTTACATACTTGGCGCTTAAGTGTTCTAAAAGATATTAAGGGCAAAGTTTGTATATATTTACAGACAGACAGACAGACATTTTGTCTAAATTGAAGTTC
Organism: Rhodnius prolixus; assembly: GCF_049639745.1. Lineage (NCBI taxonomy): Eukaryota > Metazoa > Arthropoda > Insecta > Hemiptera > Reduviidae > Rhodnius > Rhodnius prolixus. The sequence continues at coordinate 3,946,412 of NW_027411603.1, read as the reverse complement.
CCAGCCTCTAAAGGGAAATATCTTCATATTATCAAAGCAGTCAAAAGTTAAATGTAGCAAGATAAGTGGTTTGATGGTGTGAGAGCTAGATGCTGCGAAGAATTGGGTAAACAGATGCTGTGATGATGGAGCTTGGTGACTCTCGGAGTTTAATGTGATTTCTCCCGCACCCCTCCATGACGTTGCAATGGTGACGTGTTATCGTCTGGAGTGTGAGCGAGAGTGGGGAGCGATTTGTAAGGGTCAGAAGGTATTTTAAGTAGTAGGGTTTGCACTAAGAGAATGAAGTCCACAACATAGTGGTCTGGATGACCATTGCCGCAACTATTCACCCCCATAGAATATTTACCCACTGTCACCAGTGACATCACGGACGTTCTAAGGAGTTCAGATTTTCGAAATTAAGTTTTTTTACCGAAATAATCAGTTTCGAGATCTTCCTGTGTTAAACAAACAAAAAAATAGTCCAACATTTTTAGAAAATTTCCGCTGTATGCGAACTCACACCAAATATATTTTTAAAAAGTCTGGAATGAACACTTCCGGGACTTCCTCTTAGTGCTTTTCGCGAAGTATTAAGTCAAAAAAGTTTCCTTTAAACTCTGAACGCTTAAGTCATATCTAATTCTTATTTTCGTCTACTTAGAGAAGCTATCCCCTCTCATAGCAGTAACCCGTTAATCGAATTCCCGGCAAAGATGTTCCCAATAAAAGTTGTAGATTTATGTGTTCGTAATCACTGCACAAAGTTTAAATGAAAATTGCAGCAGCTGATTGCGAGGAAATCTTAAATTACGGAAAATTCTATTCGGAAAAGAGGTACTTCCGGTCTGCTGATTTTCTTTGAATTTGGAAAAACAGAATTACATTTGGTTCTTATTAATATTTTACATTTGGCAAGCCTGTACAGTAAACAGTAATGGCTCTTCCGGTCTGCTGATTTTCATCGAATTTGGAAATTCAGTCTTACATTTGGTTCTTAATAATATTATACAGTTGGCAAGCCTGTACAGTAAACAGTAATGGCACTTCCGGTCTGCTGATTTTTTCGAATTTGGAAAATCAGTCTCACATTTTATTCTTATTAATATTATACAGTTGGCAAGCCTGTACAGTAAAAAGTAATGGCACTTCCGGTCTGCTGATTTTCATCGAATTTGGAAAATCAGTTTCACATTTTATTCTTATTAATATTATACAGTTGGCAACCTGTACAGTAAACAGTAATGGTACTTCCGGTCTGCTGATTTTCATCGAATTTGGAAAATCAGTCTTACATTTGGTTCTTAATAATATTATACAGTTGGCAAGCCTGTACAGTTAACAGTAATAGTACTTCCGGTCTGCTGATTTTTTCGAATTTGGAAAATCAGTCTTACATTTGGTTCTTAATAATATTATACAGTTGGCAAGCCTGTACAGTAAACAGTAATGGCACTTCCGGTCTGCTGATTTTTTCGAATTTGGAAAATCAGTCTCACATTTTATTCTTATTAATATTATACAGTTGGCAAGCCTGTACAGTAAAAAGTAATGGCACTTCCGGTCTGCTGATTTTCATCGAATTTGGAAAATCAGTTTCACATTTTATTCTTATTAATATTATACAGTTGGCAACCTGTACAGTAAACAGTAATGGTACTTCCGGTCTGCTGATTTTCATCGAATTTGGAAAATCAGTCTTACATTTGGTTCTTAATAATATTATACAGTTGGCAAGCCTGTACAGTAAACAGTAATGGTACTTCCGGTCTGCTGATTTTCATCGAATTTGGAAAATCAGGCTTACATTTGGTTCTTAATAATATTATACAGTTGGCAAGCCTGTACAGTAAACAGTAATGGCACTTCCGGTCTGCTGATTTTCATCGAATTTGGAAAATCAGTCTTACATTTGGTTCTTATTAATATTATACAGTTGGCAAGCCTGTACAGTAAAAAGTAATGGCACTTCCGGTCTGCTGATTTTCATCGAATTTGGAAAATCAGTCTTACATTTGGTTCTTAATAATATTATACAGTTGGCAAGCCTGTACAGTAAACAGTAATGGTACTTCCGGTCTGCTGATTTTTTCGAATTTGGAAAATCAGTCTTACATTTGGTTCTTAATAATATTATACAGTTGGCAAGCCTGTACAGTAAACAGTAATGGCACTTCCGGTCTGCTGATTTTTTCGAATTTGGAAAATCAGTCTCACATTTTATTCTTATTAATATTATACAGTTGGCAAGCCTGTACAGTAAAAAGTAATGGCACTTCCGGTCTGCTGATTTTCATCGAATTTGGAAAATCAGTTTCACATTTTATTCTTATTAATATTATACAGTTGGCAACCTGTACAGTAAACAGTAATGGTACTTCCGGTCTGCTGATTTTCATCGAATTTGGAAAATCAGTCTTACATTTGGTTCTTAATAATATTATACAGTTGGCAAGCCTGTACAGTAAACAGTAATGGTACTTCCGGTCTGCTGATTTTCATCGAATTTGGAAAATCAGTCTTACATTTGGTTCTTAATAATATTATACAGTTGGCAAGCCTGTACAGTAAACAGTAATGGTACTTCCGGTCTGCTGATTTTCATCGAATTTGGAAAATCAGTCTTACATTTGGTTCTTAATAATATTATACAGTTGGCAAGCCTGTACAGTAAACAGTAATGGTACTTCCGGTCTGCTGATTTTCATCGAATTTGGAAAATCAGTCTTACATTTGGTTCTTAATAATATTATACAGTTGGCAAGCCTGTACAGTAAACAGTAATGGTACTTCCGGTCTGCTGATTTTCATCGAATTTGGAAAATCAGTCTTACATTTGGTTCTTATTAATATTATACAGTTGGCAAGCCTGTACAGTAAAAAGTAATGGCACTTCCGGTCTGCTGATTTTCATCGAATTTGGAAAATCAGTTTCACATTTTATTCTTATTAATATTATACAGTTGGCAACCTGTACAGTAAACAGTAATGGTACTTCCGGTCTGCTGATTTTCATCGAATTTGGAAAATCAGTCTTACATTTGGTTCTTAATAATATTATACAGTTGGCAAGCCTGTACAGTAAACAGTAATGGTACTTCCGGTCTGCTGATTTTCATCGAATTTGGAAAATCAGTTTCACATTTTATTCTTATTAATATTATACAGTTGGCAACCTGTACAGTAAACAGTAATGGTACTTCCGGTCTGCTGATTTTCATCGAATTTGGAAAATCAGTCTTACATTTGGTTCTTATTAATATTATACAGTTGGCAAGCCTGTACAGTAAACAGTAATGGCACTTCCGGTCTGCTGATTTTCATCGAATTTGGAAAATCAGTCTTACATTTGGTTCTTATTAATAATATACAGGTGGTAATTTAGTACAATGAACAGTAATGGTACTTTAGAGGTCAGCCTAACCACCAATTCAATTCTCTTTTCAGAAGTTGCAGACTGAAGAAGAACAGACGTCAGTCTAAGACGCTATTAGCCATTTCGTACCTTCAGGATTAAAAGCTTTTCAACAATTAAATTCAACAATAGTCGCACTCTTAAAATTAATATATCCAGCAAAGTACTAGTAGGGAAAAGCAATTAGGAATTCCTGTATAAAAAATAAGCGAGCGAATCAATAAGTATCCTTGGTAAAAATGTCAGGGAAGAAGTTGAAACCTGGAAGGTGCAACAGAGCTGAACAGGGAAAACTCCAACCGAGCAATTAATCAGCAGCTCCAGTTGAACGACTTTGCTTCATCCAATGCTGGAGGAGCATTCCCAAGGCCAGCTGGAAATGGAGAATCACGGCCACCGGGTCCTAATCAATTTAACCGGACGGAACTGAACACTTTGATGAGAACAGGTGTCCCTCCCACTCAGCCTTCAATGTTCAATTGAATTGGAGGGGGGGGAACTCTGGAGTGAAATGGCGCACGGGTTTCCCTTACAAAATCTCATCTGTGTTCGAACTCATTAATAGTCTTCAAACTCGGAATATTAGACCTCCAAATCGAATTTTCTGGGAAAAACATTATGCACCTACTACACAAATATATATGGCACTTAGTACAGCCTAATTAAAAGCAAATTATTCGAATCGGTTTTGAGAAAGTACCAAAACATACTTTACTATAAATTCCTCATATTAACCATTAAATAAAATTCAAGGCCTAGACTAGTACCGCAATACATCTTAGCTTTGCGGGTCCAGCCTATAACCGCTCAGCTACCGTGGCGCCTGAAATTAGTATTTAGAATCATTATTTTTGATAGATACCAAAATAAAAAGAAGTTTTCATATAAAGTATCGATGAAATAAATTGATCACAAACTCCCACAAATACAAGATCTTACAAGAAAGGAAGAGAAAGATATTTTCGTCACAGTGTCCACGCGATATCCATGACGTAATTCATTATCATATCCAAGATTACAAGATCCTCTAATTAGACTGTTGTGCCTGGTGAAATTAATAACTGGTATCCTAAAACGAAAAATCTAGACCCCCCACCCCAGAGCATTGAGATGAACCAATCTTGATTCAGCAGGAAATTGAATGATGCGGGCTAATACAAGTTCCGGAGATAAGTGCAACAAAGGACACTACTCGTATAATACAAGCACAAAGACGGTTCACTGTTACTCCCATTAATTACCTTTGTATGAAATAATATTAAACACAATATGTCCCAACCAGCAAGCTGTAGTGTTATCAAAATAATAATTTAATTTAAGAAATATAATTTAATTTTTGCTGACGATGATTGAGAGTTGATGAGATGAAAACAAAACAAATGAACTAGAACTTAGCGCTGGCCTTTAAGACGGACTGCTATCGTCCGCACGAGCATGCATTTCTAATCTTATATAATTTGAAGAAGAAGTAAAAGGAAAGTAGGTAGACAATAAGAGCACTACCCTTCAGGAGTTCGAAAGGAGAAGACAGAGGAGTAGTGGTTACCCCCTCCAAAAAGGAAGTAAGAGGACAGTCAGATTACCGGATAAAGTTCTCGGTCTGGAGTATTCGCCGGAAGGTATCCGTTTTGATAAGTTCCTAGAGCCCAAAAAAGTGGTATTTAGAAATTGATTTGAATGGATGAGTTTGCCGATCAGTCTGCTTGAGGAGAGTTTGTGGTCGCATAAATACTCCAAAACAACCAAAAGTCACAGAAAGTTCAAAATCGATATCTGGTATTAGGTACCACTATGGGATCCGGATAAAAAAGCGTTTGAACACAAATAGCTGACCAGAATCTATTTTAATGAATCGATTTTTCCAACTTTAGGAGAATTACTAGAAAAAAGGGATTCCACTTTCAAAGATTTCCTGATTTTCCTTTAAAAAACGAATAAACTTACTCGTGTCCATTACACGTTTTAGAAACTATGAAACATTTTCCCGATTCTGAGTTTTTCTAGGCGAAGGTACCGGTTGGGTTTTCATTTAAAAAAGTAAAGTAAAGTAATTGCCTATTTTTTCAGACAGGCTTTACGTCCAACTACCAAATTAGGTGTCGTGGACGGAGGCGACTAGCAAACATACTTTACTATAAATTCCTCATATTAACACATTAAATAAAATGCAAGGCCTAGACTAGTACCGCAATACATCTTAGCTATGCGGGTCTAGTCTATAACCGCCTAACATACTTTACTATAAATTCCTCATATTAAACATTAAATAAAATCTAAGGCCTAGACTAGTACCGTAATACATATTAGCTTTAAAGGTCTCGCCTCTAACCGCTCGGCTACCGTGGCGCCTTTGGTTTTTCATTTAAGATGCCAATTCAATAAAATTTGCGGGCTATCAACTGTTATATGTAACTTTGATCTTAACCGTCGTCATGTTTGTTGCCCGCCTTACTGGTTTAGATGGATATTCATCCATCAAGCAGTCATTCAGTCAACAAGTATAGTTCAGTAACATGGAAACATTAGAGAAGTCGAATTCTCTACACCAAATTGATTAATCCTATCTCTGATGAGGGATACAAGTCCGAAATCGATCAGGATTGTATGCCTGCTACAATGGAAAAAAAATCAACGATATTGTCCAGCACTGTTGACTGACCGGAAAATATTTTTTGCAGTCTTCAACGACACTACCAGAAATGGTATCATTAAAGAGAACATGGCTATTTTCTGGATAAAACTGAACACAATCGTACTTAATCCCTTTTTCCTCTATGTAAGAAATGGAAACTGAATAAGAAAACAAAAAAGCCCGTTTACTGTAAGGGCGGCCAGAGAGTTAAGGAGAGGGGCGGGGAAGAACAAAGAAATAAAAGGGTACAATATTTCTACGGGATAATGTTTGCCCTGGGAATGCCCATATCCCAAATCAATATGTGCAGCAAAATGATTAAATTTTTGTAATATACCTACTTGCATCCAGAGAACGTATCAGGATAAAAGTAACGAGTGCTTATTACAAAAACAGAAGTAATGTGCGTCAGTGTGTGTGTGTGTATTACAAACACCATGTTACAAAACCCACCCTAGCGGTAAATAAATAAAATAACAGGAGTGAGAGAGTGGGAGTTTAGCACTAGGTTTGCTTTTAAGTTCTGATCAAAAATTGATAGAACACAATTGGTATAAAGCGGTCCCAGGATCTCAGCCCCTTTCTAGTCTCTGGGTACTGAATGGTGGAACATGGTTGATGATAGCTGCTAACAGGAGGGAGTAGTCGGTTTTCAGCCTGGGGCAGATGTTTCCAGCCAAGGGCTGTAAACTGAATGAACAAAGGGCATGTCTACATGTTCAGTTCCCTCAGGAATCCACCACTAATGGTGCGCCCCCCCCCCAACAACATCCACAAATTCGGTCTTCTACTTTAATCAGTAGAAGCTGGTAACACATAAATACTGTCGAAGGCCATTCTACCACACTAAAACTACGCAAATCTGATCCATAACTCAATTTGTCACAAATCTTCCTTCTCAACATCATTTTTCTCAACGGCAGTCAGTGCTTTTTTCTTTTTTTTGAGAAATTTTCTCCCAATTTGGGAATTAGGTCACGAGAGAGCAAAATCAAAACGTTTCGGTTTCTGGATCATTTTTATTTTTTTTTGGGCATACCCACAATCCACTTTTTTTGGAGACCCTAGAATCCTCAGTGATATTTCCGGGAGACAATAAATTTCAATAATTCCACTAGTAGTGAAAGAAAAAAGAAAAAGAAAAAATATTTTTCATTTTATATTATTCACTTTATCTGCGAAATTGAATTTTTATATAAATAAAGATAGGTTACAAAATGATGAATGTTACAAATAATACAGTTAGCATTGGTAAAATTGGAAAGAAAACTTGGGTAGGTTGGCAACACTGTCAAGAGCAGTTGTGAGTTATGAAATGGATAAAAGGGCCGCCGAATTGGCTCGACTTCCACCAGTTAGGCAGTACTTCACTTATTTTTTTTTTTTTTTTTTTTTTACAGTCCAGCTTATTCACGATATCGCCCTCTTATCGATATTATATATCATACGATACAATTCTCTACAATTGCATTAAAAAGGATTGCTACTTCTTTCCACCCTGACTAAAAGTTTGGAAAACAGGTTATAGGATTTATCTTCTGCTTCTTTAAACACTAGGGCTGTGAATGCAGTCATTTGTTCTGTCGATATTACCATGGTAACGATGAGCACACGATTTCTGAATCAGCTGTTTAATTGAACCATTTTAACAATGTAAACAATAAAGCATTAGTAATCTGTCTACGTCTGTCAGTATTGCTGATATCTATAACATAACTTTAGGATCGTCTTCTAAATCCAAGGGAGGGGGCAGGAAATCCACTTTATAGCTGGGGCCCACTGAATTGGATTTCTATTTTTAGATTGCAGATTTCTTTATTTTTAGACATCAATCTTCACATGTACAAATTACCCACGTAATTACGTAGAAAAATGGCAGGTTTACCTTAGCAAAATGAACTTTTCATAGCGATCAGTATTGATATATTTTAAGTGGTGGGGAGGGGCGAAAACCTGAGCGCGACCGGAAGTGAGGTGTACAAATTAATTTTCTAGATAATAACGGCGGTTGGAAACTTCAAGGAAAACTGTTTGATTTCCCACTTTACACTGTCTGTAGCCAAGTTTGTATGCGTGTAAACCACCATCCATTTAGATAATTACTAAGATGGTGGCTGGGAAATTGGCCGGAACTGGAAATTCTATCGTCAGTGGTTTCAGAGGCCAGGTTAGGGACAAGGAGTTACACTCTCCTCCCTGGGGAACATGCTCTGCCTGTAATGGTGTTGTTGCTCTAACGCTTTGACCCAGGTCACCCCAAAGAAAACCAACACAATCAAGTCTAAAAACACTCTCGGCCACAAAACATTCTAAGATACAGATTTTTTTTTTTTTTAAACTAAGAACTTTTATTCTTCAACTGTACCATACAGATCACCCGTAGAAGAACGTCTCCTAGCCACTTCACGTCCCAGGATGACAACTCACAATCCCTACACTCTTAACCAGTTAAGCGTGTTTGACGTGTACGTATACACGTCCAACTAAATCTCTATTACGGGTGCGTTCGACGTGTATACTCGTTGTGAAAAATATAAAATTGCCATCAACTATAAAAAAAATTCGAAATTTTAATAAAATACAATAAGGAATATTATTTGGTGGGATGTTTCCTTTATCTTACCAATAGAACTGCCAAGTATTTTATATGGAGGGGAGTGGAGGGAGTCAGCCAAATGATAAGTGGTTGGTACATGTTTGGTCTCCGCATTAGAGATTGGGAATTACCTCACACTAATAGAAGCTCTCAACCCTTGTGCAATGCCCGTTTTTGTCTTAGATAGAGGTTCAGACTATGATTTCATTTTGCACAGAATTCAAAGCTCTTTTCTTCCTAGCAAAAGCTCCTTAGCGTCTCTAGTTAACTGGAGCAATGCATAACGTGAAGCAAGATTTTTGAATGAGCACAGAATGCCTTCGAATCTGTAAGCACCCCAGAGAGATTGCAGAAAAAGTCGCTTGCAGTGACTATTACGACTATTGTAAACTTTTGGTTGTTTTGCCCTGCGCGGTCGACGTGTATACATTGTCATTGTCTGATTTTAATTCCGCACACGTGTTTTTCTAAAAAAACTAAATTCCACGCTTAACTGGTTAATTGTTGAACTCCAGCTCTGCTCAATCCAAGCTTGAATGTTACAAGTTTTAACTCACGGATCTGATTGTCACCAAAAAGGTTTTCCTGCCAAAAGTGGACTTGGAAGAGCACTAGTCTTTTCAAAAAAAAAAAAAAAAAAAAACAATGATGAAAGAGGATGATCCTCTACTGGAGCAGGAGACACCAGGGAGTGATTAATTTACCTGCTCCACTTCCTTCGAGCACAGAGTCCGGGTAATTTCCAGGTGTTGGACTGACATATTTAGAGACCTAGAATGTTTTTAACTTCCATTTTTAAAAGGACTAGGAAAGGAAGAGGATGCATTGGACACCAGGGAGTTCTAATCCCTGACTACAGACTCTTCTTCTTCCATCCCAAAAACTTCCCCTAGGAATTGCTTCATCACAGGTAGGGTAGAGAGTGGCAAAAAAATATGAAAAATTCATCAAATAAAGTTGAACTTCCCTAAATTTTCCATAAATAATATATTTAAATGTTTTAAATTTCAAAATTCAAATCCACTATTATTTAGTTTAATTAATATGGATATAGATGGAGAGAGAGAGAGAGATAGATGCACCCTTCTCTTAGAGAGTGTAGAGAGAAGGATAGAGCGGGGATAAACTGCACCCGCCGACCCTACTTCATCCTTGTCCGCCATGTTTACTGTGCCAGAAGCCTCCTTTTTGCACTACTGGTTATCGAATTTTTAATGCAACTTTCGCACCAATCAGAGAGAGTAGTAATCTGTTGTGTAAACATCCTCACACGACATTTTACCAACCGCAAGTCACGTGTTTATATTTCCTCCAATCACAGAATATAGCATGGGAAATTAGTTGACTACAATATTGTGTGTGTGGGCGCTAATCGACCGTAGACGTCGATGCGCCGGAAAAAAAAATATATTGTGTACGTTCCGCTGCAATAAATTATTACTGATGAGAAATACGTGATGGTCACAGCTCCGCCAGATACAAATCAATATTCCCAAATACAAGCTGTAATCTAAGGTAGTTGTCACATTTGATATTTATGTTACGACATGTCTCACTTATAAATATTATACACTTGTTAGAATCGTATTAAATTTTAATCGCACATTAATGGTGGTGTTTTATTTAATTAATTTGGAAATGTTTTAAATAAAAATGACAAGTTTGCCATTTATAGACTAAGCATTATTGTGTTATCGACAAAAAAAAAAAGTCGAAAAAATCGATTCTGTTCCTTCTAGCTTTCCGATCTTTAACGGATTTCCTGCAAATATGGAAAAATCACAATACGAGCATAAGTACTTCCAGAATCTTAATCATAACGTGATGCCTCTCGTTAAGTGAAACAATTTGTACAACATAAATTAATGATAATAATAAAAAAAAGGTAATAAAATAATGCGTTCTATGGAGAAAATATTCATAAAAATTTTATGTATTAAGTTTATTTAAAGAAAATTATATCTATATCGTTAAGTATTGTAGCTTGAATCGAATTTAAGACCCCCCATTTCTTGTCACTTGTTAAGCATCATTTCGTTTTGCTCGTTATGCGAATCATGAGTGTTGCTCATCAAGCGAACTTCCGCTGCATTAAAAAGGAATCAAGACAGTTCGGGCAATATGTAGAAGTGGCACTTCGGAGCGATGCGTAACCGATTTAACGAACCCTTTATATTTTGTTCCAGATAATCAATTCTAAAGACCTCATTAAATGAACTGAATGCAGAAAATTATAATCAACACAAATAAACAAACAAAAAATACGCACATCATTTCCGGTGCACACAGAGCACCCTATTGGTTAAGGCATTTGTCCCAAAATAAGGGTCACATAAGCTAAACGGCCGAAAGCGGCTGGTGGTTTTTAAACCCATGAATTAGATATTGTGGTCTGTCCAGGCGTAAACAATACTGGGTAGTGCAGAAGGGTTCCAGGCGATAGGAGGTCGAGGAGGGGATAGGGAAATCACACCAGTCTGCTGAAAGCATTGTATGTTTTTTGTCTGCTGCAGTTATGGTGGATGATCGTGACGATGATGATGGTAATGCAATCCTCTTACAGATTATTACCAAAGTCATAAATTGCATTATAAAATGGTTTTAACCAGTGGAACTGGATAGAGTTCAAACATCCCAAACAGGCAGGGGGAAGCTGCAAGATCGTGGGAACAGATTATTTCAAACTATAAACACAATCCGACATACATAGACATGTAGCTTGGGATTTGTGTGTGTATATAGTAAAACGTGCGTCACTAAACCATAACATCACATTACCCAAAACAGGCAGCTGATTGGAAAGCTATTGTTATCTTGTCAGGGCGGGAGTACACAGAGGGTACTCTTTAAAGGCCTACCACAACCTCCTAGATAATAGCCGTGTATACACAAATAGATACTTATCTCCTTCGTATCCATCCAAACTACCAGATGATTTATAAAAGGTAATTCTTGTAATAGAAAGTGTTAAGGGATAACAAAGTAAAGAAATTCTCTCTTTTAGGGGGTTGGATGAAGGGAAGAGTCTCCAGCCCCATTTACAGGTGAAGATTTATCGATAATGATATCCTTTTTACGTGATTAAAGCTAATAGGGTAAAAGCTAAGGGCTGTGGAAAACGTATTTGCTTTGACTTGTCTCAAAGGTGCCACGAATAGCCGAGCGGTTATAGGCTAAACCCGCAAAGCTAAGATGTATTGCGGTACTAGACTAGGCCTTGGATTTTATTTAATGGTTAATATGAAGAATTTATAGTAAAGTATGTTTGGCGGTTATAGGCTAGACCCGCAAAGCTAAGATGTATTGCGGTACTAGTCTAGGCCTTGCATTTTATTTAATGTGTTAATATGAGGAATTTATAGTAAAGTATGTTAGGCGGTTAGAGGCTAGACCCGCAAAGCTAAGATGTATTGCGGTACTAGTCTAGGCCTTAGATTCTATTTAATGGTTAATATAAGGAATTTATAGTAAAGTATGTTAGGCGGTTATAGGCTAGACCCGCATAGCTAAGATGTATTGCGGTACTAGTCTAAGCCTTGCATTTTATTTAATGGTTAATATGAGAAATTTATAGTAAAGTATGTTTGCTAATCGCCTCCGCCCACGATACCTAATTTGGTAGTTGGACGTAAAGCCCGCCTGAAAAAATAGGCAACTACTTTACTTTACCTTTTTTGACATTCTGAAAATCAAAATTGACGTAAAAAAAAAAAATCGAACTTACTACTCCCTATAAATTGTTCTTAAGAACCTTTTTTCTGGGAAAAAGTAAAAAAAAATTAAGGGATGATGAAATGGGACAGAGACCTGGATCTGAACATGTTCCAGACGCGACTAAGGAGATAACAAAGGAAGGGGAAGAAGACAATGTTAGGAAAACGAAGTGAAGTTTAAATCTCTACACCAAACTTATACAATCTACCTCTGATAGTGAATGAAAGACCGAAACTGGTCAAAGATAAAATCAACGATAAGGACGTTTCGCCAATCACCAAACGCTATTTTTATTTTAGAGAAAATTCCCAATTATTGAAAAATTCAATAGGAAAAACTTTATGATACTGTATGCCTCAAAACAGGATTATTGCATTAACCGAGAAATATTTACCGTTTTTTTGTCCTGAGGGAGAGCAACTGAAAAAGCCTGGAATAAAGTATGTTTAGGAGAGAGTTGTCGCGCTGTTCAAACAAAATGGTGCGACAGCTGTGGCAGAAACAAATGAAGGCAGACAGCGTTTGCACTTAGATTTAAGTGGTTGTGTCACTTTTAGTTCACCGTTTTAATAAACGATTCGCTACATCCTTGTCACCTTCCTAGTGCCCCTGCCAGCGTTATGTGAAAGCAGTTCGCCGAAAGGAAATAAAGAAAAACCGGAAGACAGAAGGTAATAAAACGGAAGGTGTACGAGAAATGGAGCAGTTAAATGGGGGGTTACGGACCGCGTCCCCAAGCGGATTTACAAACTACGTTACAGTTACCGTTTCTCTGTATAAAATGCAAGGCCTAGACTAGTACCGCAATACATCTTAGCTTTGCGGGTCTAGCCTATAACCGCCTAACATACTTTACTATAATACTAGTATGAAGAAAATTAAAAACTGGGCACAAAAGAAATCCATGTAAAATATTTTCCCACTTGTGGCCGCGGTTTTCCCACTAGCGATTGTGCTCCATCAACATACGTTTTTTGAAAAATAAACAATAAAACGCTAAATTTAAACAGGAGGAATATCTCGTATGTTTATTTGAGTAAAAGCAGAAAGCTTGAGAATTGTTTGCATAGCTCAGCTCGGTAGAGAGTTTGCTAACTTTGAAGATCTAGAAGAGGTCCAGGGTATGCAGACAACTTGAAAGTTCCCAGGTAAACGAACACTCCACACACTGGAACAACCAATGAGAAACTTGCATACTCTCTCTCTCTCTCTCTCTCTCTCTCTCTCTTCATTTACATCAGTTGCAAAGGCCGAGTGGGTGCGGCAAGCTTACGTTCGGGAAGGATAGATGTACATAAGTGTGCTTATAACTTAAAACCACTAGTTTTCCCCTTAACGGCATTGCAACTATAAATAAGTCGATGAGCTTTATTATTTAAAGTAACCTCCCTAGCTGTTACACAATCAACTACAACAAACTAGAAGGTTACATTAGTTTAACACAGTTTAAGGGCATCATTTATGAAGAAATGAAAAGACACCCTAGGGTTCTCCAATCGCTGAGCTAGGTAGAACCGATGCTGGAATTACACTCCACATGATTCTGAGGTTGTTACAGCAAGGCTTTGACGAATGCTAGATGGTTTTTAGATTATTCCAACGAGTACATAAAGAGGGCAATGCGAACCTAAGTCAATTCAGTCCAGGATTAGTGTTCTAAGTTCTAAGAGAGAAATTAGCTAGCTGAGCATGGACTTGTAAGTTCTATTTTTTGGGGTAAATTTTACGGAATCTGAATGGGACGATCTAAACGATCAAATCTCCTTCGAATTTCAACCCTCCAATTTGGTTCTCCAAGGAATTAGTAAATGCTGCTTTTTACGTCTCCAATTCTGCCACTGCGACATAAATATTCCTTTCGTATCCAAACTAGCCCACTAGGCAAGTAATCTGCCCACTTTTATACACCAATCAGCTCCCTTTATTCCAGAACATTTCCATCAAATAGGCGCCGATGGCCCCCGCGCTCTTCATGAAGGTTGCATGTATTTTTACGCTACTGAATGCATGTACTTATTTAATATCCATATTGACCAAAAAACCTTCCGTCATTTTGGTGCTATCCAAGAAAACAGTATTTTAATTAAGAGTATTATTATTATTTTTGAATTTAAGAACCGTCAACATCTAAGAATATCAACGCTCGGAGCTCTTTTTTGAGCGCTGCCTGTCTCTGGGTGGTGTACTCCGGTTACAGAGATCTACGAAAAGTGAACTGGAAGAAACTCTAGGAAAGATAAAATCTAACGGCAGTCAGCTGAATTCAAACCTGGGTTTTAACAGCTGAGCTAATCTCTTTTACATATTAGAAATATGGACTTTGATTTAAAATTCTTGATGGATTTTAACCGATAGTTTATAGTAATAAAGTAAAGTGCGTATTTTTTCAGGCGTGCTTTACGTCCAACTACCAAATTAGGTGCCGTGAACGGAGGCGACTAGCAAACATATTTTACTATAAATTCCTCATATTAACCATTAAATAAAATGCAAGGTCTAGACTAGTACCGCAATACATCTTAGCTTTGCGGGTCTAGCCTATAACCGCCTAACATACTTTACTGTAAATTCCTCATATTAACCATTAAACAAAATGCAAGGCCTAGACTAGTACCGCAATACATATTGGATAATATATAGATCAATGGGAAGATGGTGTAGGATATAGTTTTATTTCGAGTTCGTTCAAGATGTCATCAGATATAGCAGCACTACAAGAATCAAAACAAACCAGAAACAACGAAGCAATTAAAGGCTGTCAAAACCAGATGTACATCTCAACTCCACTTTAGCAATCGTGATGAAGACTTTTCGAGAGATATCTTGCGCAATCAATCCATAACAAAGCTCAATTTACCCAAGAACGATTTTTTTGGTTTTTTTATAAAAAAAAAAAAACCTTGAAGTAAGAGGACCTAACTTAAAACGTGTTACTTCCGTCAGAAACTCAAACCAACAAATCTGAACCATTTCCGAACTTCCGCTTAGTTAGCTTTACGAAGTAAGTAAAAACAAATGTTTGTTCTAACCCTATTGTTTCATTTTCAATTTAATCTCCAGCTTGTGAGTAATTAAAAATCTGTCAGATACATTTACGATCTTTCCATTATGAGCAAATATTAAATTCATTTGTGAGAAAATTTAGTTTTAGAATTATTTTAGCCAACACATTTAGGCAAAATAAATGGAATAATTATTCAAATGTAATGGGCGGTAGGCAAAACGGGCCAGAGATAGTAACTGTTTGATTTACAAAGATTATAATCCCCTTGGGCTAACTCAACTAGGATTTAATAGTTCACGGGAGCTTTAAGGAAAGCTGGCTATTACCGAAATTATCCTACGTACACTAAATCTAGCGCTAAGTAGAATATCAAAAGTTGAAAGCTCCTAGTAGTGATGTACTGTAGATTACGGAAAAGGTCTTTGCAGGTCAGGTTTTAGAGCTAATAATCCCCCCGGCACATGATCAAGCCGAGATGAAATGAGATGGTTAGGATACAGATCAAAACCCTGCTCATATTTGGGACAAAGGATAGTCTTCTGTACTCTAAATTTCTACCAAAGAACAGTATTTTGAGTGTCCTTTGAGCTATACGCGTTATCGTAGCGTCAAAAAATAATTATATTGAGCGTTAATTCAAAAATATTCGATTTGAGGTATCCTAATTTTTTTTTGAGTGACTGTAAAGCAAAGTAATGCCTATTTTTTCAGGCGGGCTTTACGTCCAACTGCCAAATTAGGTGATAGTGAACGGAGGAGACTAGCAAACATACTTTACTATAAATTCCTCATATTAACACATTAAATAAAATGCAAAGCCTAGACTAGTACCGCAATACATCTTAGCTTTGCGGGTTTAGCCTATAACCGCCTAACATACTTTACCATAAATTTCTCATATTAACCATTAAATAAAATCCAAGGCCTAGACTAGCACCGCAATACATTTTAGCTTTGTGGGTCTAGCCTATAACCGCTCGGCTACCGTGGCGTCTTTTTGAGTGTCTGTACTATGTTAGTCCAAAATCAATGAAAGAAAGAAACTAATTAAAGTCAAGTTGAAAATGTGGTTAGAACCACAGTGCTGGATAAATATATTCGATTTAATCCGTCGTGGCGCGCATGCTTCATTGTATTCCAGGCTGGTTTCGGACTTTCATCCACCATCAGGGGTTAATTAATCATTCTGATATAGAGATTTTGATTTTCATACTCGTATTTATGTTACCATCTTGCTGACTCAGTAATTAGTTCATTAACATTTTTTGAGGAGGGGAAATTAACTATGCGGTTAGTGTATTTGATTCCCAAGCGGAGTTCCCGGGTACGAATCCCAGCTGCTAACCCTTAGTGTAGTCTGTAACGAGAGAACACTGTCCGGAGGCCGGCAGTGGGCTGTGAACGCATCTTAAATCATTTTGAATAACCCACATACAAACCATGTAACCTTTACTCAGTGAGTAAGTGTCGCATTCGAAACGGCAACCTCATTTTGAAGTCATAATCTACACAACAAACTGATTAATCGACCACTGACTATGAACGGAAGTCCGAAAGTGATTAGGGATACATTAAACATGCGGGATACTTAGAATAAAATCAAAGATACCATCCAGAACCGCGGATCTGTCCACATTTTCAACAATAGACATTATTACTTTACTTTTACTTAATTCACTGAAACAAGGAAAAGGAAAACCTTCACTTAAAATCCAAAATTAATTACAACAAAAAGATACAAGCAAAGCTTTAATTTAGGGGAAAAAAGGATTACGATAGAAATAAAAGGATTTACCCAGACGGAAATACAGAAGGCTCGTCTTACTACTAAGTATTTCTTATTTCCGGTCCACTACCCACTTGTAAAGTAATTCTTCCATCCATCGACAAAAGAAGTTTTGGAAGAAGCGTAACATTTAAAAGCAATCTACAAACCTATATGTATATATATATATATATATATATATAAGAATGCTACTATATAAAATACGCAAAGTAATCTACCTACTAAAACCTGGGTAGGTATACCTACCATTGATTGATTTTATATGCCCCCTCCCACTTAGGTATAAAACAGGCACAGAAGTGGTTGGTTCTGCCACAGTAAAACGGGAAGCATTATTGATTAGTGGATTAAAGGCCGCCCTGCTACCACCACCGGAAACCCTCAAGTGTTTTAGACTAAATAGATAGAACTTCCCTTCCCAACCGACTATAACCTTCCTTTTTCAGCCCCTAGTTAAGGTTATACTACATATTATTTTGTAGGTGGGGAGGAGGAATATTACGCAGGTAAGGGTAAAATAGTCCATTTACTATTGGTGGTGGCTGGAGGGGTTCATTTGCTCACATTAAACCCCCCCCTAAACTTTGTAAAGTAATGCAAAAATTATTTCAAACAAAATTCATCAACTCAGCGCGAAGTGAGAAGGGCCTTGTAGAACCTTTCCCTTACAGCCACCTGTAATCCCTTCAGAAACCTGAAAACATTCCAAGGCAACAATATTTTGCTCAGCTGATAAATACGAGTATATGTATGTAAAATAAATAAAATCATATACATACAAGGGTGAGTAAATTATACAGAAATTTAGATAAATTATGAGAACCCTTTCAAGTACAATCTATACAGTCAAAACTATGACTCATTTAGTCCCTTAAGACTTTGAACAAACTCTCAATAATTTAGAAATTATATGCCTAATTAGTGGTACAAACAGCCTAACTGATACCTGTATGTTATGTACCATGGGTACATGTTATGTAAATTTTGGAAACTAACGCTAATCAGAATGTATAATGTCTCTCGCATGTGCACATCTAGGACACAACATACATATTCCAACCAACATCGTCTTAGAACTAGATTCGTCTAATTAACCATTTCACCCAGTTGGCTTGTTTAATTTATTAACTGTGTATGTAATGGTGGGCTGAGTTTACTGATGTCAATTAATTCATTGAAGAGGACTCTTGCCTATCTACAGGCTACTGAAACTGATCAACGATTCATTTTTTTTTTTATTGCTTTTCATTCATAACTGGCCAGGGAGGTCACTGTAAACGTGCAGACTTACGACTCGTGAGTTTCCAGCAAAAATCCAATTTTTGATTCAATTTAATTTTTTTGAGGGTTTATTTTATATATATTATGTTTAATATATGAATACATAAAGGCACCACAATAGCCGAGCGGTTAGAGGCTAGACCCGCAAAGCTAAGATGTATTGCGGTACTAGTCTAGGCCTTGCACTTTATTTAATGAGTTAATATGAGGAATTTATAGTAAAGTATGTTAGGCGGTTATAGGCTAGACCCACAAAGCTAAGATGTATTGCGGCACTAGTCTAGGCTTTGCATTTTATTTAATGTGTTAATATGAGGAATTTATAGTAACGTATGTTTGCTAGAGTCGACTCTGTAAACGATACCTAATTTTATAGGTAAAATTTATATATTATATAGTTTTTTCTTTAGTTTTTATAATCTCTGCACTAGGTTGTCTGCATAAAGTACTTCTCTACTGGTTTTATAATAAAAACAGATGTTAAATATCTTGCTGAAGTTCGAGAATTATAGTTGGAACAAGTCGTTTGAGTCTCCACGCCAGATTTCTGTCTTTGGTAAGTACAGAGAGCAGTTTGAAAAAATATTATCTAAATTAAAAATGTTTCTGCCACTAAAAGTCATCCTTTGAAAAAGTACTTCAGGATGAACACATAATTAAAAAAGGCGCTTTGACCCTTCTTCGAAGTACAGGGGTGAAAGCGAAGGTTCTCTCGCTATCAAGTTACCATTAACCCTTGTGAAAAAGTCAGGACTTTTACTCCCTTGCTGTTTTCCTTTTTTTATGTATATATACTCTTTCTAAATTAATATTTACAAAACGAGTTCTTCTTGTTATTTATTCGAGAAATGTGCCATTTAATTCTAAGGTAGAAATGTGAAGCTCTTAGCAATTAACCCAGGAAATTGCTTTTTTTTCTTCTTTTTTTTTTACAGAATGTAGGAGAATAATGGTAGGTTCCGCAAAGATGACATCGCTGGGCGGAAAGAAAAACAAGAATAGATTTTCCATTGCTAAACAGATTTTGGTAATCCCACCTGGTTTGCGTCTTCAGGAATGATGTTGTTCAAGCATTAAAGTAAAATATTTAATTCTAAGCGTCTGCCCAAAAAATTAATTTGGAAGCCATTTTCCAGGAAATACAAATTATCTGATTTGAAAAAAATTGGGCAAAGCAGTACTACCGTTAGCGTTAACTGGCGCTAAGTGGTCGCACCGCTCTGGAAGTGCCCGGTTTTCTGAGATTTTTTTTTTGGAGGAGCAACGCACTATTAACAACCCGTAACTACTTAGATCTGATTGAGAAAATAAAGTCAAGCCCGCGATGATGAAAGATGGCAGAGGAAAGACGCGTGTATCTTCTTCAAGGCTCAGCTCTATACGGCACAACAACTGATGCTGGAAACTGTTGGCTAAGTGGGTTCAGGAGCTCCCCTACCTCATCCTCCTTACAGGCGTGACCTTGCTTTCTTCGGATTTCTGGATTATTTGGTCCCGATGAAAAAAGCTTTGCCTGGTACCAAGTTCATCAACGGCCACGAAGAGGTAAAGAAAAAATACAAAACTGGTTACAAGATCAAGAAGTTGGTGGAAAAATAAGTAAGAAATTTTACTGACTCGTAAAAACCATTTGAACCTATTCAATGTCCTTCTCATGAAGTTTAAGCGACCTGCTGCGATTATCGTTTTTTTTTAGCGTAATCGTTAAGATTCTACGATTTTTAAAAAGGATTTCTTCCGGTGAAAATTCCAAACCGAAAATCAGTACGGATACCAAACTTCCTCTTGCGGAAAATACAAGAAACTAAACGTGGAAAATTGAGGAAACCTCGCTAAAGATGACGCCCAAAACTAACCAACCAACACAGTAAGCTTTTTTTTTTGCTTTTATCTTGTTTCTCTTTTATCCCTTGGGAATTTTTTTTATCAGCAAGCTAACCCTTCTAAAAAAAAAAAAAAAGGGATTTTCAGACTTACAATTAATGGGTTTTTCCAAAAATGGGTTTGATAAAATTTTAACAAGAATTTTCATTGCTATTAAGAGCTGGTACATTTTTCGTTTAATTTAATTTTTTTCTTTTTTGCTGTTAAAGTGTGGGCAGCTCGTAGAATATAAATGAAAAGAGCTCACTAAGTTCAACTTCAGTTGGTTAATGGGCTTATAAATAATAAACCAATGACTTTAGCTTTACACCAACCTAGCTGGTAGCCATTTTTGAAAACTGTGGAGGTGAAACAGGGATAGGCGGCTTCCCTTTCCACATTTAATGGAAGAAATTTCCGTTTTAAGACCGAAATTATAGACGAAAATACTCACAAACATACAGACAACACAGAATCGAAAATCTGCATGAGATTACAAAGAAGAGCCCGAGAAAGGCAAAAGGATGATGAAAACTATTCTGCAATGACACGACTATCTGTTAAAATTTCAACAGCCACTGCTATTACAAGTTTTTAAAAGACTCAACTCACCATCTGTTATCTCATCACTAGGAACAACATAGAACGTATCTCGTTCTTCTTTGGTAGAATTCTTGACAATTATTCCCTGTGGCGATGGCCATCAAGAAACTACAGATGAACTCTGGCTGTAAAAGGACTCACGTCCACTCAGTCCGAACTAAATGATCAGATGGTACATTAATTGAACAGCTGGTCTTTGACTGATAGTGCCCAAGGCACATCTGTCGTTCTTCTTTCTTTTTACAAACCACTCGATGAGCATCCAATGTTGCTTTTTCACAATCGTGTACAGACGAATTCGAGAGGTTTTTTTATCTTCACTTCCTGTAGTCCTATCTCGGATGGAATATCCGTTTTGAGGATCCCTGGTCTCCCTCTCTCGTGTATAAACGGAAACTCAAAAACGGAAAATTGTACAAAGTTGAAATTGGATATCTGGTTTTGGTTAACCGAAAATAGTAGTATTTATTTTATTTTAAATTTTCAGGCGTGGCTTAACGTCCAACTACCAATTAGGTGTCGTTGCTGGAGGCGACTAGCAAACATACTTTACTACAAATTCCTCATATTAAACATTAAATAAAATGCAAGGACTAGACTAGTACCTGCAATACATCTTAGCTTTGCGGGTCTAGCCTATACTCGCCTAACATACTTTACTATAAATTCCTCATATTAACACATTAAATAAAATGCAAGGCCTAGACTAGTACCGCAATACATCTTAGCTTTGCGGGTCTAGCCTCTAACCGCTCGTCTATATTGGCGCCTGGTTAACCGGAAATATCTCTTGTTTTAAAGGATTTGTTTAAAAAAAATTTATTAAGAATTTCTTAAAAAACAATCCGATGATATTAGTAAAAATTTTGCAAATTGGATTGCATTACGAGTACATAAAAATCTAGTAATTTTTACTGGGCAACTTTTTTTTCTGGAAAAATCGATTCGGAGACCTGCTAATCGAGCTAATCGAGTTTAACTACTCTTCTGTACTGCTAATCGAGTTTAATGAAAAATTTTCCAACCTAAAATACAAGATTTTACTTAATGGAATTTTCATTTTCTGGATTATGGCTTTCTAGGCTATCCTAAATATAACAGCCACAGATTTATAAATTGATATTGTCTGCCAGTCAAAAACATGGTGTAAGTCCTCTTAGTTTTCTTGGTATTTAGAAAACAAAAAAAACTAAGGGGTGAAAAACAGTTTTCATATCAGGAGTGTTGTGGCAAGAAAAAGCCACGATATACTAACTGTGAGAGAAAATCTTCAGAGATGGTACTAAACTGAGATGGTTTTATAAACTGTTGCGGAAGGATGTAATCATCCGTAGGTATCTTTTGAAGGCCGCCGAAGAGGTGATGACTGGAAAAGACAAAGGAAATATCTTTCCAGAAGCTGGAATCACAATGACACAAAATTCCCTCACTCATAGTACAAATATCAACTACACTTTTCCGCCACAATGGGCTTCAAAAGCAGCACATCTAATGACCCAGTCTGCAACTGCTAACAAAAAAAAAACTCTGCAAAAACCACTTCAACTGACCTAATCCGTTAACAATTAGCACTAAAAAACCCAGTCAGGCACACTGACGTCACAAGTCTAACAATGATGTTATTTTGCTACAATTTAATTACCCCTATTCCAAACTACTCTGTGTTAAGAGTACATAGTAAAGTAATTATGGAGGAAATATATACGTGTTAAATAATGTTGTTACGAGAAGAAGTTCGAGGGCCGTGTGGCGGTTGGTTGGGCAAGGAATGAGAAGCTGCAAAAGTTAATTAAAATTCCCCTAGGTTACGCCATCAACATCGTCTCCCGACTACAACAAGCCGGGGCCAAGTAGATCGGCCTGACTTAACATATTTATGGCGTAAACCAACATGGTACCCGCCACTTCCGCTTTACAAGCGATACCATTGGCTGATGATGAGTTACCGAGTTTTTATTAGATTTTTGGTCCTTAACGTTTTTTAACTGTTAACCAATGATTACGAACACTGTAAACGAAACCGAACAAAACCAAGTAGAACTCCTCAAGAATTATCAACCTTAATTATAAACAACGAAAAAGTGCCGGAAATCTGTATGTAAATATGTTTGTTATAAATGTGAAACAAGAGATGGAAAAACTTAGATCTAGTGCATGAATATAAACCATTCAGATTTTACAATCAAACTCAAAAGTTCTGCAAATCCTAACTCGTAATCATTCTTTGATGTTATTTTTATGGTTTCCATCAATTCCCATCAAGATATACCCACAAAGTTTGAGCTTTTCGTTTTTGTTCGTTTTGTTTTTTTGTCAACTATTGCGGAAGGATGTAAGCGAGACTGGCTGGAGACTTTTCAATCAGGATCCTAACAGGAAGTAATTATTCTGCTAAAAATCTGTTTTAGTAACATTATTAACGTTACCACTACTTTGAAAACCATATTGAAACAGTTCAAACTAAATTCAAACTAACACAAATACAAAAGTAATTAATTGAGACGATAATGAAAGAGTTAATATGTGTGTGTGTGTGTGTGACAGAGAGAGTGAGAGAGAGGAGAGAGAGAGTGGGAGAGAGAGACCGTCGGCGTTAAATACAAAACAACGTTACCATGGATATTGGCAAGATTTAATTACATTGGAGGTTATAGAGTAAACAAGGTTATAAAAAGTGATATAAAGGCAGTAAGGAGGGAAGGGTGCAGTGTTTGAGGGGGGAGCATTCTCCCCCCTTTTTTAAGGGTCGCTCTGAATGTCTTAGCGAGCCGCCTAAGTGATAGAGGGGTGGTCCTCCCCGAGTAAATGACATTTAATCTTGTACGTCAACCTTCCCCTTGGGGGCTTCTAAAAAGTCTTTGCCTTTTCCACCCATCCTTCAAAAGAATGGGAGAATATATTTGGAGACAAGGAGACGTTTTTTTGGGATAAGTAAAAGCGGATGGAAGAAAAAAATGAAAATGGGGTGACCAAAAAAAAAAATTAGTGGAAGGGGGTTACAGGAAAAACTTTTCCGAGAGGTCACCGGAAACTTCACCCAACTTGTGCTGTTTAATGAAGGTCAAAGTGGATTGCAGTGACTTAGTCAAAACAGTTGACTAGTTACCATGGTAAACAAATACTGTAACTAATTTATTCAACCTGACTTTTCAACTTTAACAGCAATTTATTTGTAACCATGGTAAATCATGTTTAAACAAGCTGAGTCAAATTTTACTCCTAATGATCTCAAATTTTTAAAATTTCAGTTTTCCAAGAGAATTTTTTTTTTTTTGGAGGTGGGTCTCCCTAACATGAAAAAAATTGTAAGCTCTCTTACGACTTATTTTTCACTTCTGTTCTAGGTACGTTCGAAACTCATACGATTTCTTTAAACTATAAATTTTTAGTGAGCAGAAAACTTCCAAAATTGGAGGAAAATCTACAAATACAATTTCTCCCAGATTATAATCTATAAAACGTGCAAAGCTAAGATGTATTGTGGTACTGGGTTCGATTCCCGGTCTTAGGCCTTGCATTTTATTTAATGCGTTAATAAGAGGAATTTATAGTAAAGTATGTTAGGCGGTTATAGGCTAGTCCCGCAAAGCTAAGATGTATTGCGATACTAGTCTAGGCCTTGGATTTTATTAAATGGTTAATATGAGGAATTTATAGTAAAGCATGTTAGGCGGTTATAGGCTAGACCCGCAAAGCTAAGATGTATTGCGGTACTAGTCTAGGCCTTTCATTTTATTTAATAGTTAATATGAGGAATTTATAGTAAAGTATGTATGTTTGCTAGTCGCCTCCGTCCTAATTGGTAGTTGGACGTAAAGCCAGCCTGAAAAAATAAGCAATTACTTTACTTTAATCTATAAAAAAGTTTAGAGCAGAAGTAGTCCCTGGTCCCTATCGCCTACAAAGAAGGATATTCAAGCTTACATTAGCCGCTACGGGTTACACCCAATTTCGGTAGTGGTTGATGCGTTATATCCAAATATTCTTTAGTCCTGTTGATCTTGTCCTCAGCTGGGAATATTTTTCGAAACTTACGAACAATCCTACGAAACTCAAAATCCTTCTGGATCCATACAGCTATACCCAATAGAAAAACAACAACGACAACAACAACCAACCTAGGAAGTCCCAGGCCTCAGCTAAATTGAACAATAAACCTTAAGCGGAAACAGCTTAACCACCTAATCCTAACAAACATCTTAAACCTAACTCCTCAGAATTCATTATAAAATAAATGACGGGCGTTTCCTTCTTCTTCTTCTTCTTCTTCGAGCAAAAACACTGCAGAAGTTATTTAGTCAAGAGCTCCAGTGAATAGAGATGCTTCCTAAACTCACGCAATACCCAGTGCGGAAACCAACCAGTTGTCTAAGAGTGATCTGCGTAAGATCCGACAACATTACACCAAACCGATCCAAGACAGGTCCTCAGAAGTAGTTGCGAGTGTCAACAGTACACGAGCACATCCATTAAAGATCGAACCTGCCTAGGTGGATACCTCGACATCCGTGATTATAATACTTCCTGCGGTGAAAAGTTGGAAAACACCAGTTCTCTAGAGATAAAACATGTGTCGAAGTTGTAATTAGATTCTGTGGAATCTGATCCCGATACTTTTTATCATTGAAACCAGCAAAAATACAAAAAATATTTTGTATAATGTTTGGTTGGTAGAGTGTACGTAATAAACGGGAAGGTTATATAGTAAGGTTATTATGGAAGGTTATTTAGGGGATCAAAGTACAGAGAGAGACACATATGAAGCGAAACACTAGTAACAACCTTATAGTGTGCACTGTCAAATGAGACATGTAATAAAGATAGCAGCATTATAACCTACCCTAGTCAGCTGATAAACTTTTATTATTTTTTCTCTTACTACTGGATGGCATGGGTGGGGGGGGTAGTATTGTAGAATCAATGAGGCAGTGAGCTTGTAGCAGTGCGAAATGGATGGTGATAATATTAAGGTGGAGGAAATAAAGGAGGCAGTGGCAAGGGAAAGGAGAGCAAAGCTCAGAGTGAGAGAGAGAGCAAGCTATTTTTCTCGCATTAAGCTTCAACCATTTCTTATTGGGTCCCATTCAAATTGGAATTCCATTTTAGTTCGCTGTACCAGGTAGCTTTTTCTTCTCCCTTCCTGGGGCGCTATATTGATGGCCAAACACACGCTTAACTCCGAAGCTTTTTGTTGGTGGAAACTTCCGGTAATTTACTGACATTGCTACACTTCCTCCAACAATTCTCAGCCACACTTTTAGGACTGTTCTACAACAGTCTTTGCTTTAAATAAATATCTTGTGTTTGAACTAATCTAACTAGTAAGAATCCCAAACAGTAATACGGAGGATCTCCTTCAGCTTTTACATGTCAAGAAGGGGGGATTAACTATGGAATCTCTTTGTCCAAACATTCTTCTTCACTTCCATTACGGTGGTTTCACGTAGTGGAAGAACGGGATTCTAGTCTGGTATGCTAGTGGGCAGGCATGGAAGAGAGCTCTTGTTGCGTTGCTGGAATGTAGGCCAATCCTTAGCAGCTGGAAAGACTATGAGTCCCCCCCCCCTACCTTGGCCATAAACTTCTACAGAAAGCCAGGAGAATGAATTGAGTTGGTTGGATGAATGTTGGTTTTTAGGAAGTGGTTATTCCAAATCTGCCAGCTCGCTTCATTCGCAAGCTGAGGCTTCCAACAGACAACCTGGATGGCCTAGTGTTGTAATGTTGATATGTCCCTCCCTGAAGGGAATTTAACGGTAAGAAGTCTGGCACAAAGATTTCCCAATCCCAATCCTGGGATCTCCAGAATTTCAGGTATGTGAGTACCCTTTCTCAGAATACACCCAACACCAAAAAGTTTGTATATCTGGAAACTATCAGTTCTATTCCTTGAACTTCCTTGAACCAAAAAAAAGGTTTTATCTTTAGTAAAATATCAAAACGTGCGAAACTGCTTCACAGACTACTTGGACGACGCTCCAAATTACCCATTGAACTCTAACGTTTAATATACAACACTATTCTCAAACCTATGTGGACTTACGGACTAGAACTTCAGTCAAACCTACAAACATACAGACTGTACAGAGACATTTCAGTCAAAACTCCTCCGACCGATAGCTGAAGCTCCTTTCTACGGTGACTAACCTCACGCTTCACACCGACCTCTCAACAGTCCCTTCATAGACCAACTCGCCAAGACCAAATATCAAAAATTCCATTCTACTCTCTCGACCAGCTCTAACCCTCTTGTACTGTCTCTCGCCTCCTCTGACATCCCTAACAATACTCCTCGCCAACTGAATCGCCAGTGGCCCCGCGACTTCCTTGCAGTCTGAAGACCTTAACGTCATCCTTCTCCTATCTCTCCTCTCCCCTCCACACATTCTCCTCTCTCCTATAGAGAGTGCTACCGCTGGGTAGTTTCTCTCCTCCTGCTCTCCTCCCGCACCAGTTCATCACCCTCTCCATATTTACTGATTGTTTACAATGTATACAGACTGTAAATTACAAAAAAAAAAAATCTTTAGTATAAGTTCTTAGCTTCAAGAAAATTAAACTGCGTAAAAAAGGAAACTCGTTCCTGTTCACAGCTTATGTTTTTACTTCCTTTTACTTTCGAATTCAGGTGACATACGATTCAATCACCCTATTTGATTCAATTCTTTTACTTCATCTGACAAAGTAAATAATACATTATCGAAGAATTCAATTTATATTCTTAAATACAGTTGATACGATGCCGCTGATGATGGCAGAAGTTCTTAATGATTTAATCACTTTCTTGTTCCTCATTCGTTTCTCTCCCGGATTAATCCGATCTAACTCCTATCATGTCACGGCAGATTACGAATGCTTGTCAACTACCCCATGCCGTTAAAGTCTATTTTTATCTATCACCAAACTTCGGCTCCTTGTTTTAAAATTCATCCTCTTAAAAGTTTTGTCCCTAGAATTTGCCACCTTCGAGACGAGTACCTTCTTCTTGGAATTTCCACTTTAAACCACTTTCAGTCTATTTCAACAATTTCCCAAGAAGTTAAAATTGAACTCCAGCGAGACTCTCCCATAAGTGATTTAAACTGTACACCAACTATCAGGATGGGGAGGAAATGTAAGGAGCGGAAATTGAATTTGTAAGTTAGTAGATGATGATGAGGGTCAACTAGCGTTTGCTTTCTGGATACCGGAGATTGGTTAACAAACTACCTTTGGGCCATTGTTAAGACAAGATACTTCCGCCCTGACAGTGAATTTTCTGCCTGTATCCATTGTACTGTATAGAGTCTGTATTACCATGGACTGGAGACGTGAACTGGACACTTCAATTAGAATGTTGAGGCTTTCCTGCGGATCTAAGACGGCCTATGAATAAGGCGAAACCCTTGCACTGATAACATCTAAATCTGGAGATGTTCTGAGAGGGAGGTGGAAAAGTTATCGATTTTATTTCAAATATCTTTTGTATTCATTCGTCGAAGCACGCATTTTTATCCTATTCTTGACCGGAAATCGACCCAAAATCTTAAGCCACATCAGTATCCTCTTCCTTCCATGACTTTTGTTTCCTTTTTTTTCATGTTTTAACCTGAAAACCATGTATGGGAGGAGAGAAACAAACTTTAATTTAAAAAAAAAAGTTAAGCACCATCGTCAATTCCCTCTTTATCGCAAGTAAGAAAAATCGATTAATAATAAACTAGAAGATAATTATTTAATAGAAAAGTGATCACTGAAGCGATAAATAGCATATTAGCGAAGTTTGTGGCAGCAACAGAGGCGACACATGTTCTGTGATGTGTACGAACAAGGCGGGGAGGAGCGGCCCTGTGTTCTAGTGTTTAGAACAGAGACAAGTGAAGTCACAGGACTTGATTAAGTCTGCCAAAGTTGGCACTTTGATCACTTTACTTCCGCACATACAGAAATAAACACACGAACATACAAACACGTGTGTTTATTCATCTATTTGGCTAAACTTTACTAAATACTTTTTATTTAAGGGAATTACACAGTTTTTTTTTAAAGTACTTTTTTTAAAACAGCTGTGAGCTTTTTAATAAGTGTTAGTAAGACCTTTATGCTCATCGCAAAAGTTCAATTTACCTTAAGTACTAATAGTAAAGTAAAGTAAACGCCTAATTATTTTCAGGCAGGGATTAACGTCCAACTACCAATTAGATGTAGTGGACGGAGGCGACTAGCAAACATACTTTGCTATAAATTCCTCATATTAACACATTAAATAAAATGCAAGGCCTAAACTAGTACCGCAATACATCTTAGCTTTGCGGGTCTAGCCTATAACCGCCTAACATACTTTACTATAAATTCCTCATATTAACACATTAAATAGAATGCAAGGCCTAGACTAGTACCGCAATACATCTTAGCTTTGCGGGTCTAGCCTATAACCGCCTAACATACTTTACTATAAATTCCTCATATTAACACATTAAATAGAATGCAAGGCCTAGACTAGTACCGCAATACATCTTAGCTTTGCGGGTCTAGCCTATAACCGCCTAACATACTTTACTATAAATTCCTCATATTAACACATTAAATAGAATGCAAGGCCTAGACTAGTACCGCAATACATCTTAGCTTTGCGGATGTAGCCTATAAAACCGCTCGGCTACTAATAAATACGAGTGTAACTAGTTTTTAGTTTAGAATTTATAAAACTTGTACATGTTTCTTGTATAAAGTAATCGCCAATTTTTTTGCAGGCGCGGCTTTAACGTCCAACTACCAACTAGGTGTCGTGGGCGGGGGCAGAACCACATACTTTACTATAAACAATTTTTTTTCTAAGAAATAAAAACTAGCCATACGCGAGATTCCAACTGAGTATCTCCCACTTACAAAGCAACGCTCATGACCACTAGGACCAATACCCGCCCCCTTTAAATAATAATAGAAGATGCCACAATAAGGCTTTATTCAAAATCAGCCCAAACCGGAAGAAGTATCCCTTTACTGATTAGGATTTTCTATTTTTTTTTTTTTTTTAACGTAAAAACGGTTCAAGCGATTTCCTTTGAACTTAGCGCGCTAATTGTGCGTACGCAGATCTGTAACTTTTATTTCCGGGAAAATTGCAATGCGAGCTCTTCCAGGAGAATTTTAGGCTTTCCAGAAAGTGGCCATTACTATTTATTATAACCTATAAGTTTAAAACTTAATAATAAATAAAATGTGGAGCTAAAGTTCTATTTCGTTTTCCCAGTAATCCGATTAAGCATACTTCTGAATAGGGTGGTTGATTCTTTATAGAGAGAGAGAAAAGAATTAAAGATGAGTTTTAGAGAATTTTTTTGTGGGTTCGAACCTTGAGAAAATTAGTAAGAGAAAATCGTGTAAGTCTAAAGCGCCATTTTTATCGATATGTATCGATAATGTTAGACACAGAGTGCGTTGATTATTACTTTAGGATCAAAAGCTTTGAAATTGAATACGATTGTTAAAAAAAAAAAATAATTAAATAACCCAATAATTGGCACAGATTGCCATTAAATAATAATAAAAAATAACAAATAGCCTGCTACAGCATGAATATAAAATAAGTTGAATAATCGATTCTTTTTTTTTGTAATTTTAGAATTCAGACCCCTTGCCCAGCTGGCAATAATTGTCAACACCGTTTTATTTATTCAAATTGACGCAGCGATTTATTTCCTAATTTAAAAACATGACCTCCAAACCATCCTAATATACGAGTACAACAACTAGGGCATCAGGATCGTTCATTCAGTAAATTACTTTAGATATATATATATGTCGTGTAACACGAATCGCATTCATTCATACGGTGTAATTAACTTATTTTTTGTATCGCTAAAAATAAATAAATAAATAAATGATAATAAAATGTAAGATGTATCTTGCATTTATTTTCTTGGCGGGGTATTTTCGGTCTAATTATTCTTATCACTTACTTTACAACTATTCTCACAGTTCTAACTCATTAATATTCTTCAAAAACTGGGAATGTTTGAGTCATAATTATTCACTTTAGAAGGAATCTATCCACTTCCGCTCACACACACACACACTCACAAAAAGAATCCTTTAATCAAAAGTGTTTGTAATCAATAAACAAAGTTTAAATATATTCGTAGCAGCTGATAGCGAGGAAATCTCAAAATATGGAAAATTCTATTCGGGAAAGTGGCACTTCCGGTCTGCTGATTTTCATCGAATTTGGAAAATCAGTCTCACTTTTGATTATTATTAATATTATACAGGTGGCAAGCCTGTACAATGAGCAGTAATGGCACTTTAGAGAGAAACCTAACCTCTCTTTATTGAGTTTTCCGGAAAAAATATTTCAAATAATAATTTTAGATCTATGAAAAATGACTCAGTAAAGTAGTACTTCCGGTAGGCTAATTGTGACCAAAACCTTATTGTGACGTTCTCTGTTCGCAACTAACCGAAATATTAAATTTGAAATTTTTCGCGTATTTTCATTTAGAATGAGTAGTTTTCCATAAAAAGGTATAGATCGGAAAGATCTATCACATGAATCTAGAGCTAACATGATCATATTGGCCACAAAGCCAGCTGAATGCACCATCGAATCCTGGAATACATTACATCCACACAGAGCTGAAGGCGACCACAATATGGCATGCCATATATTTGTGGCCTACTTATGGTGGAAACTAGTCTGAGGGAAAACATAATAAAACATTTTTCTTTAGCCAACAGCTGAAGCAGTCAGGGACAGGAGAGGAAGGACATGGTTTTGCTGGTGGTAGATGAACTAGGGCAATCGATAGTGAGCATGGCCTCGTTCTGTCCTAACTTGCTACTTTAAATTAGTATACTTTATAAATCTTAACCACCACCCCCCACACCACCCACAAACAAACAATCTCGACATACAATTTTTCGAGGAATTACCACGAGGACGGCCACGAGGTTAAGGCAATCCTTTCTCTTACTCATCGTACGAGGGACTGATCATGATGGTTCAAACTAATTAGAACTGCTTCTAACAAAGTACAACACAATATGGTTTTGGTCCAAATACGCCTACCGGAAGTACCACTTTATTGAGTCAATTTTTCAGTTTTTTTTGGGGTGGGGGGATTGAGAGAATCATTCAGAATTTTGAAGAAAAAATTTGTGAATTATAACCTTGAGAAAAGCAGTAATAAAAAAGTCGTGGGAGTGGTCATTCCAGAGATTTTTCGCACAAAATATTTTGCAAGAAAATTTTATTAAGTAAATTGCGGTAAGAAGTAAGAAGTAGTCAAAAGTAATGCGGTAAGAAGTAGTCATAAGTAAAGTAATGCGATAAGAAGCAGTCATAAGTACCGTGGAAAGAAGTAGTCATAAGTAATGCGGTAAGAAGTAGTCATAAGTAAAGTAATGCGATAAGAAGCAGTCATAAGTACCGTGGAAAGAAGTAGTCATAAGTAATGCAGTAAGAAGTAGTCATAAGTAAAGTAATGCGGAAAGAAGTAGTCATAAGTAAAGTAATGCGGAAAGAAGTAGTCAAAAGTAAAGTAATACGGAAAGAAGCAGTCATAAATAATGCGGTAAGAAGTAGTCATAAGTAATGCAATAAGAAGTAGTCATAAGTAAAGTAATGCGATAAGAAGTAGTCATAAGTACCGTGGAAAGAAGTAGTCATAAGTAATGCAGTAAGAAGTAGTCATAAGTAAAGTAATGCGGAAAGAAGTAGTCATAAGTAAAGTAATGCGGAAAGAAGTAGTCAAAAGTAAAGTAATACGGAAAGAAGCAGTCATAAATAATGCGGTAAGAAGTAGTCATAAGTAATGCAATAAGAAGTAGTCATAAGTAAAGTAATGCGATAAGAAGTAGTCATAAGTACCGTGGAAAGAAGTAGTCATAAGTAATGCAGTAAGAAGTAGTCATAAGTAAAGTAATGCGGAAAGAAGTAGTCAAAAGTAAAGTAATACGGAAAGAAGCAGTCATAAATAATGCGGTAAGAAGAAGTCATAAATAAAGTACTGCGGTAAGAAGTAGTCATAAGTAATGCAATAAGAAGTAGTCATAAGTAAAGTAATGCGATAAGAAGTAGTCATAAGTACCGTGGAAAGAAGTAGTCATAAGTAATGCAGTAAGAAGTAGTCATAAGTAAAGTAATGCAGTAAGAAGTAGTCATAAGTAAAGTAATGCGGAAAGAAGTAGTCATAAGTAAAGTAATGCGGAAAGAAGTAGTCAAAAGTAAAGTAATACGGAAAGAAGCAGTCATAAATAATGCGGTAAGAAGTAGTCATAAATAAAGTACTGCGGTAAGAAGTAGTCATAAGTAATGCAATAAGAAGTAGTCATAAGTAATGCAGTAAGAAGTAGTCATAAATAATGCGGTAAGAAGTAGTCATAAGTAATGCGATAAGAAGTATAAGTAAAGTAATGCGGTAAGAAGTAGTCATAGGAGTATTTCCACACCAGACATCTAATTTCTTTTCATCAATTCTAGAGTGTACGCTGCTCTATCTTTTTTATTTTTTATTTTTTTTAATTAACTTACTTTTGAATAATAAATATAATTGATGGGGAATGAACCGAGTTAGGGCTGGACAAGTGAACAGACTTGCTGACAGACTATAGGGAATAATATAGTACGGCCCAAATTAGAAAAAAAATCCGAGCAGGTTGTGCAACCCTCCCAGGGGGTCAGAAAAGAACAAAAAAAAAACAACAGAAATGAAGATTATTTATTGGGGCGGGCGGCCTAACTGAGAGATTTGTGGCAACACTGGCAGAGTATGAATTATCGATAGCGGAAATTTGTTCCATCGCACAGCCGCTGTCTGCCCCCAACCACACCCCACCACTACTCAAATTCAACCTTCAAAACGAGTGAAAAGAAAAAGCAGGGTGTAAAAACGGAAAGTTGTCATATTGAGTTAAGAATGATGGTGTCTATATTTTATCGGAACTCTATTTTTTTTTTTTACTCACATACCTACGTGACAATATATCGAGTTACAATATCAACTAGCGTAGGTTATGTAAAGTCGAATATTTAGAATTCTTAGAGCAAAGTCTCCAGCTGTATTTTCTGTAGAATATTTATTCCCGGTCTGGAATTTTCTACTAAAATTTCAATTGCCTTTTGACATTGAATGGAGACAACGAAGATTAATGAGTTATAGTACAGCATGAAAGAACCCTGGTTTGAGTTTGGACACGAACGTAGAATATTGTAAATTACTTGGATGAGATAACCGAACGAGATTTCAAAAACTACTTCTTTTAATTTGTACCGAGCAGCAAGGCATTGTTAAAAAGCAACGCCATTACTTAAAAAAAGAGACTAACTACGATATTAGAGTTGTTGACTTATCGTATAGCAACATTTTAATTAAACACATATAATCAGCCTAAAATATTTAGTTGCATTTCCATGAAATACTGCGTAAATAAGACATGAAGCTTACTTCTTTCTCCCTTTACTCTGCCGAAGGAATGTTTGGAGCTCTCAATAAGTTTAGATGATCACAGCAATAAGTAATTCCTCAAGGAGGACAATGGAACCTCGGTTTTAGAACAATTGGAACAAATTAAAGGAAAAAAAAAACCATTACTTACGACTGAATAATCAATGGGAATTACGTGGCACTCACCTGAAACAATTAATAATAAATTAGAATAAATACGCAATAGTGATAATAAAATGATAATGGAAAGAAACGAAAGAAAACAAACTAAATGAAAAACCTAAAATTATAAATTCTAAATCAATTAGGCGCCACGATAGCCGAGCGATTATAGGCTAGACCCGCAAAGCTAAGATGTATTGCGGTTCTAGTCTAGGCCTTGCATTTGATTTAATGTGTTAATATGAGGAATTTATACTAAGCTAGACCCGCAAAGCTAAGATGTATTGCGGTACTAGTATAGTCCTTGGATTTTATTTAATGTGTTAATATGAGGAATTTATACTAAGCTAGACCCGCAAAGCTAAGATGTATTGCGGTACTAGTATAGTCCTTGGATTTTATTTAATATGTTAATTTGAGGAATTTATAGTAAAGTATGTTAGGCGGTTATAGGCTAGACCCGCAAAGCTAAGATGTATTGCGGATGTATAGTCTAGGTTTGCATTTTATTTAATGGGTAATATGAGGTATTTATAGTAAAGTATATCTGTCCAAGACAGTTTGGTCGTTCGGGGTACTACCTGCCTGAAAAAAAATAGCCATTACTTTAAATTTTACTGTTTAAATTCCTAATCTACGAACATAGTAAATATTTTTTATGCTACTGTTTCTCCAGTGTAACTGCAATGATGTTGCAAGGCTGAAACATTGGAACACTCGTATATGGCAGGTGATTACGCATACTAACAGTAAATGAAAGAGTAACAAATTTGCAGATTTGATGAAAATGGGTTTCAAGAAATGGTAATGATACGAGTAAAAGAATGCTATAGAGGTTTAAAGATTTCAATCAGCTGATTTCTAAAGGTTTCGATCGATATAAGCCGCATTGCTACCCACATATTTCTTTAATATCGATTTTACTGATCGTTGTTACTACAATCGTGACATTGAAAAATTTGATTTGCATTAAGGCGCTTTGAAATGACGCTTGATCGTTAAAAAAATATATCTGCGAAATTCCACTTCCTCTGACCCCTTGAAAGTGAAAGGTATAACGATCGTCCAAACTTTTTGTTTTTTTATAAATACCGGAAGTACATATTTTGGAACTTTTGAAACAATGTTTTTTCTGAGAAAAATTCCTTTTAGGCATTCAGAGGAGCGTTTATCTTCCTATAAGTGAACAACTCCGGAACTGCACTAAGAGAAAAAAAATTTAAAAATATTTTACCTTCCCAAATATAAAGACATTTGTTATAAAATGGAAAAGAAAAAGGAGAGAATTATATCTACTTCCAGATTTGACAGTATTAGTAAATTATATAAAATAAGGAACCTTCACCAGTAACGAAGGTAAAGTAAGGAAAACGATGGCTAAAAGTAGGAACACTTTTTCTCAGATTGGCAGACGTTGTCATGGGAACAAGAGGCTGACAAACCAATAATGATCTTCCTTTTTACATTTCACTACTCCAAACCTGTCGCTCACACAGTTTCAGTAAATCTACCTGCATCTCATTTTATATTTGCTGGGATAAGCCAGTAGGAATTGTTATATTATATTAAATTATTTTTTTCTAGAACGTATTTTGCAAGAAAATTTATTCAAATGAAAATTATTGAAAGGTAAAGTACCTATGCTGAAAGCTTCTAGACAAATTAGGGAGCATTTTCTTATGAGAGGAGAGGGGATTTCTCAGTGGTTAGCGTATATTAGATTCCAACACGGATATCCCAGAATCTAACTGCTGGTTCCTAGTTTTTCTCTTCCTAGGAGCTGCTTGCAGCTCTCTGTTTGGAGGCTGGCAGTGCCAATGTGCTCAGATTGTGACACGCATTAAAACGAATTCTGGGTATTGGAACACTTTATAAATATTTATAAGTTCTCAAGTAAGGGGGAGATTAGAACAAACATAACTAATAGCAAACTAAATATATTAAAGTAAGGCGCCACGGTAGCCGAGCGGTTATAGGTTAGGCCCGCAAAGATAAGATGTATTGCGGTACTAGTCTAGGCCCCGTATTCTATTTAATGGTTAATATGAGAAATTTATAGTAAAGTATGTTAGGCGGTTATAGGCTAGACCCTACAAGCTAAGATGTACTGCGGTACTAGTCTAGGCCCCGTATTCTATTTAATGGTTAATATGAGAAATTTATAGTAAAGTATGTTAGGCGGTTATAGGCTAGACCCTACAAGCTAAGATGTATTGCGGTACTAGTCTAGGCCTTGCATTCTATTTAAGTGTTAATATGAGGAAATTTATAGTAAAGTATGTCAGGCGGTTATAGGCTAGACCCGCAAAGCTAAGATGTATTGCGGTACTAGTCTAGGCCTTGCATTTTATTTAATGGTTAGTATGAGAAATTTATAGTAAAGTATGTTAGGCGGTTATAGGCTAGACCCTCCAAGCTAAGATGTATTGCGGTACTAGTCTAGGCCTTGGATTTTATTTAATGGTTAATATGAGGAATTTATAATAAAGTATGTTTGCTAGTCGCTTCCATTCACGACACCTGATTTGGTAGTTGGATGTAAAGCCCGCCTAAAAAAATAGGCAATTACTTTGCTTTTACTTATGAGTACCAACAGTGTTGCCAAAATTCTACATACCATATTTTTACAGTTTTCTTTTAATGTTCCAGTCAGTCGCAGCTTCTTCCCTCTTTATATGTTGGTACCGAGAACTATGGTTTTTTGATGCCAATGGGGTTTCTTGGAAGCTGAGTCGACACGCTTAGTGAGCACCAATCTGTGTGGGAGCTCCCATGTTTGATGAACATGCTCAGCATTGTAGGCAAGTGGCTAAAATTTCTGGGTTTCAAGAAAACCCTATATCATTGTTAGCAATACTAAGCAACAAAGAAGATAGTGTTCCATCACCAGCGAGGAAGGACATCCAAAATTGACTAGTTCCCTGGCTAGTAAATCAACTGACTCCAGAGTTATGAATATCCAGCAGGGGAGCTATCATGTAGAACATGGAGTAGAACAGAATAGGAGATAATAACACGGTTGTGGCAGGTTGCCAACGGTAACCCTGTGCCCTTTCTGGTTATTACATGGCAGCCCTTATGCCATAGTGTCCGCCCTACCTATTTGCACTTCATTTAGTATAATCTAGCGCCCACACAGTCATTCCTCAAAGTGAACTCTAAATCGTTTTCCAATTTACCTTGTATTAAAAAAAAAAAAATTGTTAAAATTCCTCATAGCTCAATAAGATGACGTATTGCGACAAATATTTCTTATTTGCGCACTTCAATATCACCGGAAATAGTCCTGAGAGGCTACTCACAAAAAAAGGCCTCACTGAACAAACCGAACCTCTTCCGTTCTGTACAAAAAATTATTTTCAACAAAGTGGCATTGTTTTTTTTTTCCAAATTTGGAATTTTGTCAACATATTTACCCTTACTATTACTTGGAAAGTACATAAATTACACCGCAATGGTACTTAAAGAGGTGCTCCTCCTTCACCCAGAAGTGCCCTTAATAAAATGTTTCAAATGAACCACTCAAGCGCAATAACTACTGAAAAATCGAAGGGAGCACGTTTTCTGGATATAACATGTTTTACATGTTCGGCAAAGATCATCATTAATGAGCCCCGTTTTGTTTTTTTATATACATAATATATAAGATCCATTTTCAACGATTAACACTAATCTCGTATGACCAAACAATACGTATCACAGCTGATTTTCATTAGAACTGGTCGACTGATTTTGAAAATATGATAATTGGAATATTTGTCTTAAAACGTGGATATTGTTTTGGACGGAAGCCCAAAAATGACATTGTCATCTAAGTGGGTGATGAAGAAATGAAGCACTTGAAGTGTGATGAGTCATAACCACCGGAAGTGTATTACAAAAGAATTTTTAATGGCCACAATGAAGCGTTAAATAGGAATACTTCACGGCCAATATATTTTATATAAAAATAAATATTATAACATCATTTTAAATGATTGGTAGTTTAATTATTACTTATAAATATTTTTAAATTTTTTAAATATTAAATTCTTTTAGTTTTACGATGCATTCTTATTTTATTTTATTATTATCATTTTTTCTTTTTTTAAGTTTGAAGTATGTATTTATGTCTGAAGTTCAGTTTAATATTTAAGTTTATTCAAAGCTCTATTCTGTTTGTTACCTTTGATGGATATCTTTTCATTATTATTATTATTTTTAATTTCTCTTGTTTGTATAACTTAGCACGAACTTTTGTTTTATTAAAATTATTATATATTAATAAATGTTAATCGGGCCAACTCTTTGTTTAAAGTACAGTGTACTATAAAACAATAAATAAAATAAATAAAATAAATAATAAAATAAATATTATAACATTATTTTACTATTAAAGTAAAGTAATTGCCCATTTTTTTTTCAGGCGGGTTTTACTTCCAACTTCCACAAATTAGGTGCCGTGGACGGAGGCGATGCCTAAAATAAACATACTTTACTATAAATCTCATATTAACACATTAAATAGAATGCAAGGCCTAGACTAGTACCGCAATACATCTTAGCTTTGCGGGTCTAGCCTATAACCGCCTAACATACTTTACTACAAAATTCCTCATATTAACACATTAAATTAAATGCAAGGCCTAGACTAGTACCGCAATACATCTTAGCTTTGCGGGTCCAGCCTATAACCACTCGGCTACCGTGGCGCCTTACTTTAATATTATTTATATTTAGTTTGCTATTAGTTATTTTAGTTCTGATCCCTCCCTTACGCACTGGTATTCGTCTTATTAACTTAAGTAGGTTAAATAATTAATCCGCTCGCCCTCAAGGCCATTCAACAGCCATCAGATTTCCTCTACTCAATAAATTGGGTGCATCAGATTCTTGGGAGAAAAAGTCATTCCATGTTTTCCATAAAGGGGTACAAGATAGAGAAATAGTTACGCAAGAGTACTTCCGTTTCTGTCTGATTACGGAGGGTTGTAATGAAATTTAGGTGGCTAAAAATTGCTTTCAGAAGGGTGGTAAAAAAAAAAAGTAAGAAGGAAGAAATCTTTACTGAAGGGCTTAAATTTTTATGAGCCACTTTATTCTTTTATTTCTGGCTGGGTGACAGGGAAA
The DNA here is from genome assembly GCF_049639745.1 of Rhodnius prolixus. NCBI lineage: Eukaryota > Metazoa > Arthropoda > Insecta > Hemiptera > Reduviidae > Rhodnius > Rhodnius prolixus. The sequence goes on along the minus strand of NW_027411603.1, from coordinate 3,906,841 downwards.
GGTATTAACTAAGCAGGAAGCGGTGAAGATATATGTACATGGCATGCGTAAGGACGAGTAACAGAACGGAGGAGGAAAGTTTTGCAGATACAAGTGTTTATAGAAGGGGATTGGGAGGGGAGTGTGCAATGAACAGAGGACGGACGAGCTGTCCCTTCCTCTGGTGGGGACCGCTGAAGAAGGCAGTGGCTAGGAAGGAGGGATCAATAGGTTGGGCGCCAGCAAGACTACCGGGCGGCCGGCCGTCTGTCGTCGACAGGGTCGGCTCCCTACTGCCTCCTTGATCGCCAGTGTTCTCCCTTCCACTCACTCTCTCTCTTTCTCTCTCTCGGAGACACAATTCCTATCTCGAAGTGAACTGGACCACTTCTTATCTATCTTCAGATGGCCAACATTTTGACGCGACCATTACGCCATCTCTCTGTTTCCGCAGCACAACACATCCCCAGTCTGCCATTCTCATAGCATGACTGCCACACCTGTCTCTGAAGACTAAACAGTCTATTCAAATGTAATATCATTAAAACCAACATTTAAACCCTTTGCACTAAATAATGGGCTAACCATTCGCTTATTATAGCATCCCAACATTTTTAATTCAATTATGCCCTTTACCAAAACAATAATGTACGTAAATAAGTAGAACTCAGAATGTTTGGAAAAAAAAATTAAGAAAGCCATTACCTCAGTGGTTAGCGTAAATTCCTAAAGTTCTAGAACTACTGCAATGAGTATAAAAATTGAAAAAATACTTCACAAAACTTTCGGTGGACGGATTTACATCGCATAGTTACCGGTCAAAGTTCCGCTGAACTAGATATCCAAAATGAACTTCCTGCGGTTGATCATTTGCCCTGAATCATAGCGAGGTTATTTCATCTGGATAGTCTGTGATAAATTAATGTTAGTTTTACTTTCAAATCGTATCCTAGTAACTATTTAAAATTATTAGTTAATACGTTGGAAAAAAAGACACATATCAATAAACGCCTGGCTTTCAGTGGTCTGCAGAAACAAACGTAGGGAACGAAATTTGGAAAAAAACATTTGCATGTCAAGGAGTTTATGAGTTAAGATTGTTTAGAAAACACTCTAAATACCTGTTAATAATACTGCCGAGCGGTTAAGAGGCGAGACCCGCAAAGCTAAGGTGTATTGCGGTACTAGTCTAGGCCTTGGATTCTATTTAATGTGTTAATATGAGGAATTTATAGTAAAGTATGTTAGGCGGTTACAGGCTAGACCCGCAAAGCTAAGGTGTATTGCGGTACTAGTCGAGGCCTTGGATTCTATTTAATGTGTTAATATGAGGAATTTATAGTAAAGTATGTTAGGTGGTTATAGGCTAGACCCGCAAAGCTAAGATGTATTGCGGTACTAGTCTAGGCCTTGCATTTTATTTAATGTGTTAATATGAGGAATTTATAGTAAAATATGTTAAGCGGTTATAGGCTAGACCCGCAAAGCTAAAGTGTATTGCGGTACTAGTCTAGGCCTTGCATTTTATTTAATGTGTTAATATGAGGAATTTATAGTAAAGTATGTTTGGCGGTTATAGGCTAGACCCGCAAAGCTAAGGTGTATTGCGGTACTAGTCTAGGCCTTGAATGTTATTTAATGTGTTAATATGAGAAATTTATAGTAAAGTATTACTATTACTTAAAGTAAGTCCATTACAAGATTTTATTGAAAGCATTCATACAGAGCTCGTGTGCTATGAATAACATTTACACACTTCGTGGTGGATAATCAATGAATACCGTCGATTGTGTGATTGTGCATTTTTAAAAAAAAAACATTCACTTTGTGACTATGTCCTTTCGGATTGATTGGTGGAAGACTCGTGTCTGGGTGAGAGGCTTGCCTCACAGTACCCAATGACGCCACTGCAATGTGGAAAGCTTACACTGTCTACCTGCGCAGTTCCGGTCAATGGAAGAAGAGGACAGGGAGTGGAAAAAAAGCTCGTCCGGCGCCTACAAATAGCCCCATATTTTACGACCTACTCGGCCCTGAGTAAATTACTCTTGTTCAAAAAAAAAATTACCAATATTCAAAGTGTCCGGTGATTTGGAACAAAAAACGTGATTACAGCTGCAAAAACCGTTCATTTCATTCAAGGATTTATTACGTAATTTTCATTGATTAATGTATTACAGACTCCGTGTAAATCATGTCCAGAGAGAGAGAGAGATCAACAACAAATTTCATGAAATTTATTGAAACTTCCTCATTGGCGTGGTTTGGGAAGAGTTATTCGCAAATTATTGCCCTATGTCCTGCATCGTAGTGAGGTTATTTCATCTGGGTTGTCTGTGATAAATTAATGTTAGTTTTACTCTTCTTTTTTTTCGCTTTATTTGCCATATTTACACCTACAACAAATGTTGCATCAAGTAAATTTGATGTTACTGGTTAAATTTTCACATGAAAGTCGTGTAAGAGTAACCACCCATTGGTGGAACTTTTTCTCTCGGTGGATTGCACTCATATCAGTAGGTCCCTAGGCCACTTCCGCTTTAGTCGACGAGGAGGGTTGATAGTTTTACTTTAAAATAGTACAAGTAACTACATAACTATGTAACTACATACAGGGAGGAAGATGGATGGCACAAACTTGGAACTGCCAATACTTTATGGAGAAGCAGAAATCGATCAATGAATTAAAAAAGGAAGAGTTGGTTAAGACATGAGGAGAGGATGGTGTACTACAGAATCCCTAAAGGACTTTTATAAAGAAGGCCCTGGAGATGTCAGAAGAAGAGATAGGCCAAGAATGAGATGGCTCTCTGACGTCGAGGGCGATTTCTGGGAAAATGGGTGTACGAAGGTGGAGATTGTAGGCTCTTGATGAAGAGCTCAGTGGAGAGCAGCATTGATGGAGGAGGCCCTGGTCCTTTTAGGTCTGTAGCGCCGAAGAGGAAGGAAGGAACTATATAAAGTTATTAGTTAATACCTTGGGAATGGACACATAGGAGGAGTGGCTATTAAATAACGAGACTGATGCTGCTACAGAAGAACTATATATGCGCCAAATCCTAACGACCGACAGCTGTGCAGCGTAAGGCCTTCTCTTTCGATTGCAGCGTCTCACGTGTTTGGTAGAGAAATCTGTCTGACCGGAACCGTCGTTTGTGTAAAAGGTGTTAGTTTCGTTTTGCCGAAAACATGATACTACACATCATGTAGTAGAGGAACGAATTGTCGTGAAATTTCACATCAAAACTTGGTGAAACCGCTACTGAAACTTATCTTTTATTAAAAGAAGTTAATGGCGATGAATGTTAATCACGTGCGCGAGTTTTTGGAGTGGTTCAAGAGGTTTCCAAGATGGCCGGGAAGACGTCGGAGATAATGATCGCCCGGGCCACCCTTCCACGTCCAAAACGGACGAAAATATCGATTATAATTAACCAACCATTACCTACCGTGAGGTGCTTGCTCAACTCTGGTGAAAGAGTAAGGAAAAAAACGACCCGATTTGTGGAAGAACAAGTCACGGGGTTCTCCATCAAGACAACCGAGGCCGGCTCTCACTGCATTGTCTGCCAAGTACAACATCCCAGTTTCTAGGCCATCCGCCTTATTCGCCTGACCTGGCCGCCCCATGTGACTTTTATCTCTTCCCCAAAGTCAAATCTGCATTAAAAGGGACACGATTTCAGTCTGTTGAAGCTGTGAAAGAAAAAGCGGCAAGCGTCATGCAGGAGCTCACAGAATAAGACTTCCAGTACTGTTTCAAACAATGGTAAATTCGCATGGAGCGTTGTAGGGATAGGGGAAGGGTGTATATTGAAGGAGATAATAACTACAATATGTATAAATTTAAAATAAAATGTTTTCTAGCAATAGTCTCGTTATTTAATAGCCACACCTCATATCAATAAACTCTTGGCTTTTAGAGGCCTGGTGGAGAAACCAACACAGAGAACGACATTTGGAGAACCATTTGCATATCCGGTGGGGGTCCTCAAGCGTAGGACTTCCCGAGAAAACTTAATGATTTCCTTTTGCGAGGAGAAAGACGAGAATAAGACTGAACATAAAGAAAAATTGGAATGAACCAATTAACCTCTTGGGAGTAAAAGTACCTCCCTGGAAGGGATAAAATATTCCACTAGGGCAAATTTTAATCTAACTTGGCATTTCCAAAGTTTTAGTCGTGCTTAGAGAGGTGGAATGTAAAAGGTTAATCCTGGAGGATAACTATATCCTTCAGCAATAAAAGTGTTCCTGGAGTCTAACGAGTTCTGTGTAAGCCGCCAGAAATACCTGGGAGTCAGCTTGAAAGAACAAGACCTGGGAAAGGGGAGAGAGATGGAAATTCTTGTAATAGTATTTTGGTTATGTTTTTAGGGCACCAGGAATCTTGACTGGGGAAAACGTTGCCATGGCTGCAGGCGTAACCAGCAGCATCCTCTTTACCGGGAACTTCTTTTTCTTTTTTTTTTTTTTTTTTGTACTTAGATGTTTCGTCTTTTGTTAAGGTTGGTTTGTTTCACAATTTATTTTTACTTTTAGTTCGTTTAGCCAGCCAGGAAGTGGGACTTGAGGTCTTCTTTTGTTCATACTATTGAGTTTTGACTTTCATAAAAGCGGAAATGAATGCAGTAGAAAGGTCGTTTTAAGTTTGTGATAAGTTTTGCAACGACTGGGGGGGGGGCCCTTTGACCACGTAAGAAATAATATATTTTAAAGTGGATGGTTGGATACTGCGCTAAATGGCCTATCCTATCAAAAAATACTTAAATTTGACGCACGACTTTTGCTCAAATTTCTGATGGTCCTAAAACCATAGAATTTCTTCAAAAATTTAAATTTTTGAATACCTATTTACTTCTTCCAACATTCTTGCTTCTTGCTTGGCACTACAGTCCAAGAAGGAAGGACCTTGGCCGCCTCAATAATGTGGTGCCATTCATCTCCCCCTCTTGGACCACTCTTCTCCGCATCTTCTTAAGCCCAATTCTTTTAGATCCTGCTCCACAATGTCCGAGCCATCTCACCCGGGGCCTCCCTCTCTCCTTCTAGCCCTTCCTGGATGTCCAAGAAATAGTTTTTTGGGCTATCCTTTCCTCCATCCCCCATTCGTTTCAAGTGACCCAACCATCTAATTCGTCCCTTGTTTGATAAGGCCAACTAGGCTTCCTGATCAGCATAAAGATCTACGATGACTTCCTTGCTAGTCCTTATCCTCTCCATCTGTCCCCCCTTCTTATTAAAATCTTCCACTCCCAGACATTAAGAAGGCGCTCATCCTTCATGGGTAAGAGCCCACGTTTCGCTCCCTATAAATCACAATAGGTCGCTTCCAACAACATATATGGCAAATTTCGTTAGGTCCCACAGTGGTGACCAAATCTTACCAATTTTTTTCCCACCGTAGGATTCGCCTTTATTGTATCACTGGCCGGTTTTGGAATTTTCAAGCATCATCAGGTTGTTAATCAGTATGGTGTAGAGATTTCGAACATCGTAATTTTGTTTCCGTCTTGTACAGGAAGTGTGAGAGAGAGAGGTTACATGATGTGCATGTTTTGTTATCCAAAAATCAGTTTCTAAAAATAATGAAATCTAAAGAGAGAAAACAAAATCCCTTCAGTAAACGGCCTACTTCCGCTTGGCAGATTTTTAGCGATCACGTTCTATCGGATCCCATAAAAGTAATACTAGACTGAAATATAAAGGACTTAGTGCAATTACTACTAAATCTCTGATATAATTAAATCAAGAGAATGATTCAAGTCAGGGTTATTTTAAGAATCGAGAAGCGGAATCGATATCTCTCCAATCTGCAGTATCCTTTTAGTGTAGCCAATCAAATGTTGGTTACAATCTGTATTTGTTTTCCTACCTCATACTGTGTCCAAGGTAAATATCATTGATTCAATTAGTGGGAATCCATTTTTGTTTACCTCTTTGATTTGCCACTTTCTCTGTCGGTGATTTCGTCGAAATTGTGGCCACATTCATTCCTTATTATATTCACTAAATTCCTTCAACTTCTTGGACAAAACTGATAGGAATGATCTTTACTCGTACAAGAGGAATGATATAGGGATTTGGTGCCCTACTGTGAACTTGAACCACAACCTACAACAAAATTAGATTAGCATTGACTTAGGAGACAACGCTCATAACAAAAAAAATTGGAATCACAAAGAATGCGGGGAACGTCAATCAATAATTTCATTGGCCTAAGAACCTTAAATGGGCGTACGTCATCTTGATGTAAAGCAGAACTAAAACAGGCAAACATAAACTAGATTGGGGACAATACAGTGGATCGTACTAAAGACGCCTTCTGTTGACCGTAACAAAGCCAGACAATATGAATATATTTTTTGAAATTTGTGAATTGTGTATTTAAATTTATGATTTTAATTTAAGAACTAAAAAAAAAAATGGAGGAAAAATCAATACGTACGGGAAATGCTCACAGGGACACCGGATGTGTGTACGTACCCACAAGTGCGCAGCGACATCTCTCCTCGGCTTAAAAAAAAAAAAAAACTTTGGACTTTGGGAACTAGAACCGGAAATTAGTTGGGCTAAAATGAATTTTCCAAGAATATTTTCATCTTAAAGTTTTACACACACACACACGTGCAGGTAGTTTAAAGAAAATCTATAGGAGTTTCTTTCCAGAGAATGGCCCCCCCCAAAAATTTGAAAACTTTTCCTAATAAAATGGCATTTTCTTTTGTTAGTAAAGTTCAGCAGATTGGAATTATGGAGGTCATGAGGGGGGCAGGGGAAGTAACCATGTTTCAGATAAAAGTGAAAACATCATTTTCAGGAAAATTTGGAAAAATGGAAGCGAATATAATACTAGGCTAAAGCCGTAAAACCTTCTCACAACACTCATTTCCTTTTCCTTTTTTTTTTTGAAAGCCGTACATGAAGAAAATTTAATAAAAAAATATCATTTTCTGACCGAGAGAACATTTTATTTCCGGTCAGAGCAGAAAACTCCATTCTGGAAAAGTTTACGATTTACTTGTAGAAAGAGAAAGAAGAGTCTAAAGAGAGAATTAAGAAATCTTCTCTCTTTTTTGCAGCCTCAGACAGAGGAGGAGTAGATTTGCTCTTCTCTCAAATCTGGAACAGCACAGTTTTCCGGCTACCATCAACCGCACACAAAGAAAGATTGAAAATGGGGGGAGGGGGAAAAGTAAGAAGAAGAAGAAGAAGAAAAAAAGAATCAATCAGTGAGATAGGAGTTTCCCTGCAGCCAATTCAATTGGTCCTCAGGGAAACTTAGGAGGAAAGTTTTTCTAGGTCCCAAAGGATCCAGGAATTTTCACTACTAAAACGTTTTCTTTCCTTATTAAAAGGGACAAGATTTACTAAAGTAATGGGAGTAAATCACACATCCTAGGGCAGTGATGGTGAACCTGTGACCCGCGGGTCAGACACTGGACTCGCGCAAGCTTTTTCACTGACCCACACAATTGCTAGGCAACCATTTGTTTGTTTACGCGAGCCTGATTTAGATTTTCTAATTGTTGTGGATAATTTATATTCCATCTGTATTTTTTTTTTCAATCACGCATTGACACGATAGTTATTTATTTAACAAGTGTGGAAAGTAGTACATTAGTGACCCAAGAGCTAGTACTAAAAAAAAAAAATGAACAAAATTTGACCCACGTCTCAGAAAGGTTCGCCATCCCTGGTCTAGGGCTAAATATCAAAATCTGTACTTTTTGTGTATATCCTTTTTCTTTTTAATTAAGTGGAGGAAACATCACTCAGGGAGAGATGATAAAAAAAACACTTTTTTCAACTCAGGATTCACAACAAAACGATATACGGTTTGAAAACTTGAAATCAAAAACCTGCACGATCGCAATACCTTCTCGTACCTCCTCGTAAGAGGAAGGAAAGGAAAAACAATTCTATAAAATCTTAATTCCGGTTGCAGGATTTAGATAGCACGCGTACTTACGCACGCTAGGTTTCTTTACTTAAACTGTTTCTTTTGGCATCCAGAAGACGGCAAATCTGTTTATTTCCAGTTAAAAAGCTCGTGATTAAAAATGTTAGCAAGAAACAAATCATGGATTCTTATTTGTTCAGCTCTAATCAGAGAGAGAGACCGGCAGGAGCGTGGTCGGAACTCTCTCTATCTCTCTCGCCCCAAAAAGTTTTGTATGTACGTCACACACAGACAGACAAACACGAACTTAACGTACGCGTACAACAAATAAATAGGGTGACAATTGGTCCCATCCTGCTGCTGCTGGCTCTGGCATTGGCCTCACTCCTACCTAGGCTCTATTCCTGTAGCCCAAACAGCAGCATATAACAGTATTCTGGTCAAAACAGTGGCTCCCCTAGCGGCAGTAAAAATAGTTATTGTTACACATAATACTCGTGACGTATTATCCACCAATCGTAAATCTCTAATCTTGACAAAAATAAACAATGGATTCTCCTATCATCATAAAAAAAACTTTTAATTTCTATCTCTTTTTTATTAGGTGCTTCAACAGGAAAAATGAAATTATCCTTTCCGGTTCGTCAACAATGGCTTTTCAACGTAAATATATGACCGGAAGAAAAGAAGAAAAAAGTACGTCACAAAAATTTGAAGAATTTATCTTCTTCAAAAATCACTAAATCAAGAGGTACTTCCGGTTGGAATTTTTTTTCTTTATTTCCGGAAAAATTTAGCCATTCATTTAATACTCTAATATTGATACGAGTTAGACGGTACATTCTACTGAATTAGCACTTTAGAAAATAGCTAAAAACCAGCTAAATCCCAATTTCCCGGAAGTGACCTAATTCCAATTTTCCACAGAAAATGATTAAATATAAACGGAGCATTTATTCCAAATTTGTTTAAAAAAATTAACGTGTGGCTATGTCATGGACACGGCCGTGTGTTGTACGTGAATACGTTTACGTAACGGGTTATATTTTTTATATAAAATATTTTTATTTATGTATTTAGGATGAAATCAAGGAAACAAATCGACGATCGAACACAATCTATGACTATACAGTCCGTTGTCGATGTAGAAGCGATTTCATCATCCACTTCTATAATTTCAACCGCCCCAGCTGCAGATATACTGGTCACCGTCGTTGATCCGCTCGGCCGTATTCATTCTTTTACGTTCCCGACGGCACAGCTTGACTCGGTCATATAGTGTTTTATTATTACCATTCGATACCGATCTCTGTATTTGGTTTTGGCTTTACGTCGCGTGCAGGCAGACATTATATATTTTTGATATTTTTTTTATTCTAACACCTTATTATATTCACTGTCACTATTTTACACTAATGTATTATACGCAATCGATAGATTGTGAGACAGCTGACGATTAAAACTTAAACAACATCGTAGCTTCTCCGAGTCAAAAGTTATACTAATTGCAAATCTCGAAAAGCAGCAAAATGATCTCAAAATGGCGGCGCTTCCCCCTCCACCGTGCGCGATGCGTCACAGTCCTCGCTTATCGTGCTGATTCTTTGATCCTTTAGCTATCCAGTGGTCTACTCGTAATTTAATTTTGGAAGTAGACGATAGATTCGAAACTATAATGCCAAACTGTATCCCCCGATTTTGTTATCATTAGGTTATTTTGGATTGCCTCCATATGATAACAAATTTAAAGACGTATTCACGTCAAAAGTTATGAATAATCACCTTGTTTTTCAGGTAGGTATTCCCAAAGGAAATAGTCCACAGGTGACAAATCGGTGAACGAGGTCGCCACTGAATCGGCCCCCCTCGTATCGATATAACACGCCCATCAAATTGCCTTCGAGATATCTCTTTACATGCCTGATGGTGGTTTCCGTTTTCGAGTTTCCCCCCCCCCGTACCAAGGCTACATTAAACCGGGAATTCCCGGATAAGACTCAAGATATAAACAAATAATCTGCACGATTGCGAAGCTTCCTCTTAAAGAGGTTAAGAGAAGTTAATAGTGATTATAAGAACAAGTTTTGCGAGAATCAGTGGGAGACAATTGGGTGAAACGCTAATTCAGATCAGCTGATTACAGATCAGCTGATAACAGATCTATCAGGTTCTGGGTGATGAATTTTTGAATCAAGAAATTTTGAGAGTTATCTAAAAAAAAAAGAAGTAGAGGAACAGGAAGTAAAACTACGCTGTGCTTATCCAGGAGCTTCCTTTCCACAATGAAGACAGAAAAGGTTATCTTGGTGACGTTCCACCATTATTTAGGTTACGCTCAGCTGACAGGTCATCTTTTCTCTCACCGTTCGTCTTAGAACCGTAGAGTCCATAAATCTACATTCTTCCAGTCACCAGCTTTTTCTGGTTGTATTTAAAACGTTTTAAGACGTTCTTGCTATAGAATGATTATGGGGCTATTTGTCTCCATTTTCTCGTTTTAGTTAGCTGCCATTAACGAAGACAGGTATAATGCCTAGATTTTATTACATTTATTTTTGTATAAAAGAGGTTAAAAAAAATTTCTGAAACACCAAGAAGATAGAAAAAGAGAGAGATAATTGTTTTTCCGTTTTTCCTGGGGGGGGGAGGGGCAGCCAGTCATTAATTTTCCGTCAACTGTGCTGGGAAAATGTTGCTGGCAAACATGATGCTACTCATGAACAAGCTTTTTTTTTGTATTATCCGGATAGGATTATCTAATATTGTTGGGATATCGGGGGGATGGGTCCCCCGTTTATCCAACAGGACTGTAGCCATTGAGGCTTTATAAGGACCATACCCTAAATCCCTTCTCTTCTTATAAGGTCCAGGAGATTTTTTCCTCACCAGTCTTGTTTGTTACAATATACTTTAGCCGCGCTCTAGGATATCATATTTCAAAAATCGCAATAACAACGAACGTGCTATCAAACAGGATATGAGAAAATGTTTCTTCCCTCCGCTTTGTAGAGCTTACCCAAAAGGGTCTAGGTCAAATGACTTCCGCGTTGTGAAGTTGTTTCCACAAACTAAACTTCCGTTTTAGATATTTTTAAGGTTTTTACTCACTCAAACAATTTAATTATTAAATTTCTAATCAAACTTCCAAGAAGAAAGCAAATTAATACACCGGAAGTGCTATTTTTAAGGAAAGGCTTTTCCTGTAATTTACGATTGATTGGCCAAAAGGATTCAATTGAAGCTGATCTAATAGCGACATTAAGCTTAAATGTAAGTTTGGCAATTCTAAGCTACAATAAAATTCAATTATATTGGTAAATTATGGTCAGAAAAAGTCATGGGAGTGTTCTTACGAGATTCTTTTCATGAGAAAGTAAAGTGAAACTATCGAATATTGGCGAAAACTATTCGTAAACTTAAGCAAAATTTCTTGAAAATTGAAAATGACTTTTTAAAAAAAATAATTGGTTAGCATTTTTTCTCACTATCTACGTAAAATTAATATTATGTCTAAAATAACAAAAAAGTTGATAAAACATGAGAAAATACTGAAAGTATTAGAAAAATAAGTGAAAAGTATTGTAGCACCATTTTACACGCTTTGACCCAGCCCATAACTGGCTTTCATTGGACGGGGTGTGGTTACACTAGAGGTGGGCATGACCCGCCCACAGCCTGCAACCGTACTACGCTGTGATTGGCCACTACTTCAAACTCAATAATTTTAATGAAATAATTAATTTAAAAATTTTTTTCCAACATTTCTCCCATAGGTATTTGATAAACTATCGATTAAAGCAAGAAAAAAAAATCCCTTTAAAAATACTATAAATAATATTTCTTTTGGAATAATACTTCAAGGTTTACACCATTATCGTTAACAGAAACGAAAAACTTTATAATTTGTATTGTTTAATCTTGAAATAGAGGAATGGGCATATTGTAGACTAGAGAGCCGCCATTAAACAGGTTGTAAGCTTACTTTATACTCCATCCAGTGGAGAACTCTAGTGGCAAATTCTGTAAACATAAATGCAGTTTCTACATTCATATTTAACCATGTAGACGACTCAATAGACTATCTTATCCTCATATTCGATTTTGTTGACACTCACCTAACTTATATAGGACTATCGATCTTACACTCACATTTAACTATGTCGATGACTCACTAGACTTATGTAGGACTACCTTAATTAATTAACTTTTTACCTCCATTACATGTTACCTATTCAAGTATTAGTATAGTTTTTGTCAATCTATCTACTACATATCTCCATATTGGTGAAGAAAGTAATTTGAGCTACTTCTTTTTCACCTTAGTTATTCCACTCTGGGTGAAACCTCGTTTTGTGGGATGTTCCTGGATTAGAAAGATTCCAGGGCTACATAGCTCAGTTAATTAGTGAGTAATTGTTTTAGTCTTATGCATACATTAGAGTAATTCATTGAACCAACCTTGGATTGACTTGCCACTTATAAAGTAGGTGAATACTACTTTAATGTAACCTTCTTTTTCATCTTTTTGAACTGACTTGAGTTACTCAATGCGGATAGAGAGGATATGTTTTATTCCTCATTTATCGGTGTTTCTTCGTGAGCTGGTAACACTTTGCAAGATAAAAGTATTACTCGTTACACCTCCAGTAAACTATCTATTATGGGCTATTTTGTTTTACAGATTTCAATGACGAAACTTCTATTGATGATGGTGCCCCCCACCAAATAATTTCTCCAGTGATATATCGTTTAGAGAAACGTCATCAGAACAAATGCCAAAGATCGGAATTGCAATAATCCTCAAGCACTCTCCCAAACAACATACGATCAATCAACACTTTTACCGAGAGGTTCTTGGAAAAACTTCGAAAAAGGGTCATTCGGGTGAGACCAAACATCAAGAACAAAGTGGATGGTTGCATCACGATAATGCTCCCTTGTCACACAGCAATTTCAATAAACCAGAGTTTTTGGCCCTGTAAAAACATTCCTGTGGCTCCTCACAGCCTCCTTATTCGCCTGACTTGAGTCCTTGTGACTTTTTTTTTCTCTTTTGGGACAGTCGAAAACATTCAAACGGCTGTAATCGACCAGCTGAAGGCTATTCCAGTAACGGAGTTCGAGCACTGCTATGAGGAGTGGAAGAAACGTCTCCAGCGCTGTGTGGCTTCAGAAGGAAGTTATTTTAAAGGTGACAATATAGAATTGTAATTCTTTTGAAATGTAGTGAGATGTAGTAAGAGGGGGTGACTGTTAACAACCGACGGTTTGAGAAAGTTTTATATCCGTTTTCTATCAAAGATCAAATTTGGAAATAAAATATATATATACCGGAAGACGTATCCATTAAATTATAGTAACGGAAGTGGCAAACTGTGTCAATAGACTGCTTCCAAAGTTTGTCATTACGCTAATGACACTTGTCCAGCAGAATGATTGATTGTCACAGCTTAGATCAATACGCTATCTCGGTTCACGTGTAACAATACGTTTTTACTTTCATTTGCTCTACTAACCTAATGCTAGGTGGTATTCGAATCGTGCAGATCGATTTTTAACATGGGATGTCACGATAAAGTTTGGGTCAGAATAGGTCTGATCGGAATCAACCGGAAGTACGATTTTTGTTTGCAGATTTTCAATATTTTCACGCAAATGGCTCCTACGATTTTCTTTAAACTTGGCGTACTAATTAAACTGCACTGCGGATCTAAGCACATTTTAAAATGAAAAGTTGATTGAATAAAGTGTTACTCTTCCTGTAACTCAAAAGTGAAATATTAAATTGGAACTTTCTCGCTGATTTCCGTTTTTTGAGTTGTGTGGATTGCTCGTTCATGCATTCAGACACACGCACATACCGATTTGTAAGTATCCACTATATGGATCACAATCGTACTCTATGGATCAAAATTATACGTACACTAGGGATTACAATAGTACTCTATGGGTCACAATGGTACTCTATGGGTCACAATAGTACTCTATGGGTCACAATAGTACTCTATGGGTGTCACAATAGTACTATATGGGTTACAATAGTACTCTATGGGTCACAAGAGTACTATATGGGTCACAAGAGTACTATATGGGTCACAAGAGTACTATATGGGTCACAAGAGTACTATATGGGTCACAACAGTTTTCTATACGTCACAATAGTACTCTACGGATCATAATCTTACTCTATGGATCACAATCGTTCACTAGGCATCACAATAGTACTCTATGGGTCACAGTAGTACTCTATAGGTCTCAGTAGTACACTACCGATCACAATCGTACTCTATGGGTCACAAGAGTACTCTATGGATCACAAAACCGTTAATACAGGTGAATTATCTATAAGATAACGATGCTATTTTCTTACCAATTGTAAGAGGAATTAAAAAAAAAAATAGTTCCATGGCCCAAACTAATATGTAAACGTTTTAATGTGTAATCTCATATTCGGTAAAATCATTAGAGATCCATAACTGTAGGATAGAAGAGTATGGTGGGGGTAAAAGTAAATTGGAGTTAAAACTTGTCTTAAAAGACATTCCTTCAATTTAGTGAGTTCCGCCCAATTCAAACGAGCTGGCCGTAAAATGGAATAATTCCACTTCAAATAATCTTACTTCCAAGTTCTGTGAGAAATAGTCTCAACTATTTCTAGTTTTTTATTTTTATGTTTTAGAGTTTAAACCACTTTATAAGAACATTCCTCTTGGTCTAGGTTTTAATTATCTCTAATTCTGGTAAATTGTTTTGTTCTGTACTTTTGTCAGTTCGTAGACTTAGTTTCTTTTCTTGGTTGTTAAGAAAACATTTTTATCGTGGTATTTCTGTCAGTTGTAAAATATTATGATCGTTTCCAAAAGTAAAAAATTGTGATTCCACCGGAAATGAATGTTTTGACGTCAGCAGCGTTCCAAGGTTGAATTGGGCCCATTATGACTACGTCATTCTATCTCCCTAAAGGGTGTATTATGACATTTTCTAATTAGGGCACCACCTTTGTAGGTCTTGTTTGTTTGATTGAAGCGAGCGAACTATATACCTGTCCACAAGCCCGAAGTCTCCCAATTCTCCTACCTCCACCTCATTCCGAATTGTTGTTCACCGAACGTTCTTCCGTGGTTGTCCGGCCTACAGTTTGCCAAAGCATTTTATTGGAGTGTTGCTGGGTATCTTTTCCATTCTGAGAGTTATATGTTGTTTATTGTTATTATTGTTGCATATAACGCAATGAATAAACAAAATGAATGAACAATAAAAAAAAAAAAATTAATTTCAGGTTCAAACTTGTGAATACTATTATTAGTATTCAGTTAATTTCAGTTAACTGAACGATCCCAACGCCCTGCAGGAAAACCTAAAGTGAGTGAGGGACTTAAGTTAGTGATTAGGAGAATAAATAATGGATATTTTGAAGCATCCCTACCCAATAACAAAAAAAAACTACATAAAATACAAATATAGAAATTGCAGATATAGTTTATGTGTGCTAAAATATGGGTTCAGTGAAGCAACAGGTAAACTCTAGGGTTCAACTCTATCCGCGGATGCGATTCCGCCCTGAAGAACGGCGTATGTGTGATTTTTGAATAGAGAAAGGAGCACAAAGGATCATTTTATCCATATTCCAGACTAATAGCCCGCCTTGGAAGCTAGCGTTTTTAAGAAAGATTACCGAAGAAAGAGTGTGACCTGCTCTTGGGTGGAGAAAAGTATTCAGGGACCAGGGAATCAATCCCAATCCGTTGGATTCCTTTTTTTTTAATCTGAGGAGGGCGGGAGAGGAGTTACTGTTCTGGGGAAATTCTTATTTATTCAGGATTAATCGACATTATGTTCTTTCTGATAATTTACTGTGTTAAGAGAGAGTGCTGCTATGTGTTAGACTGGCTGGTGAAGTCAATGCTGGTGTTTAAACGCATTTCCGGTTGTAGAGAGTGGAGCCCTGTTAACGAGAGTAACAAAGCGCTGGCATATACTGGGAGGCAGTGACTTCCTTTCTCTCAGTCCGATTGTCTGTCCATCTGCAGCACTATTACCCTTCACCCATTACACGATTATTAGAGCCGGCAACTTTTATTTCTTTCTTTCATTTAAAACAATAGAAAAAAACTTTGGTTTTCTAGATTTCAACTTCCGGCCAAACAATATCTCAGCTCAGAAAACTACGGCAAATCCCAGAAAAGTGAAAATCTATTTGGGAAATAAAGTACTTCCGGATTTTGCTGTCAGGAAACTGATAATTATCCCAGTGATAACTGAGATAACAAACATCTGTTACAATCGCAAATCATTCACTTCCTGTATCAGTATAATAAAAGGAAATCAAAATACCAGAACGAGTTTCTTTTTCAAGATCTACCAAAAAAATCAATAAATAGACTATAAACAATCAATACTGTCTACCAAAAACATTCTAGGAGTTGATATATTAACTTCCAAAGGAGGGTTACTTTTAAAATGGCCCATAAAACCTTATCTTGTCCGCTCGTCAAGATAGGAAATGCACTTCAATCTCCATTCCGTATTTCCGCTCGGGAAAGTCTTTTAATCTGATAACGAAACCACAATGCAGCGTTTGTGAGTGTATACAAAAACAAAAACAAAAAATTTCCAAAGAAACCTGATGTGAAAGACGAAAACAATAATAGTTTACACACTATTATAGGTTTGTCAAACTTGGAAATTTCACTAAATATTTAGTCAACTAAAAAATATGTAGTTGCAAGAAACTGTAACACTGGATATGAAAACAAATAACAGAATTCAATGAATTCTCTACCAAATTGTAGAGAAAAGATAGCTGAATAACTGATAGAAACTGCAACGTTCTAGTGATAACAGTAATTGAGATATAGAAGGTTAAATTTTAGAGGTTTTCAAATGCCTTTAAACTTTAAACGATTATATCTCTTCTTCTATTTATCAGAATTCAATGAATTCTGTACCAAATCGTAGAGAAAAGATAGCTATATAACTAATAGAAACTATAACGTTCTAGTGATAATAGTAATTGAGATATAGGCGGTTAAATTTTAGAGGTTTTCAAATACCTTCAAACTTTAATCTCTTATATCTCTCTATCTATTTATCAGAATTCAATGAATTCTCTACCAAATTGTAGAGAAAAGATAGCTGTATAACTGATAGAAACTGCTATGTTTTGGTGATAATACTAATTGATATATAGAAGGTTCAAATTTAGAGGTTTTCAAATACCATCAAAGTTTAAACGATTATATCTCTTCTTATATTTATCAGAATTCAATGAATTCTTTACCAAATCGTAGAGAAAAGATAGCTATTTAACTTATAGAAACTATAATGTTTTAGTGATAATAGTAATTGAGATATGGAAGGTTTAATTTTAGTGGATTTCAAATAGCTTAAAACTTTAATCTTTTATATCTCTCTATCTATTTATCATAAATCAATGAATTCTCTACCAAATCGTAGTAATAAGATAGTTGAATAACTGATAAAAACTGCAAGGTTTTAATAATAATAGTAATTGAAATATGAAAGGTTAAATTTTAGCGGTTTTTAAATACCTTCCAACTTTAAACTGTTATATCTCTCTTTCTATTTATCAGAATTCAATGAATTCTGTACCAAATTGTAGAGAATAGAAAGCTGTATAACTGATAGAAACTGCAATGTTTTAGTGATAATAGTAATTGAGATATAGAAGGTTAAATTTTAGATGTTTTCAAATATCTTCAAACTTTAAACTGTTATATCTCTGTTGGTCTGGTGGTCAAGAGTATGGCTTTGTAATTGGGAGATCGCAAGTTCGAATCCCGTATATGACTACTTGTTATTTGTTTGAAAAAATTTCGTTTTTAGAAATGAATGAACTTCTATCTCCGTCCACGACACCTAATAGGTAGTTGGGACGGTTAAGCTCCGCCTGGAAAAAAACAGGCGATTCTTTATGTAGAGAAATTATGAGCTCCTTGTGTGTGTGTGTGTGTGTGTGGCATCGAGCTTCAATTCCTGACATATCCAAAAAAATAATTTTATTAGTTTAAAGGCCGAACAAATAGACAATGGAGAGGATGATAGGCAACTCTAATAAATATAATTTCACTAATTGATGGACAAAAGAGATATAATTCTTAAATTAGGATGGCAGGCTCGAAAAATAAAAATAAAAAGGAAGACTGAACAATAATTTGGATGATTGGTGGACCACCCGACCCTGGACGCCGGACAGCTCGGCCTACCGGGGAAACTCTAGTCCACAGAAAGTGTACTTTCATTAAGTACAGCACACGCCATCATGCTGATACTTTCTCTTAACTACTACGCAAACGGAAGTACTGCAATTATGCAGGAAAATTGCAACAGAAATTCACTTCAATTACCAAAAAAAAATAAAAACTAGTTCATAAATTTGTCTATGCTTCAGTTTGAGCGGCGTGGTCAGCATAACTACAAAACAGGAAATCAAGTTCAAAACTCGATATTTCGACCCTTTACAGGGGAAGCGATAATTCTTTTTATCACATAAACTGTAGACCAGGAAAGTGTCACTCTCAATTTTTCCGTGAATGACCAAACATTTTTCCTGGGCAACCTTATTCTAAAGTTCCGTTTGAGTACAAACAGTTCTAGAAACTCACATTACATTTACGATTACAAAAAAGTCTAACCCAACTTCTGGGGGAAAAGAACATCCGTTCAACATTAGGAACTGCTGAAATTTTGCAGCAAATCGCCAAAAAGAAATCATGACGTATGTTAAGCCATGTGACTTTTGAAAATGTGGTAAGGTTGGCAATACTAAATAATACTTTTGATTTTCATTCGTCGTAGCAGGTATGTTTATCGTATTCCTGATTGGTTTCGAACTTTATTCCACCATCAGTGGTAGATCTATCACTTTGGTATAGTAGTTTCGACTTCACTTACGTTAACGTTTCGCACTGGACTTCAAGGTCTTATTATTTGTCTAAAATTAATTATAAGTATATATATACAATATAATTATTTTTTTTATTTACCCATCCTTTTATTGAAATTTACACCTGTACCTACAGGGCACAATAAGTAAATGAGATAAATGTATATAGTAACGTGGCAGACGTGAATGACGGTCATCCAGTGATGGCCGCCAATAGTCACCCAGTTGGTCACGGGGCCAACGGCGCCTCAGCCGTCTTCGAGAATTGGAGGGTAGCCGTAGTTGAAGACAAGTTTGCAGCTAAATGAGTTGGGATGAAATGAGAGTTTTTGATGAAAATTTTTATATCGAATTTTGGCAAGTTCGGAGATGAGTGGAATTTGGAGATCTGTATGTATATTGTGTGGTTGCTTTAACATAGAATGGAGCGTCTACTATGCGGCGGAGTATTTTGGTTTTGGAGTGCTTGCAGTGTCTATTGATGTTGGATTTTTTAGCTGTTCCTTAAAGTTCCGTGTCCGTAAGTCCATATTGGTGTGAGCAGAGAGCTGTATAGAGTCGTCGTTTGTTCCGTAGTGAATTAATTATTTAAATTCCAAATTTGAAAAAAATGAGTGGTGATGAAAAGCCACGAATAACTTAAAATATGTTTCACACAAAATTTTCTTTTAATTTTTATAAAAATTTCATTACGTAAGAGAAAGTGGTGTTTACTCAAAGACCACTTCCGCTGTTATGCACTTCCGGTATTTCCAAAATTCAATACGGTAGACCTCTTCTAACTGATGGAGGGGGGTAAATGAAAGTAATAACTATTAAAGAATTACTCACGACACCATAATAAACAAACAATAACGTTTTATAATCAACTGAAAACAATATGGCGGATGAATAATTACGATAAATGGCAGGTTCCCTGTGGTAATATGTCGGGGCCCTTAGCCCTATCATTAAAAACCGAAAAAATAAAGGGCCAAATAATTTTTTAGAAGGGTGGTAGAAGGGGGAGTGAGCTCTGACTGGATTAGTGTATACATAAACTCACAATATTGTAATAGCAATCGAGAGGGGGGTTTGAGAATCGATCTTACCAGAGAAGGGACTGAAGGGCGGCAACAAGGTTATGTTCGGTGTCAGGCACATTGGCGTCCGTAATTTCACTGTCATAATCACGTCCTTTTTGGCCGCCGTACGCCCTACAGTTCTTGTGACTATACCAACTTTTACGCACAGTTGTTTGTGACTAGTTTCCGTTGTTTTAACATTAAACAATAATAATGCGTAATTTACTTGATCAAGGCAGGTATACACCACTTTTCAGGAAGTGACGCATAGTTTGTTATAAAAGATTATTACCATTTATCACATCATATTGTAATTCACTGGCTGAGTCAATATGGCGGCGGAAGGGTGAACAAGAAGGGCGATCGAAACTAACGAAATCGATTGGGGGCCGGCTGAAGTATTATCGATAGCCGGAGCTATCAGAGAAGATAGCCCTAAACCAGCCCCAAACAAAATATACCCTTAAGGGCGCCTCTGGAGGGATCGCTCAATCCGGAGAGGAGGGAGGGTACTCGTTAGTCAATTATCCTGGGCGACAGGAAGCAAAATAGTATCCTCTCTTATGCTATACTCGTACATAAGAATAACTTTATTTAATAGAATAAAACAACGTAAAATAATAGAAAATTTTGGTATAAACCAGAGAGATGTAAAACGAAAAGGTATAAAACAAATTAATTATTTAAATAATAGATAAGAGAGAAAACTCTATACAAAATCGTAACGATAATAATAAGATACAGGTTCGTAACTTCCGGTAACAATACGTTAATCAAGCACTGACCAGGCCGAGAGTACCACACGGAATGAATCTCTGATATGAGTCCAAGGGTCACCATCTACTACCATTTTTCGGTTACAATACAAAAAGGTGTCAAGAGATGCAGCAGGTAAAACACCGGATATGACGCATAATAAACATTTTACTCTCCATTGGAGCACTGCTACTCTCAAAAAAACAGATCAAGGTAGCCTTGGAACAGCTCACAAAGGAAAAGGGATGCCTTGGCCTTGGTGGGGGATGGGAAGGAATAGACGCCAGTCATAAATCTAAATCACTTCCGGTTTTTGTGTGTGTGTGTGAGTGTGAGTACGAAGAAAATGTATAAAAGCTTAGAGTTTAGTTTATGTTCCTCCTTTTGTTGCCCACCACTACAAGGGGCAGAATGTCGTTTTGAGAGCTAGCTGTTATAGGGGGAGGGGCGAGTTCTGGAGGAGGTGGAGGAGTAAACCAAGGAAAGGTCACACTCTATGGGGGAGGGGGGAGCCCTGTTTTTAGTTTAGTAAAGGACGGTAGTGAGTTGGTGTCTGGGCCGGGGTTGCTAGCCAATAAACTTGACTACCCTCTTCTCACCCCAACCCAATGCGTAAAGCCCTTATTCTTCTTCTACTTCTTCTTCCATGGGATATTACGCCAAGCGAGCACAAGTGGGTAGTAGTACTCTATATGAACATCAAGTTCGGGCAAAAAGGAGGAGCGTTAGGACGCTTTATTTCTTCAGAAGGAAGGAGGGCACCTCACCCAAAAGATGGAGTACTATATATATATATTTTTGCGTCGGCCAAGACAATATACTAAATCCTATACAAAAACCCTTCAGCCCAAAAATAGAATATCCCAGATAAGAGCACGTACTTTTGGTGAGGGAGCATTCGAATCATGATCTCATTGGCAAGGGATGTTCAAGGAGGAGAAGAAGAAGCGGAAGGGCCTTCCAGCGGAGCAGTTCCGCTATTCTATATGAGCAACATCCTTGTCAAGAAGGTCAATGACGTAGTTTCCATAGCCAAGTTCCCGGGCTTACTTTCCTCATATGCCTGTAAATGCTGCTACGTTCATATGAACAGCGAGGAGATGCTGGTCGTAAGGGAAATATCAATGTCATGTCAGCTGTTTCTCTCCTTCCTTCCGCTTCCAGTGGATAAGATATCGGCTCCAAAAATAGTTTTTTAGCAATCAATTGTTTCTTTAAATTTAAATATTCACAAATGGCTGCGTGTGATTTGGGAATATCCTCGTAAAAACTTTGTAAGGCAATCGGAAGTTGAAAATCTGGCGCGAACGCGACTTTTTTCTTGCTTCCTGCTATTCCCGGAAAGTTCTTATCTTTACAATCCCGGGTCCCGGAAATTCAATTCACTTTATGCACCCAAAAACATCAGGGTAAATGTTTAAAATCTGAATCAAACTCTGCAGGGCTTGATAACATCTTTGCATATCTGATCGACTTGGCGACTTTCCGCCATCTTCAGAGGTCGACTATGGTGTAGGAGATTTCGGCTTCACTTATCACGCACTACTGTTGCTGTGCTCAAGTCAGCTGATTGATGACAGCCGTCAGGTTCAGGAAGTGTATAAATATTTTTCAACTTTTCAAGGTAGAAGGCGCCACGGTAGCCGAGCGGTTATAGGCTAGACCCGCAATGCTAAGATGTATTGCGGTACTAGTCTAGGCCATGCATTTTATTTAATGTGTTAATACGAGGAATTTTGTAGTAAAGTATGTTAGGCGGTTATAGGCTAGATCCGCACAGCTAAGATGTATTGCGGTACTAGTCTAGGCCTTGATTTTATTTAATGTGTTAATACGAGGAATTTGTAGTAAAGTTTGTCAGGCGGTTATAGACTAGACCCGCAAAGCTAAGATGTATTGCGGTACTAGTCTAGGCCTTGCATTTTATTTAATGTGTTAATATGAGGAATTTTGTTGTAAAGTCGTATGTTAGGCGGTTATAGACTAGACCCGCAAAGCTAAGATGTATTGCGGTACTAGTCTAGGCCTTGCATTTTATTTAATGTGTTAATATGAGGAATTTTGTAGTAAAGTTTGTCAGGCGGTTATAGACTAGACCCGCAAAGCTAAGATGTATTGCGGTACTAGTCTAGGCCTTGCATTTTATTTAATGTGTTAATATGAGGAATTTTGTAGTAAAGTTTGTCAGGCGGTTATAGACTAGACCCGCAAAGCTAAGATGTATTGCGGTACTAGTCTAGGCCTTGCATTTTATTTAATGTGTTAATATGAGGAATTTTGTTGTAAAGTCGTATGTTAGGCGGTTATAGGCTACACCCGCAAAGCTAAGATGTATTGCGGCACTAGTCTAGGCCTTGCATTTTATTTAATGTGTTAATATGAGGAATTTTGTAGTAAAGTTTGTCAGGCGGTTATAGACTAGACCCGCAAAGCTAAGATGTATTGCGGTACTAGTCTAGGCCTTACATTTTATTCAATACGTTAATATGAGGAATTTCTAGTAAAGTATGTTTGCTAGTCGCCTCCTTCTACGACACGTAATTGTTAGTTGAATGTTAAGCCCCGCCTGAAAAAATAGGGCATTACTTTACTTCTCAAGGTTTTTTTTTTGGTATTTTTTTAAAACGAAATTTTATTAAATCTTAGTTATGCAAAGGAATTTTGCGGGAAACACATTTATACGTCATAGTGTTATTGTTTTGCCAACATAAAAGGAGAAAAAAAAGAATTATTTTTTTCTATTATCATTTTTACGACACATTTTTGTTTTGTATTAACATCATAAAAGTAAAACATTCTTTCATATAACTTGTTATTTATAATACATATCAATTTGGGATGTTTGCGACATAAAAGAGTGACGCCGACAAAGCAAGGATAAAAGTAAAAAAATTCAGATAAAAAAATTAAATAAATATTTTGAAATTTTTGCACAACGTCACCGTTTATAATATCACATGACGACAACAGAACATTGTTTCTTCCGGTGACGGACGGATGTTTCCAGTGTTTTATTGTTTTTTTTTTACAAAAAAAGGTTATTCAGTATTTTAACATTTTTTTTTTTTTTTAGAAAATGATTTCCACAATTTCATTTGAAATTTTATATAGTGATAACAAGCAGATAAATGCCCAATAGTACAGCTGTATATACGAGGGTCGTTTGAAAAGTCCGTGCAAAAATAAAAACTACTTAATTTTTGGGGGTAAACCTTTTTTATTTTTCAACATAGTCTCCTTTTAGGCTTATACACTTCGTCCAACGCTGCTCTAGTTTGTTGATCCCTTCCGAATAATAGGATTTGTCCAAGTCTGAAAAAGTAGCCATTCGTTTCTGCAATCACCTCCTCGTTTGAATAAAATCTTTTTCCCGCCAGCCATTTCTTCATATTGGGGAACAAATAGTAGTCCGAGGGAGCCAAGTCTGGAGAATAGGGGGGAATGTGAAACGAGTTGGAACCCTATTTCCATTAATTTTGCGACCACAACTGCTGAGGTGTGAGCTGGTGCGTTGTCGTGATGGAAAAGGACTTTTTTGTGGGCCAATCGTGGGCGTTTTTCTTGCAGCTCGGTTTTCAAACGGTCCAATAACGATGAATAATATGCACCCTTTTCCAGATAGTCGTTGAGGATTATTCCTTGCGAATCCCAAAAGACAGTCGCCATAATCTTTCCGGCCGAAGGAACGGTCTTCGCCTTTTTTGGCGCAGATTCCCCCTTGGTAACCCATTGTTTAGATTGTTCTTTGGTCTCAGGAGTGTAGTGATGTATCCATGTTTTATCCACAGTGACGAAACGACGCTTAAAGTCCTGTAGATTCTTCTGGAACAGCTGCAAACCGTCCTTGCAACACTTCACACGATTTCGTTTTTGGTCAAGCGTGAGCAATCGCGGCACACCCATCTTGCGGATAGCTTTGTCATTTCCAAATGTTGATGCAAAATATTATGTACTCGTTCATTCGAGATGCCCACAGCACTAGCAATCTCACGCACCTTCACTCTTCTGTCATCCATCACCATATCATGGATTTTATCAATGATTTCTGGAGTAGTAACCCCAACAGGGCGTCCAGAACGTTCAGCGTCACTTGTGCCCATATGGCCACTCCAGAAAATTTTGAAACCACTTATAAACTGTTCTAATCGAAGGTGCAGAGTCACCATAATGTTTATCAAGCTTCTCTTTAGTCTCCTCAGGCGTTTTGCCTTTCATAAAGTAGTGTTTAATCAATACACGAAATACTTTTTCGTCCATTTTTTGAAAATCACTCGACTTCCTCGATTCAAACGAATGTCAAACACAAAGAAATAGACCGATCTGGCTGAAACTTGGTGTGTGTTCTTCCAAAAGATGCTACTAACTAAACATAACCTCGATACGCGCCAGTGGTGCTATCTCTCTGACTTTGCACGGACTTTTCAAACGACCCTCGTAAGGGTTGATCGACTACAACTGGCATGAAAATAGGGTAACGTTGAAAAAAATCAAAACAACTAACATCGACAATTTTTCTTGTAGTTGCACGTTTTCTACTAAAATTGAAATTCTCAAATTTCCTTTAACACTGCGTTGCCAACCCCGAAGTCAATTTGACTCCAAAAAAAAAAATAGGAATGGTCTCAGTTTCCCCACATCTCCAAAGCTAACCCGAAATGCTCTTAGATATGCTATCACCCCACTCTCTCACCAATTGATAATCACGAGCTGAAGACCGTGGAATTCTTAGTTCCTTTTTTTGCAGATTAGTTTACTTGAATCATAGGAGTCATTTCGGCTCCTGATTGGTAATATAAGTAGATTTTCTGTTATTAACTTGACTCCAGATTATGGCCTAAATGCTTATTTGATAAATTTACATAGATAGTATCAAGGCACAAAAAAAAAGCCTCTTTTTTAGAATTGATTTTCCGTCCGAATTGCTGCGAAAACATTGTTTAGCGAATTAGGTAATTTCCGATCCGTGACAACAGCACACAGTAATTGAAAAAAAAAAAATGAAAAAGTCACTGATCAGAAGGCAGTCCAATCAGGATTCTAGAAAATACTGAAATTACTGCGATCTTAAGTTGAAGTTAATTCCTTCCGCGTGAAATGTCAAAGCCGATTTGTGGACAAAATTCTGTTTTTTCGTTCTTAATTCCTATTCTTTCTCAACCTTTAATGCAAATTTTATTCTTAAAATTGAAATCAATATAAAAAAAGATAAAAATAAATTATGGAGTCAATATGACTCCACATTGGTAATAACTGACTTAAGTACGAGCATTCGCAATGCAGTGTTTTGAAAATAAATGGCATATCCTCGTTTATAAGTGCAAAAAAAACTAACAGATTAAATAGTTTTAGAGAGAGAAATGATGCCAAAAATGGCATTTCCAAAAATTTAGCGACGTAGCGCTAAAACAGGTGAATCGATTTTCATGAATAATCGAGTAAGTCATTAGATTTGAAATTTCATAATAAATCTACCACTTATATCTTGGTGATTTTCTATTCATCGTAGTGCGCTCGTTTTATGGTGTATGCCTGATCGATTTGGACCATCATCAGAGGTAGATTAATCCAGTTTGGTGCAGAAATTTTAACTTCATTTACGTTTAAATGTACTACACTCGTACATTGTAATGGTACATAGCACAGAAAATCATCACACTTTCGATCTTTCCCAAAAACCCAAAGATACTTAAATTCAGAAACCAATACACCAAAAAAAGGGAAAGTGCTAGAAATAGATATACATATCTAAGACAGAAAACAGCCTAAATTTCAAAAACTGGCCCAAACATTTTATAAACAACATATACGCCAACTTACTACAAAAATACTTGACAATTGGCAACACTGAGACTTCCTCATAACCAAACTAATAAAACCGATCACACTCAGTCCATGAACAGACAAGACAGAAGACACACCAACCCTGTAATGTAAAAATATTACTTTGTAAACTAGGTAAATAATTTTTGTAAATTTCGTTATATTATACATAATCATTTCAATATAATCATTGTTAACAAACTGTAAATATGTTCCACAGCCCTGAAGATGACCTAGTCCCTAGGTAGAAAACTCGGCATAATACAAAAATATATCATGACTGAAATTGGCAGTTAATTTTTTCATCCTACTGAAACAATGAATCAGTCACCAAAAAAATACTGAACAGTAACCTGCTTGCTGATATAAATCATATATATCCTTGGATGGAATATTTGATTTTTGTTTACGTTCTGGAAGAATTAAGACGTTATCCACTTTTCACAGCATCCTCCATACCACAGTAAAGAAATATTATATTAAAGTCAACCATCTTGGCAGTAAGAATCCCAAGTTTCAAGAAAGTGTAATTACATTAACAGATTAACAATCACGTAATTGTTTTCACTTGATTTTTCTAGGTCAGAATTCCTTGAAGTTCGACTAAATAATTTATTTTTTTTTTTCCAAATATAGAGAGGTTTTATATCTTATATAATTTTGTTACGTATTCAAATTCTAACAGAGCTAGGAAACCTTATGATGGTCATATCGAGAGAAAACTACCCAATGAGAAGCCTGACCACTGACAAAATCAATTTTTGTCACGAAAAAAATATTTTTTTAAAATGTTGATTGGTCATTAACTAAACTAAACTAGCCACTCCGAGGAGAACTACTGCGATTGACGCAATGACATTCTCTTGAATCTCAAAATATATTATTTGAACAAAATTTCAATTAAGTCCATCGATTTATTCATTTGAAATTGAATTTTTATTTATTACAGAAAATTTAAATATTACTAAGAGTTTTTCGCAACAGTTCCTCTCGTAAAGCAGGGGAGGGGCTGCCTTTATAAATGGTTATGAGAATAGACTTGTCAGAGACGCCAAATTCTGGGCAACCCATTTCCTTTTTTTTATTGTTTTTCATTTTGTATTTTTTTAGAAAAATCTTAATAAATAATGTGCTTCCACCCTTTGTACATGTTACTTAACTTGATAACTGGAGACTAAGAATGTAGGCTATACTTTACTTAGGCTTACGTACTTTTGAAAAATGTCCACTTAAAGACTAACCAATCCAATCGGTTGAGATGCGTTTGATATTGAAATTTTTTCATTATACTATATATTTTACATGTATGTATTGTTGGATAGACTATCTTAAGATGCGTTTGATTTTGAAATTTTTTCATTATACTATATATTTTACATGTATGTATTGTTGGATAGACTATCTTAAGATGCGTTTGATTTTGAAATTTTTTCATTATACTATATATTTTACATGTATGTATTGTTGGATAGACTATCTTAAGATGCGTTTGATTTTGAAATTTTTTCATTATACTATATATTTTACATGTATGTATTGTTGGATAGACTATCTTAAGATGCGTTTGATTTTGAAATTTTTTCATTATACTATATATTTTACATGTATGTATTGTTGGATAGACTATCTTAAGATGCGTTTGATTTTGAAATTTTTTCATTATACTATATATTTTACATGTATGTATTGTTGGATAGACTATCTTAAGATGCGTTTGATTTTGAAATTTTTTCATTATACTATATATTTTACATGTATGTATTGTTGGATAGACTATCTTAAGATGCGTTTACGAACTGAAGCTCCTTCCCAATTACAATAAATGAATAATTTACATCAGAGAAATGAATACATAATAATATTGCTCCAAATGGGTAGAATACTCGTACAATCAGGTTATAAAGACTTGCATTCAAAGAGGACAGGCTACTGGTGTGTGTGGTGGGGCAGGGGGCGACTTTTTCAACCAAAAGTTTTAGACAATGCTGTGAAGTGCTACTTCAAAAGCTTGGAAGGGAGTTTCATTAAAGTCGCAACAGAGTGCGCAGCTTTCATTACGCATCATCTCTCCCTCTAGAGTTCGTTACTCCGACCTCCTCCATGTTCCTACGTCATAGGAACGAAACTACCTACCATAATACCCCCCAAGGGTTCCATAATACGGAGGGGGGGAAAAAAGTTCGTACAGAAACCTAGTTACTGGTTAAAGTTGGGACAAAAGATGGTGAAAAACAAGAGAAATCTACAAGGGAAAAATTTGCATAATTTTCCACCTTTCAGACTCTTTACCACATAATTAAGGGTTTGGAAATGCATTACCGTAATTCCTACCAAGTACCAAATTAGGAACATCCAGGGCTTTTCATCTTCATTCCTTTATAAATATTTCCTCAGAGTCTTCCTTATTCCAAAACTTACAGATCCCAAAGGCCATTCTATTTACTTCTTTATTGCACATCTTGCGTGAGCAGGTTTACTTCCAACTCTTTCTTGATCTTCTGACCTTTATTTGCATCCTCAACAACACTGGACCTTCAACAAAAGACCCCTTCCTCTATCTGCAGCTCCTCCTGGGAACTATCTTTTCCAATATCCATCCCTAACGTCCCTCCTGGGTTTTAAAACCCGCACTTTACCAAAATATTTTTCAGATGCAGCTGACATTTATACATCGCTAAGTATCTTCTGCATTTTGCACATCTATGTACTTGGGTATGTACAGCAATTTGTTTCATTCTCTACCTTGGTAAGAGATATCACTGCGAACGTTTCAAATTGTTGATATCAAGTATTCACCTGTCCATTTTTAAGACCCATAAGCCCAAATTTTTTAATTGGTCTGAAATATTGAGTGGCCCTAAAAAAAAAAGTCGCCCGAAATAGAATATCTAGCTTAGGCGCCACCATCGGTTCCGACAATAACCTTTTGGGACAGAATAAATCTTCACCGAAAGTGCCACTTCACTTTCACGAAAACGGCTATTTCTATTTTTCTCTTTAAACTTGACCGGCCACTAATCGGCGAAGTTCTATTTCAGTGTAATTTATGGGCTTTGTTTTTATATTAAGAAATAAATTTGTAACCAGAATTCCAAAATTGGCACTGGACTCGCTAACTCATTGAATAGGTTTTTTTTAAAAATTAGCTTTTAGCGATTTTATTGAAAAACCAGTGGGATTTTTGTAAGCAAACAAGCTCAATATTTTGTGTACTGTTACTTATTCCCAAGGGACTTGTCCCACATGCTTTTTTTCAAAACTCCATAACAGCAATCCGACATGGGTCTTTAACTAATATCCAGGAAAAAAAGGGGGAACAAGGACGTACTACATTGACCGACCGACTCACTAAATGATGCCAAAAATTAGATCACGCACGCCAATGATACAAATAAAATTATGAAGGGGTACTTCACCGCTCCCCTAAGCCCTTTAACAGTGCCCTTTAATAAATAATTTGTCAAGTTTAATGAATTGGCCACCAAAGGAAGGAAAGTTGAGCTTTCAAGTTGTATTTATACAAAAGTTTGATGGAAAAGTTTTAAATTTCCTTTTGTAAAGAGTAGTATAATGGAGACAAATTGCTATTCAGGTTTTAATGTAAAAATTAACTTTGGTTAGGAACTTTAGGAAGTTAGTTAACCAAAATTGGTTAACCAAAATACTGGTTCTCGAAAACTGGCATGTTAAGGATCCCTCTTTAAGTGCTCCTTCAGTACAATTTAAAATTTCTTCCATATAAGGTAGTTTTCTAATTTCATTTAAAGCTTTGCTGTAATTTTAACGGTAAAAATGAAAGAGCTATTTTCCAAAAATTTAAAATTCTGACCTGTACCCTACCGGAAACAAGATTTTCCAAACTTACCCCAACTCAAACTTAATTATTACGACATATTTTTTTTTTAAACTGAGAATAGTCAGGCTATTATTCAATTATTACATTCTTTGGTTCAAACTGTGATTGTTGCATTTTAATATACATTTCAGAGAGACTAACTACTACCTGGAGTTAAGAAATACTGTGGGGCTCTTCGGCATCCACACTACCTGTAAACCCCCACAGTAGTTTGGCCAAGCGAAGAAGGGAGAGCTACAGAAGAACTAAACACCTGTATGTACCTTCCACGCTATCAGGTAAGCAAAACACAAATCTTACATACCACAACGCCAACTGGGCAGATCTTTGACGGTGGCTAGGAGTGGGGGAAGAAGATGGGCTGATGATGCTGCAAGATTGAATAGAAGGAAACTATGATTTTTTTCTACCTGAGCTGAATCGCACATCACAGTTTTTGGTGAACAAATGTTCTGAATCAGTCGAAACATTCACCACTGAATTTCTTTCAATATAATTCTAAGACATACATGAACGCTATCATCTTCGAACGTATAAAACTTAAGTAGTTCTGAAAGTAGCCTTAGTCTTCTGCCTAATTAAAAGCTTTAACCCCAATTTGAAAGAAGAATTCCCCTAAAATTAGTTAAAAAGATTTGCAAAAAAAAACAAACTTTCCTATCCAAATTTACGATAACTGTTCCCAAAAAAAATCTGATATGAATGAACACGCACATGCGTATTTCTTTAACAACAGTAGAAGGAAAATGGGGCTTCTGGGCCATTTTTTTTTTTTTTTTTGTGAAAAATGGTTTACAGCTTATCCCTCCTATTTGAATAAAAACTAAATTGCTCAATATTAATATATTTCAAATAAATTAAATACTTTTTCGCATTCAAGGGCCAATGGAAATGTGCATTTCTGGGGAAATTATAATTAACTCGCTAAGTATATTTACCAGATTTTACTCTGAAATTAGGTGTTATATCGATTAGAGAATGAGTAGCAGTGGTATCGATCGGCTTGGTACTGACGCGAGACAGGTAGCCTCCAACAGGGCCGAGTGGTTTCCGACTACTCAAAGTACATTAGTCAAGGCTAGCTATAAAACTTGGAAACAAATAGAAGGTTTCAAAACAGGTTTATTTACGCTTTATGGAATAAATAGCTTAAGTTTATTGGTTAAGTGTTAATTGGCTGCAAATAGGATTGCATGTTACGCTAGCTTGGATTTATACTGCATGTGACTCACAAGACTTCCGATTGCTGTAATATATGTGATACATTTTTTTTTTTGAAACTTGGAATTTTAGCGAAAAATCGCTAACTTATTCGATAAAGTGGAAGTATATTCAACTTCCGCACAATCAATCGATTTTATTTCAATGAGGTAATAAGGTAGTACATTCAATTTAAATGAAACTATAGTCGAAAGATTAACCTTCAGACCTAGCAGTAATAAATAACCGAACATCTGCGCAAGTGCAAGAGGCTGCGAAAAGCACCAACCTTTAGTTTAGGACTCGAACGCTTAGGCTTCGATAATTCGTAGAGCTGGTAATTCAAAATTATTCTTATAGCATTAGCAGCATTTTCATGTGCTGAAATATAATAGGTAGTCCAAAAAAAAGCAATGCTTTCGAAAAATAGTTTTGGGTAGACATAGCCAAAAAAAGGAAGTTACATCACCTGCAAACAAGTGTAATTAAATAAAATGAATGAAGTAGAGAGGGGAATAGTGGACCAGTGGACCTCAATGGCTGTATTTCCGGTGAAAACTTATCTTGGAAGTAAAATGCAGTTTAAGAAATGAATATTTATGAGGCCGTGGGAGGGAAAATATTTTCAATAAATCAGGTGATTTAGTTGAGTGCACATCCTACGATAATATAGTTGAGTGCATGTTTACTATTTCGTATCAACGTAATAAAGGAAATGATATATGTGGATATTTGTAAACTACTTCCAGCGGGGGCATAACAGTCGTAGAGTTATTGCAATTCTTAAAGAACGTAAGTTATTTTAGAGCAAACTACATAGAAGGCAATAGTTGTTGATATGATTGCTATTAATACTAAAACTTTTAGAAGATTGCGTAAACAGGAAGTAGATCCAGCAGCTTGTTTACGTCATTCCATTGAGTACTTTTAAGTAGCTGCAATTGGCCACAGAAAGAAGCGCTCATCAGAACCATATTAGCAGAATTCAGGTGTGGAAATTTGTAGGAACCGGAAATACGCACTTCCGACCACTCCATTTCCGTCAAAGTGAAAATTATATTAGAAACTTTTGTCTTATATTAAAACGCATCCACCCCTCCCCTAAAAGTGCCTAGAAATAAATTGTACAGGAAAAAACATGTCAAAACATGCAATAAAAAAAAAATACGTTTAAGTTTTAGAACATCAAAACTGCTGTTCCAGGAAGTGGCAACTTAAAAAAATAGATTAATTAAAGGAGCATTACCGGTTTATGGATTATGACTAAAGCCTTATTGCAAAAGTCCCCTGAAGTACCTGGACGAACTATCCCATTTGAGTTGACCGGTGTTTAAAAGAAGGTTTACTAGATTTTTATAAATGTAGCTTTTTTTTTGTTCCAAAAAGAATTTAGGAAATCCAAATGTTTACGAACTAAATCAAAGGCTGAGTGCAGTTTCAGCCACTCGTACGGCGCAATTCTCCACTCCTGTGTGATTGACTAACTGCTGCAAGGGTCCGGGGGGGGGGACCTTTAAAAACAAGTTTTCCGTTCTTTTCCTAGACAGGAAGTTCGTTCTTCAATTGTGATCGTTGCCTACTTCCTGTAAAATTATTCTTATTGTAATACAGGTAGTCCTCGACTTACGACGTTGATCCGTTCTAACGCGGCGTCGTAAACCGTTTTTTCGACGTAAGTCGGAACATACTTACGTAAACTGTACCATATACAGTACAGTACAATACTGTATTACCATAATAACAGTATAGTACTGTAAGCACTTAGCCTATCCTAACACAGTACCCTACATAATTATCAATAAACACATATAAAATACTGTACAGTACGTTTAATAATGAAATGAAACAGTAATAAAAAACAGTAGTGTACTGTAATAAAAATTTCATACTACTGTACAGTACTGCACACCAATACACGTACAGTAGTTCGCGGCTTTTCATAGTACATACTGTATAGTACTGTACTGTAAATGGGAGTTGTAGCCACGAAACGTCGTAACTCGAGACCGTCGTAAGCCGAGGACTACCTGTACTGCGTTATTTTGTAGAGGCTTTAATTGAAAAATGATAATTTATCAATATAATATTTTAAATATCCGGTTTAGCTTTCCCAAGTGGTTTATGACCAAAAAGAAAATGATCTTCACCCGAATTTTCTTTTAGGGAAATTCAAACTCATTTCCAGAATGAATTTTTTTGATTGAAAGATGTTGTGCTAAAGTTACCGCTGATATTATCAGTGATGTCATTTAGAATTTTATTTTTGACCAAAGCTTACTCGAATAAATAACCACGCTACACAACTGGGTTTAAACTATCCTACTGAAGTGGCTGAAGGTTTATGAGACTTCTTGATGGGAGAGAGGTTGATTTTATACAGGCACTCCACCCACATTAGAGGAAGAGAAGGTTCAATAAGCTTCCCTTTCCCTCTCCACTCTTGGGGCTTTAAATATCTCTTTTTCTTACTCTTGAAGGTATATTAACAACCCTATATCTTGCTTCCGCCATTACGGGAAGTATTAATAAAACTAATGTGATCCAATAGTCTTGTTACAGGGCACATAGTGCATGTATAGCACAGAATAATGCAACCATTTTTGATAATACTCCAGCAGCCACCATAATCAGGAACCTCCTATCTCCAGTTGACACTAGCACACTCTATTTCATCTACCATACTACGTTGAATTAAAATCTCCATGTAAAACATATTCAGTAAATCCAGATTATTAACAGGAACAGCCTCGCATACAATTAACCCCAGACTTTATGGGTCCCAGATGTAGAGCGAGCTATAAAATTGATAGTATTTTCTGTTTCCTTCTTTTTTTAGCGAAAAGATTATATTGTGCTAGGGCAACGCTTTAACCAGGTATATCTGGAGCATACCCCATGTTATGTATAAAAAGCGTGTACATACATAATCCTGCTTACCTCACCAATTTTTATTATATCAAAAAGGATTTATTCTATAGTACCAGTAAAATATGGCATACAGCGGTGAGTAAAAATTTTTTTTTACTCACTGTAGGGATTTTTTTTTTTTTTTTTTGGAGGTTATAAATTCTTTTCAGCCTGAGTAACAGGAAAATGGGTGTAAGTATGGTATATTTTAGCTTTCCGCTACAAAAATATTTGCTTAATTTAATAACGTGTAATAATTTTTTTGGCATTAAAGTTTCAGGAATTTACAGAGCTTTTATGTTTTATCAAGGAAAAAGGCATGTATGAAGAAAAGTATTTCCGGTATTTCGAAAATTTCATTAAGTTTCTAATAATTTCCTCTTAAGAGTAGACGAAGACAACGGAATTACTTTGCTTTTTTTTTTTGCAAGAAAAACTTCTCTCCAGAAATTTTCAAATTTGGAATCATTACTTGTCTAAGTTTAAGAAAAATGATTGGTGGTAAGTGGCATCGTCATTTGATTGATGTAACCGTCAAGTGCTCCGTGCCCAAAAGGAAGTAAACGTAAATAATTAAGCAAAAAAACAGGAATGAAACTGTAAGAATTAAGCGTATGAGAAAGTTGAGCGATGTTTTTAAGCGAATTCACTTCCTCTTACTATATGACGTAAGAGTTCTTTTTTCCGTCAACGAAAAACCACAGAATCCATTTTTCACCCATTTTTTTTTTTTTGGAGGGGGGAGATTTTCTGAAAAACGGTTCCTACGATTTTTCCCAAACCTGCATAAGTAGAACTGCAACTTGTATTCGAAATATGTTAATAGGAATATTCTATTAAGGGCAAACGGTGAGGCTGGTCCCTTAAGTATTAATTCCTATTTCACTGAATTCACTTAAAACCTATATATATAAAAAAAAGTAATGCCTATTATTTCAGGCAGGCTTTACATCCAACTACCAAATTAGATCTCGTGGACGGAGGCGACTAGCAAACATACTTTACAAAAATTTCTCATATTAACTATTAAATAAAATGCAAGGCCTAGACTAGTACAGCAATACATCTTAGCTTTGCGGGTCTAGCCTATAACCGCCTAACATACTTTACTATAAATTTCAAATATTAAACATAAAATAAAATCCAAGGCCTTAGACTAGTACCGCAATACATCTTAGCTTTGCGGGTCTAGCCTATAACCGCCTAACATACTTCACTATAAATTCCTCATATTAACACATTAAATAAAATGCAAGGTCTAGACTAGAACCGCAATACATCTTAGCATTGCGGGTCTAGCCTCTAACCGCCCAAAATACTTTATATGAATTCCTCATATTAACTCATTAAATAGAACGCAAGGCTTAGACTAGTACCGCAATACATCTTAGCTTTGCGGGTCTAGCCTATAACCGCCTAACATACTTTACTACAAAATTCCTCATATTAACCATTAAATAAAATTCAAGGCCTAGACTAGTACCGCAATACATCTTAGCTTTGCGAGTCTAGCCTATAACCGCTCGGCTATCTTGGCGCCTTATAACCTACTAAATATTAATACAGGATTAAAATATGTTTATAAAATAAAATAAAAACTACAAATTTGAAAGAAAATTAGCTGACCGGAAGTGACGTTTCATTGAATCGATTTACAGTTTTCAGTAAATCTAATAATATTGAAGTTAATTATCATTATATTTTTTTAATAAAAATTTTAAATATTTTGCATAAAACTGTGTTAAGAAAAATTCCTCTGAATGATCTCACAAGATGAATTTTTCCTTTCAATTTTCCCAATAAGTGTACAAATAGCTGTCGATTTTTCACGAGAAGCGTGGGAAGAAGCATGGACCAATCTCGGAGAGAGAGAGATCAAGCCACCTCAATGATTTTCAATTTTTCCTCAACGTCACACATTAATTGGCGTTCAAGGGGGAAAAGAATGAAATATCCATTTTCACCAATTTTCTTCGAATTATTCGCTTGGTCTGTGTTAAAGGGAAAAATCTTTTTTTAAACCCGCTACAATTAATAATACACGCTGCCTTCTTTGAGGAAAAACTGTTTTGGGGACTAAATTCAGAAGTTTTTCATTCTGGAGCAGATTTTCCCCATGTAATTTAAACAAATGACAAATAAATGGAAACAGCTGTTTTTTTTATTCAAAATGGCTGACGAGATATTCGATGCATCTTTCGCCCCAAGCTCTTCAGGAGCCCGCCAAATTCCTTAAAAAGGTTCAGAACACAGCCTTCGGTTGGGAATGGAAGATCCTCAGTTCGAATCCTGCGTATAGATACTTTTTTATTTGGTTTTAAGGAATATGCTTCCGCCCTCGGTCCACGCCCCCCTAATTAGGTACTTGGACGTTAATCCCCGCCTAAAAAAAAATGCGCGATTACTTTACTTTTCTACAGCCTTCAGTCGAGTTTTGGAAATTTGGGGCTCTACTTATACATCTAAAAAAAACGGTCAAATTATTGAAATAATATCGGATCAGTGAAAAACTCCATTTTTGTGTGGAAAAATATTTATAAATGTTTTCTTTTTTTATGAAAGAGAGCAGGAACCCTGAAAATTGACTTTTCCTCTCCTCTACTTGTAAATATTTAACGGCTCATTAATTCTGTCATAAAAAAAGGTTAGTTCCCTCCAAGTTAGACAGAATTGACTTTTGATAATATTAAAGGTAACATATGGTATGATAGAGAGGCAGGGCGAAGTAACGAA
The DNA here is from genome assembly GCF_049639745.1 of Rhodnius prolixus. Taxonomy (NCBI): domain Eukaryota; kingdom Metazoa; phylum Arthropoda; class Insecta; order Hemiptera; family Reduviidae; genus Rhodnius; species Rhodnius prolixus. The sequence continues at coordinate 3,869,717 of NW_027411603.1, read as the reverse complement.
TGAGATTATTGATGACAGCTAGGGGAACAGTAACCTCCCCCCATTTCCCTGAACAGTATTTTACGAGGGATACCTGCGCACACCTGGTATAAAGTGCATGTTGGTAAAAGTTGTAACTGTCAATAATAATACAGGCTGTGAAAACGGAAAATACATTACTCTGAAGTAGGGCTGTACAAGTTCTTGTGTTAAGGATGAGTCACAAGGGCCGAAGTATGATGATGCCCTAAGGTACGATCATGAACTACAGTCAGTGACTGTCAACATGAAAATTTGAAAGAAAGTTTCCCAGTTTTTCCGTTTAATGGTCATCTGAAGGCAGAAAATCTCATTGAAAACATTTAGGGGGGAATCTGGTTTGAAACTCACATGACTTCCTTCAAGCTGTTGACTCACAGGAATAATTAAAATACTCACGCAAAGAAAAGTAAGTAAAGTAAAGTAATCGCCTATTTTTTTTTCAGGCGGGGCTTAACGTCCAACTACCAATTAGGTATCGTGGACGGAGGCGACTCGCAATCATACTTTACTATAAATTCCTCATATTAACCATTAAATAAAACGCAAGGCCTAGATTAGTACCGCAATACATCTTATCTTTGCGGCTCTAGCCTATAACCGCTCGGCTATTCGTGGCACCTAAAACACTCACTCAAAATGCTCTAAAACGAATTTTCCCCCAAAAATAAATAATTAAAATAAAAACTTTTTTAAACAAATACCAAGTTAAAAGAAAATTTAGAAGACCTTTTCCGGAAGTGGGGGTGGAAACAGTGAAGAGAAAAACAAATTGAGCAATAACGGGGTCCTTTCGGTAATTTAGGAATTTATAGCGAACTTAGAATTTAATCCAAGACACTTAACTGCCCTTTATAGTACGGAACACGAAGAGTAGTACATTATACTGAAATGGTAATTTAGAGGAAGGAATAGCCACATCCCCAATTTCAAGAGTCCTTTTAATTAAACTGGAGTGTGAATTTAAAGAATAAGTAAAATAGACCAACGACCGCAACTACTGCAACGAAAATAGAAAATTAAAAAAAAAAAAATAGTTGCAGCTATTTTTTTTAAAGAAAATCTCAAAGAAGTAAATAATCGACTCAGAAAACTCGTACTTCAGGTGGAGGAATTTCCCGTCAAACTCGGAAGTCTAACAGTGCCTAGTGGTTAGCCTATGAACCCGGGTTCGAATCCTAGAGCTTCTTATGACTCAGTGTTCCAGTAATGGACCCCTGTAACGAAAGCACACTTTAATAGATCTTATTTCTCGAAAAGGACTTAGTTAGACAGTTCTGTTGATAGGGACTTAGCGTTCCTTTCAAAGTTAATTTATAGCTTTTTTTACTAATTGGTTAGTGTGTTAGTAGAGCGCCACGATAGCCAAGCAGTTATGGGCTAGACCCGCAAAGCTAAGATGTATTGCGGTACTAGTCTAGGCCTTGCATTCTATTTAATGTGTTAATATGAGGAATTTATAGTAAAGAATGTTAGGCGGTTATAGGCTAGACCCGCAAAACTAAGATGTATTGCGGTACTAGTCTAGGCCTTGCATTTTAATTTTAACAGTTAATATAAGGAATTTATAGTAAAGTATGTTTGTTAGTCGCCTCCGTCCACGACACCTAATTGGTAGTTGGGCGTTAAGGCCCGTCTGAAAAAATAGGCTATTACTTAGTGTGTTAGTAAGAAGTAAATTCGTACTTTAAAGTAAATTATTAAGTTAGAACTTTGAGAATAATTCTAAGAGAAACGGTTAGTATTTACATTAGATTTTTTTTTTTTATTGGTAATTAGAGCAAATAGTGTTAAGATCAATTGGTGTGATGCTCTGGCTAAAGATCAAGGCACTTCGATAATGATATTACCAAAAGGTACACACTCCAGTGATGTGTAAATTTCCAGAGAACAGTAAGGAAGCTCACAAATTCAATAAAATGCCTTGTAAGACGTGTTTCACGTATAAAAAAAAGAAAAAAAAACATCATTTCCTGCTTCTGTAGAAAGAGAAGAAAAAAAAACAAACAAAGAGAAGGAATAAAGAAGTAGGAAACAGAATAGAAAGGTAAAAATATCTAGAAGGCATGTCACAAATAGAATAACAAATAGGACACAACACAGGCTAGAAAAGTATGCACATAACAAAGGTTGTGATTATTATATAGATATAACCAATTATGGATATAGGTCGCCTGGAAGAATGTTTATAATAACCTCCCTGCAGCTATAAAGGTTATGTATGATAGATGTCATCATAGATGGAAGTGGTTTAGCAACTAAAACAGCATTTCCCAACCTGTGGTAGTTGCGAGTTGCTGGTTGGTGGTACACGAAAAATAATCAATAATGGCGGACATAAAAAAAATAAAGCATAAAAATATCATAAAAACGTTTTTTCCTAATAATACATAAAAATTATTACAATTAATAATATTACAACAGTAAAGTTGTTAATATGTACAGTAATAAGGTTAGTCTGTCTCAAGATATACGAGAAAATATAAATAGCACATTTAACAGGATTAAAATTGTCTTTCATGGAGTATTTTCCATAACTCGAAAATACAAATGATAATTGAAATTCAAACCCCTTCTATAAAGAAAATTTAGGAAAAGCTACATCATTAACAATAAAAAAATAAAGAAAATTTAATAGAATTATCATGTGACAGAACTTAAATGATCAACTATACTCGTATAAAGATCTGCTGAAAGAGACTTGATTGTAATGGAGTAAGCTCTATCCAAGCAACATTAAATTTAATTGGTACTTACAGGTAGTTGAATGCTTAAAAGAAATTGGTTTAGATGATTTGGGTACAAATATAATAATCCTAAAGAAGAACTTTGTAAATTAATTAATAATTTAGAAGAGAAAAATATGTACGCAATTTTTGCATTATTTAAAAAAAAGTTTTAAAACTAAGATCTTACACTTTACAAAGTTTATAAAGTGAACATGAACTTTGAACTCCTTTGTAACAGATACATTGTATCTCTATACAAAATAAAGATGATAATAATAAAATAACACACTCGGAATAACAAATTTCACGAAATACAAATCATTTTTAGGAAGTGGTACAATTTATAGCATGATGAACTGCCAATTGGTGGTAGCCGAGCGGTTATAGGCTAGACCCGCAAAGCTAAGATGTATTGCGGTACTAGTCTAGGCCTTGCATTTTATTTAATGTGTTAATATGAGGAATTTATAGTAAAGAATGCTAGGCGGTTATAGGCTAGACCCGCAAAGCTAAGATGTATTGCGGCACTAGTCTAGGCCTTGCATTTTATTTAATGGTTAATATGAGGAATTTATAGTAAAGTATGTTTGCTAGTCGCCTCCGTCCACGACACCTAATTGGTAGTTGGACGTTAAGCCCCGCCTGAAAAAAAAAGCGATTACTTTACTTTACTACCAAGTGGTACGCGAGCCAAAAAAAGGTTGGGAAACGCTGCATTAGTTGGAATGTTTATAGCAATGATATCATTTTTACTTTATCGTTCTGCTGGTTAGAGAGGGATGAGACACTGACAGAGAGTGAGAGAATTTTCCTAAATTGAGATTTTACCGGAAATAAATCGAGAAATTAGGTGTTCCGGAAAAATTGATTAAATTTTGCAAAAAAAAAAACAAGGAAAATACAAATTACTTAAAAATATTAAAAGAATTCTTAGTAATAACTTTTTGCCCATTGTTGTTTCCGGTATAATAACGTTCTAATAATAAGAATCAACCTTTAGATGGTGGCGCTTTCACGGAGTTTTTCTGAAATCTGCACCACAAAAATCTCGGATTTCATGTAGTAAATCCTTCCGAGAAGAGGATCTAAAGATCGAGAATTCATTCAATTTTCCAGATTTCCCAATTTTATTAATCTATATAGTGGAAGGGAGGTGGAGGGAGAATTATGCTTTGTGGTTGGGGAAAACGTTGCACTAGAAGAAAACGTAGTAGCATGGAGCTCTAGCTCAGCCTATTCGATGAAAACATGAAGGCTTCGATCGCCACACTTCCGGCTAATGAGTGATTAATGCAAAGTAAGCAGGAAGATCAGGACAGAATAAGTATGTAAATATCTAGAAGGCATGTCAAATATAATAAAAACAGCATTACCGAAAGGATGCCATTGTACTCTGTTTAGTTGGTAGCTCCCTAGAAAAGGTAGTTATAACAAAAAAGAACCTACCCCTTCGGAAGGTTATAGCATTCTATTATGTGCAAATACGCACAAAGTAAATAGTAATGAATTAAGTGTGCGGTGGATACAGAAAAAAAAGGAGGGATAGATTGGGAGGGGGCAGTAGAAAGTGCATCTTTGCACCCGTTAGCATCCTTCCTTTGTAGTCTTTTTATTTGATTTCCAAATCATTACAATTCTATTTTGAGAAACCAGAAGAGGGTTTGAACTGTGCAAACCCATGGGTTTTTTTTATATCTCGTATAATGTGTTAACGCCTGTGTAACAGGACCACGCCTCTTTGCCCCATCCCATTTACAAACACATACACAGAAGAACAGACATCTGCTGCCGCCACAGTAACTGTTTTGTGTACTGTCATCATGGGCATTGTTGCCTTCAGCATGTTAGGGGCTATAGAGGAGTGGAGGAGGGGGTTATAATACCCACAGGCACTTCATTATAGTTATATTCCTTGGTTATCATAAAGGCAGTGATTTCCAACCCTATATCTCTATATACTAAGAGAATATAGGATAGGAGAAATGAGAGACTCCCCAGTCAAGGCTTCGGAGTTTTTAACAACTTCCAGGGTCGTCACCCACCCTCTTTTCTCCTCAAACCGGACAATTGACATGGAGATGATCGCCCATTAAAACTGGGAAACTGCTGCATTTTTCAGCATCCTCTCTTCTAGTTCAATTTCTCTTACTCTTATTCACAATGTAGATCATTGCGCATGTGCGCTGCAAGGGAGTAATCCTTGGTGTTTAGAAGAACTGCAAGGGGGTCATATGTCACTTATGCCTAGTGAAGGTTTCAGCCACTGCGGTCTCCATTGATGAAGAAAAGAGAAAACAGTAACCCTTTTTCTAACTACCAGTGCATCAAACAAACCCTAAAATAACCAGGATCAACAATACCATGATCAAGTAAGCACTAATTAAATCGGCAAGCTGGTCCATTCTCCCTTCATTATTTATTTATTTATTTTAAATTAATCACCAAGTATATTCACTATTTATCCATATAAAGGTTGATAAAAATCCGAAATAATAATCAAGGAAGGGATTAGCTATGCGGTTACCGTACTGGACTCCCACGCTGAGATCCCGGGTTCGAATCCCCATCTGCTGACCCTTAGATTTTCTCTTCCTAGGAGCTTCTTACAGTTCACTTGTCCCGGTGATGGACCAGTGTTGTCTGTAACGAGAGATCACTGTCCGGAGGCGGCAGTGCACTGAAAAAAGCTCCGGGTGCCAATAACCTGAGATGTTAACGCGCCTTAAATTATTTAAAATAAAAAATAAAAAATAATTATATCCTCACCCCAAACCTCCTCATGTCAACATTGCCTTGTACGCTGATGACGTGGCTTTATACCAACGTGGAGAATCACCAACAGACTTACTCTTGCAAAATAGAAAGACTAACCAAAATTCTGCAGTAAATGGAAAATTAAAATTAACCACGACAAGACTAACGCCATAATCTATACCAAACGTAGATCCTCCTTTAACCGACACAAATTTCTGAGACTCGCCTAGAAACAGACTCCACGTCGCCTAGAATTGACACACTCCACGAGACTGCGTCCATTGCTCCTCATTCCTCCAATAACACCTCCGGGCTCAATTACCTTGGATATTGACGCGCCTTAATCATTAAAAAAAAAATAATAATAGTAATAATAATAATAATAATAATAATAATAGTGATAACCTGCTAGCGGCGTGCCCCTTGCTGGCACAAAGAGACTATCTCCAAAGGCACAACAGTGTGGCCAGGATCCTACACAGAGAGTTGGCGCAGAAACTCGGTTTGATTCAAGATGCCCCCCCATACTACAAGTATGACCCCCTGCCCGTGCTGGAAGAAGCGCGGTGTCTCTTGTACTGGGACAGAGAGGTACTGACGGACCATGCCGTCGCCAACACCCGGCCGGATGTGATTTGGCATAACAAAATAACAGGCAGGGTGTGGCTGATTGATGTATCTGTCCCGAATGACGCCAACATAGCCCGCGCGTAAACCACGAAATTGGCTAAATACAGGCCACTGGCGGCAGAAATATCTGCTGTATGGAGAGGAGTCTCAGGGGTGGAGATAGTCCCGTTGATTATTTCAGCCACGGGACTTGTGCCGCGGTCGCTGGGGGAGGGCCTCTGCATGATGGGAATCAGGAGGACCATCATACACGAAATGCAGCAGGCTGTGGTTCTCCACACCTGCCGCATTGTAAGGGAAGTGCTAAGGGAAGACGCTAGAGACTAGCACGGACATATTTTTTTTTTTTCTTTTGTCTTTATCAAAGGACAATTGTCCGGTTCCAGTAAGAACCGTAATACCAGATATAGAAAACAGGTTCCTCCCTTGCCTGCGGGCCGCGAGGGATTTAAATAAAAAAAAAAAAAAGGGAAATAATAATAATAATAATAATAAAATAATAATAATAACGCGGAGGTCCCGGGTTTGAATCCAGCTGCTTAAGCTTGAACCCTTAGATTTTCTCTTCCTAGGAGGGTTTGCCCTATATTTTAAAGAAAATTTGGGAATTTTATCTTTTATAGAAAAAGAGAAAAAAATAGTCAAAGTTGGGTGTTTTTCAACGTTACGCTTTTTCGTGCACTTTTTGACGATCAACCCTTATACAACTATCCTACCGGACAGTTTTAATAAAAGTACGTATATACAGAAAAAAAATCTGAAGTCTGATATTAGAGCGTCCACAGAATACTCAATTTTCTCAGATAGCACATTATATTGTGTATAATATATTTTGGGCTCTTTATCCCAGAACAAAAAACATCACCCGACCCATATTAAGAAGATGCTATTAAAGGATTCTGGTCACGAACATAACGGCAAGTCGACTAGAAAAGGGAAAAATAAAAGAGGAAAAAAATGAAAAGCTAAAGCCAACCCTTCCGGAATCTATTTTGGATAACAAAACAAGATTTCTTGTTTGGCTACTCACATGGGAAATGTTTTTTTTTTTTTTTTTTTTTTATAAAAATATGAATCTGGAAAAACCTTGGGAAGGTGCTTTCTTTTTACGTTCCAGCCGGAGAGAGCATTATGATTATTGTAATTTTCGATTTAGCGCTAACACCGGAAAGGATTTCCATTTTGATGTTCCAAAAGGTTTTTTTGGTGGGGAGGGGGAAGTAATTGACGTAATCTTGGGCGAACAGTATGACTCTAAAACGGAAAATCGCATTTAGGAAGTTCACGTTTGTATTTCGAATCTGTGGAAATAAAACTAAAAAAAGTAAAGTAATTGCCTATTTTTCCAGGCGGGCTTTACATCCAACTACCGATTTAGGTGTCGTGGACGGAGGCGACTAGCAAACATACTTTACTATAAATTCCTCATATTAACACATTAAATAAAATCCAAGGCCTAGACTAGTACCGCAATACATCTTAGCTTTGCGGGTCTAGCCTATAACCGCCTAACATACTTTACTACAAATTCCTCATATTAACCATTAAATATAATGCAATGCCTAGACTAGTACCTCAATACATCTTAGCTTTGCGGGTCTAGCCTATAACCGCCTAACATACTTTACTATAAATTCCTCATATTATATTTACCATTAAATAAAATGCAAGGTCTAGACTAGTACCGCAATACATCTTAGCTTTGCGGGTCTAGCCTATAACCGCCTAACATACTTTACTATAAATTCCTCATATTAATACATTAAATAAAATGCAAGGCCTAGACTAGTACCGCAATACATCTTAGCTTTGCGGGTCTAGCCTATAACCGCCTAACATACTTTACTATAAATTCCTCACATTAACACATTAAATAAAATGCAATGCCTAGACTAGTACCGCAATACATCTTAGCTTTGCGGGTCTAGCCTATAACCGCCTAACATACTTTACTATAAATTCCTCACATTAACACATTAAATAGAATGCAAGGCCTAGACTAGTACCGCAATACATCTTAGCTTTGCGGGTCTAGCCTATAACCGCTCGGCTACCGTGGCGTCAAACGAAAGTGCTGTACAGTATTTCTTCGAAATAAGAGCCCACAAAACCACTGACGCTTCATCTAACGGCAGCAGACGTCAAACCACCAGTAATTATTTTAAATATCTTTACTATATTGGCTGTCATTACTGTTTCCTGTCCATGCGGCAAGTCATGAGAGTCTTCTCTAGTCGTCCCTCCCTCCTTTCACCATTAATTAATTCAGAGGGAAGCCACCTCAGAAATAAAAGAAATATAAAGAATCCCGCACCCAGGTGACAGAACAAAATGAATATGAAGTCAGGGGACCACAACACAATGAAAATGAAGTCAAATGAATAAAAGCTTTGCCACGTCACAGCCAGTAGTAAACTTTTTAATTAACTTTCCAGATTTTCATGGATGACAAAAAAACATAAAAGAAAATTAAGGGGGGAAAATTAAAAACCAAAAATTTAAAGGCAAAATTTATTCTTTAATTACAGGTATCTCTTTTTCTTTTAATTCAGGTTTTTTTCATGGTTTCCGTCCATTGTTCCACGCAAACGGAAATCTGTTTAGTGAAAAAAAACAACAAAATTAATAAATAAATAACGATCTTTTTTCCTTAAATCAAACTGTCACAAGCAGGCTAAAATTAATTTATTTATTCTAGAATAAAAATTATATATAACCCGAAATTTACCTTCCAATTAAAAAGAAAAACAAGAAACCTTTTTAAGCGAAGTGATTAATTACGCATTAATACCGCATGAGCGAACCCTTTTACAAACTAATGTCTTTTCTAATTAAAAGCTGGCCGAACTGGAACTGGTCGTTTACATTTCCGCTACATTTAAAAATATATTTATTTCAGTTCAATAAAATGTTATAGGTTATGTGTTTATATATACGAGGGGGTACCCAAAAATAACCGGAATTGCGTTGCCGCGCATGGAGCTTATGTAGTACGCATTTCTGCCGCTAGACGTGTATAGCGCAATTCCTTGCCAGTTCAGTCCTGCCTGTGTTGTCTGCCTGGCTTGTTCTGTTCATCTGCAGTGATTGTTTTTACCAGCGCTGTTTTGTTCTTTTTTCGTTTTTTATGGTGGCAAGTTTAAGTGAACAACGTGCAGCTCTGAAATTTTGTTTTCTACTCGGCAAAAATGCTGCTGAAAGTGTTTTAATGTTGAAAACAGCTTACAAAGATGACGCTATGGGAAAAACTCAAGTATACGAGTGGTTTATTCGGTTTAAAAATGGCGACATGTCGACTGATGACAAACCTCGTTCTGGACGTCCATCAACTGCCCGAATCGACGAAAATGTTGAAAAAATTCGAGAGCTGGTGTTCACAGACCGTCGACAGACAATTGATCAACTGTCAGAGAGTAGTGGGTTATCTTGGAGCTCGGTTCAGCGTATTTTAACGGAAGATTTGGGGATGAAAAGGGTTGCTGCCAAGTTTGTTCCTCGAGTTCTGACTGACAATCAAAAAGAACATCGAGTTGAAACATGTCGTGCTTTGAAACAACAGCTTGAAACTGATCCAGACTTTCTGTCAAAGGTCATTACTGGTGATGAGTCATGGTGCTATGGTTATGACCCAGAAACAAAGCAACAGTCGAGCCAATGGAAGACGTCATCTTCACCCCGACCAAAAAAATGTCATCAAGTCAAGTCAAACATCAAAACAATGCTGATTTGCTTTTTTGATGCCAAAGGCGTAGTCCATTCAGAGTTTGTCCCCCCCCCCCCAGGTCAGACCGTCAATCAAACCTTGTATTTGGAAGTTTTGAAAAGATTGCGCAATAGTGTTCGCCAAAAAAGACCCGATTTGTGGCAAACAGGAGACTGGTTCTTCCACCACGACAATGCACCTGCACACACAGCCATCTCTGTTACACAGTTTTTGGCTAAAAATGGCATGGTTCCGCTGCCCCACGCACCTTACTCGCCTGACCTGGCTCCGTGCGACTTTTTCTTATTTCCACGCATGAAAAAGGGCATGAAAGGTCAACGATTTGACAACATTGAAGAGGTCAAGAAAAAAACGAAGAAGGAGCTGTCAGCCATTTCTAAAGATGACTACAAAAAATGTTTCGAACAGTGGAAGCACCGGTGGGACAAATGTATTAGTTGTAATGGAGAGTATTTTCAAGGGGATAAGGTTGTTCTGTAAAAAATTTGTAAATAAATAGCTTTTAAAAAATAATTCCGGTTTTTTTTGGGTACCCCCTCTTATATACACACAAGTAAAATAAAATGCAAGGCCTAGACTAGTACCGCAATACATCTTAGCTTTGCGGGTCTAGCCTATAACCGTTCGGCTATCTTAACGCTTAAGACGTATAATCGATTAAACTAAATCATATTTTCTGGGAATATTGATCAGTAGCTATAATGCTATCGATTCGAACAGTATCATTTTATTATAGTGAACACACAAAATATTGTAGCCAACTAATTCTTTAGTAATGGATTTTTTTTTAATTAAAGGAATAAATTTTCAAGAATGAGTGAAACATTTTGGGAAATTGGGATGTAGTTCTGGGGAAGAGAACGCAGCTTGTCTATCCGGGGTGGGGAGGCAATTTGACCTCAAGGTGGGGAGGCAATTATTTACAATAAATATATGTTTTCATTGTTAGTGTAAAGGTCTGTTACATAATTCTATAATTATTTGTTAACAGAATTACCCCAGTAGCTGCTAGATACTAATTGAAGTTTGACCTACACGCATACAAAACACATATTTACACACATACTCCAAAAAATGTCGATCGAATATGGATGGGTAAGGGAGGGGCTGAAGAACAGCTGGAAAATGTTTTCGATGTAAATGTCGTCCATTACTCCCAGAGTGCTGTTGTTAACAAATTACCAACTCGAATATGACCGGAAACAGGTACCCCAATAATGTCCGTTTATTTGGACAGAATTATCAAACCATACCCTAAACATGAGGAAAAGCCTAATTTTATCCCCAAAACATTTAACCAACCATGAAATCCCCTTTCTAGAATTATTATTATTACACTAGAAATATCTATGTGTGAGTGAGAGAGAGGGAGACATCTTTGTCAGCTGCATCGGGGAAATAACAATTCTGGTGTAAATGGTTAATGAAGTGTATAAACCCTAGACAGACGACCAAATACCCAAACAACCAGAGCAGTGCAGCCTAGTTAAACATTAGACTGACATCTGAAATGGACGGCGGCCAGCTGGAAAAGGGTTAATAATGTTACTTCTATTTATCCATTTTTCTCTGTGTGTAGATGCTGTCTATTTATTGTTGAATTATGGACCAATTATTTTGTACATCTGTTCGATTCTATCTAAGTATATTTGCGCCAAATGTATCTCAAGTTGTATTATTTAAAATTAGGAATAAAAAACTATTTTGCCTCCATATTTTCTGAGTATGTGATAGAGGGAACCACAAAACTAAAATTTTCTAATGAAAACTTGACATGATCACAACACTTTTCCTTACAAATTTCCCAGGGAAAGTGAAAAACGCAAATTTTTCTTCACGCTGACCATTTTCAAAAAAAAAAACTGCTCATCTAAAAATACGTGATATAAATGTATTTCCGGTTGAACATTTTATTTAAAAAAAAAAGTGACGTACAGAGTTGAACATCCCGTGTACAACCTTTGCTGCTCCGCTCGCCTGGTCTCTAATATCCTCAGCGTTTCCCATTTGGAATATAAAAATTAAATTTCGTATAAAACATTTAAATTAATATTTAAAAAAGAGGAACTGACCGGAACTCGGGCTGGTTATTGGAGCGTCTAATTTGGACGGACGTTTGATTGCGACTGGACCCCGCCACTGCTGGGAATATTGCTCAGAATTTAAACCAAACTCCGCCCCTTCCGCTCCCTGTCACTTTGAAGGTTATTTAGGTAAATAATAATTACTGAAATTACTTATTTCCACTATTTACTTAGGGTTTACATCTCGTGTACGGCAGTAATGATATTCTCCCAAAAAATACGCTTAAAATATAAGGCTCGATTCGCATATCTGGACAATATCGCTGATTTAATCCTTCATAAATCGTAAATAATAAATCATAATACTGAGAAAACAATTTTTAGGGCCAATTTAAAAAAATAAATAAATAAAAACGAAAAATCCTTTAAGAAAACTAGTACTTCCGGTGATCGATTATAAAATCCTTTAAGGAAAATAGTACTTCAGGTGATCGATTATAAAATCCTTTAAGAAAAGTAGTACTTCCGGGGATCGATTATAAAATCCTTTACGAAAACTAGTACTTCCGGTGATCGATTATAATATCCTTTAAGAAAAGTAGTACTTCCGGGGATCGATTATAAAACCCTTTAAGAAAACTAGTACTTCCGGTGATCGATTATAATATCCTTTAAGAAAAGTAGTACTTCCGGTGATCGATTATAAAATCCTTTACGAAAACTAGTACTTCCGGTGATCGATTATAAAATCCTTTACGAAAACTAGTACTTCCGGTGATCGATTATAATATCCTTTACGAAAACTAGTACTTCCGGTGATCGATTATAAAATCCTTTAAGAAAACTAGTACTTCCGGTGATCGATTATAAAATTCTTTACGAAAAGTAGTACTTCCGGGGATCGATTATAAAATCCTTTACGAAAACTAGTACTTCCGGTGATCGATTATAAAATTCTTTAAGAAAACTAGTACTTCCGGTGATCGATTATAAAATCCTTTACGAAAACTAGTACTTCAGGTGATCGATTATAATATCCTTTAAGAAAACTAGTACTTCCGGTGATCGATTATAAAATCCTTTACGAAAACTAGTACTTCCGGTGATCGATTATAAAATTCTTTAAGAAAAGTAGTACTTCCGGTGATCGATTATAATATCCTTTAAGAAAACTAGTACTTCCGGTGATCGATTATAAAATTCTTTAAGAAAAGTAGTACTTCAGGTGATCGATTATAATATCCTTTAAGAAAACTAGTACTTCCGGTGATCGATTATAAAATCCTTTACGAAAACTAGTACTTCCGGTGATCGATTATAAAATTCTTTAAGAAAAGTAGTACTTCAGGTGATCGATTATAATATCCTTAAGAAAACTAGTACTTCCGGTGATCGATTATAAAATCCTTTAAGAAAAGTAGTACTTCCGGGGATCGATTATAATATCCTTTAAGAAAACTAGTACTTCCGGTGATCGATTATAAAATTCTTTAAGAAAAGTAGTACTTCAGGTGATCGATTATAAAATCCTTTACGAAAACTAGTACTTCCGGTGATCGATTATAAAATCCTTTACGAAAACTAGTACTTCCGGTGATCGATTATAATATCCTTTACGAAAACTAGTACTTCCGGTGATCGATTATAATATCCTTTACGAAAACTAGTACTTCCGGTGATCGATTATAATATCCTTTACGAAAACTAGTACTTCCGGTGATCGATTATAATATCCTTTACGAAAACTAGTACTTCCGGTGATCGATTATAATATCCTTTACGAAAACTAGTACTTCCGGTGATCGATTATAATATCCTTTACGAAAACTAGTACTTCCGGTGATCGATTATAATATCCTTTACGAAAACTAGTACTTCCGGTGATCGATTATAAAATCCTTTACGAAAACTAGTACTTCCGGTGATCGATTATAATATCCTTTACGAAAACTAGTACTTCCGGTGATCGATTATAATATCCTTTACGAAAACTAGTACTTCCGGTGATCGATTATAATATCCTTTACGAAAACTAGTACTTCCGGTGATCGATTATAAAATCCTTTAAGAAAACTAGTACTTCCGGTGATCGATTATAAAATTCTTTACGAAAAGTAGTACTTCCGGGGATCGATTATAAAATCCTTTACGAAAACTAGTACTTCCGGTGATCGATTATAAAATCCTTTACGAAAACTAGTACTTCCGGTGATCGATTATAAAATTCTTTAAGAAAACTAGTACTTCCGGTGATCGATTATAAAATCCTTTACGAAAACTAGTACTTCAGGTGATCGATTATAATATCCTTTAAGAAAACTAGTACTTCCGGTGATCGATTATAAAATCCTTTACGAAAACTAGTACTTCCGGTGATCGATTATAAAATTCTTTAAGAAAAGTAGTACTTCAGGTGATCGATTATAATATCCTTTAAGAAAACTAGTACTTCCGGTGATCGATTATAAAATCCTTTACGAAAACTAGTACTTCCGGTGATCGATTATAAAATTCTTTAAGAAAAGTAGTACTTCAGGTGATCGATTATAATATCCTTAAGAAAACTAGTACTTCCGGTGATCGATTATAAAATTCTTTAAGAAAACTAGTACTTCAGGGGATCGATTATAAAATCCTTTAAGAAAAGTAGTACTTCCGGGGATCGATTATAAAATCCTTTAAGAAAACTACTACTTCCGGTGATCGATTATAAAATCCTTTAAGAAAACTAGTACTTCCGGTGATCGATTATAATAAAAAAAAACTCATTGCCGCATTCGCTTAATGTTCTGTCATATTCTCGAGAACTCGAAAGAGATATATTTCCGGTGAAATACAATCACTTCCGGAAAAGTGGACAAGAGCTAGTAAAAGAGAAAACCATGAAAATTCTTCGAACAGCAAAGACCAGTGTCCGCCATATTGTATTTTTTTACATGTACGTACTATAAGCAAGGCAAGCACCCCACATCATATCTGCTCTGTGAGGCACGTATGACGTCACTATTGCAGCAAACCAATCATGGACCATGTCACAGATGCCTCCCTCTAAATCGCTTACCCCCACCCACCCTAACCGCCCAATATTTTATGCAGTACAAATAAGATAACATTTTTATGAGCGCCCCTCTCAAAACAAAATGAAGAGTATAGGCAAGTATTGGGTTATCCTGAAAATAACGCAGGATTATGGCTTTTAAAAGAAAAAAATAAAAATTAATGATTTACAACTGTTTTTATTAATAAAAATAGTCACCATTATACATTCTATACATTTCTGCCAACGTTTGGGTAACTTTTCCATACCCTGTGTATAGAATTCGGAATCCTTAGAATTTATAAATTCAGTAAACGCATTTTCTAATGTTCTTAGGTCAATAAATGTTTTATTTTGTAAATAGCGGTCCAGGTGTCTAAAAACGAAATGGTAATCAGTAGGCGAGAGGTTCGGTAAGTAGGGCGAGTGTGGCAGAGTCTCATAGTCAAGCTCCAACAATTTTGGGGAAGTCAAACGTGAGATTAGCCGAGCGTTGTCATGCAACAGAATGGGCCCCTTTCCCACTGACTAAAGATGGCTTCATTATTGCCAATTTCTTGAAGCATTACGCCAATTTGGTTAGAATACGATTCGGCATTGATGGTTTCGGCCAGGATTCAAGAAGCTGTAATGAATCAGACCAAATAAAATCTTTTTTCTGATGATTTGGGGGCTTTGGAAAATATCGTACTGCTTCTTTGTCAAGCTACCTGTCCAGACCGTCTGCTGTTGTCGTAGAGGAACCACTTTTCATCGCAAGTCACAATTCTGGAGGCAGAAAAGGATCGCTGTTGTTTCGGCAAAGCTGTGCAGCACAAATTTCATACCGCTGATCTTTATGGGCGGTCGTTTAATGTGTGAGGAACCCAATTTTTCTAGCTTTTTCACCTTTCCAATTGCCTTGAGATGATGGTCATCGACGATTGATTTGCTGACTTGGAGTTTCCCTGTCAGATCTCTGAACAGTTGTTCTTGGATTTTCTTCCACCAAAGCTTGGAGAACATCGTCGTCATCAAGGGCAGAACTTCTTCCACGGCCTTCTTTATCTTCAAGGCTCAAGTCTCCCTCTCGAAATCTCTGGAACCACCACTGGAACAGTGCACTCACTTAATACTGCCTTCGCCCTAGACATCGTTGATATTTCTGGCCGTTTGGGCCCCCCCCCCGTTCCGACCGAGTTTGACTCGTAAAAACAAAATTATGCGAAAATCACGCTTTGACATCTTAGTTGAAGACTGAATTATTTCCAAGTAGCAAAATGTTACAGAGGTAAACAAACAGTTTTGTTAGAAAGAGGATTAATAAGTGTTTACATTTATAAAAGTCCAAAATCCAACAAACTTAATCAGTTTACTATTTGGAGGGGTATTTTAAAGAAAATGTAAAATCCTGCATTATTTTCCGGAAAACTCACTTCTTAAATGAGTCCCACATTAAATGAGGAATGTGACGTCACTTCCGGTCATCCAGGTCATCGAATTGGAGCTGCACAAAAATTCATCCCAGAATCGGCGAAAACATACTACTGACGCGATCTGGTCACAAATTCAGTATCAGAATTACGTAAGGACCTCCAGGATGTCATGTGAGTGTTGTAATTTCTAAAAAATAAGAACTCAGTGGCCTAAAACAAGGCACTTCCGGAGAAAAAAAAAGAAAAAGCTCGAAATAAAATATACGAGTACTTCCTCTTGCAAGTAATTAATGACGCGAGAATATCATCAGATACACTTGTACATACAAACTGACACTATAATTAATTTACTAAAATTATGATTATTTGAAAAAGGAGTGTTCAAGTCTGCACGGAGTTCATTAATAATTCAACAGAACAATATCAGCAGTAGAACAATAGTTCTGAAACGGCTTAGTGTTTGTTGTTCTGTTCGTAGTTATCTCATTGTACCAGTGTTCTGTATACTAAACCACAAAGCTTAAGCTTAATTCTCCACCTCCCTTCCACTATGTAGATTAATAAAATTGGGAAATCTGGAAAATTGAATGAATTCTCGATCTTTAGATCCTCTTCTCGGAAGGATTTACTACATGAAATCCGAGATTTTTGTGGTGCAGATTTCAGGAAAACTCCGTAAAAGCGCCACCATCTAAAGGTTGTTTCTTATTATTAGAACGTTATTACACCGGAAATGACAATTGGCCCAAATTTTTACTAAGAATTCTTTCAATATTTTAAAGTAATTTGTATTTTCCTTGTTTTTTTTTTTTTTGCAAAATTTAATCAATTTTTCCGGAACACCTAATTTCTCGATTTATTTCCGGTAAAATCTCAATTTAGGAAAATTCTCTCACTCTCTGTCAGTGTCTCTATCTCTCTCTAACCAGCAGAACGATAAAGTAAAAGTGATATCATTGCTATAAACATTCCAACTAATGCAGCATGTCCCAACCTTTTTTTGGCTCGCGTACTACTTGGTAGTAAAGTAAAGTAATCGCCTATTTTTTCAGGCGGGGCTTAACGTCCAATTAGTTGTCGTGGACGGAGGCGACCGCCTAACATACTTTACTATAAATTCCTCATATTAACACATTAAATAAAATGCAAGGCCTAGACTAGTGCCGCAATACATCTTAGCTTTGCGGGTCTAGCCTATAACCGCCTAACATACTTTACTATAAATTCCTCATATTAACACATTAAATAAAATGCAAGGCCTAGACTAGTACCGCAATACATCTTAGCTTTGCGGGTCTAGCCTATAACCGCTCGGCTACCACCACTTGGTAGAATACTACATCATGCTAAATTATATCACTTCGTAAAAATGATTATTTCGTGAAATTTATTATTCCGAGTGTGTTATTTTATTATTATCATCTTTATTTGTATAGAGATACAATGTATCTGTTACAAAGGAGTTCAAAGTTCATGTTCACTTTATAAACTTTGTAAAATGTAAGATCTTAGTTTTAAAACTTTTTATCAACAATTAAAAATTGTGTACATATTTTTCCCTTGAAAAATTATTAATTAATTTACAAAGTTCTTCTTTAGGATTATTATATTTGAGCCCCCAAATCTTCTAAATTAATTTCATTTAAGCATTCAACTACCTCTGTAAGTACCAATTAAATTTAATGTTGCTTGAATTGAGCTTACTCATTACAATCCAGTCTCTTCAAGCAGATCTTTACATAGTTATCATTAAGGTTCTGTCACATAATTCTATTAAATTTTCTTTATCTTTTATTGATAATGATGTAGCTTTTCCTAAATTTTCTTTATAGAAGGAGGTTTGAAATCTAATTATCATTTGTGTTTTCGGGTTTTGGGAAAATACTCCCATGAAAGACAATTTTAATCCTGTTAAATGTGCTATTATATTTTCTTGAATATCTTGAGACAGACTAACCTTATTACTTGTTCATATTAACAACTTTACTGTTGTAATATTATTAATTATTGAGAAAAAACATTTCTATGATATTTTTATGATTTAATTTTTTATGTCCGCCATTATTGACGACCACCAGTGGGGTACGCGTACCACAGTTTGGAAAACGCTGAACAAAATTATCGTACAAAATTCAATGAAATTCCCTAAATAATAGAAAAGCAACGTCATTTTATAAGATAAATTATGGGAAGTCTGGAAAGTATATTGAGCAGGTAAGAAACCTTAGAACTTAGAGGATATTGTGGTATTATGGTGGTGAACAATGGCCATTGTTGGTTTGTCACTGCGTATGTCACGCTCTCATACACACACCTACGCGCACCCTATCTTAAAACGGAAGTGAAAAGTAAAATAATAAGTACATCCTTTCCGTTTTAACTGCACTCTTGAAAATGTTACTTTTAACAAAAACAGAAAAAAAAACTTTAAATTTTAATTTCTTCTATTTTATCTTCTTTCGATGTAGTTTCACTTTTCTGTAAATAATTATTTTAATCGATCATTATCACTAAATCGTTGCGATTAATCTTCGATATACGAGGGTCGTTTGAAAAGTCCGTGCAAAAATAAAAACTACTTAATTTTTTGGGGTAAACCTTTTTTATTTTTCAACATAGTCTCCTTTTAGGCTTATACACTTCGTCCAACGCTGCTCTAGTTTGTTGATCCCTTCCGAATAATAGGATTTGTCCAAGTCTGAAAAATAGCCATTCGTTTCTGCAATCACCTCCTCGTTTGAATAAAATCTTTTTCCCGCCAGCCATTTCTTCGTATTGGGAAACAAATAGTAGTCCGAGGGAGCCAAGTCTGGAGAATAGGGGTGATGTGAAACGAGTTGGAATCCTATTTCCATTAATTTTGCGACCACAACTGCTGAGGTGTGAGCTGGTGCGTTGTCGTGATGGAAAAGGACTTTTTTTGTGGGCCAATCGTGGGCGTTTTTCTTGCAGCTCGGTTTTCAAACGGTCCAATAACGATGAATAATATGCACCTGTAATAGTTGTTACCCTTTTCCAGATAGTCGATGAGGATTATTCCTTGCGAATCCCAAAAGACAGTCGCCATAATCTTTCCGGCCGAAGGAACGGTCTTCGCCTTTTTTTGGCGCAGATTCCTTCTTGGTAACCCATTGTTTAGATTGTTCTTTGGTCTCAGGAGTGTAGTGATGTATCCATGTTTCATCCACAGTGACGAAACGACGCTTAAAGTCCTGCGGATTCTTCTGGAACAGCTGCAAACCGTCCTTGCAACACTTCACACGATTTCGTTTTTGGTCAAGCGTGAGCAATCGCGGCACCCATCTTGCGGATAGCTTTGTCATGTACAAATGTTGATGCAAAATATTATGTACCCGTTCATTCGAGATACCCACAGCACTAGCAATCTCACGCACCTTCACTCTTCTGTCATCCATCACCATATCATGGATTTTATCAATGATTTCTGGAGTAGTAACCTCTACAGGGCGTCCAGAACGTTCAGCGTCACTTGTGCCCATATGGCCACTCCGAAAATTTTGAAACCACTTATAAACTGTTCTAATCGAAGGTGCAGAGTCACCATAATGTTTATCAAGCTTCTATTTAGTCTCCTGAGGCGTTTTGCCTTTCGTAAAGTAGTGTTTAATCAACACACGAAATTCTTTTTCGTCCATTTTTTGAAAATCACTCGACTTCCTCGATTCAAACGAATGCCAAACACAAAGAAATAGACCGATCTGGCTGAAACTTGGTGTGTGTTCTTCCAAGAGATGCTACTAACTAAACATAACCTCGATACGCGCCAGTGGTGCTATCTCTCTGACTTTGCACGGACTTTTCAAACGACCCTCGTATATTTCACTCTAATTGTTAGTTTTACGTTAAATTAGAACGGCCGTAGTTGATACTCCTTCAATCGGTTCAAGTTCGCTGATGACCCCATTACAACAACCATTACAATCCCCTCTCCACAAATTTAGCATTTACATAACCGTTATTTTGTTCTCAATGATGCACAGTGTTTAAAATAATCTAGAGTGACACTCGCACGTCGACCTTTTCTTACTTGGCTTTAAGATAGATTATTTACAAAGAGATTATTTTTATCTAAATAAGAAAATTAAATTTCTTATTTTTTTTGTTTTCGATGATTTAAGGCGCGTTAACATCTAAGGTTATTGGCGCCCGGAGCTTTTTTCAGTGCACTGCCGGCCTCCGGACAGTGTTGTCTGTAACGAGAGAACAGTGAGCTGTAAGAAGCTCCTAGGAAGAGAAAATCTAAGGGTCAGCAGCTGAGGATTCGAACCCGGGTCCTCCGCGTGGCACTCCAGTACACTAACCGCATAGCTAATCCCATCCCTAAAATTCATCATCATCATCATCATCATCATAATCTATTCCCCTTCTACCGCGTCAGCAGTGTAGGAGCCTTGCATAGTTTCTTCCATTCGGCTCTGTCGCTGACTAGTTCTTAAAATTACGTATTAAAAATTTAACATTTTGTGAATATCTGAAATGATGGCCATAACAAAACAACGAGCTTATATAAATGAAAGTAAAAAGCAAAAATGGGCAAAACATTTCTATTGGTCCAACAAATGTAATATGCAAATTAGTAGAAGCCGGTGCAAAAACCGGATGTATTACTATTGGCTAGACAAGTCCACCACTCTACACACCGTTCTACATTTATTAGAGAGGACGGTCATTTATGCATATATTGCAAGGATTAAATTGCGTAGGGATGGAAGGGGAAGGGGGCTAAGAGCATAAATGGTGCACTCGTTGACAATTTGCTGCTACAATGGTACTTGATGACGACATACAGTCAACAATGCACTCCTATCTGTATGCGTGAGAAATGTGCACCATGGAGTGAACCAATCTAGAGCTTAATTAGCTCCCATTTTGAGCAAATAAAACTGAAACAATAAAAAAAAAAAAAAAATGGCTTGAACTTGTCACAAAGGAAGTAAACTAAAGACAAACATACGCACAAAGTAGAGACGGAAATACAAACTGCTTTTCTTTTGCGTATTCTCTTGAAGACTCCAGAACATGTAATCCTGGTACAAATACGTTTTTTTTACAGCTGAATAACTGTACTAAATATCAGCTGATTTCAATGTTACATACATGATATACACTGTATGATCAAATTGTATCCAATATCTCGATGAAATGAAAAGGAAATTCATAAATTATTTACTGTTTATTTTATTGAATATTTTGTATCTTTTATTACATATTTAAGCGGCGTTCTCAAGCAGACGGCTTTGTTATTGCTTTATTTATTTTGTACATTTATTTTGGCTAAGTATATGATTTCTAAATAAAATAATAATATATTATCTGATCACATAGGCGCCACGGTAGCCGAGCGGTTAAGAAGCGAGACCCTCAAAGCTAAGATGTATTGCGGTACTAGTCTAGGCCTTGCATTCTATTTAATGTGTTAATATGAGGAATTTATAGTAAAGAATGTTAGGCGGTTATAGGCTAGACCCGCAAAGCTAAGATGTATTGAGGTACTAGTCTAGGCCTTTCATTTTATTTAAAGTGTTAATATGATGAATTTATAGTAAAGTACGTTAGGCGGTAGTAGACTAGACCCGCAAAGCTAAGATGTATTGCGGTACTAGTCTAGGCCTTGCATTCTATTTAATGTGTTAATATGAGGAATTTATAGTAAAGAATGTTAGGCGGTTATAGGCTAGACCCGCAAAGCTAAGATGTATTGAGGTACTAGTCTAGGCCTTGCATTTTATTTAAAGTGTTAATATGATGAATTTATAGTAAAGTACGTTAGGCGGTAGTAGACTAGACCCGCAAAGCTAAGATGTATTGCGGTACTAGTCTAGGCCTTGCATTCTATTTAATGTGTTAATATGAGGAATTTATAGTAAAGAATGTTAGGCGGTTATAGGCTAGACCCGCAAAGCTAAGATGTATTGAGGTACTAGTCTAGGCCTTGCATTTTATTTAAAGTGTTAATATGATGAATTTATAGTAAAGTACGTTAGGCGGTAGTAGACTAGACCCGCAAAGCTAAGATGTATTGCGGTACTAGTCTAGGCCTTGCATTCTATTTAATGTGTTAATATGAGGAATTTATAGTAAAGAATGTTAGGCGGTTATAGGCTAGACCCGCAAAGCTAAGATGTATTGAGGTACTAGTCTAGGCCTTGCATTTTATTTAAAGTGTTAATATGATGAATTTATAGTAAAGTACGTTAGGCGGTAGTAGACTAGACCCGCAAAGCTAAGATGTATTGCGGTACTAGTCTAGGCCTTGGATTTTATTTAATGTGTTAATATGAGGAATTTATTGTAAAGTATGTTTGCTAGTCGCCTCCGTCCACGACACCTAATTTGGTAGTTGGATGTAAAGACGTCCTGAAAAAAAATAGGTAATTCCTTTACTTTACTAGGATGAAAATCATTCCAAAAATTCATTCAGTAAAAGGATATTTGGTCACCACTGCGTTAAGGGACTGAGGGCCAATCCCTCACATTCCCAAAAATTATAAGATTTAAAGTAGCCAAAGAACCTCTGGCGGCCATTTTGGGAAAGGCTCTGTAAACCATAAAGAAGTGATACTTCCGGCTGCTGAGGGATTCTAAGCAGACAGGAGTTCCCCATAATGGTTTCCAAATTTTACGGTAACCATAAAGTTTAAACTTCCTGTGATATTGTTTTCGGGAGGGGGAAAAACATTCATTGTATATTTCAGGTTGAACATTCGGTTCAGAAAATTTCCAGCGATCGATGCACGGTTTTATAAAGAGCTAGGTGAAGGTAACAATGAGTAACCGCGGAAACAAGACAGTCATACCAATTTCTTCTCTTTTTTTCCTCTCCGATAATTGGATATGATTACTCATTTCTTATTATGAGTTGAGGAGAGGAGCAAAACCTCACGATGATGTAATTATACGTGCCACAGATTAAACTCAAAGAGGAATTATTCTGACGCTACCTGGTGGCGGAATCCGGAATTTTAGTGTAACAAATATGGTGACTCGTGGTGAATCGACAGCACTTTCGGGAGGAACAAAGGATGTATTTATCATTCAACCGGAATGGTCTCATTTAACCTGTTTAATGAACCTTCAGATGTGCTACGACGAACAAAGAAGACGACCAACAGTGGGATACCAGAATTTACGATTCATTGAATGTTACTTCAGGAAATTGTAAAACCAGTCTTAGATTCAAGTCTAGAAGAATTTCTTAAAAAAAAAAAAACCATTACAGCTTTAAGCTCCATCAAGTAGTGGATGCAAGAACTAGAAATCAGGGAGGTGGTCACTCACATGATTTCCTGTTATAGCTTTTCTTAAATCTAAACGCAAAAATTGAGGAGGAGTGGTTTACTTTTAACGCTAGCTCTTTGCTCCTTCTGGGAATACCTTAAGGGGAAAGGGGGTGTTGGAGGAGTAAAACTTCTGAGGTTCCATTTTTTGGGATATCTGGACGGGGGGGAAAAGTGCAGTTATTCCTGATCGCTGACTATACTTCCTTCTGAAAACCGTCCTCAGTCAGCCTGCAAGTTAGAAAAGTCATGATCAAGACGTGGCTGGGAGCGCCAATGATCATCCCTGACTGGCAGCATCTCTGAAGAGCCTCGCTTGAATCCTTCTCCAGAATTCCCAGTTTCTTTGATTAAGGATTAAGGCAAGTTTTATCCAGCATATCTAAGCGTAACATCGGCTTTCCCCCACACATCCTAGGAGATCATTGAATTTCAAAAAAATTTTACGCAATTTTAAAACTAATACTTCCTCTTTCAGAAAATTTAAAAATAAAAATACTAATTTCGAGGCCCAGGAAAAAAATATGAAGCAAAATAACTGATATGGAGATTTTCAGCAAATATTAACCCGCCAAAACTAAGGAAATCCATCCTGCCATCCCGCCCATACAAGGGCGCCCTATTTGACCAATGAATACTGTCAATAATATGTATCAGACAAGCGGCATACAGTCCATGTTGCAATGCAAAAAAATTTAGCAATTCCATATAATGGAGTCTGCGCATTATCTCCTTCTGTCTGTAGGAATTATTTAAACAGTTCCGCTAATTGTACAATAAATCGTTTGTGATCGATTTATTTATGCAATCGGAAGAAAGAATATTGCCGCCAATTTTGGTCATAATCTTGTATTTATCTTTTGCCGAGCTTTTGACAAAAAATTATTACTCAACTTGGCAGTAATCTTTCTTCCTGTTCTGATAATATTTAGAGAATAAAAAAAACAAGTTTTCAATTTTCTCTGTTTCCGTTCGAAATCCAGCAACCGGAAGTACGTCTTTGTGATGATGAGATCTTTCAATTTATTCACGATTTTCTGCAAAGAATATCCTTTCAACTTAAGTACTCATCATCCGTCCCATTAAACTCCATACTTCATCCACCGGGGATAACTGGCATGTTTTCAGTGGGTTTTCAAGAGAACTGCTTCGAAAAGCAACGTTTTCACCACAATTTACTATTTTACTAAGCTAAAAAAAAAAAAAAAAAAAAAAATCTAGAGGAGGAGTTTCCTCAATGTAGAGGAAGTTGCCGGCAAAAGCGATATGACGCAGTGGCGTAGCATCTCTGGCCGAATCTCCGGGATCAAAAGCGATAATAGTATCAGAACAGAATTAGGAGTTTTGTAACAAACGTAGGCAGAGATGGAGATCGCGTTATTTTATTTTATTTTTTTCAAGTAAATACTAATTTCAATCAAATAAATCACAACATCGATCTGATAATCCATTAAAAAGTGTTGTAACATCTACAATCGATCTGATAATCCATTAAACAGTGTTGTAACATCTACAATCGATCTGATAATCCATTAAACAGTGTTGTAACATTTATAAAACAAAACAAAAAATAAAAATAAAAATGGCGGGTAGGAATTTGTTGAAATGTATGGCGGGAAAGAGCGCGCGCGCGCGGGAAATGATACTAAAAGCATTTTCGAAAACCTTCCGTATATACGTAATTAAATTCTGTTACCAAATCGAGATTAAATGGTGCGCACTCTGGACGTATATACGAGATTTTGAAGCATTTTCCAAGTCAATTAAGCATTCAACCACATTTTTAATTCATTTTTTTCGTACATAATTCGCGTTAATGGAAAACAGTTCACAATGTATACTAATCATATGATTAATGAAAATTTGTTATTGATTAATGACGTCAAAAAGTGGTGACTTCAATATTAAACATGTCTACTTGAAAAATGCCATTTTCGTACAGTTGATTAAAAATATAATCCGTGAAATCGTGCAATTTTAGATAATCGCTTATCCTTAATAATCTATTTCAAGTTTTAAGAAAATCACAGTAACATTTTTCGGGAATATTTTGGAAAAAAACTGAATGATAGCAGAATTCAACATTTTTTAGTTATGCTGCCCCCCCCCCTAGATAGAAACACGAAACAGAAATTTTTTTACACGATTGCAATACTTCCTCTTTAAGGAGGAAGTGAAAGCGAAGAATGTACGTTATCACACCATTTTTATTACAAAAATAATCAATCCAATCGTAAACTGAAAGGCTAAGATTTAATCACCAACTATTTCCTCTAATTTAAAATTTAAAAAAAAAAATCTATTTCGAGATCATGAAAATTGCTGAAAAATGATGTAATTCAAACGACCTTCAAAATAAACCAGGAAAAAGTGCAACGAAATTAGGGCTGAATCACTTGACGATTCCTAGTAAATCTAACATTTAAGTGAAAAATTAGAAATACAAATTTATTAATAGTAAACATGCCTTTCCGTTCTGTTCGAAACAGGAAATGAAAATTCATGAGTTTTCCTCTGACCAGATTTTATTAAAGTTTACTACAATTGAACCGCATTGGAAAATATAGAAAAGCTTTTATTTAAAACTGAAGGTACCTCATCCCAACCACTGATCTGAACTCACTTCTATAAAAGTGAATAAAATTAAGAAACGTAGTTATTTTAAAGTGTTCTCAGTAATCTATCTAACCTTGAAAAGAACTGGTAGACTAATGAGAATTTTTAATGATGTGTAATTTAAACTTTGGGACTTAGTGCACAAGAAATGCGCTTTGAATATGAACAGTAATCCTAAACTGATTTGGGTAAGAATGCCAAGTTCCAAAAAAGGAGTAGAACATCTCGTAGTTGTAGGTTTCCAGTAATAATATAAGGATTTTTTTGGCGGGAAAGCGTAAAGTTGCAAGGAATCGAATTTCATAAAAAATAATTGTCAAACAAAATGGTACCGCGAAAAATAGTAAATTTAATTCTTACTAAGATTAAATTAAAAGAGCAGTAACAAAGAATTTAGTAAAAAAAAATGCAAATTCCAGAAAGAAAAATAAGCCTAAACCATTTTTAATCACACGCTATTGTATAAGATTTTAGGATATCAATCAATTGGAGCGTCCTTGAGAAATACTCAGTTCTGCTTACGTCATTTTCTTCAATTTCAACATTCCGACAACTCAATGGAGTGCTAGATTTAGTACTGAACACCAAAATGGGTGTACAGAGAAGAGAAACTGAACAAACCAAACCATTCTCTGACAAAATTGCTAATACAATAGAGAGAGAAAAAAAAAACTGCTCTGACCAAACATTTTCTGAGCAAAAAACTAATGAAAGAGTTTCGAGTAAATTTCCCTACAATTCCATTAACTCACAATGAACCCCCTCCCACCCTAACACAATAAAACCCTCTTGGAATAAGCACAATATATTTCTAAAATCTGAACGATTACGCTCCGTCCCGATCTACACAAAATTGTGCAGGACACTGTTGGCTATATCATCGAAATTGATGTCTAGGGCTTCATCTACTCACTGGGCTCGGCCTTTTGCTCTGTTTGCTCAAAAGTATTTTGAGTTCAATTAAAATTTTTAAAAATTTATAGTAAGTGTCAATCATATCAGTGTTAAACGTTCTTTTTTTAATTATTTTCTGCAGTTATTCAAAAATTATGTTATTTTTACTTAATTTTACAAGGATTTTATTGAAAATAGCTTTAAGTTTCTTAAAAGCATCTATAAAACCAATGGTTTCTGAAAAGTTACGGATAGGACTACCCTACAGGCAATGTGGATCAAGTTAAAAGAAAACAAATGTTTTTATCAAGCTAACAGCAAAAATAAAACAGAAAAAAATGAATTATTATTAATAATAATAGTAACTGGCACTACCAAATAATTATATTTTGTAAAATTTGGCAACATTGCTCAAACTAGAAACTTAGTAACAATTTAACACTCAAATACCGTTCACTGTATAGTAAAAGTTCTTTAGTGAAACGGCCCTAATCACCTCTTTTGCTCCAGAACCTCATTAATATAAAGAAATTTGTCCCAAATTTGTTTCTAGTCTTCAGTAGTGACACTAGCGATATGTTTATGTATTATCAGGATTTACTTGCGGCTCCCCTTGGTAACAAAAATATAAATAATAATTTTGAAACTATCAGCTTCCCATTTTTGAGTTATCACCACACACTCACTCTAGCGATAATACATCAAAAACTTGATGGATATTCCGTAGAACCTCAAAATTTCAAAAGACTAAACGTAATAATACAGTTCTCGTATAGGTTTTGAACACAAAGTAACATTTTCAAGGCCGCAACGTCCGTTAAGAGTTTAGGACACGCCTCCTTTGAAGACTTAAACTTGTAAAAAATGTCTTAAATACTTTTAATCTTTTGCAGCATTTTATAATATATTTATATACACTTTTAATGATTATTCAAATTTGTGATAAAACAATAGAATGACTGATTAAAAAAGCAAGTCGTGCTTTCTATCTAACATCTTTAAATATATGATCAAAAACTCACCTGAGATAAGTCAACATCATTTTTAAGTTTGTCCAATAAAGAATATTTATGTGCTTTGACCGTATTTACTATTGTTGTGGAAATAAACAAAGTTAGTAAAACTGTTGATAAATACTGGCAACAACTACTTCGTAATAACATGATTGTTGCAGGTAACTAAATGCAGTTCAATCAAACACGAATTATTAAGTTAAGGACTTAAATTCTGAACGTAAAAAGTTTTAATTTGAAAAACGCACTAAAAAAAATAAGTTCACTTGTTAAGTTTCATTTACTTTCCATTTGTAAGTTGTTTTTTTTTAAAGTGAAATAAAAAACAAAAATTAGGTACAACTTCTAATAGTAACAGAAAATTGAAATTATTCTAAATAAACTTCATTAAAAAAGAAAACAGAGAAAATAGAAAACAACAAATCAAACACTACGTTTCATAACCTTTCCCTCTTAACTGCTTTTACTATCCTTCGATTACTCTTTAACTACGGTCAGCTCTACGTGCAAAGCCTGCAAGAACCGTACTGACGTGTGTTCTGACCCCAGGAGTGATACTAGCGCAGCCTAGCGTCATATAAGTTGACTTCATTGATCGATCTAGGCAACACTCTCGCCACAGTGTATATAAGAAGTGAGAGAGAGAGAGAGCTTAGAATGCTCGCGTCGCGAGCTACATCATCTCTGCTTACTCTAGTAAAAGAAATTCTCAAAAAAAAAAAAAATGAAGAGAGAATCGCTTCTCTACAATTTCTCTTCTCTTTCTTTTTTTCTTCTTAGCACATACATATTTCTCTTGTTCCAGCACTGAGCGTTTGTGGAACAGGAAAAATGTCCTTGGCGTAAAAACTCATCGTTCTGATAACTCTTCCTTCAACGCTTCAAGCCGATTCAGCATTTCGACGATCTCGCTCTATTCCAGCATCAAGTTCAGTTCATTGTTTCTAAGTTCCAACAAGAACAAGAAATATCGGGTTGGCAAATAAGTCCTTTCGGTTTTTCTGTTTATTTTTATATCATTACGATCCATTTCTTATCTGATGAATTAATCCCAAAGGTGGATTGTTTACTCGGTTTGTAATATGTCAACAAACATTTCTGCAAATTTCTTGTTTACATTAGCTTAGTATTGTGATTGCTGTTGCACTGTGATCATGGTAAAAGATATTATTCATTATCGGCATATTTTGCTGTATTATTTTAAACCGTGCTGCAGAAGCCCCTTAAAAAAATTTGCAGTGTTTATGGGGATGATTCCTTAACCGAACGCACCTGTCAAAATTGGTCTGCCAAATTTCGTTCAGGAAATTTTGACATTAATGACGCTCCACGGTTTGGTCGCCCACAAGAAATTGAAACGAGTAATGTTAAGGCTATTTTTGATCAAAATCCCACCCAAACAGTGCGAGAAATTGGCTATGGCCCTAGAAAACCATTTACACAAACTCGACTATGTTTCCAGGCTTGATGCTTGGGTACCTCACTCTCTAACCTTAAGCCAACTTGGCAATACGCATTTCTGTTTGTGATTCACTCACGGAAACGGCAACAAATCGACCCATTTTTGAAAAGGTTGGTAACAAGAGATGAGAATAAGAAAGAACCAGGAGGTATATGAGCTGTTTGGGGAAGCGGATGTTGGGCGGATAATAAAACTTGGTCGGCTTAGCTGGGCGGGGCATGTAGCCCGAATGGGAGAGGCAGACCCCATCCCAAAAATATTGAATAGAGAGATGGGCCAGAGCAGGAAGGTTGGTAGACCCAAATTAAGATGGCAAGATGGAGTAGCCCAACGATGCAAGAAGCCTACTAGGGGTTTCTAATTGGAGAGCGGCAGCACAAAACCGTCAAGAATACCATAAATTAATAGAGGAGGCCAGGACCCACTAAGGGTTGTTGAGCCACAGAGATAGATAGATAGATGGTAACAAGAGATGAAAAGTGGATACTGTACGATAATGTAGTCCGCAGAAAATCTTTGGGACCAAGAAGAGAGGCACCTAGAAGAACGTCAAAACCCGGATTGCATCCAAAGAAGATTATGCTTTCCATTTGGTGGGATTTCCAGGGTGTTTAATTTCTGTGAGCTATAGCCATCAGGACAAACAATTGATTCAACTCTATACTGTTCGCAATCAACAAAGTTGGATCAATCAATTTAAAAAAAGCGCCTGTTGTTTTCCACCAAGACAACGCAAGGCCCCACATCTCGTTGGTCACTCGCAATAAATTATTAAGCTTTGGATAGGACCTTTTGCCCCATCTTCCGTATTCACCAGATCTAGCTCCAAGTGATTACCACTTATTCCGGTCTCTGCAGAACTCCATGGATGGAAAGCAATTCCCAAACGAACAGGACATCAAAAACCACTTGGATCAGTTTTTTGACAATCAACCCCAGACGTTCTATGAACGTAGCATTATGCAATTGGTCGAAAGATGGGAACAAGTTATTCTAAATAATGGTGAAAATATTGTAGATTTAAATAAATTTTATATCTATTCTACACAGAGTTTTATATCACCCTCAAAAACCGAACCGACTTATTTGCCAACCCTATAAATATTGTTTTTAACTAGAAATAACCAAACAAATTAGTTCCTCTACCACTCGTAAATGCAAGTAGTACACTGAGCGTGTAAAACGCCATAAATCCACTGTTTTCAACTCCTCTAAATACGAAAACAAATTTGCAAATTTGATGGTTGAAACTAAGATAACTATTTCACTTTCCCTATCCAAGTATAGTTATTATTTATAATGAAAAATAAAATCTAAAATAACTCAAATTTGGGTTAAGACCCGAGCCTGACGCCACGTCATCCTATGATTAATTTTCTTTTATCTTATCAACAACCAAAAAAAACTCCTATTTTGGTAAATTTTATAGTTCTGAAATTGTCACATACATACATCACCAGAAATTACTAAATACGTTTCATTAAAATAGATTATGGCAACACTGCATACAAGCACATAACAGCTGTAGTAATATATAAATGGAACATGTATCTAAAGGAAATGTGTGAGCTGAATAATATTAACGTTCTGCTTGTGTCCTTGCTGAAATTAATGTTCCGCTTAAAGTACGTCCCCGTGATAACAAGACTGACAGTTTCGCTTAAAATAGATCAATAACAGAATCTCTCTATTCAGTTTTTTTTTTTAATTTTCAATTTGTTATTTAAAAATAAAATTTGGATTGAACCCCCCCCCACACAATTTCGAGTTTTACTTTCTTGATAATCAATTCATACAAAGATCCACGTGTCTGAAATGTCGAAGTTTAGAGGAAATCCTAAGGTCCACCATTAAAATAAAGTTGTACAAGTGTAAAATATATATTTTAAGTCCTTGTACTGCTTCATTCAGAAATTATTTGCAAATTCTGATAATAAATAATAAAAAGATCTTAATCAATGATTCACTCGAACTGTAAGTGTATTTGCAGATTTTTACTGCATTTAATTGCACCAGGAAGAAGGAAGCATGGTGATCGGTCAAAGTTTCGCCGGAAATATCCGTTTTCAGGCGCCGATTTCTCATCTTCTCGTGGTACTTTGCGCGGGAGAGGGACAGTGTAAGGACGAGACCCGCTCCCGGGATTGTGGTAATCCTCTATCCCTCTTGAGAGGTGGGTCAAGAGAGCTATCCTGACTGGATCCCGTTTTCTTCCCAGCCTACCCCTAATCAAAGATGTCCTGAAGATGGATGGAATGGCCGAGGACGAACCGAGCTCTCTTTGAAGTGAGTGTGACCTTTTCTGTTTGACGAGGATTTTGAAAGAGTTTCTGGAGAGCCTGGATGGAGTAGAAGGATGTCCTGCTTTAGGGAATAATTGTCCCAATCACTGCCAGCTCTTCGAACCCTGGGTTTTCTCTGTAGAGCGAAGATGGTCACCATAATGCATTATTAAAGGTATATTACCCCCCTAGAACATTACCGACGTCCAATTTGGGTTGCCTCCATTAGAATATCTAAGAACGATGCCTAAAAAAAAGTGCAATTTGGGTGTACTGAGCAGTTTTATAATCTCGATGATAATCTTAGTTTTACATTTTGGTGTTTTGAAGGAAAATGTCGAGGAAAAGTCGGGTGGATGAATTTTCAAAGGATATTTTTCAGCAGTTTCCCTGATAGGCCTACATTAGTCTCTTTGCATTTTTTATCTCTCCCCTTATAGCCACCCTATACTCCTATAAAACGCAAACAAAGCTTACAATAGCTAAAACCGCTCCACTCGCCCCCCACAGAGATTTCTCTCGCCTTTAATTACTCGTTATTCTCAACTTCCGCTTCCGCTTCTTCCTTTTTATTGTTCTTCCTTTTTTCTATGTGAAGCACCCAGCTTATATCTACTCCACTTGGCGAAGATATTATTCGTACTGGGACTAAAAATTAAAACATCCCCAGGCCACCACTATGGCTCATTTGCTATGTAGAAAGAGAGCTTGAGATAAAAGATTCGAAAATATTGCCATTTTTAGAAAGATTTGCATTTTTTCCCCCCTTCATTTACACATTTTGAAGTTTCTGTTTGACGCCAACCATTTTCTTAAAATAAATAAATTTTGTGTGAACATTGACACGACTTTAGAACTCAAAATCGATAATTTCACGATTATAATAATTCTCTTAAATCGATCGGCAACCATCGGCATTTTTCGGTCACAAACAAAAATGTATTAGGCAAAAAACAAAACAAAAATCAAATAACAGTCGGTTTTAATATGTAATTTTTAAGGAAGAACACATGAAATGAATAACTTATCAGTGTTTGTCATCTATAATCATGAATTAAATTATTGAATCGTTTCCTCATTTTTAGAACAATCTTAAAAGGTGAGTACTACTTTTTGCATGGTAATTCTCTGTAGCTAAAAAAAATGGTAAGATTTAAGATTGTGTGTAATAGATTACAAACATATCTACGTATATTGCCATCCCAGCAAGATGCAGCAGCGTTATAATGTATAAGTTGAAAGAAATTGTGTACGTAAATACAAGCTAAGATGTAATTGTACCATTAAAATGTCAAAAAGAAAATCTGTTTATTGTTGAAATTTTAAAGTCTAGATTGTTATATAACTTATGTATATTTAAATGTATAGAATCGCATTCAAGATTAGAGTTATGTAAAATTGACCGTTAAGGTTAAGATTGGTAGTTTTGAACAACAGAACTCTTGTTTGATTTTAGGCTCATTAAATAGCTTTGAAAGAACGTTAGAATGAACTTAAAGAGTTCATTTACTAGAAAAGAGTGGTTCCGGTTAAAAGGAAGTTCTGAAATAGCTATTAAGAGAAACCTGAAGACATCTTGATTTAAGCATAGTAATCAGCTTCAACAGCACCAATAAAACATTTGATCCTATAAGTCCATTATCCAATTATAAAGGACTTAGGAGATTATGTTCTTTACGGTAAAAAGATTCTAGCTTTTAATTACAAATCTTTCTTAATACTAATTTAAATCTTCTGTATTTTTAAATTGTCGCGGCCAGCTTTTGGCTTTTGCAAGTAAATTGAGGCTTTCCAGATTTTTATGTTTAGATTCTAAAAAAAGATTATGAGAGCACTTACATTACTGTTAAAAAAAACATCGATTATAGTCGCTCAAAAGCTTTTTTTTTTTTTAAATGAAAACTTATCTATACAAAGCTTAAGTGCTTAAAGTAAGTAGGAACTTTGCTGTTTAAAACCTAAAACAACAGAATTAACAACTAAAATTTGCTCAAAAATAATCGCAAACTGGTTGGACTAGTCATTAACTTATTAAATGCTATAAATATGTTAAATTAAATTGCTAAACAAATCAATAATATAAGATCCGGTTAGGGGTCATCTCATTTTTTCGGATATATTGTAGTATCTCGGTCCTTGGAATGATCTGTAATTTTCGACAATTATAAGATAAAAGGAAATCTAGAATAAGGAAATTGTAGTAAGAAAATCAGATTTTTCTTTTTGGTTAGCTTTAAAATGGAAAGAGTAAAATAATGTTTTTATGTTCCAATCAATATCTCCAGTTGAAAGTTTACTCTGTCACCGTAAGCCAGCCATTTATTTCCTGGCCAAAAGACATCTCCATCAGCACCGAATATATTCCACTTCCTTCTAAAACGAGCACACCTAAAATAAAGCACCAGATTGATTTTGGTGACGCACTGACTGCTTTTTACTTTTTATCTTTTGTTCTGCAGGATTTAATGGAGAAATCTTGGAACGAAGACCTGGGCGAAAACACAAGCAGTCGCTTTGCTGTAAGTTCTTATTAAGAACGCTTGAGAATACAATTTGGAAGGAATTGTTGCTAGGCAACGCTCTTCTAATCCCATCAGCTGGTAATGTTATTTAGAGCATATTAAACTACCACTACACAGAATAATATGATCATCAAGAGTGACAAAATGTTGTAATTACTGCAAAATATATGTTTTGTGCACTATAAATTTGTTTTTTTTTAATGAAAAAGACACAGAACAGGGTAAAAAGTTACGAATTAGTGCAGAAAAATTATCTCTTAATGGGAGAAAAAAAGGCGGTTTTTTTTTTAATTTCAGCAATAACCTAAAACTAACACTTTTTGGGAATATTTTTATAAATAAATTATAGCAGATATAATTGTGAATTAGTTTAGCGGCAAGAAATCTGATGTTTATCTCCTCGTAGTGTTGGCCACCTGCTCCTAGCCGATGGTCAACACAGACGGTATGTAGAGCTAACCGCGATTGAGGTAATCCTCAATGTAACACCACTCTTCACCTTGTGGTTGAGAGAGTGGCAAAGGAATCGTTGCTTGGGGAAGAAAAAGAAAAGGAGCATATGGCGCTAGAATGGTGATCTCTGATGCTGCCCTCAAGTCTGAAAAAGTGTTTTTTTTTTTTTTAAATTGTCAAGTGTGTAAGGAAGTGAACTTAAAAAGGAAAAAATCTCCGTAAAGTCTTCCAACCACCTATTTGTTTCTACTATTTGTCTTATTAAATTGCTATTCTGGATGTAGGTACTATTGAAGCATTTTTCCCCGTAGATGAGGAGTTCTTTGAGCGTAGTTAACTTGGAGATCGATTTGGAGGCCAGGTAAAGTGTCGTCTCTTTTATGCTTTTACCCTGAATGTTAGCAACATCCTTAAAATAACTTCTTACAGTTCTGGATAGAACTAAGTTAGTCTTGACGATCACCTGAAGTCGCCTGAATGTCTGAGAAAATTATGTCAGTGGCATTGTTCTTCATCTTTTTGTAATCTTGATAATGAATATATAGGTTTCGTGATCGTAAATTATTAAACTTAAATCTCAATCTTGAATCTCGATAAGATAAGTGTTATAAATCTCGATAAAACCAGTTTTTTTGGGGGGACTTATTGGTATATCTCTCAACTTGTGGGACTAAGCAGAACAGAGAAATGTTCTTTTAGTACGATCGATACATAGGTTAAACAAGATACATCGTTTACATCAAACGAATATTGAATGACAGTGTTCAATATTAAAACAAGTGCTCAAGGCTCTAGTTCATTTGATGTAACGAGCTCTCAAATCACATGTTTGCATTAAAAAACAAAATTTCTAAAATTAAGAGGGGCCGGGGAAAGTAAATAAAAGTGGGGACGCAGACTTAACCATGTTCGTTGGCTTTGCTAGTCTACAATAAATTTTTATTTATGTAATAAATATAAAATTTTTTTTTTTTTAATTCATGTTTTAGAACATTTATCATCGAGTTTAATTAGTTGCTAAAATTATAGATCGGATTAACCGCCCCCTAACCTTAATCTATCTAGGTCCATTTAATGACCGCGTAATCACACTGGTGCCTAAATAATTTCTCCTAAAAACCAGCACAATCCTCTTATACAGTTCGCAGTGGCACTGCTACACTTTACAGATACAGTATTAAATACAAAAAAAGAAATATCCGGGAGGTTTTAATGTTTTAAACTCACATCTGTGACCCTAAATTACGAGGATTTAAACTTTTTTTTTTTTTTAATTTTTCCTTTCTCTCTTCTATTGTAAATATTATATTCTGTGGTTGTTCATATTTCAAAACTGTGATTACTTCATACGGCGAATATTTCGTTATTCAGTGGGGTGAAAAATAGATGATTGGTTGATTATTTTTACTAATGGCTTTCTCTTGTTATTATTCTCGTGGTTCTGAATTTAATACTTGAAAAAAATGTCCGACATATTGAAATGAAAGTTTAGAATAAAAAAGGTTAATTCGGCTTTCGGAAGATTACAAGGAAAGATGTATTACCTGGTGAAGATGGATGATTGACATTGAAAGGTAACGTAATTTGGATTAATTAAGAAGAATTTATTGCTTATTTTCTTAGTAACTTCTTATCTATCACACAGATCTGATTATGTGCTTTGAAATGGTTACAAGCGTATATTACATTAACAATTCCTAATTACTGTGAGTCC
This sequence comes from Rhodnius prolixus, assembly GCF_049639745.1. Classification (NCBI taxonomy): domain Eukaryota; kingdom Metazoa; phylum Arthropoda; class Insecta; order Hemiptera; family Reduviidae; genus Rhodnius; species Rhodnius prolixus. The sequence continues at coordinate 3,833,132 of NW_027411603.1, read as the reverse complement.
ATTTTATATTATTAGTACATTATAATGGCTAAATTTCAGGTCATATTAAACAAAATAACTATCACTGATTTGCACTCATCATGATCTCTGTATTACAATTACAGTTCCTATTATAATAAAAAAAAGCACCTTTCGTTAACATTTATTTAAATTTTTTAATTAAGATTTAAAAAAAATTATCAAATTTAGTTTCAGAATAGGTACAATAAACAACCATCTTTAGATTGTATTTTACTCTTATTTCAGTGTTTTCTCATGTATATATATATATACAATAGGCAAAAAAAGTATTTGCACACCCTGTTATTTTAAGGTTTCATATAAAAAAAATTCACTTTTTTACCCAAATTACGTTTATTTAACTTCTTAAATCAAACACTATAAGATGATAAATATAAATATGCAAAAGAGTCAAATAAATTAAGTATAAACCACATAATGTTATTTTATACTGCAAAAAAAGTATTTGCACAGCTGTAATTTGGGATCTCTTGACATGTAAATAAAACAAATGCCCTAACAAAAGAGGATTAACGTCACCTTTGGTACTGTCTATACTCTCTTTACTAGATTCATTAGTTTTTATTGTGTTTTCAACTAGTGCATTGAGATGGCTCCAAAATCTAGAAAAATTCCTGTGAGTGTGAGACAGGAAGTGCTTATATTACATCGTGCTGGAAACAGTAATAGAGAAATCGGAAATAAAGTAAATTTATCCTTTTCAACAGTGAGGTATATCATTGAAAGAGGAACAACAGAAAATAAGCAGCGAACAGGTCGACCAAGAGCCTTAAATGAACGGGAGAGGAGGAAGGTCGTCAAAGACGCGCTGAGGAAACCAACTCACAGCGCTCAAAAACTTGCGCATGACCTGGCGTCTTGTTCAGGAAAGACGGTTACACCTCAAACAATAAGAAACTTCGTTCACAATAAAGGTATACGAGGCAGGCGACCCTTAAAAAAGCCATATATTAGTGAGGTTAATAGGAAAAAACATCTTGAGTTCGCCAAAGAATTTGTTAAAAAACCTATAGAATCTCGGGAAAAAATTATTTTTTTCTGATGGAGGCAAGATTGAGGTTTTTAAACCACAAAATATAATAACAATCTGGAGAAGATATAATACTGGTTTGAATACAAAAATTATATTAAAAACTGTTAAGCATGGAGGAGGAAATATCTTGGTTTGGGGCAGTATGGCTTATTCTGGGGTGGGTAATTTAGAAGTTATTGAGGGCATAATGACAGCTCGGTCTTAGGTGGAGGTGTTGCGAGGCAACTTGAAGGCAAGTGCTGTAAAATTAGGTTTGGAGAACGATTTTCATTTCCAGCAGGATAACCATCCAGAACATACGGCCAACATTACAAAAGAATGGCTCCTTTATAATGCCCCAAGAAGATTACTGAACCCACCTCAATCACCAGACCTGAACCCAATTGAAAATCTGTGGCATATTCTGGACAGGAAAGTCCGCCAGACCTCTATTACAAGTAAGGAGCACTTAAGACAGGTGTTAGTTGATTCCTGGAACAATTTATCAGATGAGGTGACAAGAAATTTAGTTGAATCAATGCCAAGGCGTTACAAGCCGTAATTGAAGCTAAAGGGATGCCCACTAAATATTAAGGACAAAGTTATGATTGGTTATGGGTCAACCAAATTAGTTTTTGCAATGTTTAACTAGGTGTGCAAATACTTTTTTTGCAGTATAAAATAACATTATGTTCTTTATACTTAATTTATTTGACTCTTTTGCATATTTATATTTATCATCTTATAGTGCTTGATTTAAGAAGTTAAATAAACGTAATTTGGGTAAAAAAGCGAATTTTTTTTTATATGAAAACTTAAAATAACAGGGTGTGCAAATACTTTTTTTGCCTATTGTATATATACAGTGCCGAACAAAAGTCTGCATACACCCTGAAAATTTGTCTTTTATCTCGGTCGAAAAGCTTAGGCGGACGCCTCGGCTTATTTTCAAAATTTTTTTGGTTTTTATAATTTCTTATCACAGTCTGGACACTCGCGTGGCTTCTTTGAATAATGTTTGCAATGTTACGATATGAAAATCCTTGATTATTTAATTTAACTATTAATCTGCGTTCTAGCACAGGAATTTCCTTTCTTTGGTGAACCATTTTAAATAATAATAAATTCTTAACTAACTCAGATCCGCCTATATTCACGTTTCAACTAAAACTAATAAATTTGTAAATATTAAGATTTACCCTAACTAGTAAGTATTATTATAATATTGAATTTATCAATTCTGTGTGTGGACTTTTGTTCAGGCATGAACTTCGATCTTTTTATTTATATGCAATGGGAGATGGCAGAGGTCTTTTCATCTCTCATATATATATGTATTTAGTAACAATAGTTACAAGTGTTTAACCTTCCAGCGGGCTCGCGTATCTCACAGATACAAGCTTAAATCGCAGTTTAGAGACGGAGCGGCGGAGGATGCTGTCCTTTAAGCAATGCTACACCCTGATGACTAGTTTCCTTCAGTAAAAATCTTATCTTGTTTGGGGTTGTACATTTCTTTGCAATTGTCGATCCGTGCCTGACATAAACTCGCGACCATTCGAGTAAGTTTCCTGACATCAATTATTTATATTTTTTCTTTTATACGTGTTCATCAAATTGAACTATTTTCAACATTGTTTATAAGAATATTGTTTTCTACTGACTGAAAAAGACTGACATAACTGCGAACACTTTTAGACAGTCTAGTGGCTGAACATGGTGATTGTAAAATTACACTTATTGGCTTGTAAAAAATAAAAAGTACTGTCGTTTTCTGAGTCTTTTTTTATTTGTTATTTCATTATTAATAATTATAGATGTTATTTAATTAAATTCATTTCTTCTATTGATAGAAAAAATTAAAAATACCAAAGTTTATCTGTGAGATACGCGCGCCCGTTTTTGTAACTTTTTGGGCGCGCCCGCTGGAAGGTTAAAAATGTTTAAATCACATTTTTTACTCTAGTAATTCTTTATTTTGAAAATTCCCGAAATATTGTGGTGTATGTAGACTTTTGTTCGGCACTGTGTATATATTTTTATGTTTTAGTTTACACTCAAGGGGACGCGGCCCATAGTTTCTACTTTTTGGTGTTGGAGATCGTAGAAAAACGACATGTAATTGTGTATATATCGGTTTTAATGGAAAACACAGTAGAACTGTACTTGTAACTCATGAATTAAGTTAATAAAACAGTTATATATTATGTATTTAATTAAATAATTCAATCTAACCTTCTTTGAACTCTAAATTTCCTAAACACACCTTTGATATTGTCTTTGCTGTTTACCTAAACCTCATGTTGTTAAAAAAAGAGGTAAAAAATGTGATTATAACGACCAAAAAACTTCTAGATTATATTTCAGAAATTCAATTAATTAGATTATATTCTAGCTGTTTTATGTGAAAGTGGTCTTCTAAGAGCGTCCAAGAGTGATAATGCTACCAAAATTCTCAGTTGTCTAAGAAAATGAAGATACTAGATGTTTTCCTACTTAATGCTTTAGGGACAACTATTGGCGCATAATAATTAGAAGACAATTTCTTAATTCAACCAAATTAATCTAAAGCTATAGTTATCCATTTAGTAGTTTTCCAATTATTTTACTTAAAAATCATTTTGTTGAATTTTCATTATTACATTCTTATGAAATATGCATTAAAAACTATAAACATTTGGGCTTTTGTATTAAACAATTTAAAAGCAGCTATCGTACATTAATATTTCTTTCATATATTTGAAAATCTTATTTTTAAAGATAATCCAATTAGATACTAATTTTTATTCTTTAAAAAATTCTTAATTCTTATTAACTTTATTTTTTCAAAATACCGCAAATATTTCTTATGGTAAATTACTTACAAGATATTACGTTTACAAAAAGAGTACTGGAATTTAGATAAGTGAGCTTTGATTTTTTTAGAAAATTAAAGCGCTTTTTAGTGGAATAGAAGTGAACTAAAGTCGGTCAGCAAATACAAACTTAACAATAAATAGTTCTCAATGCTGCTGATAGATCGCGCGGGCTTATTAATTTCTTCCTTATGCTGTTCTAAATCTGGCTTCTTTGCTCGTTACTTTGAACACTTTCCTTTATCTATGAGTAAACCAGTGATTCTCAACCACTGTGCCGCGGCACTTTTGTGTGCCGCCACCAAATTTTAGAACTGTATACAATAAAAATTATAATATATTAATAATTATATGTAGAAGACGTTGTGAAAGTAGCATTATCATTTATATGACTAAATATAAACGAAATTATTAAAAAAAACATCAAGCTCAAATTTCTCATTAAAAGTATTCTTATTATTAACTTGTAATTAATCCTTAATAAACATATACTGTTGTTTTTGTAGTACTGAAACTGAACATAAACTATTTTACACAGTGTATTATGGGATAAGTAAAATACTTTTAAACTTATCTTGTTGCTGGTGTACCGCCAAATTTTTGAAATTGTTAAAAGTGTGCCGCGACAAAAAAAAAGGTTGAGAATCACTGGAGTAAACTATCAACAAACTTCATTCGTATTTCCTCAATTCTGCTTCTAACAATATACCTGCAAGCCGCGTGTTAATTACACACATTTGGTTTTTAGTTTTGGATTTTAACGTTCAAAAAAAAAAAGGAAATCTTTAATAGATTGATTAGAAATAACTAATTTTGGTTTCTGACCATTTCACCATCCAAGCCTCGCGTTAATTATACCCATTAAGTTGGCTAATTTGGGTAGTGGACTTTCAGAAATAGAGGAAAAATCAGTAAACCTCCAACAGATTCACTAAAATATTTTGTTTTGTTTCTATCATTGTAGCTTCAAGCGATGCCTTTATGATACACTTTACGCTGGCTAGATTTTGATGTAGATATTAAGAAAAAGTAGAGACGTTAGTAAACCTTCCACTGATTCACTGGAATATCCTTCTAGGGGTTTCTAATCATCTACCTTTAAGCTAACCGTTCATTAAACAAAATAGGTCTGCTAGTTTTTGATGTGGAATCAAAAAAAGAGAAAAGTAAGTAATCCATCAACAGATCCTTTGGACTTTCTTGTAAGTTTTATTCTACATCTAAAATGATATTTATATAATTCTCCAATATTAGCTAAATAAATGTTTTAATAGCTTCAATTTTAATGTTATTTATTATTAATAACATAATACCACTGTTTGACTACCAATTGACATGTTTTATTGACAAGAAAAATTAAAATAATATATTAAAAACGTTCTAAATTATTATTTTTGCTAGGAATGTAGCACGTCAATGCTTTCTAGCGGAATTTTTTAGAACAATGTGAGTTGTGTATCCTTCAAATACTACTTATGGACAATTTAATAGATTTTCTTTAAAATTGAGACCGGTGTGGATTTCAATTATAGTTTATGTATATATAGGTACTAAATTGTAAATACAATATTAGCTTTTCTTTAACAGCTGTTTTTTTTGTTTTTTTTAACAGCTGTTAAAACCTCATTTCCGCGAATATATTTGCAAAAATTATATTACCACTTGCAAACTATTATTCAAAGTCCAAATAGTTTAACAAGTTTAGAAATGTTATTATTATTCTTTCAGGTAAAAGTAATTTTTTCCTAGGGTGAGATAAAACATTACATCAGCAGCATTCTAATGTTTTTTCAGTAATGCACAACAGAATTTGGTTCTGCATTATAAATACAATGAATCTCTGATTCTTATTTTAAGGAGTTTTTGATTGAAAAAGGTGTAGTCTATTGCATTTTTTTTTAGTTGTTTACTCCTGAATTATTTGCTTCAGATTGGATTTTGTAAAGGACCGAGTACACTGTACACATAATTAACCGTGTTGGTGTAACATTACTCTTAAGTAGAGCATCAGGACATTTAACGAACCTTATTGTACGCATGTAGGATCATCTAAAGATGGATCATCACCTGAAAGTATCAACCCAGGTTTTCTGGGAAAGATGGAGGCTCACCACCTAAGCTACTTTCCACAAATGTTCTAAGAATATCTTTCCCAGGCCAAACAGAGAACCAGTCTCTTCAGGTGAGCAAGAAGCTTCTCCAGAATGATAGAGGGTAGCTTGTAGTAAGATAGTATTTTGTCCGAATGCCCGTGCATCCCAACCCGCAAAGTCCTTCCCAGAATTTCAAATTTAAGCTTGAGGGTATTCTAAGTAGGCTTTATACTCCTCCAATCCTGTTAATCGCCCTTAATACCAGGCAATACCAGGGATTGTAGAGCCGGTAGATTGGGATCAATCACTCCGTTGCACCAAAACCTTCTCATGTGGGATTTCAAGTAAGCGAGGAAAGTTTAGCTATTTTTCCACTATTTATCACGTGTATTTTGAAAGCTTTGTCAAGACTAAGAGCACTAATATCTCTCTAATTATCCTGTCCTATTCAGCGCCCTAAAATACTATAACATGGGAATCCAAAATATTGTTCAGCACAAAAGTTAAAAATACTGAACCTAAGTTCATTCACGAAAATTTTAATTTTGCGCTAACTAACTGGAACATTCTCTGCCTAAGAATTGATCTCATTCTGCGTGAGGAAAAAATTATTAAAAACATTTTGTTTCCGGTTATTCTCTATCTTTATTTTTGGTACATACAATGGAAATTTTCGATCTGGTTCGACACTATAAGACTAGGAGTACATATGTACATACATATACTCTAAGAATAATGTATTAAGAAAATTAAATGGAAGGGAAGGTAGTACAAATCTACCGTGTCAGTGCTTATTTGTAATCAAAAGGTGGGAAATTACTAAGTTTCTTGCACTATTTTAAGAAAAATCATTTTTAGAAAAACATATTTTATAGCAAAAAAGTTTGTTAATAACAACGTCACTATAAGTGTTTGATATCCTCCATGTTAACATTAGAATTTTCACAGTTGGTTGATTCCATCGAGATAAAATCCTAGAAAGAATTGGTTAAAGAAGTCATTTGTTTTGAACAGAAATAAATTATATTCAAATATTATTTAAAAAAAAATGCGTAAATTCTCTTTTTGAAATTACTTCAGTAAGTAATTTAAAACCATTAATTTGAGTAACACGCCAATACAAGCCATGTTAACAATTAGGGAATTTGATAGGTTATTTGCAGTGTCTACATCATTTTCCTTTATTATTTTTTCTATAGTTCATTATAATTCAGTTCTAGTTAAATTTTATAAAAGAAACAATAATTCGTTTAGATTCTTTTTGTAAATTTAAAAACTTATTCCAGTTCGTTGCATAGGTTTGCTGGCTAATGTTGATGGCTGTGGCTCATATTGTTTTAATTTTCATGGCCATCGATGCCAAGCTTTTTAAGTTTCTCGCATCTTGTTAATCTTGTTTACATTAATCAATGGAAGATTTCGTAGTGTATGTGACATTTTTAAGTTTAGTTCTACCATTTTCTGGATTTATCAGTTAATTATGGGTTCGCTGAAATAAATTTACACGTAAGTATATTTATATGAAAAAAAGTTGCTTTTTCCATGTTTGAGGGCGTACTCTCAAAACAAACCAGTTACCGCACGGTTTATTGAATTAACTTTATATTCTTAGATTTTCTTTTATTTAAATATTTATAGTGAGGACTTTTCCTTATTTTAATGATATTTAAATATGTTTACACTTATCCAGAGGGTATATAATTATAATTTCTCCTGCGTCTTTATCTAATTGAAAAGTGGAAATAAGAGCTTTTAAGTGCTTCCTTTTCTGCAGTTCACAGAGACCTCTTTTATTTTCTTTAGCAATTTTTTTGGGAGAGGAACATATCACATTGTATTGCTATAATTGATGGGCGAACTCCTAACTTTTTATTGAACATAGACCTTTATCCATAGCGAAATCAAGATTACAAAAAAAAATGATTAAATTTCTTATTATAGAATGTTTCTAAATTAGCCGTGATGATTTTTCGATCTTCAGAACAGAAGTATTACGTGATATAAAGAAACAGATTAATACGGCTCCGTTGTTCAGTGTTCGGACCATTTTGGTTTTTTGTCCATCTTTCTAGTGAAGTTAACCTAACTGTGGTAATAACCAGGCTTCTTTAGCCGCCCTCCATCAATATATTATTTTTTTTTATAATTGGTATAAAATAGGTTTTTATTTTTAAAAAAATACTGCTACTTTATTTATCTATTGCCTCGTTTTGTTTAAATATATAATATTCTCCTTATTTCAATTATTGTTATTTAGTTCTGTAACTTATCACCCAAATAGGAAATTTAAATTAAATAATTCTTTAAATTTAAATTCTCTTTCATGTTCATCTCATTTTCAACTTTAATTTTCGGAGCATAAATTAAGTTCTATTCGCAGGAAGTCAGTTTTTTTTACTTGCATCCATTGAAGTATCAAATTACTTCTGGACGTATGATTTACCTGAACTCAAACAGAAGACAATATCAAAATCATTATTAATATTGAATTATGAATAATTCATCTCGTAGTTTATTAGTAGATATTCTTTATGCTAATTCGGTTTGAACTCTTGGTAATTTTTTTCAGCGTTAGAATTGATTATAAAATAATAAGTTTACTTTAAAATTTTTATAAGGGTTTTTTTTTAATTTTATTTGGTCTTTGTAAAACAATTAAAAGTAGTATTAAAAGAAAGTTTTGGAATTTTGTTTAATTCAATTGTCTACATTTGAATTTAAATGTTAAAAGTCAAAATGAAAAAAAAATGTTATGGTCATTTTGTGTTTGCTTCAAGCAAGAAGCAGAAAGAAAATTAGCATTCAAAGTGTATAATTTGTCTCCTATCATACGAGAGAATTCTAATTCTTTTGCATTTTTAACTTATCCTCGCAGCATTTTTTGAAAATTCACAGGTTTTGTTTGAGATATACGAGCTAAAGATCTGTTGTAAACAAAGTACTACTATTCTCGATTGATGCAGAATATAGTTAATCTCAGAAACTTAATGAAAATTTTGGTTTTCTGTAAAAAAAAAAAATCATGCTAGTAAGAAAATGTTAAAACTGACGAAAAATAAAAAAAATGTACGTAGTCTATATGTATATTACGAAATATTTGTTTTCCATATAATAAAACTTGAAATTATCCATTTTAAGGAAATTAGAATTGCAGTATGTATAAACAAATTTAAGTTCGGCGTTCACTATAGGTTTTACAAATTTAGTTTTTCTTATTATTCGGATTTTCAAATTTGTATCATTCCAGTTATATTATTCCAGTTATCCCTGAGAGGGTTTTAGGGGTTGAAACCCCGAGGAAAATGAAAAAAAGAAATTTCCCAATAACGTAGTGCAAAAAATGTAACTGTAATGTGAAGTGTTTATTAGAATTTAGGAAATTCCATCTCGAAAACAGATTAATGGCTTATCTGTTCTACATAGTACATGTAGAAATATGATCCCATGTGTTCTCAACGTACTGAACACAATTTTCTAATCTAAACTAAGCCTAATTTTAGATTAGATTTCTTGGCCAATCCGCCGGAGATGAATTGAGTCGTTCTCCAAACTCGAAAAACCAATAAGTCTAGATTTCCCCTCCTGTCCAGACTGAAAGTTTAAATTAAGATGTTATCATGATCCTAGTTATTTTTCATTCAAAAACTCAAAAGTTCCAAGAAAGGCGGGCCGCAAGTTCAGCAAGGGGGATCATCCAGATCTTGGTTCAGTGGTCTTCCAAGAGGAAGCCTGTCCTCCCAATCGGTCCTAACTTAAGTAGCAGGCGTTTTTGTCCAGATAGCATCTCAAGAAACTAGTCTCTCTGCTTACCTGTTGGTGCAGTCACGGAATAGAAAGAACTATTGTTGCAGTGTCGTGATTACGCTCTCCCCCTTTGCCAAATGATAAGACAGGAATAAGTAATAAGAAATAGAGAAAATTGCTCATTGAGGGGAGGGGACTTTCCATCTTGACAAACTTAAGATACATTTCTGCCGGTTGAAGCATGAAAAATACTGCTCTCGAGATTTTTATGTTTAATAATCGGTGAAAGTTCAGAATTGGACACAACAAATTAACGTTCTTACTACATAAATTGTTTCCATGTAAAACCATAGTCCTGTAAAAAATTAAAATAAATCAGGGGCGAAAACAAATACTGAATTTAATTAAAAAATTAATTTGTGACTCAAATAGCAATTAAATTTGTTTGTTTTCGTTTCTTTTGACTAGAGAATTTCTTGAAATTAATATTGTTCGATCTAGAAAAAATAATTTCTTTATTATCGTTCTTAACTTCCTTTGGTATCAAGTTAGTGCAAATGTTCAATTAATATTAAAAATGTCTGATGGTAATTTTAGAAAATTACTGGTGTTCAGTTTTTTTCTTGGCGAAATATAAACTTTTTTGTCTGTAGATTTAATAAGGAATTATTTGCTTTATTAATTGTAGGATTATTTTTATTATTATTGTAGGGTGCCAGATGAGGCCACTCACCCAGTAGCATGTTCAAACTGAGATATCCGAGAAATCTTAGAATCTGGAAGGATAGGTTTTAGCGAGATTGTATCTCACAGTACTTCCAGGACATTTAACTCTTTCTTGAATATGTCTTCACAGCCTGTTAAATGTATTGGAATGTCCTCCATCTCCCTACACAATTTGCAGTTGCTGGTGGCCTATTTTTCGGATGAGATTTACATTTTTTGTCTTCAAATTTCTCTGTTGAGCTATAAAGGTGCTCTAAAATTAAACCCATACGCTCCGAGTATGTGGCTCTTAATTATTCTGCCACCTTTAGTTTTTTATCAGCCCATCAAGAAGCCAACGAACGTCCCAATGGCCGTCGTTCCTGTTTCGATATACGCACCCCTACGGCAGTTTGAATCTTACCTAAATGGCTCAGAATAGAATGTTCGGGCATTCAGAAAACATGTAGTTATTCTTCTCTTGATGTCCACTCTTGGATTGACTATCTTACTTTTACAAACTCAAAAGAGCAAATGTGTTGCAACTAATTAGCTCTGTTTGAAATACAGTGGCCAATTTTCTTCTAGTTTTCTTCTTAGATTGGAGAAGTTCCAGAACCTTAAGCTGAATCTTAAGAGAGTTCACGGTAATCAATATATTCTGAACTGCGTGTAAGAATTAACAATATTTAAAAGAAATTCAAGTAGGTTGATGGAAGAATTTTTAAATTATTACAAAAACCATTGTAATTAAATATATCTGTTGTGATTGCTTTCTGTAATTGACTTGGTGTTCTGAAAAGCGTAGTATTGGAAGTCTATCAAGTAAAGGGGTAAAGACTAGCATGAAATGGACAGACTTCATGAAGGTTAGTAATTTCGATCAACTGGTTTGATACACTTCTTTTTTTCAGCAGAAGGATACAAGATGGATGAGAATTGCGCTGACGCTGAAGGGAAAGCAGGAGGAGGTGGTGGAGTTGAAGAAGATATGGAAGTTGGTTCAGAAGAAGAGGAGGATGATGAAGAAGATATTGAATTAGGATCATCGCCGATCGCTGATCAGCCTTCGGTATTGATGACCTCTCCTGGTAAATGAACCTTGTTTTTCATAAATTTTACTAAAGTGTTTTCTATAAGCAAAGAAACATTAGTTATCGTTTAATATTGAAGCATTAATTGAATTTAATTTCGGGTTTTTGGTGGAAATATCCTCGTTGTTTTCCTGAATAAGAAAAAAATGGTTTTCAGAAAATTTTGTTTGTATGTGTACTTGAGAGAACACATTCTAGCTCAATAAAAAAAAATCACAGAAACCTCAATCTTTTATTGGCGTCTCCCAATGGTGGGAACTTAGCTATTTAATAATCCTGCAGGTGAAATATCACTTGGACTAACTGAGTGATACTTCTGGATGAAGGGGTCGATATTCCCTTTAAAGAGAGCTGTTTATGGCCCCATACCAAGGATGATTAAATAGTACTCCTAAGGAGGAGATTATTCCAGTCAAGCAATAGGTTTTCCACCATTTTCTCGAACACCATTCAAGCTGAACTCTTCCAAACTAAGCCCACTAAATGCTCACGCAAGGACTTATTAGTTGAGCCGGAAAGTTTTTTTCCTGAAAATTGATTTTAAGAGGTTGTACTGTGGAAGGAGGTGTTGGTATTTGTGATTCCCTCTAATGCAGGGGTCGGCAACCTATTTTAAGTAGAGAGCCATTTCTCCTTAAATAATTTTAATAAATCTTACCAAGAGCCGGCAAGGATAATAGTGTAAAAAGCTCTGTAGAACATTTATATTCACAAATTATTATTTTATGATATTCAGTAACAATAAAATGTTTTATAAATTTATTAACCTGTATTTGAATGAAAATGGCGGCAGTCCTATATATAACGTACTGTATTTTAATATAATTCTATTCAGTTTCAAACCTATCACATTTAAAATTCTTTTTGAAAAAATATCTTTACTTTAATAAATGAAATTTTCATTTGTTTCAATAAAATTGAAATATACAATTTATTTTGGACTGGCTGAAGAGCCACAAAATTTGGATAAAAGAGCCGCATGCTGCTCACGAGCCGCGGGTTGCCGACCCCTGCTCTAATGTAACATTTTTTTTTTTGAAAATTCTATGGTTTTTAAGCTATGAAATTTATCGTTGAAAATCCATAGATGGAATTTTCATTTGCAAAGACGGTGAATTGGAGTTAGAGAAAAATCAATTTCTCTTGCCAAATCCATTATTTTATTTTTTATTGTTGTCTCTTTGCTTATCGAATCACTCTGTAGTTAAATTTAAATTCGATTTCGGCTCACATTAATCGCATTTTATGTATTTTTTTTTTTTTCAACTTTATAGCAACAACTCCATATGAAGGATTAGCTTCACCATTAAGAGTTACTCCTGGAACTTTGTCAGGAGGTAAACCGGTGGGTATAAAAAGAGGACCTGGAAGGCCACGCAGTCGAGGAGGCGGTACTACCCAATCGCAAGTTCGTCTTAAGAAACCCGCAGGCCCAAAATTTAAGAGGTGGAAAGGGTAATTTCCCTAAAGGGAGACTGTAGAATGATTTTTTTTTGTATTTATGTTTTTTTTTTAACGATATATTTATTAATATCTATGAATGATTTGATTAATTTTACAGATTGTTAGTTTCCGGTGTGTATGGTGGTGGAAATGGGGGCAAACTCTCTGGTGAAGGCGAAGAAGAGAGTACATCGCCGGTGCAACCCTCTACCCCGGTGGATCAACTGAAGGGTCCTATTTTTGTTGATGAGCCCATATTTGAGGAACAATGGTTGGTTGATTTTTTTAAAAATTAATATAACTTAATTTATTGTTGAATTTGTTCGGAAAAGTATGCTGAGAATTGCTCTTTTTATAATTTTATCTAAATAATTTTTTTGAGAAAAATTCGTTTCGAGCATTTTGAGGAGTGTTTTTAGAATGTTCAGTCAACAATTCGAGAAAATTGTAGTTAGAGAATGTCATATGAAAGTGTTCAACCATAGTTTTTTTGTATTAAGTACAATTTAACCGAGATAAAAAGAAAAATCTAACAACTTAGAACATAGCCAAGGATGCGATCTCCCTACAAAATACATTTCCATATTTAATGTTAGTCTCTGATATTAAAAATTATGCAAAAGCGGAGTGCAATACAGAATGGCAGCGGATATACGAATTGTTAAAGGCGAGAAAAAGGCCAATTTCGCACATCCATCCAATCATGGCCGGATTTAGATGAAAAGAGGCCCTAGGCTATTCCACTTATGAGGCCCTTTCATCTCCCATTTTTAAGTTTATAAATTACATGAGAGATTATAAAATACATCACCACTGTGATACATCACTAAAACAGTGTTTTAGTGTTCACTGTTTTTAGAATGAATAGTGCAATTTTAATTTTGCTAACTATTTGAGTGTAGGCCCCTCTTGATCTTGAGGCCCTAGGCTGAAGCCTAGTTAGCCTGTAGGAAAATCCGGTCCTGCATCCAATCTAGTATCCCCAAAAGACCCTTGGTTTTACAGATATAAGAACAATAGGAAGTTTGTTAGCACAGTCATTAGAATGCGATTTAATCTTAATTATTCGCCGCACCATCTAGCTAGGATTGGGGTGGAAACAACGCACAAATGTTCCGAGTACATCTGGAATGATAGCAGACGCCAACCATCTAATCTTGGAATGTGCTAACAATAGTAAAGGGAGAGAACGATTGTGGGGGGGCTGTGATAGCGACTGGATGTCCCTTTACCTGCCAATTTAAATACTATTCTGGCAGTTGATGATGGCAGCATTTACATAGAGCTCTTTGAGTTCATAATAAACAACAAGATAATTCCGTAAATATTCAATATACTAAAGAAGCTTCGAAAGAAGAATATAAATGGCTGATTTGCTAGCTCAAGAGGCCAATAACAAAGAGAGAGAGAGAAAAAAAACTTAGAATTTATATAATAGTTTTCTAAATTCTTTTAAAGATTACGAATAATAATCATTTCTCATTTTGTTGTAACCATTTTCTTAGGCCAGGTAAGGCATGCGTACTTTGCAATCTAACCGAGCACAGCCAACTTGGTCAAGGGAAAATGTGTAGAATACAGTGTACCCTGGAAGAGCTACCAAAGGAGATACCTAAAGAACTTTTAATGAGTCCACCAGAAACTGCACCACTAGATTCAACTAGTCCTAGACCACCATTTCAAAATAGAAGGCAAAAAGGGGCTGCAAAATTTCGGTAATTATCTCGTGTTATTTCTCATTCTATAAATTTTTCATTTTTCTCTTCTTGTTTGTGGAAGATTTTCTTTTTTTTTTTTTTGGTTATATGCCAATAATTTCATCTTCCTTTTTTTTTATTTCTAGTAATTCTGGAGGCAGCCAGGAACCTGTGGATGAGTTAAGCTTGGTTGGCCATCTGGACATTCCGGAGCCAGCCAATATCGTTGATGCAGGTTTGTGATTAAAGACTATTCATAGGGCAGTTTAACACAGAATTGTTTTTTTTTCCTCGTGACACGAAAAACACTGGGAATTTATTGATATTATACAATTGATTCTTCTTGATAAACCAATCTATAGACCAGGGATGGTGAACCTTTTTAAGACGTGGGTCAAATTTTGTTCATTTTTTTTTTTAGTACTAGCTCTTGGGTCACTAATGCCCATTTACACAAGAGCTAAGTTTAAAATTTTTAAACTGAATGTTTTCAAAACTAAACATCTTTAAAATTCAGTTGGCTTAACTGGGTAAAACGGGACGAAACAAGTGCTATGGAAAAGTCTCTTTTTACAAACATAACTGAACAAAATCTTACAAAAGGTTGCGTTTTATCTGAAGAAAAATCTAAATATGGTCATTTGTTGTCGTTTTTTTTTAACAAACAAAATATGAGTAAAATTATACATTTTATTTGATATTTTGTGAACACTTTTACTTTATTTCAAATACTACAAAAAGCATTTGTCGTCATTTGCGTTTTAGAACAGTAATGATCAAACTAAAGGTTATAGGAAGCAATTTAAATTGCTTTTGTGTCAATGCGTGATTAAAAAAAATACAGATAGAATATAAATTATCCACACAATTAGAAAAATCTAAATCAACCCGCGTAAACAAACAAAATGGTTGCCTAGCAATTGTGGGTCAGTGAAAAAGCTTGCGCGGGTCATAGGTTCGCCAACACTGCTATAGAGAAAAGTGCTTTTTCTACAACTAGTTCTTTGATCATTTTTTTTTCCGAAAATATTACTTTTTGAGTTTCTTTTCTTGGCTTATTAAAAACTATAAAAAAGGCCTGGGTAATTACAAATTAACTAATTAAATACAACAGAATTTTATCCTAAAATTCTATAGAATTCCATTTACGAATTGACTAGCATTGAAAACATTGCAGGCTTCATTTACATTCACGAATGGTGTGCTGTATGGTGTTCCGGAGTGACCAGGAATGGTGATTCTAATTTCCAAAACGTACCGTCAGGAGTTATGGCTGCCGTTGTCCGGAAGTGTTATTATTGTAGTAAATTTGGTGCCGGCAGTGCTTGTATTATACCATCATGTAATAAACATTTCCATACTCCTTGTGCGGCAGCTTCCGCTGCTTTCCAGCATGTTAAATCATTGACAATGATATGCAATCAACATATCGATCATGTTGCCACAACAAGTGAGTAGTAAATTTTAATAACCTTATTATTTGTTTGTTATTTTTTAGAATATAGAAAAATGACGTCATTATATTAATGTTGTAACTTTAATCCAATTTCCAGCTTCATTGTCTGATGTAATATGCCATACGTGTAAAGCGTTGGGCAATGTAGGCAATCTTGTAATGTGTTCAAATTGTGGAAATCATCACCACGGCACATGCATCGGCAATGCCTTACAGCCAGGTACATCCTAGTTTCCCCTCATAATAAAAAAAAAAAAAAAAATTGTGCGTTTGAGGCGAAACCAATCGACTAAAAATTTTTTTAATTTTTTTTTCAAGGATTGCGTGCTGGTTGGCAGTGCACCGACTGTAGGATTTGCCAACTCTGCCGAGAAGCAGAAGACACGAACAGGATGCTTGTCTGTGATTCTTGTGACAAAGCCTATCATCCGTACTGTGTGCGTCCAGCTATGTCTTCAGTACCTAAAGTTGGTTGGAAATGCAAGGTTAGTTCAAGGAAAATTTTTTCACGTTATTTCGTCATTTTACCAAAGTGAAAAGTTTTTTAACTTTGTATACTAAGTACTCAAGGATATTAAAAACGTTTATCTAAAATATTTTTGTCACTAGGGAAATGACTCAGTAATTTTTATTCTACAGAAGTTAGTCCCTATTTTCTATGTACAATAGGGTGTTTCAAAAAATGATGACTTTTAAATTTTAAAGAGCGCCGGGCGGAAAATCGAAAGTTCATTTAAAAACAAAAAGTTTCGATCGAAATAGAGCAAAATCGATTAATATTTAGAGGTCGCTACCATTGATCAAAAGATTTTTTTTTTTTTTTTTTTTTTTTTTTTTTTTTTTTTTTTTTTTTTTTTTTTTTTTTTTTTTTTTTTTTTATAAAAAATCCTTATTAAATGTTTTGTACCTATTCAAATAATTAGCAAAACATGTAATTGTACAAAGTTTATTTAAATATAATTTGCTATAAAGACAATGCATTTGGAATCATTATTTTTAAAGTTATGAATAATTAAAGAAGCTGTATTAAAATATATATATATATTAAGAAAAATATACATTTTTGAATTAATTTACTATCAATCAATAAATTTCAAATTATAACAATAAATGCAAAATATTCCCTAATTTAGACGTTTCAGTGACCAAAATTATTTGTTTTTTAAATTCTGTACGAAACACATAAAAAATGAAGTGGTTTTAACGTTAATTAATCGAAATTTTTCAAAAATGTATATTTTTCTTAATATTTTTTTTTAAATACAGCTTCTTTAAGGGGTTATAGGCAGTCAGAGGCGCCAAAAAAGACATTTTTTCAAATTTGTTTGGGGGAAAAACGTGTTTACTTTTTTATTCGGGAACTTTTGCGTCATATCAGTCCATGTTTAAAGAACTTATTGTAATTTTTTCGTTACAAATTAATAATAATTGTACTAATGGCGAATATTTTAATGCAACACGTCAAAAAAATGCAACCCTCTCGTGGACATGATATCTTGAGACTGGGTCATCTGAAATCAAAATTT
Source organism: Rhodnius prolixus (assembly GCF_049639745.1). Lineage (NCBI taxonomy): Eukaryota > Metazoa > Arthropoda > Insecta > Hemiptera > Reduviidae > Rhodnius > Rhodnius prolixus. Next base: position 3,815,486 of record NW_027411603.1, on the reverse strand, counting down.
CGAAAAGATTTCGTTAGTAGATGACTTTATCTCGTACTTGACCGAAGGATTTAGAAAAAAATTGAATTTTTAAGTTTTAGGACAACTTTAAAGTTTGAGTCACGATTTTCACTAAAAAAAATTGACCATTTTATGTTTGTAAAACAAGTTCTATTCATTGAAAAAAAAAATCCTTCGTCCTAGTACGATTTTAATATGCGTAAAAGAAATACGTAAAATTTCAAAAAGATCGGTGCAGTAGATTTTGAGATATCGTGTCCACCGACTTTGAAAACGTAGTTTTGAGAAAAACGCGTTTAAAGTTTTCAGCGGTTAAAGGTTTGCGAATAAAACCTGGATAATCTTTTTTTCAACTTACACAGTGTCATCGATTCCAGGCCCATAAAATCCATCTCTTCCAAAATGTCTAAGTTTTCCGATTTCTGCTGTCTGCGTAGGATTCTTGCCTCCCGCGTAGCAAGTTGAGCTCTGTGCTCAGCTTGTAAACTCGGTCGGGGCTTGTAAACACTTTCACTCTTACAATTTTGCTCGGATCGACTTGAAATTTTAGGACAACATTCCTGAGATACTATACTTTAATATATATATATAAAATCGATTTTTTCAAATTTCTGACTGCCTATAACCCCTTAATTATTCATAACTTCATTAATTAACTTCTTCATAACAGCTTCTTTAAACGAACTTTGTTTTTCCGCCCGGCGCTCTTTAAAATTTAAAAGTCATCATTTTTTGAAACACCCTAATGTACAAGAATGGGTTTTAATGAATTTTAGATAAACTCAAATTAGATCAAGTAGTTAATCAGATCATAGTCATTTTTGTTTTTATTTTGCTAAAATGTAAGGCCTGATAGAGTTTTCCTTTTACAGCGATGCAGACTGTGCAGCGATTGTGGAGCACGAACTCCTGGTGGTGGGCTTTCATCAAGATGGCATTCAAACTATACCGTTTGTGATTCTTGTTATCAGCAGAGGAATAAGGGATTTTCCTGTCCAGTCTGTCATAAAGCTTACAGGGCGGCCGCACTCAGAGAAATGGTTAGATGTTCTCAATGCCAGAGGTAAGTAAATAAAATTTAGTAAATATGTATTTATTTATTTTAACGCTATATTTAGTGTGCAATATAAAAATTTAATTTTTTTTTTTAAAAAGGTTTGTACATGGTACTTGTGACAAAGAAGCAGATTTCGTCAGTTACCATAGAAAGAAAGAAGCACATCCTGAATATGAATATATTTGTCTATCTTGTAAAAATAATACCACTCAATTATATATGCGTCGAAAAGATAGTAAGTTTATTTTGTTGTTTTTTTTGGGTGCGGGGCAAAATTTTCATGATCTTAAAAACAATCTTGTGCGTTTTTTAGGCACCGAAGAAGTGAACATTGAAACAACATTGAGCGTATCACAGGAATCATTGGTCTGTGATAATGATGCGGATGGTGATTCAGAAAAAGTGAGTTCATTTTTCTTGTTTTTAAATATTTATTGTAAGTAAGAGTCGTCTAGATGAATTTTCTTCTATCCAATCATACAATCTTGGCGCCCATGACTCCGGTCGCCCCCTTCTTACCAAGTTCTTGTTCGTTTGTGGTGAAAATCCATTTGGATTTTCTGTGTCGGAAAAGTGACCATTCGGAGATCTTAGGCCTTCCGATGGCCCCCTGTAGACTGTGAAAACATTTTCTGTATCAGAAAGGAAGAAAAAAACAACAATCAATTTTTGTATTTCATCGTCACAAATGGCGTAGCCTTCGTTCTTTGCTCTGAAAAGGCTCGTTAAAACTAATTAAGCTGACAGTACTAAAAGAACTGTGCAATAGTAAACTAGTCAATCCCCCAAGCAACCTAATCATCAAGCAATCCGATTATCATCCAGTAGTAAGTAAAAGGAAAAGAAAAGACTGGTAGCTTTCTTTTGGTAAAAAAAAGGGCAGCTTTTCTTTTGTGAAAAGTGGAAAAATGTTTTTCACATATCTTTTTTTTTATGCAGCCCATTTTAGCTTTTTCAGGCAGGGCTTAACGTCCAACTACCAAAATTAGGTGTCGTGGACAGAGGCGGCTAGCTTAACTTACTTTTTTCTGCAAATTTCTTTTATTAACCATTAAATAAAATCGAAGGCCTCTAGACCGGGAATCGAACCCAGTACCACAATACATATTTTTTATTTTTAGCTTTTGTTAGATTAATATTATTAGTTGGCTAAAAAAGCACATGTGTTTGTAATATAACACACAAATTACAGAATTTCCCTTGTTCTTTTTAATTTTCTTTAAATAAAAGTCACGTAGGATGAATCTTTCATCTGATATCTTTCTTATTTAATAGTATAATAGATCTGGCCAGATAAAAGACACGGTATTTTTTTTGGTTAAACCTTAAAATTAGTTTCTTGTATTAATATTTTTTTAAAGAAAGAATATTGTGTATATTATAGCATTGTGTGTGGTGTATTTGGTGCATTGTGGTAGTGTTTTTTTGTATTAAAGTAATTAAAATATTTATAACTGAAACAAAAAACTAAAGTAAACATATTGCAGAAATATGTCGTCATTTAAGTAGTTAGTTTCTTTCTTTCCCTTTTTTAAATCTTATAGTTACTTAAAATAGGGACTTATTATCTATGAAAGACCTGCATAATCCTGTTTCACATAGCGCTAATTCTGTTATTTTTACCAAGAAACTTGTTACTTAAAATTATCGTGGTGTTTGTTAAATCCAAAGTCCACTCAAAATCTTTTGTCTATTTAATATTTTTCTGGTATGGATATATGTATGTACATTTATTTCAATTTTCATCCAGTTTACTGTTAGTTTTAGAAAGAGTAAGATGTTTAATTCTCTCTCTTTTTTTAAATTTTTTTTTTCTTGTAAAAAAATTATATGAATTGATTTATTGCTTTGTTATTTTTTTTTTTAGTCGGATGATGCGTACACAAGATTAGGCGGCTTTGGTTTGGGCAAAGGAAAACCATTCTACGCTGCTAAAATACCTAAAAAACGAATCGGCTTAGGAGTAGGGCCCGGCCGACCAAAAGGTAGTGGCAAAATGTCTTCAATTACAACATTATGTCAATACCAGAAACGACCACGATTCGCTGAATTTGGTAGAAAGCGTGGTCCTAAAACGAAAATGAGAGGCATTTTTGGTGTACCTGGTCTTGGTCTACAGGTAGGTTGGTGGTGGTAGTGGTGGTTTAAGAAAGATTCCTTGTATTAAATTAAATTTTAATCTTTATGAGTTTTGTATTATTTATTTTTATTAAAAATTTACAGAGACCACAATCAGATAATGTAAATAAAATAGAAGATGAACCTGGAGTAGAGAATAAATTAGTTTTATGTTCATCAAAAGATAAATTTGTATTAAGTCAAGATGTTTGTGTAATGTGCGGCGCTTTAGGTATTGACCAAGAAGCTTGTCTCATTTCTTGTACCCAATGTGGGCAATGTTATCATCCGTACTGTGTTTCTGTAAAGGTAATTATTAATTTTAGTTTTCTTTATTAATTTTTTCTCTTTTGAAAAAAAACAAAACAAAAAATTGATGAAACGTTCCAAAACATTTTCTCTTACTATAATTCTCGATTTTTTGTTTTATATTAACATTTTGTAGCTATTGTAAATTCCTACAATCTTGTAATCTAACTAGACATTTAACTGCTCTTTATAAATAATAAGAATCCCCTTAAATCGAAATGTTCTGAGAAAAAAAAAAATTGATCAAAAAAGAGATTTTTTGAAGAAATTCTCAAAACGGTAGTATAATTCATTCCAGAAGTGGTACTTCTGATCATGGAATTTCCAGGAAATCCGGAATTTTTTTTAGCAACACATTTAAAAAACCTTCTTTATGATACGTAGGACTCACAAAAAAAAAAAAAACCTACATTATAATCGAATGGCCCTTTAGTTAGACACGAAAGTACCGCTAGAAAGAAATCGATCGATTACTTTTACTTGATCGATTTATTGTATTTATAGTTGGAAAAATTGTGAAATTTTTGTAGTTCTGGGAAAATCAGAGCAATGAGTTTGACTAGTACTAAGTGAATAAAAAGGAAAAGAAAAAAGTTTCACAGCCCTATCTGACCCTTTATAAATTTTTAGTGAAAAAAAAAAAACTTAAAAAAACTACGTATGATAAACAAAAATAAAATTTTTTTCATTTAGAATTGTTTAAAAAATGTTTACAGTGAAAGAATTGAATTTTTGCCTCTTCTAGGTAACCAAAGTAATGTTACAAAGAGGTTGGCGTTGCCTGGATTGTACAGTATGTGAAGGTTGTGGCCAGCGTAACGATGAAGGAAGGTTAATTTTGTGCGATGATTGTGATATATCGTATCACATTTATTGTATGGACCCGCCTTTGGGCAGTGTACCAACTGGTGTTTGGAAATGTAAATGGTAAGTTATATAATTTTTTTAAATTTTTTGAACTTGATGTCTTGTTTTGCTGCAAAAATACGTGATGTTCGAGTGTTCTCTGTTCATAGTAATAACAAAATCATCCTACAGTAAATAATACACCTAGTGAGGACCGTCTGACATAGATGCCTTCTATAAGCAAGCTTCATTCATTTATAAAGCTTAAAACTTAACTGAAATGCTAAAACTCCTTTATTTGTGGAAACCATCTTACATATTTTCCAAATTATCCACGGAACACAGCTTCATTTCTGCACTAAATTTATTTGGATTCAGCAATTTTGCCTAAGCCTTAATAATCCATCCCACAGAATAACTATTCAAATCAGAGTTTTTAAAGATTTAAACTATTATTTATTCAATAGTTAATAAATTGTATGGCGTATATCCTTTTCTTGGTCATTAATTTATTAATTTATGTATTCGGATTTTTAACCCATGATTAAAACCTGTGAAAATAGAAGACATAAGCTTTCTTAAGTTTTATAAAAACCACAACTTCTTACCTATTAATTTTGTCCACACTATTGTTCCATACTAAGAGTTTCGGTCTAAATCTGTGCGATTTGGTTGGTTGGAATTTCTATGGATCCATTAAGTAAGAGATATCTTTTTAAGAGATGAAATAAATATATTATCAATAGGATGAAAAATTAATGCCAGTTTCAGTCATGATAACATGACTATTAAAATTATCATTATTGAAACTGGCAGTTATTTTAGCTGAAACTATGATTCAGTCATCAAAAATAATGGAACAGTAATAGGGTGAAGGGACCAGTAATTGACTGGGCACCAGTAATTGACATACCAGATATAAACTGGTATTATAAGGGATATGTGCCGTTTTTAGTGGTGATTCTTTCAATTTCGTTATTGAGAAGCCTTTAGGCAGCAGTTCCAGAAAAATATTAATTATTGGAAGGTTCCTTGGTATCAGTGGAAGGTTATTTGTGTTAAAAGTTCAAAATCAAGGAAAAAACAAGCCGTTGCTAAGGAGGATTGATAAGAAAATAATTTTTCTTTTTTCTTATTTTTCGTTTATTTGTTCATATATTCGTGTGGTTATCAATGTTCTGTTATAATTAGTATTACTTGTAGCTTTAATTTATGTAGTTGTTTTTTTAATTATAAGAAGCATTGAGGATTAAAATGGGGCTGTCAATCACTGGTCCTTGAAACGGCAATCTGCCCAGTAATTGACATGTATGTCAATTTCTAGTCCTACAGCTTTTTTGTTTGAGACCAGTGATTGACTTCCAGGGAAAATAATAAGATAGGTTGGTAAATTTTATTATAATTAAAAATTCAATACATTGTAAAATAAAATCATTGATAAAAATCAGCAACATAAAATAAATAGTAAAACTTCCAACAAAATATGTTTAAATTAATGAATTAGCAAATGTACGCCTTAATTCAAGAGGGCATGCAGAATGATTATTCTGTACAGAACAACAATGTATGAACAACAAACTGGAATAGTCGAGATCGCCGAACAGTTTCACGAGGCCAACGTGACTGATAAAAACGACGCCCACTTATCGGAGTTTGAAAATCTCTCATTCTCACTCAGTTTTGGGTCCTTGCCACATGCCAAAGAAGAAAGGGAGGAAATGGCTGAACCATAGAATTCCATCAAATAAAACGGCCAGCGGAAAAATGAAGCTCCCTCAAGAGAAGTACCAGGTGCGAAATTAAACATAAGTGGAGAAGTTGGTGACTTAGTGATGTTACACATTTCTTACTTTTTAATCTAGTTTTTTTTTCATTGATGTTTCATTTACTTATTACTGTTGTAAGTGCGAATGCTTACAACCTGTGGCGGGACGCAATGAACGTGCACAGTGTATATGAGTATATATACAGTGTATATATACATGAGCCCAAGAGGTAACTCAGTAATAATAAACAACCAAATACTGTTTAGATGCAGAAAATAAGAATGAATTACATTCAGATAGTTTGGTTTCGAAGCAAATGACACTGGCAGCACAGATTGTGGAAAATATTAGCGAAGCGCTCCAAAAGAAGGGAAGCGTAGGAGAAATTTTGTTCACTAGAAAGCACCAACAACTCGAACCCAAGGACGCGTAGATGCCATCAGTAGCAACGTTATAGGCGGAATGGATAAAACAAGGATGTGACCACATAGTCTAATCGGAAGTAGAGAGTTTGGTAAAGTGAGAACCAAAAAAAAAATTCCCAAAAAGAGGTTTAGGTAACAAAATATTTAGCGGAAACTTGAAGGGATAAGAGAGCGGAAGAGTTGAGAGAAAGAAATAAAAGCGAGCCGACAGACATTGTGTACGATCTAACAAGTATGTTAGCTAATATCTCCTTGGTACTATTGAAAGTAAGGGCTGTTATTCAAATTACCTGTCTTGGCTTGGGGACTTAATTAAAACTGTCCAGTAGGACAGTTGTGTAAGGGTTGGTCGTCAAAAACTGTATAAAATAGCGTAATGTTGAAAAATATTAGATTATTTAGGTTTGCCTATTTAAAAACTGATTGTAATTAATTATGAATAAGACCGATTTTTGTTATAAATCCGATTTTGAATGCATATCTTATGTCGTTTCATGAATATATTTGTATGTCAATTACTGGCCCCACCCCATGTTAAACACTGGTTCCACCGAAAATTCGGTATGTCAATTACTGGGTCATTGACATACTTCCAAAAAAAATCATTTCTGGTTGACATAAAGATCGAATTTACTGCTTTTAAAATATTAATAAAATAAAATACATCCTACTGGAGCGGTACAATTTTACAACCTACACCTGGAGCCAAAATAACGGAAGTTATTCTACCTTAAACTCGAATTTTTTCTTAAGCAGTCAATTACTGGTCCCTTCACCCTAAATATATATTATTTCAGGTGTGCCCAGTGCCAAACATGTGGCGCCAATACTCCCGGAGTAAATTCATCGTGGCAATGTAGTTTTACTCAGTGTGGAGCTTGTGCTTCACGAACAACCTGTCCAGTCTGCCTTGAACTGTATACTGATGGTGATCTGATCATTAAATGTATCAATTGTGATAGGTAAGTTTACTCTCGTGGTAAGCTTCTGAATTCAGCTTCCATTTTAATCATGAAGATTTTCAGGATTTTCGATATATTTGAACATAGACTTTGTCTGAGTGGTTACAAATTATTTTTTAAAAGCAAGAAAGATTACATGAAAATGGGTTGTTAAGTAATCAATCATTGTTGATAAAAGAAAAGTTTATCAGTCCAACGGACTAATTTTATATTTGAAGATCCAATGAATGATGGCTATAATTACGTACAAAATTTATAATAAATTGTAACACATACTAGGTCTGTAAATTAAGTAATGAGACTGATTTTTTTAAAAAAAATTTTATTCAAAAAGAATTACAATTCTAGATTGTCACCTTCAAAATAACTTCCTTCTGAAGCCACACAGCGCTGGAGACGTTTCTTCCACTCCTCATAGCAGTGCTCGAACTCCGATACTGGAATAGCCTTCAGCTGGTCGGTTACAGCCGTTTGAATGTTTTCGACTGTCCCAAAATGAGTCACCCTTGAGGTGATTTTTCAACTTCGGGAAGAGAAAAAAAGTCACAAGGATTCAAGTCAGGCGAGAATAAGGAGGCTGAGGAGCCGCAGGAATGTTTTTATTGGCCATAAACTCGTTTATTGAAATTGCTGTGTGACAAGGGGCATTATCGTAATGCAAAACACCCACTTGTTCTTGATGTTTGGTCTCACACGAATGACCCTTTTTCGAAGTTTTTTCAAGAACCACTCGGTAAAAGTGTTGATTGACGGTTTTGACCTTGGAGGTAGAAACTCTTTGTGGACGATTCCGTGGATATCGAAAAAACAAATCAGCATGCATTTGATCTTCTACTTCGCCATCCTTGCCATCTTTGGGCCTTGGAGAGGTTGAAGTTTGCCACTCCATGCTCTGGCGCTTGGTTTCTAGGTCGTATTCAAACACCCAAGACTCGTCACCAGTAATGACGAAGTCGAAAAATCACCTCAACGGAACTCATTTTGGGACAGTCGAAAACATTCAAACGGCTTAACCGACCAGCTGAAGGCTGGTTCCAGTATCGGAGTTCGTGCACTGCTATGAGGAGTGGAAGAAACGTCTCCAGCGCTCTGTGGCTTCAGAAGGAAGTTATTTTGAAGGTGACAATATAGAATTAATTCTTTTTAAATAAAAAAATTTAAAAAAATCAGTCTCATTACTTAATATTCATGAAAGAAGCTAAAATTTGTTATTTTTAATTTGTATTTTAGCATTTTAGTTTTAAGATAGAATAAGTAAATTTACTGTTTGTATTCATTCACAAACCTAAGACTTCCGTAAAGGGCCAATGTTTTAAAGAGCAGCTGTTTGTTCTTCTAGGTGGTTGCATTGCCTTTGTGATTCAATAACCAATGAACAGGAAGCGGAAGCCTGTTGCGCTCAGGGATATATTTGTCTACTTTGTAGACCCAACAATGCAGCCCTTGTACTTCCCCCAACACCTGTTAGAGTGCCTTCGCCGGAAATTACTTCTGGTAAATACCGGTTCTTGGATAATTTTTTTTTTTTTTGTAAAACAAAAGTATTTTATATTTTGTATAGAATGAGTAGTATGGAGATCTATCAGAAAAATTATTTTTTTTTTGAAATAATATTTTTACAGATGGTGGTAAAGCAAATGATTACTATGTGGATGGTGTTTGCCTGTCCGAAACTGGTTTACAGCAAATTAAATTATTATCTTTAGAAAATAATAATCAACCAATGAGAAGAAAAAGACCCGGTTTTAAAAAAACACAAGATTCTGAAATAATGTCTACCATAGATTCTGTAGTTTCTGGAGGTAATTTCCTCTTTTATTTTCATTACTTTCCTTATTTCTGTCTTGTAGAGGGCATCAATTATACAATTTGTGGATAAGCCGTAAGTTACTACAGATAATGAAAGTATTAAATATGATATTGCCGTGATGCTTATATCCGATGAATCCTATAATTCTGCTGAAACGCCGGTCTCGGAAGGAATTTTACAGGGAGAAGTCTTAAGCCCAATTTTGTTTTCTCTTTTTACTCACAATATTGTCTCAAGTGTTTAATAATTCCGTGGGAATTCCTTTGTACAAAAAATAGAGATCTACAAATATTACTATAGGCAGACGATATTTGTTTTGTTCTCTCCTACTTGGATTGAGGCTCAAAGAAAGTTAAATCTATTAAAAGAGTACTGTGATGAAAACTTGTTGAAAGTAAATATTAACAAAACAATAACAATGGTGTTTACTCAATCTGGAACTTTTGCAGAAAAGTATGGAAGTGGACCCATAGATTAACAGAATAAATTTATTTATTTAGGAGTCCCAATTGCTTCATCTGCTAAATTTATAAAGTCTACTGGGTCCACAACTTTAAATTGGAACATTAGAAAAAACGAGCACTATTAGGAAACGGGGTTGGTGGACATACCTCTCCGATGAGGTCATTATATTAAATACTTGACCCAATTAAGGAGAATTTAAAGTAGTCGCTGGAATTACGAGTTTGAAGAAAATAAAGAGAAGCCAATTGAATCGTGCTTATTTTGAAGTTCCTGGAGATAATCAGTTAAATTTGTCAATACTTCAAATCGTAAAGATCTCTTAATCAAATTAGAGGTCTTGTTGTGGAGTACTATTCTTCTCTTTTGGTGATTGATTGATTCTAATAAGAGTGAAGAGAATGAATCAATGTTTGTACAATTTAGGATAAGAGCCAACTAATCCAACGTATTCACCGAAATGGAACCAGTTTTTTTTTTGGATTTACTAGAATGCAGAAGCCAATGTTAACTGGTCTAAATAATTTTCAGATGCTGAGGGCGATGGTTGCATTAAGGACACTATTTTTAAAGATGGCATGATATGGGGCTCTAAAGAGAATGGACCAGTACCTAGCCCACCAGAAGGGTTTTCATTAATTACCACGGAAAGTGGTGTGGTTGTTTTGAAAAGGAAAAAGCAAAGGAATCTACAAAAATTGGGTAAGATAAATAAGCTTATTCAATCAATAAATGGGTTGGTTTTTAAAATGTGACGACGAATTTTTAGCCATTCATCATTTTTGTTTTGTTTTTCTAAATAGGAATCGGAGGATTTTCGGCGGTAAAAATGAGAAGCTCCCGTTTCAAAGACGATGAAGAAGGAGGTGGAACAGCAAATTCCCATTCTGCTGGTGGTACTCCACAACAGTTTACTGAGGAAAAACCTCGAAGGAAACCACGGTGGACTAAGAAACGTTGCAAATTGGCCGAACATTATCCCTCTTTTTTACAGGTAAAAGGGGAAAAAATAAATTCTTAAGTGAAGTGTTGACAAATGTGTATAGGTTTTTTTTTTAAATCATTTTTATGTTGAAATACAAATTATGTACTGTGTTCTTTTGATTTGTGTTCTTTAAACACAAAGTTTTGATTTTGGATTTTTGCTGGTGTTTAAAAAAGTTAAAATGGAAAAGATGAAACAATTTACTTGTTACTTTCTCTGGACAGAGGAGGGTACCCTTTGGAAAGAAATAGGTTATGTGAAGGTAGTGTAGGATTCATTCCACAAATAAGCGGAAGTATTGCGATCGTGTGAAATTTTCTTCATCATGTTTTCACCTGGAAAAGTTTTCTAATGAATGAAAACTTTGATGGCCTTCAAAAAGTTGAATTTTTAAGAAAAAATGGTCTATGTCTATGTGGATGATGAATCAAAGTAACAAAAAATGAAGAATTGTTGGAAGCTTAAACTTTAAATTACGTTTGGGTGTCAGTGTCATCTTTGCGGACGAAATCTTTAACCTGTAGCATAGTATTTTTTTAATTTTCTACGATTTTCAGTGATTTTCTTTAAACTTTGTATTTAAATTTCATACACCCACACCAGCCGACCATGTGCGGTAACTTTGGGATGTACCTAGTCAAGAGACTTACCTGGAACCCCCCCCCCCATATGAGACTTAAACGTACCGAACTGTAACAAACGATACAAACTTCTAGCTAGACTACTTGACAAACGCTGAAAAACTCTCACTACAGAACAAACGACGACTCTATACAGCTCTCTGCTCACACCAATATGGACTTACGGACTCGGAACTTTACGGAACAGCTAAAAACATCAAACATCAATAGACTGTGCAAACACTCCAATCCAAAAATACTCCATCGCATAGCAGACGCTCCATTCTATGTTATAGCAACCACACAATACATACAGATCTCCAAATTTCACTCATCTCCGAACTTGCCAAAATCCGATATAAAAATTTTCATCCAAAAAAACTCTCATTTCATCCCAACCCTTTAACTGCAATCTTGTCTTCAACTACGCTACCCTCCAATCCTCGAAGACGGCTGAGGCCCCGTGACCAACTGGGTGACTAATGGCGGCCATCACTGGATGACCGTCATTCCACGTCTGCCACGTTACTATATATTCATATTTATCTCATTTACTTATTGTGCCCTGTAAATTTCAATAAAAAAGATATAATAAAAAAAAAATCATACACGTTGATCTAAAACTTTTATTTGAAGAACTGTGACAGATAAGCTTGTTTTATGGCAGTTCTGGGATAGATTTCTCTCTCAGGTGCCATTTTCGGGTTAATGTAGGGTTACTAATTAAATAGCAGCCCTCCTGATGTTCACTCATTAAACGCAACGTAGTCCATTAATTTTTTTATGATACTTTAAAAAAGGTTTCGGTAAAACATCTGCCCTAATCACCCAATATCTTTTGCTTTCTTCCATTTTTTTTTCTCTTACTGTTTTCTTTTTTCCCTTTGTAGGAAGCTTTCTTTGGCCGAGAATTGTTGGATACTACAAAAGAATCAGCCCAAGAACTGGAAAGCAGTAGCGATGATTCTGACGAAGGAAAATCCAAAGTTTCTCAGGATAAGACTATCACCTTATCGAATGTGAGTCAATTAACAAGATGTGCTTGTTTGAATTTGATTTTATTTAAAGAGATTTTTATTGCTTGCAAGAAAATTTTGAACACAATTCTTTTATGCAACATGATCTAATGTTTTATTTACTCTAATTATATGGATCCATTATTATGATTATTATTATTGTTATTATTATTAATGGTAAAACTACAGAATGAGAACCTCATACCCAACGCGCACACACTGGAGTACGTTTTTGAACGTTTTTTCGTAGCTTGGTTAATCGATAAAAAGGCGCGTAATATTTTATTTAAAAAAAATATTTTTACCATCCCCTCGAACCTTCTCCTGTACGGTTCAGATTTGCTACCTTCAGTGAACATCGCTGTTATTTGTAGATATATTGTTCATACATTCTTGTATCTTCAAGCCTAAGTCCAATTAATTACCTATAATTCCCTTCGCTTTCAATAGGCTGTCCTCAACTACACCTTCGTTTGCTTCATATTCATTCTTTCTCCTTTTACATTTGTTTTCTGCCCACATTCTCCTTCTTCCAAATCAATTTCACCTATCTTCCAAAACTTTATTTTCAGTAAACTACGTATGATTCATTTTTTGGCATAATTTTGTCATCTTATTCTTTTGTTCTCTGCTATCTCTTCCTCAATTACATTTTTGTCTTCAATGTTATTTTATTTTTTTTTTTTTTCTCCCTCCATAACTATCGTTTGCTGTCTCTTTTTGACTTTACTTCTAACCGGGCTATCACTGTTAGTTACCGCTAAATCTTCTAACTTAACAGTCTCCCTCATTTTTTTTTTTTTTTTTTATGAAGCTCTGTCATGCTAAAGTAGCGTAGTAATTTTCTGCATTGCCAGTACATAATGCGTTGATTTAATGTGCTGGAGATAAATGTCTTAGCCGTGGAGAAAATTGTCTTCTTTGCCAAAAAAAATCATTTACTCCGCTCATCAATTTAATTAGCAGCCCCCCTTCCGGTTCCTCTTTTTTAAATATGTAATTGGAATTCGCATTCCAATTCTTTTTTATTCAAACAGTGTGATCTAAATATAATGAACCCATTGCAGTTATTATAATTTTTAAAATAAATATTTATGATTTAGGAATTAATTTGTTATTAACTCTTATTTGTTATTGTTACTATTAGTTATAGGTTATAATTTGAATATGAATGAGTAGAGGTGGAAAAAATAGAATGTAATCCAAATTTAGAGCTAGCTAAGAGCATGGTTTATATGTCGCATGCGACCCTCTGGATGAGTTTTGGAATACAGTACAACCTCGATTAACCTGCCTTCGGTTTACCGGGATTCGGGATTAACCGGGATCATGTTGAGTCATCATAAGAACACCTGGATCGGCGCCGAAACAAAAGTTAATTTTCGGTAGCGACAGGAAAATGTTTTTGTCTTCCGATGTAACATAATTGTAGGCGTGGCAGCAACTCTTTTATACCTGATTTTCCTGAAGGGTCGTTATGTATGTATGTATATATGTAAAAACCCAAAATATGGTGCAATTAGTACTGAATTTCTTGGGATTTACCACGGTCTTACAAAAGATCTTACAAAAGACCAAGGGATTTAAGTGTCGTAAATGGTTGATTTTCAACTTCACGGTTATATGTAATATTTTTATGGTTAATTACCGGCATAATATTTTTATGGATAATTTCTGACGAAATAGTAATGTATTACTATGTAATTCTGTGTATTCGGTTTAACCGGGATTTCAGTTTTGGGTAAAGCAGGTCAGCCCGGTTAATCGAGATTGTACTGTACTTCGATTTGTTTTCATTGTCTCATGAAACTGACTATTAAATATTAAATGAACGATCTTATTCTTTGATGGATGATTTTTCATTTAATATAATTCCGTTTTAACTGGCGAGTAATTTTCTACAATTTAAGTGCTATAAACTGCATTTATACTTGAATCGGGATCTCGTGACAGTTTCTTCCAATATCTTCTTTTTCTGAAGAATATACTCTCTTCTTTTAACTTATAGCAATTCAAGACTGGAATAGTAGGGGATAGTTGGTTTAGAACAGAGTACTTAATAAAAGAATGTGTAATGTAATCATGAAGTTGGTATACGATTACTTAATTTTTGTTCAATACTTTACACTAATGGGAGCATTAATTTTATAACCTTAAATATTGGTGAAGTAACCGTTTTATCCTCTTTATCGTATTAAAGAGTGAAAAGAAAAGGTAACTGAATGTTACTGAAGAATTAAATTGAATTTAAACTCATGTAAAGTACATTATTTAATAATAATTTAGTTCAAATAATTTAGATCAAAAAATTTAAGAACAATGAATCGATATATCGCTCTGAACATAATGTCGATAAATTTACTCGCAACATATCAAAATAGGCGTAACCTTATTTTGTCTTCATTTGACAGACTTTGCTGTACTTAGCTTACAAAATATGTGTTGCATCATGATTTCTTTTTAACTAATTGTTTAAACTGAGATTATTTTGTTAGAAAAAGTTCAAAATAATAACAATTTAGGGTTTTTATTGGTGCATGTTTTGCATGAAAAAGAATTATAAGATATAAATAAATAGAATTACTAATTGAAATTTTTTAAGAAAATTTGATTATTTAAAGAAATAGAGAATGTACTCACGATTTTTTTTGTTTTTGTGGCTTGGCTGTTCCTAGTAGATGTTGTTTATCCATTAGCTTAGAATATTATCTTTTTTCTAATGCAGGATGAATTAAAGGTAATGGCCGAAATGAAGGCAAAACAAGAAATCTCTGATAAAAGTACAGCAAATGGTGTTCATAATGAAGATTCTAAAATAACTGTTAAGGTAAGTTAAAAGTTGTAGAAAAAAAAAACTAGCATAAAGTATGTTGCATTATTAATTAATTGAATTAAATCTTTCTAATCTTGAGTAAGGTGAAAATTTTTCCGTCTTGCCATGGGAGACCGTTACTCTTGGTTAAAAAATGCATCATTAGTTTTCTTGTAGTCCTCTTTTAATCCAATGGAAGTACGATATCATCTCTCGGAATGCAATCCTAGAAAATGTGCAAAACAATCATCCACAGATGTTAATCATCTCTTTATTGGTCCCAAATTGTTGCATGCCTCCAAAATTTCTTGAGGCTAGGGTATAGAACAGTGATGGCGAACCTATGACCCGCGGGTCAGACACTGGACCCGCGCAAGCTTTTTCACTGACCCACAATTGCTAGGCAACCATTTGTTTGTTTACGCGGGTTGATTTAGATTTTCTAATTGTTGTGGATAATTTATATTCTATCTGTATTTTTTTTTTCAATCACGCATTGACACAAAAGCCATTTAAATTGCTATCTACAACCTTTAGTTTGATCATTACAGTTCTAAAAGCGCAAATGACGACAAATGCTTTTTGTAGTATTTGAAATAAAGCAAAAGTGTTTACAAAATATCAAATAAAATGTGCATAATTTTACTAATATTTTGTTTGTTAAAAAAAAAATCGACAACCCAAAGCAAATAACCATATTTAGATTTTTCTTCAGATAAAACACACTTTTGTAAGATTTTGTTCAGTTATGTTTGTAAAAAGAGACTTCCATAGCCAATTGTTTCGTCCCGTTTTACTCGTTAAGCCGACTGAATTTTAAAGATGTTTAGTTTTGAAAATATTCAGTTTAAAATTTGTAAACTTAATTCTTATGCAAATAGGTATTAGTGACCCAAGAGCTAGTACTATAAAAAAAAAAAAAAAAAAAGGAACAAAATGTGACCCACGTCTCAAAAAGGTTCGCCATCCCTGGGTATAGAAGTAAATCAGAGAAAGTACTTTAATCCATTTAGAAGTTAAGATGTTCCCAACTATTTGAACTTAAGATTCATCATTAATTTTCTCCATTGTCCGAAAGCACCTTCATGGGCAAAGTCTTATAGCTTTGCATTCTGGGCTTCTACTCACCTGGTGACTTGGAGCAGGCGCTTTTCTTGAAAAGCCCTTGACATGGATGCAATTATTGTAGTTCTTGTATCAATTTAAATCATTATTAGCAACATATCTCTTACTATTGCCAAGTATTTTTCAACTTTCCATTATTATAATAAAATTATAATGTTGAAACAAAAAAAAAATCAACAATATTTCGATTTTATGTGAAACAGGAAGAGGAAGTGAGTGATGGAGAAGGTTTGAAAGATATATTGAATCTACCAGATAATTTACTTCATAATGATCTAGTCAATACAATTATGAATGAAAGAGATGTTATAAAAACTGAGAATTTAATATCTGGTAAGTTTAAACTTTTTTTTTAATTCTTTTTTTAAACTAAAGGTTTATACGTTTTCATTCATTCATTGATTTTTTTTTTTTTTTTGTTAATTAACAGATCCACCATTGAACGATACAAGTCCCCATCAAAAAGATGAATTATCTGATATATTAGGACCTCATTTCAGTATTGAATCAATGGTCAGAGAAACTGGTTAGTAATTTTGATCTTTCTTTAGTAATTTAAGAAGAATGTTGTTTGTTATCGGGAAGTTTTTTTTAATTTTGAATTTTCATGAGCAGTTTGCATTTTAAGATTCAATTAAATGTCATTAAGAAAGTCTTGAGAGTGTTCACCAAAGTTGTATTTATTATTTCTTAAATTAGGTGAATAGATTTACTTCTGCTAAAGTTTACTTCAAAATATTGACCATATCTTCAAAAATTCTATCTCAAAGAAAGTGTGAATGTTCTTTTAAATTTATTTGTGCGGCACCAACATCTGGAGCTCACTAGCCTTTTTGCAGGGCACTGCCGATCTCTTTCTGGAGATCGATTATTTCCGTCGATTTTTTCATTTATTCATCATCGATACACGAATAACCAGATTAGTATTTTACATCTACACTATTTCTGCGGCATCGAGCTTTTCTAAATTAAGAAAGACAACACTGGACAGCGAACTATCAAAGATCCAAGAAAGAGAAAATTTAAGAGCAGACTTCTCGAAGGTTTTCGAAACCGGGATTTTTGTAATTCAAATTTCAGAGCACTTACCTCTTCTCTTGAATTTAATTTTTTTTTTTACTTCTATAAATCAATGAACATTCTGCATGCACTTGGCCCAGGTCTTCCAAACATGGATTCAAAAGATGTTGAAGAAATCTTTAAAGGTGTATTGACTGATGAATCGCAGGAATCACAAACTTCCGGAGCTTTTGCTCCAACTCGTGGTCCTACGCCGGGCACTCCGTCACATCCGCATATGTCACCACAGCAAGGTAAGTTTATTTCAAATTATAGATCAGTAGATTAAAAAAAAATTATTTATCCTTCAATTAAATGATGACTTTATAATTGTAATTAAAAATTAAAATTACCAATAGGAGCAACTGGAGCAAGAACTGCAGTTTCTAGTCACCCATCTAACCTTACGTCTCCAATTGGATTTCCTTCTGCTTCGCCTTATAATTCTGAATATAGCAAGTATGTTCACTTTTTGATTTATAATAATTTTCATTGAATCCTTTTAGTTCAGTTTATAAAATATGTAATCTTCCTAACGTCCTTGTTGAGGTCCAAGAAACCTGGACGTCTTGTTATTTTTTTAGTTCCAATTAAATGCCATAAATTGAAACCTCAGAGAGGTTACACTTCTCTGAATGTTAACCATCGATTGTTCATTTATCGATAAACGAATAACCAGATTAGTATTTTTACATCTATGCTATTTCTGAGGCATCGAGATTTCTAAAGTTATCCAGTGAATATTAAAAAAAAAAATATTAATATATAGAACAGGTAATCTAAAAATGAGAAAATCTTCTTCTGCCTTGTCGGTTATCGAAGTTCAGCTCTTAGGTGTGGATTCCAATAAGTTGTTTTTTATAACCGTCTTGGTCACCTATTTTTGAGGTTATAAAATATGAATGGAAAATTGTTCTTTCATTGGCTAGGCGACTTGAATGATCACAGCATTTCTTGTTTTGAAATTCCATGATTATGAAACTTATGTTATGACAGAAACTTCCTCTTTTCTTTCAAGGTGGAAGAACGTTATGCGGAAGTAATAATTTATTTAAATCTACTAAGTTTAATTTATTTGCTGTCGAATTCGCAAAAACAATTCTGTAAAATGTAGAACTTCCACGTTTGATAAACAAATACTTCCATCAGAATTGAATTTAGCGATGTTCAGGGAGTGCTTTTTTGAGGTCTAGCTTATCTAAGCCGGCACCACTTTGAATCCCTACTTCCAATGCGACATCACTAACAATGTGTTAATTAAGTCATGCTGGAGAATAATTATAATCGTATCATTTATTTCTTACAGTAGTCCACAGTTTAGTCCAGAAGGAAGTCCATGGAACGGAGACGATAGTAATAGTTCTTATAATCAGCGAACATCTGTAAAAATGGAAGCCGATGAACCTTTAGGCTCAAATTCGACAATTTCACCAGTTTTATATGCTAATGTAAATCATCCAGAATTGAGAACTGATTACCCTTGTAAGTTGTTTTTTCAAATATTATTAATTTTTATTCTAAGAAAATATGTTTTTTTTCTACAACCGTATAAATAATGTGAAAATTATCCTTCACGAATAGAGAATAAAGTTACTTTAGCGGCAGAAAGAGTGAAGACAGTGTTACTTTAGATAATTACCGAATTTCAGATATTGTATTTAAAAATGACCATCCAAGCAGTTCTTCTTCTTCTTCTGGCTCTACGGTCCTCGAAGGACCTTGGCCTCCTCTAACACCTTTCCCCACTCCTCTCTCACCAAGGCAATTGTCCTCCATGTCCTCACTCCCAGACTCCTAACATCTTCCTCTACATCATCCAGCCACCTAATCCTCGGCCATCCAAGCAGTAAGGTTTTGCAAATATTATTATTTTATGTAAACTGAATAATGATAAGATTCTTATTCAGTCGTCCTATTAAATTTACAACTAAATTATTATATAAAATTAAAAGAATTTCAACGTAACTTAGACGTACGAGGGTCATTTGAAAAGTCCGTGCAAAGTATCGAGGTTATGTTTAGTTAGTAGCATCTCTTGGAAGAACACACACCAAGTTTCAGCCAGATCGGTCTATTTCTTTGTGTTTGGCATTCGTTTGAATCGAGGAAGTCGAGTGATTTTCAAAAAATGGACGAAAAAGAATTTCGTGTGTTGATTAAACACTACTTTATGAAAGGCAAAACGCCTCAGGAGACTAAAGAGAAGCTTGATAAACATTATAATGACTCTGCACCTTCGATTAGAACAGTTTATAAGTGGTTTCAAAATTTTCGGAGTGGCCATACGGGCACAAGTGACGCTGAACGTTCTGGACGCCCTGTTCGAGGTTACTATTCCAGAAATCATTGATAAAATCCATGATATGGTGATGGATGACAGAAGAGTGAAGGTGCGTGAGATTGCTAGTGCTGTGGGCATCTCGAATGAACGGGTACATAATATTTTGCATCAACATTTGTATATGACAAAGCTATCCGCAAGATGGGTGCCGCGATTGCTCACGCTTGACCAAAAACGAAATCGTGTGAAGTGTTGCAAGGACGGTTTGCAGCTGTTCCAGAAGAATGCGCAGGACTTTAAGCGTCGTTTCGTCACTGTGGATGAAACATGGATACATCACTACACTCCTGAGACCAAAGAACAATCTAAACAATGGGTTACCAAGAAGGAATCTGCGCCAAAAAAGGCGAAGACCGTTCCTTCGGCCGGAAAGATTATGGCGACTGTCTTTTGGGATTCGCAAGGAATAATCCTCATCGACTATCTGGAAAAGGGTAAAACTATTACAGGTGCATATTATTCATCGTTATTGGCTCCGTTTGAAAACCGAGCTGCAAGAAAAACGCCCACGATTGGCCCACAAAAAAGTCCCTTTTCCATCACGACGACGCACCAGCTCACACCTCAGTAGTTGTGGTCGCAAAATTATTGGAAATAGGATTCCAACTCGTTTCACATCCCCCTATTCTCCAGACTTGGCTCCCTCGGACTACTATTTATTCCCCAATATGAAGAAATGGCTGGCGGGAAAAAAGATTTTATTCAAACGAGGAGGTGATTGCAGAAACGAATGGCTATTTTTCAGACTTGGACAAATCCTATTATTCGGAAGGGATCAACAAACTAGAGCAGCGATGGACGAAGTGTATAAGCCTAAAAGGAGACTATGTTGAAAAATCAAAAAAGGTTTACCCCAAAAAATTGAGTAGTTTTTATTTTTGCACGGACTTTACAAACGACCCTCGTAAACATAGAATTTAGTTAAAAAATTTATCCCGATCAGAGAGTAAGTAGATAACTCCACCTATTCATGTTCCCAACCTTATCATATTTATACGCCAATAAGATTATTGTGGTTGCAGAAAATAAAGATAGAAGAAAAATTTAATAATTATCTTGACTCACTTTGCTATTATTATATAATATAATAACGATTTTTTCTTTTAAATTTAAAGCTTGGAATGAAAGATTTAAACAAATTTTAAAGAAGTGGCAAGCGTTGCCAAAAGATAAGAAAGCTCCATACATTCATCAAGCACGTGAAAATCGTACCAATAATGTACGGTTGAAGAAAGTACCACAGGTATGTAAGAAAATTAATTAAATAATTTTATAATTAATAATAAAAGATGACAATTATTCCATTTTATTTAATTAATTTTTTTATTTTATTTTCAATCAGCCAGTGTACAATTTAAAAACAAAAAAAAATGCCAAAAAAATTTCTATTTTATTCTAAAAATTTACAAATAATTATTATTATTATAAAACACTTCATTTTTCGAAGTTATCAATTTTGAAAAAAAAAATTGAAATAATGAAATACTCATATATTATCTTGAAAATTT
This sequence comes from Rhodnius prolixus, assembly GCF_049639745.1. Lineage (NCBI taxonomy): Eukaryota > Metazoa > Arthropoda > Insecta > Hemiptera > Reduviidae > Rhodnius > Rhodnius prolixus. Next base: position 3,794,265 of record NW_027411603.1, on the reverse strand, counting down.
TGTATTACTAACAACATTAATTGTTTTTATTGTCTCGTAAACAGTAGTTAATTATTTTTTTTTGTACTAATCAAAATAAGTAGAAGTACTTTTAGTTTTTATTTGGTTTATTTATTAATTTTTTGACAGAACATAAACTAATAAATTACTTAAAGTGGCACTGGCACTCCCTTACGTATTTTTTTGTTTATATTAATAACATCTGTTGAAATGCTAACCTTTTACATAAAAATAAATTTAAATCTTTGATTTTTATTTATTTTTGAATTAATTATTATTATTTTGTGCACAATCTAATCGATGAAGCATGTTATTTAAAAAAAAAAATAAAATAAAATAACAAAACAAAATCAAAATATTTTCACCTTTTGTCGAAAGTTTTATAATGCTTTGTATGGCGTTATTTTATTTTTAATTTATATCTTTAAAATAAGATTTGACCCTAAAGGATTTTTTTTTTTTTTTCATTACTACTCAGCAAATGCTATAAATTCATTTTGTTAAAAACCAAATTCGAGTATAAAAATTTTATTTATTTTCTTCAACTGGTGTACTTGCATGTCTGAGGATATTTTTTTTGTTTTTTTGGAAACAAAAATGCGCTTTAAATAAAAGCAAATTACTCCCTTTTATTTATTTTTTTTTTAATTTTATATTCAGTCTAATTCTTTTATCAGTATTTCCTTCAAAAAAAAAAAATTTCTCTAATAAATAGGGAGAAAGACAATTGAAAATTGATATTTACGCGTTTTATTTTCTCTTCTTCTTTTTCTTTATTGTATTTTTTTTTGTTTTTTTACTTTCTCTTACTGTAGGATGAGAAAAAGTATTGAAAAAAGTTTTGTGGGCGCGTGAATCAGAAAAAAAGATGTGATTTTTTAAAAAGTGCTATTCTATATTTTATTTTTATAATGTGATATAACTTGAACGTCTAAACGTTGACGACTGAGCCTAGTGTTGAGCTCGTGTCCCTCCAATCACAATCATTTCCTTGAAAGAACCCTTTCTCAGAAGAATTGGTTACACGTTACCCTGAGCTTCACATTTCCTAAAGCATTCCCTTGGAAAGTATGCTTCTTCTAAATTCATTAAACTTGATATCCGGGGAAGGGTTTAAAGGTTTTGGGCTTACTGAGTCTGAATCTTAAGCTCAAATATGATACACCACTTTGGTACTGTTATCTGGTAGTTCCTGCTCTCCAATACAAAATATCGGACTAAAATCAGTAAACTTGAAGCGCTATTCTTATGCGATTTTTTTTTTTTTTCTACAGTTTTTCGGGATTTTATCGAAAATGCACGCAACTATTTCCTTTAAATTTTGTATGTAAGTTACTGATAATAGTTTAGGTAACAGTATTATTTTGAACATTTTTTTTCCCCCAGGCAAATTGATAATTAGAGGCGGTGATAATTAAGAACTCATAATTCTTAGGGTAGTGGGAACCACAATCTTCTAAAGTACCACTTCAAATTACGATATTACGATTAAGGAGCTATAAAATATCCATTTAAAGTATTGAGAAAATACAAAATGTTGGAATAAAATTGGTAAACCGAAAATGCTCTTTTAGAGGGTATAGATTTCTTTTTAAATGCACCACAGAATTTGAGTTATACTAATTTTATCCTATAGTTAAATATCCTTATTCTGGTCATAAATATTTTTGAGCAAGTTTGAGAGAATCTCTTACCAGTTTTACTTTGATAAATCAGGACAAGGGGTGTATCCTGAATCCTCCCTAGGTATTGCAGCCAAAAGAGGATTATTTAATAGGAGAAAGGACTCATTATTTTTTTTTTTCCAAGTCTCGTGGCCATGTTCTACCTCTGATAAGGCTAGCAAGGTGTGCCTTTTTTTTGACTTAGTCAACAGAGGCTAGTTTCTCGTTTGTTAGCCCACTTGATGGATGCCCAATTCTCCCTACGTTGGTTTAAAATTTAAATAGCAAACATCTCCCAGACTACAAACCTAATTCTAAAAAGTAGTACCATGCGTGATACCGCAATAAATACGAAAGCTTTGAAACTTTTCAGCATAGAGAGAGAGATAATGTGGTGTTAAAACTCTGTCATAAATCCTATAATGTAAATACACCTACCCTATTTCGATATTTTTATATGATGTATGTTGTAAAAATTTTGAGAAAATTTGTAAATTATTAGAGTTTATTAAATACAGTAAGAGAAAGTTGGGCTAGTATTGGGGATAACCAGGTATTTTTTTTAAGATTCCTGCTTACAGTGTCGTCATACAAAGCATTTATTATTTTTTTTAAATGAACGGCACGCTTTATTTATTTATTTATTTATTTTCAATACCTATTTATTTCTTTATTGTGGTGTAAATGTGTCTCTCATAGGAATATAAACCTACCTCTTTATTATAAAGGTTAAAGTACAACTTATTTATTTATTAATATACTGATCCCTTTCTATCTATTTATTTCTTTTAAAGTACTGATAACGCTATCACAGTTCTATGCACACAGTTTATGATTGTTTTCTATTGGAACTATTTTTTTAAATTTTTACTTAAAAAAAAGAAAGAAAAAGAAATTACAAAAAAAATTATGTTTGCCATTAAAAAAAAAGACATAACAAATGAGTATGGGTGTATAATATAAACAGATTGGGAAGGAGAATGGCGATGAAGAAGCAACAAGTGGCAAGCAAGCAACAAGTGGTGGGAAGAAGTTTGAGGTGTGTCCCCCCTCAAAAATACCTACAACCGTCGATAGGAATGCCTCCTCACCATCTCCTCCTATTCCTCCTGCTACATCATCAACCCCTCAAAGTCCTGAACAACAGAAATTAGTGTCAACCGCTTCGAATACATCACCACCACCACAAGCACCACCACCTCAATCACAATCACATCCGCAATTACAATTACCCGTAACTACACAACAGCAGCAACAACAACAGGAAACATTCCCAGCAACAATTTCCTCGCATCCATCAACCATACAATACATCCCATTGAATACACCCGGTATACGCGCAACATTTCATATAATACCCACATCAATAGTGCCGTCCACTAGCAGTAATTTAGCTACAGTAACCACAACGGAAACACAACAACAACAACAACAACAACAACAGCAACAACAACAACAACAACAACAACAATCACAACAGCAACAAGTGCCAGCACAACGTACAATACAATATCAATACGAAAGAAGTACTATACATTATCCGCCGACAAATGTTGTCATCCAATCAGTACCACCTTTGATCATGACTTCTACCACATCACTACAGACTGCAGAACCAAAAAATCTATTACAATTAATACCAACTAAAACTTCCACTGTTACCACAGTAATTACACAACCTTCGATACGTTCACAAGTACAGTTTATACAAACTGTTAAAACTGTTCAAAACAATAGCAGTAATTGTACTGGTAACAATACGAATAATTGTAATAATGCTATAACAAATAGTAATATTAATAATAGTAGTAATAATTTAAATACAACCGAAACAGACTGTAATAATAGAACTACAAATACAATATGTTCCCCATTGTCTGATCAGCACATCCGTGTATTAACTCCTTCAGAAATCATGCGCACTCTCCCTTCTTTAGGGCAAGAAACCTACGACACTCCACCTTCCACGGTGAGCCCTTATGCACGATTGTATACTCTCATAATCAGTTTTTAATTTTTCTCCTTTATTTAATTTTTGATTTTTTTTTTTATTCATGTTTTCTTTGATTTTTTGTTTTTATTATGTCGTTTTTTTGGGTAAATCCAGTATGAGTGCTGTTCCTATCGGTTTTTTCGTGTTGGGAAAGATGAAACTGCTTCCGGAAACTATCAATTACAATTTATTTATTTTTAATAAAACGATAAACATATAAGGAAAAATTAGTTTCAATCTATAAAGATGAAAACATATTCGAGATACCATATTAATGATCACTTTTGGTTATAGCACAGTTTCAAAAATAAAGCAACTTTTTTAATTTTAAAAAGTCACAAATAGTACAGTAATCAGTTGAGAAACATGATAGATAAAAATCGAAAAAAAACGGTGAGGAATTGAAAAATCATGACGGAATAATCGACATTTCCCCAGTACTACAAATCTGTAACCATATTTACAGCTAAAGATTGCTTTTTTTTTGTGCCTGAATTCGTGTAAAAGTTCCGCATAAGTTGTATTGGCTCGTCTTAATATGTTAAAAGTTATAAACGAGGATTTGCCCTACATTATAAAGCTATGCGGTTAGCGTACTGGTTCTCCCACGCGGAGGTCCCGGGTTCGTATCCAGCTGCTGACCCTTAGATTTTCTCTTCCTAGGAGCTTCTTACAGTTCACTTGTCCCAGTGATGAACAGTGTTGTCTGTAACGAGGAGAACACTGTCCGGAGGCCGGCAGTACACTGAAAAAAAGCTCCGGGCGCCAATAACCTTAGATGTTGACGCGCCTTAAATCATTTTAAAAAAAAATTATAAAGAAAATTTGAGAATTTTATCTTTTATAGAAAAAGAGAAAAAAATTGTCAAAGTTGGGTGTTTTTCAACGTAACACTATTTTCGTGCAGTTTTTGACGATCAACCCTTATTAAAACTGTCCTACCGGGACAATTTTAATTACCCTTTAAAAAATGTTGAATATAATATATGCTTGGTGCAAGAAGTGCCAATGTCAGATTTTGGTAAAAATGAGTAAAAAAATCTGTTGTTTTGATATAATAACGATCAGAAATTTTTCTTGCAAGGAGTGGCCAAAGTCAAATTTTAAAGTAGTAACTGAGTTACTAAAACACTATTGCCAATGTCAAAATTTAGCATCAATATTTCCCTCTCTCCAGGTAAACCAAAGCGTAAGTACACTCGTTTACATTGGCACTTCTTGCACCAAGACACCATTATATTCGGATATTTTTAGTTTTTTCTTGTTTTTTTGACGTGAATTCGTCTTTAAATTTGAATCATATGGTGGCAATCCAAAAAACCTAATGATAACAAAATCGGGGGATACAGTTTGGCATTATAGTTTCGAATCTATCGTCTACATCCAAAATTAAATTAGACCACTGGATAGCCAAAGGATCAAAGAATTCATTACTATAATCGAGGACTGTGACGCATATCGCGCGAAGTGAAGGGGGAAGCGCCGCCATTTTGAGATCATTTTGCTGAGTATCGAGATTTGTAATTAATATAACTTTTGACTCGGAGAAGCTACGATGTTCGTTAAAGTTTTAATCGTCAGCTGTCGTCACAATCTATCGATTGCATATAAAACATTAGTATAAAATAGTGACAGTGAATATAATAAGGTGTTAGAATAAAAAAATATTATCAAAAATATATAATGTCGGCCTATACGCGTCGAAAAGCCAAAACGAAATACAGAGATCGGTATACGGTTGGAAAGGGGCTTCTAAAGAACAATCGAATGGTAATAATAAAACACCGTATGACCGAGTCAAGCTGTGCCGGGAACGTAAAAGAATGAATGCGGCCGAGCATGTGGATGATGAAATCGCTTCTACATCGACAACGGACTGTAATAGGCATAGATTGTGTTCGATCGTCGTTTTGTTTCCTCGATTTCATCCTAAATACATGAATAAAAATATTTTATACAAAAAAAATATAACCCGTTACGTAAACGTATTCACGTACAACACCCGGCCGTGTCCATAACGCAGCCCAGCCACACATTAATTTTTTAAAAAAAAAAAGAAAAAAAAGGTGTGATTTTAAAAGAAAATCTTGCTTGGGAAATTCGACTACTATTTTGGGATAGGATTTAGTGATAGCTTTTCCTGGATAGCCCAAGCTGGAGAGCTTGTGGTCCAGAATAGTTGGGAACAGATATTTTATTTTCTGTTTTAACTTTTTGATATTTTAAATTTTTTTCTTTCGGGAGGGGGACTCATACTTGGATTATTACCAAATTTCTTTTATTGTTTCTGTTTTATAAATATTTATTTGTAAAAGTTTTTTTTTTTTATTTATATATATGAAAAATTTGTCTGCGAGTGTTAATTTTATTTTATAAAAAGTTGGTAGTTAAAGAATTTTTGTTTCATTTTCATTCTTTTATCAGTTACTTTTTTTAGTTAGTTTACAACTTGTAGTAGATGTTTTGTTGTCCGTTATATATCTGTATAAATGATTTTTGTTTTGTTTAAATATATGAGATTATTAAGGTCCTTTTTTTTACGATTATTTATTTTTTTTAGATAGGTGTTTTAAATTTTTATTCTGTTAAGCAAATTTTGATCGAAACTTTTATAAGAAATATATAATATATAAACGAATAAAAAGTTATGCCTATAATCGTCCATAGATTTTATGTTTTTTAAATAAATTTTGTTTAATATTCTTGCTTGGCTGAAGTGCATAAAACAAGATGTATGGCTTATGCTTAACGATTTTTTTAATTTTTAATTTAATAATTTTTTTTTAAATTAAGGGGGGGATAAGACACATTTCAAGTTACCATTTATTTATTTTAACTTTATCTAACTTTTAACCTTTTTTTTTTTTTTTTTTTGCTAATAAAACACTTGTTTTAGATTTCAGGGAAAGCTGTTCACACATACATACACAAAAAAGAATTAATTTTGAACAGAAATGAAATTGATGAAAATTCACCAAAAAGTGTTTTATTTATTTTTGGTTTTTAAAAAAAGGAAAAATTCTTAAAAGAACAGATTTTTCCTCTATATTTATTTGTCTAGGCTAGGCCACTGTTGCTTTTGCATGCAGACTTTTACATTAATTTGCAGAAAACTACTATTTTTTTTTTTTTAAATTATCTTACCTTATTGATTATAAGAGTTTTATTATTTATTATTTTTTAAAGGAAGATTATATTCCAATTAACAGTTTTTAGAAGAAATGTAATAAATAAAAAAAATAAAATAAAAATACTTTTGTAATTTCTTGTATAATATGATATTCACTCGTGAATGTCTTAGATTAGATTAGAAATTGGGACACGTCCTGATCATTGTAAAAAGAGGCTTAAATGCTTGGACCGCTGGAAGTTCTGGTCTCTCTCTTCTAAATTCAAGGTCCAGATATCACCATTCTTGGTATTTTTCTCACAAGCTATCCATAACAACTCAAGAAGCACTAATGGGTTGGACTTGTAAACAAGTGCTAGTACTAAGTACATCTAGTAAAAAAAAAATTCAAATAGAGATTAATGTTCCGCGAAAAATCTGCCCTTCTGGGTCCACAGGATAAACCCAATCCCCCCCCCCATCCCCCCGTATAGCCCAAATTTAGGCAGCACACATCTCAGACTCTGCTTTACCACCTTGTGGATAGATACTACCAAAGCCATGCAAGGAGTAGTAACTACAGCTGGCCGTGTGAAATTATTTGCTTGAAATTAATTACAAAATTAAAGTTACATGATTTGTTACAAAAAAAGAGGATTTCCATTATTTGCTCTTATCCCTCATCCTCCCCCCTCCCAAAAAAAAGGTCCTGTTCCAGGACCAGCCTGCGGCTTTGTCTGCAATCATTAATTATCCCGAAAATTCCTTGAGAAATCTTGAGAGGTTACTCAGTAGTCGTCTAAAACCTAGTTATCCTCCTTTGGCAGGAAATATTTCATACCTCCCTCTTAAATTTTTTTTTTATATTTAAGTTAGGCATTACTTTTAGGCTAGAGGCAACTTAATATGCCTCATCAATCATCTTATCAGCCAATTTTTAACTTTTTTTTGGCAGCATAATTGCTCGTAACTGCGTGGAAAGTCCACCACTTAATCCAATTTGCTCGAATTATCGTTATCTACTTGACCGTAAAACCCGAGAACCCACATGAACTTCTTGTTACTTCTCTTGTGAGAAAGATGATTTATCATTCTAATCTGGGATTGTGCCGCTGCAAGATTTTATTAGGACAAACCTCGAATGTTGCTGAAGAAGAGTTCAGAACCCTAAAATCTTTCGTACCTAAGTAGACAAAAAAAAAGTATTCCAGGTGAATTGTTCTAGAAGTTAAGATTGCGGCCACGGATGGATATGAGTGATTCCTAAAGGAAATCTTGTGATGACCAAAAATTTAATTGTAAAATATGTTTTAATTATGCACTGAAGTAATAAATTTTTAAAATATTTTCACTCCAAAAAATATTTTTTAAAAAATACGTACCATTCATATTGCTTGTAACTTGTAAAATGCACTTGTATTTCTTTTTCCTTGAAACTAGGCCTTGCTGGGTAATTTAACACTCTTAGCGAGAATAATTTTTATTTCCTAAAAGTTTCAGAGCCTATGATTCGGTCTGTATAAAACCTTGCTCGTTAAATACATTACCTCATTTTAAAATGACAAATTACACGAATTGAACTTCTATTTGGTTATTTTTCTTTTATGAAGTTTAAAGTATTTTACAATGTAATTTGAAATTGAAAGATAATATAACTGTTTTTTTTTGAACATGTTAGTAACTGCTGATTTGTATAGAGAATGTTACACACAAACTTAAAAAGAATATTAGAACATAAAATAATGTCGTATATCGGATTAACTATAAAGAATAAAAATAGTTTCATAACCTTTGCCCACTGTTAATCGTAACAAGCTTTATAACCTTCTGGATTTATCGACACCATGGTTTGTCATGGTAGACAAAATCTTCCCATTACTAAAATTTTGAGAAAGTGATAAGATTCTTCATTGGAGGAATGTCCGATATTGTGGTCTCATTAATTCTTATTAGTTTTGAGTTTGAGTGTTATATATCGTGTGTATAATACTAAGTGGGGAACATAAGCAAATTATTCATTAAATTACAAAAGTTATTTCCTTTATTGGTGGTATATTTCTTCATATGTTGCCCACATGAGTATTTTTTTTTTTCCTTTAATTTCATCTGATTATTCTAAAAACCGTTCGGGTTTTATTTAAGGTTTGTTTTCTTTATTATGACATATAATTATATTTTTTTAGTATACTATATTTTGAAGAGAATCGTGTTTTTCGTTTGTTTTTGTTGTTTTATTTGGAAAGTTTTGATTTTGTAAATAATCATTATTAACTATATAACTCTTCGTTAGGTTTTTCTTTTGCATAAAATGAAAATTTAATAATTATTTTGGTTTCCTTTTAGAAGAAAGTATATTTTCATGAGTTCTATTTGAGTTTATTTAATTATTGAATGTTAGGACTGCATTAATGGTGAAAGATTGTTTTACTCTATTCATATTTACAAAAAAAAAATGTCTGGATTTTTGTTTTATCAAATGCATGACAAGGAGGTGTTTTTTATTCATTTATTAAAACACTTTTTAAATCTGTTTAAATATGTGCAATTTTTTTTTTTAGTTCTTGTTTCATCAAGATGACCATTTTTTTTAAAAAAAAGATTTTTTATTTATAAAATACTTAAATATTGACACATTTGATGCTAAAATAGGCTCACTTATGTTTTAAAATGCCCAGAAAATATACATACATATGTTTGTAAGACTTTTATTCCATTTCATTAGTTCAGTAGCTTAAACTAATCTGCTGTCTATACGATATCCTCAATCGTTCTTCTTTGTTATGAAGTTAACATTAAGCTTTGAAATGGAACGGCCTGTAAAATTTGAAATTTACAGATTGGAAATTTTTTTACTTAGATTAGTTGAGGTTAGAATGGCAGATTCTCTTCCTCTCAAAGTGCAATGAAAAGAGACTTACACTACTCCTACAAATGTGTTAATTTTAGGTGATTTTATGTTTAATGATTATGAACTTGAATATTTTTTTTTAAATTTTTCTTTCAAGGCGAGTTATCTTTAGTCTGTGATGTTAGCGGATTGTGTTAGGGTTTAAGAAAAGTCTTAGTAGTTTTTGACTGTTACACTTAAATTATTAATATATGAAAGTCGTACAGTCCCTATTTATGGTAGAGTAAGACACTTCAACCAGCAAACAGGAATTCTAATGCTTGTTCGTGGATTAGCTTTTAAAGCCTCTCTTAAAACAGTTGGTCTAGAGCAGGAGTTCTCAACCTTCTTTAAAAAATTCGTAAATAATTCGCTAATTTTATAACCTTTCAAGTAAGCTCCTATTAAAATCAATATTGTGACCAAATTGCAAGATCAATGATAGCATTTATTTATACAGTTAAATAGTTCATTAAATTTTGGATAAACTCTTATAATTGATTCTTTTGGGCCCATTCTTGGCGTCATACCCTATTTAATTTTGCCCACTTATTAAGGAGTGAACGAAACCTTGTTTTTTTTTTCTTGCAGACCAGTCTGAACAGTCTTTTTGTGCTTTTTCAAGAATCCAGATCTTGATGAAAAGTCATTAATATTGTAAAAATTATAGTTTTCTATTTTGTGATAGCTTGAAACTTGTGTTCTACGGAAAGATGTTGTTGGATATGCTGGAATATATGCAAATCAAATTTTTTTTGATCAAATTGCAATTTCTCCGGGCTAGCAGAGTTTCACATGTTTAGTAATTGTTTGCTAATGTTTCTATATATTCTTGATGGTTGTTCATGATGCGTTTTCAAATCGTTTCAACGTATATAATTGTTTTCCATTTATGGAAAATGAGTTCTCAAGGCCAGAACTCAATCCTGCCTTTCATACAATGAAACCCTATTGCATTTTATTGTTATTATTTTTTCAATGTATTTTTAACTTCCTTTTTCGAATTATTAGTATTTTTATTTATTTAGTAATTTATTTTTCAAAAACAAGGAACCAGATAAAGCACAAACGATTAAGGCTACGCGAGAGGCGGAACAAGAAAGACAATGGAAACAGATGCAAGCTCTTCGTCAACATCAACAAATTCTTACCACTCAGTCAACAAATCAAGGTAATTTTCACTCTAAATATTGCACTTTCTCTTGCTAGGAAAGAAGAGTACATTTGATTTTTCGTTCATAATGAAATTAAAATCCAATTTTTTATCTAATTTTTTTCCAGCGACAAGATTGCAAAGGCAGGTGAGCGCAGATGGTACTACAACTTTAGTTCAATATACAACGGACACGTCCACCGGTCAAACACATTTGACACAACAGTTACAAGTAGCCACTCCTGCTCAAGAGGCCAACGCCAACCTGGTCAGTGGCCTTACCTCGCCACGTAGCAACAACAGTAGCCAGTTTACAACGCCGGCCAGTGGTGGTGCTATCAAGATTGCCCCCCGCGGTGTAAGTCCGAGCAGTACAGGATTAATTCCGCGGGGGGTAGTTAGTATGAGACCTCCTGCAGCGCCGTCACCATCGCCATTCTCGCCGCCTCCAAGGCAGCCAATGCCAGATGAAATGAACAGACAGTTAAGAGATCTATTGCAGCGCCAACAGGTGAAACGTGAGTATAGTCTTTAAATATTTGTTGTTTTTTTTTTAAGTCTGAGATCTCTTTATTATTTAAATAAATATATTTTTTAATTTTGGCATAGAAGAACCGAACAGTGAAGGAAACAATCTGATGCCTACAAATATTAGCACGCCAATCCAAACAGTTTCTGCCATTAGACAGCCATTAGCTCAACCAAGAGCGCAAACTGTGCAGGCACATAGTTTACATGTAAGTAACTTATTTTCAATAACATAGTATTAATTATAAATATTATTAATAATTTGCATCTGTAAAACCCAAAATGGCAATTAATATGTACCACTGTATTAAGCAAATTTGAAGTTTTGCGACATGAAAACATATCTAGACCTTCAAATTTATCACTCAGTCACGAGTAGTACTTAGAGTTTGACAGGACAACAGTCCAGAAGAGTTCTACTCTTAGATGAGTTCCTTTCCTACCTTCAGACATTAGCGACATTGTGATCCCTTTCGTGACTTTCTGGAGACAACCCTGGAGGCAATTCAGGACTCGTCTGAGAAAACGATTCTTATCTTATTATTCTGTCTAAATGGTAAATTCATCTTACTGATCGGTGATGAATGAAAAGTTTAGGATCACTTAGAGGTCTCTGAATTCTAACAACATTTTTAACTTTCTTCACACGGTCCATGCTTATCGTCAAGAAATAGGGATGATGTTGGAATGACTAAATTTTAAAATGGGTTCCATGCATCTCCTGCCAGATCTTTGCTATTCACCTACAACTTGGCACTATTCTCAGTAAACTGAGTCAAGCCTCTGCCAATGTAAAAACCTTCCTTCTTTCTTTTGACCCTATTGTTAGAAAAAAGTTTTACATCCTCTTAAGTAGTAGTCAAGAATATTTATAATATTCTTAATTATAAATTAATTATTAATTATTAATATATTTATAATATTAATATATTGGAATTTTTATTTATACATTAGTTCCTTGCTCTTTGTTATTCTTTTAGTGAAAAAATTGTGTTTATCTATCATTCTACAGGGAGTTGACGCTAGGTTTCGGCAGCTTTTACAGCAGCAAAGAGCTTTTGCTGGAACACAGATTAGAATTGCAGCTCCTAGACAGCAGCTTGAACAGTTTACTGTCGCACAGAGACAACAATTTCAAACTCGTAAGTTTATTTATTTATTTTTATCAGCTTTTAAAGTATTGAGAAATAACTTTTTGTGTAGATCTGTGATATCTTTTTTTTTTTTTTTTAATCAACACAAATTACTGTTGCAACAGATGCTGCTCCTGCTGGAACTGGAGTACGTACTGCTACTCCAAATACCAGTGATCAGAGATTACAACCACAGCCTGTTGAATCGAGGATGACAGGTATGTTGGTTATAGTATACATGGGGGCAAAAGATGAACCTTACTAAGTTTTTTTTTTTTTTTGTTGGGCACTTATCACCTAATAAGTCCCGGTCCAATTTTAAGGTCGACTGTAACAATGCTACTTGCAACAATGTTTTATTTTCTGATTTAATTAATCACTTATTGATAACCACTACGTATTCTTAGTATTTTACATTTTTTGTCTGTAAGTATCTTACAGGAAAAAATATCTAGTGAAATGTGTTCCGCTATTCTACAAATATTAGAACCACAATGTTATTTCCAGATATTTCGTTATTGAAATAAATTTTGTTTATTTAAAAGCTGTATTTTTGTTGAAAAAATATGTTTAATTCATTTTAACGATGTAGGTGCCCGAGAAGGGGAAGAAATACCTGAAAGTGTAACTGCTGAACTTGAAAAACTTGAACAAGAAGGTGGGATATCTGAAGCTGAAGAAGATTCAGCAATGTTTGGCGATATTGTGGAAGATGATGATGAATTATTAGGTTAGTAGTGGGAGGAAAAGAAAATACTTGAGAACAAAAATGAAATAAATTTCACCGTTTGTAAAAATATCTTTTTTTTTCTTCTTTTTTTTTAAGCTGAAATGGGTCCTGACTTCAATATCTTGGAATATGCAGATCCAGAATTAGACAAAGTTACTGGTGGTGAAAAGACGAATATCTTTGATGATTTAGAAGATGAAGATGAAAAGAAAAAGCACTCGACTGCTAACATGTGGGTGTCATTTTTTCGTGATTACTTTTTTATTAAAATTCATGTAGAAATTATTTAGTTTGTTATTAATATATGTATGTATTAATTTTTTTTTTTTTCCTTAGACATGTAAATAAGAAACCTCCACCAACGAATGTACAAACTGAAAATAAACCTGAAGCTAAAGAAGCAGTTAATTTGGTGCAAACAAAGTTGGGTAATATTACAGAGCAAAGGGTGATGCCTGTGATGCCACAGAATATTCCAACAACCTCTACCAATATTATTATTTCACATCTACCACAACAGGTAAATTTTATTAATTAAATACATATTATTAAATCAATTATGATATTTTATTTTCTGCTATTCTGCGTTGTACTTACGATTAACACTAAACCTACCACGACCGGTCATTTGACCGGCTGAATATTTTCATTTTATTTACTTATTATTTAATATTTTATTTTATTTATTTATTTATTTATTTTTGTAACAGAATTCTCTCAAAAACTCAATTTGATAATGCATTTATCGGATTATTGTTTGCATGTGGTGCATACGAGGGGGTACCCAAAAAAAACCGGAATTATTTTTTAAAAGCTATTTATTTACAAATTTTTTACAGAACAACCTTATCCCCTTCAAAATACTCTCCATTACAACTAATACATTTGTCCCACCGGTGCTTCCACTGTTCGAAACATTTTTTGTAGTCATCTTTAGAAATGGCTGACAGCTCCTTCTTCGTTTTTTTCTTGACCTCTTCAATGTTGTCAAATCGGTGACCTTTCATGCCCTTTTTCATGCGTGGAAATAAGAAAAAGTCGCACGGAGCCAGGTCAGGCGAGTAAGGTACGTGGGGCAGCGGAACCATGCCATTTTTAGCCAAAAACTGTGTAACAGAGATGGCTGTGTGTGCAGGTGCATTGTCGTGGTGAAAGAACCAGTCTCCTGTTTGCCACAAATCGGGTCTTTTTTGGCGAACACTATTGCGCAATCTTTTCAAAACTTCCAAATACAAGGTTTGATTGACGGTCTGACCTGGGGGGACAAACTCTGAATGGACTACGCCTTTGGCATCAAAAAAGCAAATCAGCATTGTTTTGATGTTTGACTTGACTTGACGACATTTTTTTGGTCGGGGTGAAGATGACGTCTTCCATTGGCTCGACTGTTGCTTTGTTTCTGGGTCATAACCATAGCACCATGACTCATCACCAGTAATGACCTTTGACAGAAAGTCTGGATCAGTTTCAAGCTGTTGTTTCAAAGCACGACATGTTTCAACTCGATGATCTTTTTGATTGTCAGTCAGAACTCGAGGAACAAACTTGGCAGCAACCCTTTTCATCCCCAAATCTTCCGTTAAAATTCGCTGAACCGAGCTCCAAGATAACCCACTACTCTCTGACAGTTGATCAATTGTCTGTCGACGGTCTGTGAACACCAGCTCTCGAATTTTTTCAACATTTTCGTCGATTCGGGCAGTTGATGGACGTCCAGAACGAGGTTTGTCATCAATCGACATTTTTAAACCGAGTAAACCACTCGTATACTTGAGTTTTTCCCATAGCGTCATCCTTGTAAGCTGTTTTCAACATTAAAACACTTTCAGCAGCATTTTTGCCGAGTAGAAAACAAAATTTCAGAGCTGCACGTTGTTCACTTAAACTTGCCATCATAAAAAACGAAAAAAGAACAAAACAGCGCTGGTAAAAACAATCACTGCAGATGAACAGAACAAGCCAGGCAGACAACACAGGCAGGACTGAACTGGCAAGGAATTGCGCTATACACGTCTAGCGGCAGAAATGCGTACTACATAAGCTCCATGCGCGGCAACGCAATTCCGGTTATTTTTGGGTACCCCCTCGTATGAGGCGAAAAATACGATATTGCCCTTTTCACTGGAACAAAAATAGGGACGAGCATTCTTCTCAAACAGTGTGAGCAGAAATGTATAGACGGAAATATTCGAGGTTTATTCGAGTGGATCAAAGAAATAATCGTTTACAAACCGATAAATTTGCTTTGATTTCTAAATTTTGGAACAAATTCGTAGAGAACAGTCAAAACTGTTCTAACCAAGAGCATATATCTCTTCCAAGGACATTTGTTCCCAACAAAGTCAAGATGCAGATTTACTCAGTACTTGCAAATAAACCGGACAAATTTGGTATCAAATTTGGCTAGCGTTCGATGCAATAAAAGGCTTTCCATTTTTGGGAAAACGTGAAAGCAGAGAACCTATAGTTCCGCTTGGGGAGTTTGTCGCCCTGAAATTAGCAGAAATGTATACAGCTCGTGGAAGAAATATAACCGTGGAAAATCTCGGAGATGGACTCAACAAATGGTTTTCAATATCCTAGAGACTTAGCCCCGGGATAAATGCATGGATTTTGTATCAAAAACTACCGGAAGTGAAATTTCAAGGCAAAACTTTATATTACCATTGCAAAAGCATGGCAAATACTAGTACACGAACAAATGGTCGGAAAATAGTCAAATAAGATACTGCAAAGGCAATAAGACTAAAAAATGCTGTCTAAAATGTAAAAAGTAAGTGTGAGGGAATTTTGCAATTGAGAAGCCTGTAATTATAAAAAATGATGCAAAACAGAGTAAAATCTACGAGATTTATTTTTAAACAAAAGAAACTATGCTTTTTCATAGTTAAATAATTATTATCATCATT
This sequence comes from Rhodnius prolixus, assembly GCF_049639745.1. Classification (NCBI taxonomy): domain Eukaryota; kingdom Metazoa; phylum Arthropoda; class Insecta; order Hemiptera; family Reduviidae; genus Rhodnius; species Rhodnius prolixus. The sequence goes on along the minus strand of NW_027411603.1, from coordinate 3,778,159 downwards.
CTAAAATAAGAAATTCAAGTAATTGTCATTTGACCGGTCACGGTAGGAATAGTTATGCATAAATGTCGGTAGGTTTAGTGTTAATGAAGTTTTAAGAAGATCAAAATTCGTCAGCTATTAGTGGAATTTTACATTTTTTAATTTTGCGTGAAAAGGTTCACAAAAAATTATCTTATCCTCACGTATTATTCCAACCAACATAGACCAGTCAGTTAGACAGTCAAAGACAATAAAATAACATTTTAATTGCCAACAGTCTTAAAGAGACTTTAATACCTCAAAGAGAAGTAGAGAAGAAAGTTGAACAAAATCTTTTTGTTATGTCATCTTTAAATTCAAGGGTTTGATCCCTTTTTCTTTTGTTAGCGTCAATTGAAGTGTTGTGTCTTAAATTTCCACTCGTCATTCTGGGATAGATAACTTTTATAATTAGGAATAGGATGGATTCCGGGCGTTTGAACTCGGAATTTCTACCGAACCTTGGGCATTTCACGTTCTGATTTTTCAACCTCATTGTAATTATACTGTACCGGCGACGGAAGTGAAGTAACAGTTCCTGCAGAGGTCTAAATTTCCTGCGTGTACACCAGTCTGAAAACACACACACACAAAAATTAATATTGACCCTAGTATTGACAGTAGGCATGATCACAATAGGTAATAGGTCACATTAAGAGAGAATCGTTCTGTTCGGTGTCTGGATTAAGCGAACCTAGAGGCAAAAACCTCTCAACATCAACGAGAACATTAATACCAAAATTGTGTTGTATCTATAGGTTCCAGATACCGTAAATCAGGCAATAGTTCAAACCAAAGTTGTTAACAAGAACTACACTACGCCTTTTGTGACTCCTAGTACGCCATTGCCCCGTATGCAGATTTTACAAGGTAATATATTTTTTTTTTTTTTGGAAGTTTATCAATAATTACTTCAGATACCACCCCCATTATCAATAATAGTTTTCAAAATTTAAATACAAATTTGGAATTTTGATTTGCTACATCATCTTACAGGAACGGCCGTTTCTGCAGCAAGAGCCGCTACCCAGTTGTCGGCTGTAGCTGCCCAGGGTCAAAGTTTCATCCAGATTCCGGCTCCGCCTCCACCATATCCAGGTCCACCGCCACCTTATCCTGGACAACTACAAGCTGCAGGGGTAAGTACCATTTTTTCCTCCGCCCCCTTTAAAGTAATCTTTCTGTATTATTTGTTTTTATGAGTAAATGTGCGTTTGTAAAACTTGGGTCTGTACAGCTTATTTCATATGGTTATAGGACGGAAAAAATCATTTGTAAAAAAAGTGTATTGAAAAACGTGTCTTAAGAAAAACCCTGATTTCATGATCTAGAAAAAAAAAGCATTCGGTCATTTCTTCCGCGTTGTATTAAAAGTTTACATCCTTCAACTTCTAGTTTTATTTGGGGGTTTCATTTACCATTTTTATTTAAATGAATCGTCTTGATTTAAGTTATTATTTCAATAAATATATGTGTATATTTATTCTTTGTGTGTTGGGTGGGATAAGCATGTCGTGTTTTTTCTTAATATTGTTATAATCCAATTTTTGCATTTTGTCCTTTATTGTAAGAATTGTAGAATTTCCTTTTAATGTTACCTTGCATGGATGTAGTTTTGATTTCCGGTAAATTAATTTTAGAAAAATATTGTATACCACTAGTTAGAATAGTATTTTTTAAATAAGATTTTGTTTTGAAAAGCTATAATCGTAAAAGAAAATGATAAAGTTCATTTATTATCATTTTACTATTCAAGACGGTTACCTTAAGGCAGTACAGCTCAAATTCTGAGTCGCGACAACTCCAAAAGTCGGAAAAAATTTAAAGTTTATTTTATCAATAAGATTTTTTGAACAAAAATTTTTGTAAGTTTTTCTAATTACTTACATAACTTTTATATAAGAATTCGGTATCGGTTTTCTTACGTTACTTCTTAAAATTCAGAAATAAATATGCGAGAAAAATATAAATTAACGAACTAATGAAACATTATGTGTTCGTTTTAATATTTATATCTACTACTATACTTTCATTGCTTCCATTTGCTTTTACTTATCTGGGCTTTTACTTATATGGGACTAGAATTATAATATTTTACTAAATCAAAATTTGTTTAAAGAACTTTTAATCTTATCTTTGTTTTTATCTGATATTTATCCAGTTTTTCTTTACAATAAAAAAAAAAAGGCCGATGAGTTTTCGCGATTTTCTTTGTTTCTGTTTTAAGAAAGTGGGGTGGCGTCGTGAAAAGTTTGCGCATCACTGCCCTAAGGCATAGGTACCTCGTCCAATGTTCATTTTCAGCATCCACACTAGTTACTCGTTAAAGCTATCTCGTTACAGTACTTTTTCACCAAGAGCTAGGTGTATAAACTTTTTCTGCTGAATCATCCTAAAGAATGGACATTTCCACAAAGACTCTGTACACAACTCTTCAATTCTCATGTGTTGCAGCTATGGCTGCCAAATTTACCTTCATGTTAAAGAAGTGCCTATGACTGATGCAAGTCTCTCTTAAATAGCACCATAATGTTCTGAAGTCTTTCCTTGCCATCGACTGCCAGAGAAGCATGTAGCACGCGGAGTCTGGGCGAACAAAAGGGTTGTGAAGTGCCCCACCTTCGCTAACTCATCAACCATTTTTACATATGTCCTGAAATGCATGCAGGAAAAGCTTACTGCTTTGATGAACACTCAGTTTTTTTTTTTCCAGGGCTTTTAAAGCATCCATTTTTTTAAGCGAGAAAATTCTTACTGCACTAACCTGTTGTTCTCTCTAGTTGAGAACCTCTGTTTGAAGAACAAACGTCAGGCCCCGCCTCCTCCTAGATGTAGACTAACCTTCACAACTTTAGCCAGCATGCACACCGTTACCAATCAATTTCTGATTGTATCTGTTAATTACTCAAATTTCGGTTCATCTAACCACGCAAATCAGCTGATAATCCTTAAGTAATCTGTAACTAACTAAGCAGCTCTACAGCCCAAAGTGGGCCTTGGTTTCCCCCAAACAATGCTCCCACCAGTCCTCTCTACACATGGCCTTTCTTTTCCAGTTCTTCAAATTCAGCATTTTAAGGTCCCTTTCAACATCCTGGAGCCACCTTAAGTAATCAATCACTAACAGTTTTTAGGGTGTTCGTAGAGTAATGTTTCCTTGTAACAGACATTTAAGTGTTTGCAGATCTTCTGTGAGAGCGGCGTCCTTCATGTTATTTCACTTAGATACTTGGCTAATCTAAATAGATCTTTCGACACAAGTTTTCAAATTTTTAATGGAATTATATTAAATTTCAAATCGAGGGGAACAAAATAAAATGATTTCTATCTTTTCTTTGCCGAATTTCGTCTTTAAATGTAAAAATTTCATACAAAAGTCTCCGATTCCTTTTCTAATACAGTTCTTCTTGGTATTCCATGTTATTTATAATTTAAAGCTTTATTTATTACCAACAAAATTTATTTATTTATTTTTAAATGTATTTTTTTTTTTGTAATTACAGTATTTTTTTTTTATTTACAGTATTTTTTTTTTGTAATTACAGTATTTTTTTTTTATTTACAGTATTTTTTTTTTGTAATTACAGTATTTTTTTTTTATTTACAGTATTTTTTTTTTGTAATTACAGTATTTTTTTTTGTACTTGGTTTTTTTGTGTAAGTGTTTTTGTTGCATATTGGTTTGTGGTAATGCATGACTAACTAGGGTAATGTGTTAGATACGTGTGGGAGCTCCCAAAGTTCCGAGGCCTTCCCTAGTTCCAACTGCTGCGGCATCTTCCCTTCCTCAAAGGAGGTCCCTTCTCTTGCAGGTGAGCCCTTTTTTTCAAAACTCAAGTAAAAAAAAAAAAGAAAAAAGAAGTGACTAACATAACTATTTTTGTTTTTTCTTATATGATGTTTTGCTAATAAAAAAATAATATCAATAAATTAAATAAAAAAAAAAAAAAGCATTTATCTATTTTAAATTATTTTGAAGAGTTTAGTGATAAAGTTATTTTTGTATTTATTTTTATTTTTTTAACAATATGTGGCTCACTTTGGCACGCCTCTAAAATTACATCTTAGATTGTAAGGGACACTTTATTTATTTATTATTTTAATTTTGGCACTTATATATAAATAAAACAGCTTTTAAACGAAAGTTAAAATTTATTATATATAATACAAAAACAAAAATTGCACAACCCTGAAGAAATTAATAACAGGCTCGAAACTTTCACATTTTATATTTATATTAACCTAATGGTTAATGATATCAACTAGCATTAATTAAAAAGTAAGTTTAAGTTGCAAAGATAATTCGTGTAAACTAAGAAATTAGGTTTTAGAAAGCAGATCCTGGATTGAGGAAGGCATCTAATAAATGCCTAGATGTTCTTGGGGGAAGTTATTGATTAAAGATCTGAGAATTGGCAAACAACTTAAAAAGAAAGAATTTGCTCCACAGGAATATTACTGCATTAAACAGGTATAGGAAATGCTGTAGCATTTCGTTCAGGTCTACTCTGGTCCATTATTGTCGACAAGATCTCGAAGTCCTAATTTTATCTATTATTAATCCAACAAGGGCCATCCTCCAACAAAAACGTTGTTCGAGTTCAGGTTACTTGGAATTGATTACAATCTTGGTTGAAGTTTTGCCTTGAGCAGCAGCTCGTTCTCATGGGTTAAACTGAATCGTATTTTTTTGGGGGGGATACAAGAATGGGCGGGAATAATTTGAAAGATTTGTGTAAGGAATAGTTATCTGTTTTTTTTTTTTTTCGTTTTTTATACACATTAATGATGACAAACAAATTTTGAATTCGTGTGGACTATGAATAACAATTATAATAAATAAATTCATTTGATTCGCTTATAAATGCGGTGAAAAGATAATGGTTTGAAAAGTTCAATTCTTCGGATAATGCCCGACACTGGGATATGATAGGTAGGCGACGTTTGGGACGATTCTCTCAATAAACACATAACTTAGGGAAGCTGCATCTTCTCATTTAGGAAGGCAGGAATGAGAACTATTCCAGGAAAATCAACTCACGCGAAGTATCCCGCGTTCATTTAGAGCAATAATCATGGGTACGTAACATATGATTAAACATATGAACCGTTTATTTTGAAAGTGGCCTAACTCCATTTATCTTCAAATCGAGATATTTAAGGGTTTGCGTTTCGATGAATTTAAAAATAAACGTATAGGATACTAATGAGTCATACTGCTTAAGTGTATCTAAAGGTGTTAAACGTATAGTTCCTATTAAAATAGTGGCAATTATTAAGTGAATAATATGCGTTTTCTTATCAAGAATGGAGTTAGGCCACTTTCAAAATTAACATCCAGATTCATTATAAAATTTGAAGGTGCCTAAGTCCATTCAACATAATTTAAAATGCTTCAAATTGAAAAAAACCATACTTAATTTATTTTACATATCTTTAAAACTATTTCTCCTTCACTATCTGAACTAAATGGTCTTGTTCTGTTCTTCCCCATGGGTGAAATAATTTCTAAAATTTAATATTAAATTTTAAGTTTTATATTAATTAAACGCACCGGTTATTCAACTAACGCAATTGTCCAAAAACTGAGGTTAACTTGTTAAATACTAATTAATTAAAATTACTGCCTTCAGACATTATCAATAATATATTATTATCTTGAATTAAGTATAAATGGAGTTAGGCCACTTTCAAACTACACGGTTCAATTATTGAACTAACTCTAACAACTTATGTGTCCAAGAATTTATCGTATTTGCTCGGAATATGAGCAACCTGAAATGCTTTACTGATAAATAACAGGAAGTTGTACCTGTAACCATGGCAACCGTAAAAAATTGAAGAATGGAGTTAGGCCACTTTCAAAATAAACGGCTCATTTAATTGTTGTTATTTCCGTCCCAATTTAAATAATTTACGAACTTCTTGAAAGTTTCAAGCCTGTTATTTTTACTCCTGAGAAATTATTGTTCTTTTTTATTTTTTTTAAAGAAGTTAATATATAGTATATTTTAAAACAGCACCAACTATCGATCCTAAGATTCCAAAGTTTTGGTCAAACAAAAATGTGTTTTTAGTTAAATAGTTCCAATTGAATTGTAAATAAATAATTTCCTGTATTCAATTTTTGTTGTAATCTATATTTGCTTTCATGTTTTAGCATGGTATTTTTTATTTATTATTCGTTGAGTAGAAATTAATTGAGTTGGTTTTGAACTCGAATTGAGTGGCTTGTAGTGGGGGACAACGTCTCATATAACAGCAATAAATCGGTGCAAAAAAAATCCGGTAGATTTCTATTTTTTAATTAATTTTTGAAAATCCAAACGGAAATATCTTTCTCGCATTTGTTTTTTGAACAGCATTTAACAAATGGTACCCATCTCGAACAAAGTATTCACAAAAATAATTCATTGATGTAAAAATGTTTTCTACTCTTTCTTCTGACAGGCCGACAATGTCACCTATTTTAACACCCCTTACAATCAATCGCCTAATGTGCCGAACTCTGTACTTTTTCCATGTTTACAATTTGTAATCGCAGTTTCTCATGTGAAACATCTAGAGAAGTAAGACTAAGATTAAATTCACCAGTACATCTCTTTACAGTTATAAAATGAAGTAAGAAAGTCTTTATAAGCTCCCCAACTTTGATTGAATTTCTGTTGGCCATTAACTGTACATCACGAAAAATGTTATTTCTTATAAATAAGCTGGAATTATATTCCAGCTTCATTTCAACGGAGTACAAACATTTCCATGTCTTCTTTAAAAGCCATAAAGCGAAAATGATATAATTAATGATTGACGTTCTTTTTGTGATATCCAACACATCAAAAACATAGTTTTTTTATAACACACCATCTGTGTGATGAAGAAATTTGACTTTTAACCTGTTACTAGTCCCATTACGTGGATTTATTACGTCACTTCACTTCCCCAACAACCTTTTCGTAAAGTACGAAAATTATGGAAAACTTATCTTCTGTGATTTTTAGTTTAATTACAGAAATTGTGTTGCCCAAATCCCCACTACATTCATATTAATATTATACATTCTCAACCTCAAATCTTTTATTATGGAAAAGCAAATGGAAAAACTTTTCATGGTCCGCACTGCTCATTTCGCGACCAATCAATCCGCCAACCGCGTCACGACGATCGTGCAAAATCACTGCCTACGCCTGGGGCTTCTAGGTCGAAGTAGATTTTCTAGAACCACTACCGTAGCTGTTTTCTGTAAAGATCAGCTGGATTTTTTTGCTTGTTTTGCACTGCTAAATGAAGATTCACATTTAATACAGTAATTTAAGTAATATAATCGACAGGAAAAAACATGAACTAATAATAACTGCCAAAATGAAATACACTTATATATTTTCTGATTGAAGTTATCTACCCAGTAGATTCAATTTCTTACAGACAATGATTAAATTAACCTTTTTCTTTAACAGATTTTTATCTATTATCATTTTTGAGCTGAGTAATTTTGTTTTGTTTTTTTTTGGTTTATTAGCCTAATTTGGTTTTTCTTTAATTCCTAATATTGTGTATAAGTAATTTTAAGATTGACGCGTGTAGAAAGTTTAGACAGAAATTTTATAGTTTAATTATTTTGTAAAAGGAGTTATTAATCGATATTTGTAATCGAATCGATCTATTCGAAGGAGCAGCCGCTACTATTAGAAGATCTATTAGAAGAAGAGAAACGTGAACAAGAACAGCAATCTGTCACACCTGGATCTAGTTCCGGAGCATCATTAATGAGCGATGCGGATTTTGAAATGTTACGTGCCGATGTGCTGGGTACGAACAATCAAGTATCAAGTCCACCGAGCACAATTCAAAGTATGTATATTGTATTAATATATTCAATTTCATTGCAGAGAATCTTTAAATCAAAACAATTAGTAAAAGTGTTGAATTTACAATAAAGACAACAAAATTTCATCTAACTATATCATAATAAGTTTTTTGTGTTTGTTTTAAAAAAAAAAAGCTGTGCCGATATTAAACATCCCGATCCAGCCGGCACCACCACCTCCACCCGATAACATAATCACCGAGCAGGACAGACAGCTGCAGATTCAATACGAACAATGGTTGCACAGTAATAATGCTGCGGTCACCCAGCAGCTCAAGTATTATGAAACGGAAGTTCAGAAATTGAGGAAAATTCGTAAGGTATGTTTAAGAAACGTAAAGACCTGCTTTCATTTCGTTTTAACAAGGTGTTATTCTTTAAAAGATTAATTTAATTTTATGCATATCTTTCTTTAGTCTTTAAACAGTAAACAGCGGCAATTGCGTAAAAATGGGAATCAATTAACCCAAAAAGATGCCATGGAATTGCAAAGAGTGACTGGAGAGCAGACAGTTTTGCAGAAACATTTAGAGGCTGCTAGAAAGCAGAGTAAAACTCATAGTTTGGTTATGCAGGTAAAATAATAAATTCCTTTCTATAGGAATGTCCGAAGGGCATTTATATTTGGTATAGATAAGAGTATTAAGCATCGGTCATTGCTGTCAAAAAACAAAAGCAATTGCTTTGTGGCTCTTATTTTCCGTCTTTTCCCCAGACGTGTCTTTTTTGAGGCCCCTTGAATTCAAAAAAACTGGTTTTCAGAAAATTGTGTGGGTATAAAGTGGGTGACAAAACTGAAAGCCGTAGAAACCTGGGACTTTATATTTCAATGGGAACTTGATTATAACTTAGCGGTATCAAAAATCCTCAACCATTTTACAGGGTGTTTTTTCTTCTTACTTTTTGGAGATTTCCCAAAACAATTCATTAACTATTTTCTTTCTAGTCGTTTCTTGTTTTGTTTTTCTTTTATTAATTTTTTGTAATTTGTTGTAGGAATATCAGAATAAACAAGAACAGAAAGGAAATGTAGTGGCACTGCAACAGGCTGTGGCTGTTGCTAATCACAGCGCTGGACCTAGTTCACCTCATTCGCCTGGCTTGATATCGCCGAGTATGGCGGCCCAACAGCATCCACTTCCATCTCCACAAACATCAGCCTCTCCTTTGCATCACAGTCCTCGGATAGGAACACCTCATTCTCAGGTAAAAATTCAATGAACAAGTATACTCATAATGAACAGAAACTGTGGGTTCTTAAGATTGCATGTGATTCTTTTTATGGTTTTAATACGCCCCCCCCCCCCAAAAAAAGGAGTGTTTTAACGAATAATTAGTTCGTTACTGTAACTGGAGAAAGTTTTAGTCAATCATATTTAGGAATGAGAATATTCCAAATATGCGTTCTGAAAAATTCCAAAACTACCGTGAAAAGTAACCATTAAAAAATTGCTAAGTTCCAAGATCAAAGAAAGAAATTAAAGAAATTTCTAGTGTTTGTCCACTTTTTAGTCATGATTTGTTACAACTTAGGCTACTCTAAGTAAAAAAAATTGAATTATATGTATGTAATAAGTAAATAAATTGTAATTTTTATTAAAGGGTGGAGACGAAAGAGGCGACAATGGCGGACTGGCGTCTCCACGACCTCCAAACACGCCTATGACTCCAGCGCCTCCTAGTCCTCATCAGTTTCATCAGTTAAGGTTAGTTCTGGAAATACTATAAAATATTAAGCTATCATTATCTAATTGAATTCGATTTCCTACATTCATCTTTCTTTGTTCACAGGCATCCTTCACTTGTGCCAAGATTCATTGTCAGATCTCCAGAATCTGGTATGCGCCCAAGAATCAATATACCATTGCAAGCACCCAATCCAAATGCCACACAGAACGCTTTCAATTCGCCGAGAGGATTTACAACATCACCACAGCCTACTATTTCTCCCAGTCTTTCGCCACAGGCTGTTGCAAGTCAAACAATAAGAGCACCTTGTCTGACACAACAGCAATTACTGTTACAAAGACATCAACTTCAACAGCAGAAACAACAACTATTACAACAACAGGAATTACAACATCAAGATAGTGGGGGTACAATTACTACAAGGCAATTACCAGACGGACATATCCAGCGGCAGATACTTCTTCGGCAGGGTATCCTGCAACAGGACGATACCCTATCAAGTCAACAGTTACAGTTGATTCAAAGGCAACAAATTGTTCAACAAAACCGACAGCTTATATTAACCCAACAGGGGAAAGTGGGGCAATTCAGACAGCTTATACAGCAAAATCAGCCCACATTTTCACAAAATACTTCAGTTCAGTCTCAGAATACGGTACAATTCGCCGGCACATCGCCAATGCCACCTAGTCCAATAATCAATCAATCACCCTCGCCATTATCAACCTCAATCAATAACGTACAACAATACAATCCATCAAGTTCACCGTTACATCCGCAAAGTCCAATGATCTCACCGTTTCACAGTTCAAATTCTCCAATGCCCCAGCAAAGTCCCAGAGTACAGAGTTATCAAACGGCTAGTTCGCCAATGACTCCTCAAAGCCCAATGTACACTGGTCTACAAACGCCTACCTCTCCGATGCCACAGTTTAATCAACCGAATTCCCCGATGCCACCGCATTCACCACGTGTGCAACAGCAGTACGGCCAACAACCGCCCAGTTCACCGATGAATTCAGCTCAGAGTCCAATGATACAGCAGCAGTTTGTGCACAGGCCAAATTCTCCAATGGTTTCAATGGGCTCGCCGATGCCAATTAGACGACCGTCTAGTACTGGAGGCAGTGTGGCCAATAGCCCGGCCACTGATCGGCCGCAAAGTGTTGAAAATCCCAGGACACCACAAGAGCATGATCCTGGAAATCAGAACGGTGGCGGTGGCAATCCTTACAATCCGCACAACCCAATACCATTTCCTCCGGATTTTACATATGTAAAATTGGGATTACGAGGTGGATCTCCAATGTGGAATGATAAATCGGTACCAAGAAAGCCACTTTTCAAGGGCGGTAAAGTTGGGCAACCTTCTGCAGGAAGTAGTGCTATCAGTTCGGAGGACAGTAAATCGCAAAAGGAATCCTCAGAAAGTAGTAACAGGACGCCTAAAATACCAAGTTTAGTTTGTGTAGATTACAATGATTTTGATGAAGAATCGCGAACTCCGCCAATGACTCCGCCTACAAAGCCAGCTTTAATTAAAAAAACAGAAACTGGAGCTGTTAAAACTCGTCAGTCCGAGGACACAGACTCAGAACTAACCGTTATTGATGATATAGTCTTAGTAGAAAGTTGTAATGAAGCTAACTTAGAAGTGGCTGAATTACAGTCAGCATTAGAAGGAAATGTCATGTCTACCGTAGTATCTATGCCAATGGTAATTGATCCTGGTCATATACAGATGATGGATGTTGATACTTTAGAAGATTGTTTAGTCTCTTCCTCTGATCTAGTTGTGTTGGACGATGGCAATGGTGAAAATGATTGCATACTTGAAGTAGAAAAAGATGAAGAAATTTTATTACTTGAAGATGATATTGAGGAAGGAATTAAAGTAGATGAGGATATGATGGAATTGGAAGAAGATTTACCATCGCCTCCGCACGGCCGGCAAAGATTAGTTGGTAAAGTGCTGCCGGGAGAATCAATAATTAAAGAAGACGATGTTGAAACACCTGATTCTCCAGAAGACGATTTAACAAATCAATCGCCTGCCGAAACGGTCCCCTCAGAAGTGGAATCTGTCACACCTATTGATGAAAACTGTGACGTTTTCAAGAGTATTGAAGAAAGTAAGATGAAGAAAAGTGAAGGTGTTCAAAAAGAGCCATCCACTCCCGGTGATAAAACACCAACAAAAGAACGTGAAAGAATATTGCCAGCCAATCTTCAACCTAACGTAGTGGTCACTAGAACAGCGGTCACCTTTACACCAGTAGTCACCCAGAAGTCTTTGCCAATTTATTCAGAGAGAAGATTGAGAACTCAGCAAGAAACAGTAGCATCACTTGTACAGGATGCTGTGAACGCTGCAAAACATTTTCAGAAAAGTACAGCAGAAACATCGCCGATAACCACGACCACAAGTTCAAGTAATACAATAGCACATTTTTATTCAAGAACTTTGAACGTTTCGCCGAACAAGACGAGCCAAACGCAACAGCAATTGATTCCTGTCTCAGTTGTAACTCATAAAAGTGAACCAATAATGAGTACAGAGCAAGGGGAAAATAGTAATAAAAAAGATGTAGTTACAGAAATAAAAAAAGAAACTTCTAATGTGCATTTAACATCTGTCAGGGGTTTAGATAGTAAGCTTTCTTTTTCACAGGATGGGTGTTCGAGTATAAACAATGTAGGCGTGACTAAATTAGCTGATTTATTGCATAAGAACGACAAACAACAAGTCGTGCTCTTTGAGAAAGACACAAATAACTGCAAGAGGGAACTAATCAAAATTAAAACTGAATCCATCAGTGAAAGAGAATTTCACGATGGAACAAAAGTGTTGAAAGCAAACGAATTAGCGGAGACCATAACCACCACGTCAACTGGAACCGTGCAAATGAGCTACCAAACCGATCATAGCACAGAGATACCGTCAAATCGAACTACCGTGGTTATTGATGGTAAAAACGAAAAACACGAATTTAGTATGCCGGAAAAAAGGAAATCCGTAGATTGCCCGCAGAATAATCGAATAGAAAATGTTACACTACCAGCAGTTAGTTCTAGTATATTAGAAGCGCAGTTAACATCAATGTTGAGATCTAATGATCAGAATGCTAATCAAAAGTTCATCTATTCCATTGTAAATAATAATAAAGAGATTAAAAAAGAAGAGGAAGCTGATGATCTAAAAGTGGAAGGTTTGGCAGCACATTTCCGTTCATTAAAAAGTGAAGATTTTAAAACTGATAATAAAATAATCGAGGAGAAGATTAAAATTCAATCTAGCTCAATAAAGCACGGAAATATATTTATACCAACGTCGAAAGTGAAAACGGACACCGTAGTAGTCGGAGGCACCCATTATAAAGTGATTCATTCTACGGCGTCTATTAGTGCACCTTTGGAGCTCAGCAATTCCAACGAGACCGGTATAATGAGCCAGGAGTACACTTCTCTCAGCTTTAAACACAATGATTACAACAACATTAACAATCAACAGCAACAACCACAACCACATCAGCATCAGCATCAACATGTCTACATAAAACAAGAGATCAACTGTACCAAACCGACAACGTTAACAACGCCGACGGTGTCTTTGAATATTGGTGAACGTAGATTGTCGGCAGCTATGGATGGTAAAAGTTTAACAAGTGAACTGTTACAACAGCGTAACGTCACCAGTTCCGACGGTTTAACCCATCTCAGTGGAGAAAAAGAAACGCATCATGTCAGTTTTAGTGGTATGAAAATCCTACAAAAAGATGAACCGAAAAAATTTCTATCATTGAGCAATATGTTGTTGCCGAGAAGAGATCTTGAAGATAAAATGGCTAACAATAGTAGAATGAGCATACCTAAAACTCCTGAAGAATCGCAAAATGTGCTGCTGAAGCAATTGTTACAGAATACAGCTTGCGCTACTACCACGGCTGCCCCACCTTTGAGTTCGCCGTCGCTGCCTACTGTTCCATCTCTGGAGGCACAATTGGCTCGTCCAGTGCCGCCGACGCCTACATCATTATTGCCTTCTGTACTCAGTGAACCTATGAAGCCACAGCCTGCCAAGGAAGTGATGTCTCTTACGACAAAGGCGATGGTAAATATTTTTTTCTCATTTGTTTTTTAGTGTTTGAAGAAAAATTTGTTGGATAACTACAACTTAAAACACCATTGTACTTGTATCATCATTATTATTATTCGTAGTGATAATGGGAGACCAAGCGCTGCTTTACGTTAATTTGCTCGGGCGAGCCAACAACCTGAAACCAAAGCAAGCCCTAACTAATCAGACAGGAAAAGTAGCATGTGCTATTCCACTTGTCTACCATCTGCTTCGTCCAAAGATGGTGGAACATAATTTTCTCACACCCAAAACAATCCGCCCAAAACCTCCTAATCTCATGAACTACGTAGAACTGTGATGTGATTCCTCCTTCCATTATGAATAATTGATTCCTTAAATCAGAATGGTCAATCCTACCATTCCGCGAAAAGCACTGAATTGGTTGGTTGGGGCTAAAAAAAAAAGTACGTCTTTGACGTTTCGGACAGGAACTGGTTTGTGAATTATGTTTCGATTCTCTGCTTCAATGTTTCTCTATTTTTTCCATACGTATTACTTGTTTGACAGCATTCCACTGTGAAATCTATGGTCTTATAACTTACATAATAAAAACAGGATTTAAATAAGTTTTTAAAAATATTGGTTTTTAAGAAAGTGAAAATTTTCTGTTGCGTTCTCCATGCTAGGAATGTTCATCTTTGTTAGTTTGTTTTTCGTAATGAGTGTAAAAGAGTTTCTTTGACGGGAAGGGGTATTTTAGCTCCTCTCTTTCGTACATTACTGGGAATTCTACAGTTCAACCAACCCCTATGATAACTGTAATTAATTATTTTGCTCAAATTTATGAGGTTTTGCTAAAAACCTGAAGAATATTTTTTACTTTAACTACCAGAATTGGAGTAAGTAAAAAGTAAGTTGAAGAGTTGTGTAAAAGTTTATTGTTTTCCAAATAGTGAGACAAAATCGTCCTAATTCCTAGGTTTAATTGACTTTTTCTAAAATTGCTTAACTATTTATAAGCTGTTGTAAACATGATCTAATTAATAGTGAGTCCGCTGATTTTAAAAAAACGTTAATTCTGCTAATAAACAGTGTAAGTTGAGGATGTTAGATTCATTGAGTAAAATAGACAAGTGTTATGTTTATTTATTTTATTATTCACAGTTAGTTCTTTTCTTCTGGAATAATTAAGCGAGATAATGAAACATTTAAGTAAATAGTAAGGATTTTCTTTTTTCATTTTGTATTTCGGAGAATGTATTTTATTAATTTGCTGAATCATCATTCAAAACTTTAAACTGGGCTTTATAACCTAGACTATAACCTCTCCCAAACAATTTGCGAGGAAGGTTACACAAATGTGATTTAATAATTCAAAAGAGTGCTTGTAAGTTAATTCGCTATACTCATCAGTTTTGTTCTTCTGAAAAGATGTTTGAAAATTTGAAACTATTTTGCAAACTTAACGTCACGGATAAAACTTATAATAATTTCCGCGAACGCGAATGCTATCACTTAATTAGCGTACCTGCTAGTTTCTTTAAAGTCATACGGTTTGTAACAGAGTTAACATTTGAGTTATTTAGAAGATTGAAGAAAAAAAACAAACAAATCAACAAATTGCATAAAGGTAAACTTTCAATTGTATTATTTTGGGAGTTGGTACCTTTGATTGCCAGTTTCTTTCCTTTATCACACCAAATCCACTGAAATGACTTTATTTTAGCCACCAAAAAATTTGAAAATTTTTCATGCAATCAATTCCAAGGTAAACAATGGTTTTAAAAGTTGAGATAATTTCATTTTATCGTGAATTCTTATTTTAATTTATTCTCGTTCCCTATTATTGTGTTAAAAGATCATTTATAATTATGCAGGATGTTTCAAAACCTGCTCGTTTCAAGGCAAATTTCTACACTACGTGTTTATCGTTATTCTTTTTTCGTAAAGTATCAATGTCTGTCTTGTTCCAGTCTTATAGTCGTAAGAAAAAACTTGTATAGGATAAACAATAAAAAGAAAAAATGAAATACGTTTTAGGAAAATTAAAGTTTTTGAGAAGATATTTTTTTCTGATGGTAAAAAAAATCCTAAACTTGCTTGTAAACTTTCTGGACTACCCTTCAATTATTAATTTTATAATTTAAAAATGTTTAACTAGTTTGAAATGCGTCATTAAAAATGTTTTAAAAGCTAGAATTAGTTGAAAAATATCCAACAAAACTAACGTTAAATACAATGTGTTTTAGTCACACTGTATGCAAAACAATACTATTTTTATTTGGTTGATTGATTGTAGTTCGCAATGTTGTTTTAAGGGTTACGAAAAACTTGGGTTCAAATACCAATTTTAAAGTTTTATCTTCGAATCTAGAAAAACATATAAATAAAATCAATAAATAAATATAGTGTGTACAACATTTTGTTAGGAAATTATTTCACATTAATGAGGTACATTTAAATCTGTACAATCTGTGTTAAGAAAATCTCTAATAGCTGAAAAAACCGTTTAATGGTTGACATTTCAAACGTTTTTATTAAAATACTTTTTTTTCATTTATGAATCAATCCCCATCAAAGAAATATTATGTATATAAAGTGCTAGGAATCTATCTAATGTATATTTCATTTTTATTTTTTTAGCTTACAACGAACATGGTGTATTCTTTCCAGGTGCAGACTTCCTTGCCCGAACAACATCAACAATCACAACAACAGCAGCTGCAGCAGCAGCAGCAACAACAACAACAACATCAACAGCAACAACAACAACAGCTGCAGCAGCAGCAACAACAACTTCAACAACATCACCAACAACAACAACAACCATCTGTAACGCCTCAGAGAGTATCCTCGGCAACATCGCTGGACGAACTTCTATCGCCGCCTCCACCGCCTCCTCCCCCACCGCCGCCTCCACCACCAGGTCCACCATCTTCGGCAGCACTTCCTCCTCCACAGGCGGCTACACCGACTCTGTCTTCACCGGGTGTAGTACCGCATTCACCAACCATAACCACCGCCATTAAAAGGGAATCATTGTCTTTAACACAACCAGGACCAATTATGACCTCAATGCTTGACATTAAGAAGGAAGGTGTGCCGGTGAGTACGCCGATGGCTGTGGAAGTGAAAAAAGAGGTGATATCTTCTGATGAAATGTTGTCGCCAAATCTGAGGGTGGAATCTGAGCATCCAAGCGAAGTAGCTTTACAAGGTAAATTTGCTTAGTATATTTTAATTCTTCATCTTTAACAAAAAAAAAGTCTAATCTCAAGTAAACATTAACGTTGATAACGCTTCCGATAGTCTAAATCTGTCACATATGATTGAATCTCATTTGATGGAAAATCGATTTTCAGCTGTCATCCTTCAAAAAAAAATCTTTTCTTGTCATGTGCCTTTATTTTAACCTCTACATTGTAGCTAGAATCTAAAGAGTTTATGAGAAAGTCGTGTTATGGTTCACTCTAAATTTGGTTTTTATATCTATAAATTATTTGCAGATTTGAAGAAATTAAAAAGGCGACAGTACCAACAGAAACGACGGCAAAGTTTAGGCAAAGAATCTACTGGTGCCACTCCGAAAAAGAGGCCTAGAAAAGTAAGCTTTAAAGTAAAAGAAAAACTCATGTCAGGTGAGAATAGTACGTAATAATTTCATTAAAAAACATTTTTTTTTTAGAGTTCAAAGGTGGAAGAAGATTATGATTCATTTATTGATTCTTTAATGCATCAATTAAGACAAACACAAAGTTTAAGTATATGTGAACCAAATTTAACTTATAATTTTACTGGTAGTCCAATTTTTGGTTCAGGTGATCTCAGTAAAGTGAATAGTAGGTAAGTAAGTTCAAAACCATGTGTTTATGTCTCCAAATTAACTTGGAAGATTTTTATAACCTTTAATTTTCTTGCTTTGATAATTCTAGTACACGTTTCGGCGATTTACGTGGCAGTTACGGTGCCGGTTATCTTCCACATGAGAACGATCATTACAATACACTTCCGTTTGGTGACTTACCACCTCGAGCTCCTGCAGCGCCATCCACACAGCGGGGATTTTACAATGAGGAGTTTGCTCCGTTGAAGTTGCACAGCACTAAAGATGAATGTAAGTATGCTTCATAGTAAAACGAGTTGCACAATAGGAAAATAATGGCAAATGGTTCGAACCAAACAAAAGCACCTTATCGCTGAGGTCATTTGTGGTAGCACGCATGTTTATCATTTCCCTCGCCAATTTCAGACTCTTTTCTTTCATCAGAGCTTTGATTAATCAGTTTGGAGCTTTCAATTTCAGCTATACAGCTCGTACAACTCACTGACCATAGTTAATGGACGATAACTTAGGTGAAGTAGAATTTCCTACATGCGTGTTATAACAAATTAAATCAGCGAATATTTTTTAATTGTAAAAGTAATTTCCTCCCTTATAGAACACCAGCTTCACTGTTCCTTAGTCCCTGACTAAAGGAGGTATTTCTATTTTTCTGTAGCCTTATTGATACTCATTTAGCGAACACTAAATCTAAACCAGGGATGGCGAACCTTTTTGAGACGTGGGTCACATTTTGTTTCATTTTTTTTAGCACTAGCTCTTGGGGTCACTAATGCCCATTTGCACAAGAGTAAAGTTTAAAAGTTTTAAACTGAATATTTCCAAAACTAAACATCTTTAAAATTCAGTTGGCTTAACTGGGTAAAACGGGACGAAACAAGTGGCTATGGAAGTCTCTTTCTTACAAACATAACTGAACAACAAACCTTACAAAAGTGTGTTTTATCAGAAGAAAAATCTAAATATGGTTATTTCTTTTGGGTTGTCGATTTTTCTTTAACAAACAAAATATGAGTAAAATTATACATTTTATTTGATATTTTGTAAACACTTTTGCTTTATTTCAAATACTACAAAAAAGCATTTGTCGTCATTTGCGCTTTTAGAACTGTAATGATCAAACTAAAGGTTATAGATAGCAATTAAAATCGCTTTTGTGTCAATGCGTGATTGAAAAAAAATAAAATAAAAATACAGATAAAATATAACAAATTATCCACAACAATTAGAAAATCTAAATCAACCCGCGTAAACAAACGAATGGTTGCCTAGCAATTGTGGGTCAGTGAAAAAGCTTGCGCGGGTCATAGGTTCGCCATCACTGATCTAAACCTTCTGATCTAGTTTACCTACCCAAAACTTACCACTTCCACGTTTAAGTGTTCCGTTTTCATTATCCTGCGCTCCAAAATTTGGGGAATATGTGGTAGAAATTTAATAAATTTAGAGTATTTCTATTGCCACAGGTAAGTTTGGTGTCGTTTTTAGGTAAAACATTGGCCTGTCCCGATCTCGCGTAGTTTGTTTTAACTTTTAAGGCCCACTGTCTACTTGCGTCAGCTGATCCCATTAAATTGTTATTGTAAGAATATCAACAACACCCACTCTAGTGAAACTTCAAAAAATATTTTTTTGTATAACTGAAGAGTGTGTACTCTCTATTTTTTTTAAAATTAATTTAAAAAATTCTAAAATAAATTAATTTTAAATCAATGTTTTTCTTCCGTACAGTTGATGACAGGAAATATGACTACAACAGAGATCGTGACAATGATACTCCAGATACAATCGTCAGTTCTTCAAGTCCTGAGTGTATAATGCCAGAAATGCCGAGCATGTTTCCAGGTTTGTTCCATTTATCTTTTAAATTTTCTATTTAAATTGTCAAAATTTTATATGTAAGTTTTATTAAAGATTTATTTTTTTCCTTTTTCTAGGTTTACAATTTGTTGACTCAGATACGGAAGAGGAAAAGGTCAAACTGTCCAGATTTTCACCGGATATTCCATATATTTCACCGTTAATAGTTAGACCGAAACCGATACGCTACTATAGTGATATGGTATGTTTATGACTTTTTTTAGTAATTTTAGTCCCAACATGGTAGTTCGTGGTGAGGTTTTGGGAGTCATCGTGAATCCACTTACTAAGAGTAAAGGGTGGAAGGTTAATTGCGATTGGGTCACATTTAGGAATTTAAATTTTCATTGGATATCCAAATTTTTACTAAAATAAAAATACAAAAAAAAGAGGAAGTTTTTACACGAATATCTCTTTCTGTTTGTTGTTTATGCGTGTCCAAGTGAAATAGTCTCAAACCACAAAGATAAAGTGTTCCGTTTTGGCTTTCTCGTCATTTTAGAGCTCACGTCATCTAGATGTTTTTCTTTAAAATGACTCGTAATTTAAAAGTGTGTTTTTAATTTTTCTAACTACTTGCCTATCACTTTTAATTGAAGCATTTTCTTAGGAAAATACATTTTTTGGGGGGGAAGTGCTACTTTAACGCACTCTTTTAAAGGTACATTTTTAGTACAATGTACAACTTTAACTATATTTTATTTAACTATATTTAAGCTATATTACACCAAAAGATCTTTTAATAAAAATTAGGGCATCATTTTCTGGTCTTTACTATAGACAAGTCTTTTATTTTGAAGCTTGATCATAAGAAGCGCCATAATCTCTTCTGATTTTGAAGAAGAGCCCCTTCACACTGTATGAAATGGTGTCCTTCTCTCTTGGAGATGCTGACCATGACTCCAACAGACTACTCACTTTTATCCTCTCGAAGAAAATTTTGAAATTATGGAAAACTTAAGATTTTTGAATCTTAGTTTTGTCCAGTTATGTAATTTTTTTTAATTACTTTGCTGCAATATATAAACTAAATTTATTATTTAAATTTTTAAAGGATAAAGAAAACGAAGGCCCCAACGCTAAGAAGCATTGTGAAAACGTGACAGTTACGTTGACACTTAATTCACCAGTGGATGATGTAATGATAGTGCTAAGGAATTTAGCGAATGTATTAAGGATTCCAGTTCCTGTTCACTATAGTATAACAGAAAGGAATGTATCGTCCAATCATAAATTAGGAGTGTTTAAAATTAAAGGCAAAGATGGTAAAGAAGGAGGTTAGTACTGTTGACTAAAAATACCACCCATCTTGACATTTATTGAGAAATAGGGTAGATTTAATGTTTTTTATTTCATTTTTTGTATTAAACTGCCTCTTTCAACCTATTCCAGCACAAATAGACATACAGTCCGTATTAAATGGTACCGCCAAATTTTGTCGTCATTGCGACGTAGTCATTATAAATAATTTAATGCGTAAGAAAGCTTCAGAAATGCCTTTGGTCGCAAAACAAGGCGAAGAAGATCTGTACTTTTGTAGTTCTACATGCTATACACAGTTAGCGCTTGCTCATCCCCAACAGGTGCACAATGATAAGGTAATTATTTTTGTTGAATTAGAAACCACTTTTGGGGGGGGGGGATTTTTAAATTGTATCGAGAGAATGGTGGTTAAAAATAGAAATTTTTGCATATTTCTGGGGGTATACTTTAAAATTGTGTAATTAATTAAACTAATAATCATTAAATTCAGTGTAATTAAACGCCATTAGCATCAGCACATCATTTCCGAAGGACGGAATTCTATTTATTTTATAATTTTACTGCAAAAATGGCATTCTCGGGGTTCTGTGAATTCGACGAATGTCATTTTTGCTTGGTACTTAATTGGGGGAGGCTCATTAGGAAAGTTACTTGTAAAGGGGTTAGTTATTTTGTTTGTGTGCGATCTGGGGAGTTTGGTGATGAGACAGAACTTGGGTTTCTAACTCATTTAATTATTTGGTGATAAGACAGAACTTGGGTTTCTAACTCATTTAATTATTTGGTGGTGAGACAGAACGTGGGTTTCTAACTCATTTAATTATTTTGTGGTGAGACAGAACTTAGGTTTCTAACTTATTTAATTCTTGGGCATTGTCGAGCAATAGGATTGAAACAAAGCTCAAAACTGGCTACTGTTGGCGGAATTTCCGATCATTTAATCGATTTCCTGCTGATAATTCCTTCCTCCCTTTGCAATGGGAGATGCCACCGGTTTTTCTAAAAATGCAAAGTGGGTGACATCAAGTCACCGGTCATCATATACATTATCCTTATAAGGAAGTGTTTCGAGAATTAGGCCTTGCCCAACACCACTACTTCCAAAAATTTATCTAATAATAATAAATCTCTTGTGATATATTACAGGTGGCGACAGTAATTGATCACCGAGGAGATATTCCTGCCAAAAAGCTAAGATTAGATACTTCTGAATCTAATTTACAGAGGCATGAGATTAAAAAAGAGGTGAGCATGAGGGAACAGTCCAGTTTAAATGTTTTTTTTCGTCATGAGTGGCTCCCCCCTTGATATAAATTCCTAGTTTGAAAATATCTATGTAGGAGAGAAGTTGCCATAAATTCTGCGGGATCTTCCAAGCTATTACAAATAGATGCTCCAGATCTTTCCATCAGTCATTCAGGGACTTTTTACTAATGGCAGGGAAAGTACTATTATCCTGTTAATTTATCGAATTCAAATTTTAACCAGGAATACACGTTTTGTTGCTCAAAAAAGGTTAAAAAAAAAAGGTTTTTTTATCATGGTCAGTGAATGTGTGAGAATATCTCAAAAGCCCTGAAAGTCATTCAATCTTGGTATTCCCTTTTGGTACTATTGTCGGTTTCAGGTACTAAGCTTTTAGCCCTTCATCTGTAAGGGTGACATTACAGTCAAACCTTTTTTTCAAAAATGGTTCCAGCAATTTTCTTTCAACTGTTTTTATACTAGTTACTCACTTAAATATCTGAAATTTGTTTTTTGGGGGGGCACCAAGAGTACTATTTCATTAAACCTTCCTCTGAGGTGCCTTAACGGAAAAAAAAATCAGATTTGCTGCCTTCATAATATCAATTATTATTGAAAGCATTTGGAAAAAATTCAAATTAGAATAAAATTGGTTTAAAAAGAAAATTCGAAAATGGCCCTTTATTAATATTTATTTAATTTTGAATGATACTGATTTTTGTAATAATCACTTCTATTTCGAAACAAATAAAATAATTCATTTGTTTTGAGGGAGACAGTAGTTATATAAATTGAAAACGTGTATAAGAATTAGGCGGTAACACAGTTAGTTGTAACCAGCTGGTAGGTAATTTTCCTAGGATAGTATAGATTTCCCGGTGAAGTTTCATGTCTAAGTACAGAACAGTTTTACTAATGACATTTTTGGTGGATATTCAATTTGATTCTGGTAAAAGTAAAGTCAGAAAAAAATGTGTCATCGTCAACCATGAGAATTTTGTAAGAGAACGTAAGATACTCTTTCAAACCTCAATTCTTTCTTCAATTTCCAGAATTGCGATGTATCACCTTACATGGGAACAAGAAATGCTGGTAGAAGAGATAGTAAAATCGCTGATAAGACACAACAACCTTTAGTTAAGAAATCACCATCTAGATATCGAATTTGGAATTCTATTTCAATTCCACCACCGATAGGACGCCATAAAAAGCCAACTGATAAAGAGATGACTGAGGTAAGCAAGGAGTTTTTTTGTGTTTTTTTTTTTTATGAACTTTGATATTCCATAGTAATTCAAATTTTGCATTATAAACATACCTATTCTTTGGTTTTAGTTATTATTTAAATGTGGTATTACCGTGATGCCTGCAAAAATGCCTGATGATACAAGATCTTGTTTACTTTGCCATCAAATCGGTGACGGAGTCACTGATGGCCCGTCAAGGTAAATTAATTTAACTATCTTATTGTTTTTAGGAATCAAATCTCTTAGCTTTCCAATGGGCGGTTTTTTTAAAAACATCTTGCGCTTTACAAAATGCGTGGACCAAACTTGAGTTCGAATTATCTTCGCGTATTTCAATTGCCAGTGTGGATTTATAAATAAAATAAAATCAATAATAATAAGTAGGGAAGGGATTAGCTATGCGGTTAGCGTACTGGACTCTCACGCGGAGATCCAGTTGCTGACCCTTAGATTTTCTCTTCCTAGGAGCTTCTTACAGCTCACTGTCCGGTGATGGACAGTGTTGTCTGTAACGAGAGAACACTGTCCGGAGGCCGGCAGTGCACTGAAAAAACCTCCGGGCGCCAATAATGTTAGATGTTGACGCGCCTTAAATGATTAATAATAATAATAATAAGTTAAATGAAAATATTTTAATTTATTATTTTAAATGTTTTACAGGTTATTAAATTTCGATGTAAATAAGTGGGTACATTTAAATTGTGCCCTATGGTCTGATGAAGTTTACGAAACAGAAAATGGTAGTCTAGTAAATGTAGAAGTAGCTTTACAAAGTGGTTTGTCTGTGTTATGTTCTTATTGTAATACGGCCGGAGCCACATTGAAATGTTACAAAATGAGATGCTCCTTAGTGTATCATTTACCTTGCGCTGTTAAGGATCAATGTGTATTTTACAAGAATAAGGTAATTTAACTATTTAATTTTAGTTTTAGTAATTTTTTCATTCTTTTTTCTTTTAAAAAATTACGCGAGAATAGAAAAATACTATTCATGTTTTAAGCAAATTCCAAAATTTGGTAGGGTAGTTTGAAGTGTCATTTTGGTGCAATCTAAGAGTTTTAAAATTTGGATAATGTTTAGTAAGAATTATGTTTCAAAATTCAAAATTATTAATAATATATGTTAAAAACCCAAGAGTTGGGATAAGAGAAAGTCGTGTGAGTTTGACTCTAGATTTTGTTTTTACGAGATGTTAAAGTATAATTAAGTCGAGAGAAATTTAAGATATACTTCTAGATTTTATGGCATCACTTCTTACTCAGTTATAGACAAATAATTGATGCATTTTCATTAAATTATAAATATATCTGTTTGAACTGAGCAAGAGCTTACGCAAAATGTGAATTTATTGACGAAATATTAAGTTTTGTATTTTATTTTTTTAATATTTTTAGACACTCTACTGCAGTAATCATGTTCAGAAGAATGATAAAGAGAACGAATTGACGACCTTATCAGTAATGCGACGTGTGTACATCAGCAGAGATGAAAACAGACAAGTGGCTTCCATCATGCATCACAGTGAACAGACAAATCTGCTAAGAGTTGGTTCTTTGATATTCTTGTCTGTCGGACAGCTTTTACCACATCAGCTGCAAGCCTTCCATACACCAAACTATATCTATCCAATTGGTTATAAAATTGTAAGTTAAGTAAAATAAAAATTTATATTTTTCTAAAAAATTCTACGCCAGTCTTTTGGGTTGAGTTAATCTCAGTTTTAGTCTTGCGGTTCAACGCACACAAAAAAAACTGTTATGTTTTCATACGGCTACCTAATTCACCCAGAGAGGGCCTATAGGGTGGGGTTGCCTGTCACACTTATTTTAAAGAAGTGACCTGAAGTGGATTATGCTGCGGCCCAAAAAACTTGAAAAGTGACCAGTAAAGTCCCCCCACGAGAAGGTGTTTGGCACCTTCGAAAGACAACTTCCATTTTGCCTTCGCACAGCGGTAACTTCTCCAATGTAGTTACTCCTCTTAAATCCTCCAGCAGCTGGTATTCCCCCCTAGGTATCTAAATCTTAAAAGGTATAATGGACACCTCAGTTTTTGAGAAAGAAGTTTCTTCTATCTCCTCTGAGATTACATCATGTCATCGCACTCCAGGCCCAGCTTTTTCCTGGTACCCTCTTGAGAAATCCGTTACCCAGTATGGGTACCCTTTCAGAGTTGTTTCTGTTATAATTGCCCCAAAGATCCATGGCCAAACCTGGGAAACTGGTTCAAATCGTAGCTCTGCAGACATCCACTCTATTCAACTCTTGGATGGAGAAATCCATCGCCCACCCCGACAGAAGAGCTCAGATTGCACAAAGTGTCAGTGGAATATATCATAGACCGTTGCCCATTTTTTTAATTCTCTAAAAAAGACGTATTCAGTAATTTTAAATTGCAATGCTGGCTACATATAAATAATAAATTATCAGGATTATTGCTTTGGATGCTTCAAAACCTAAGTATTAATAGATTTGGTGTTGTTTTCTTCTCTGGTGAATGTTGAAGTTGCAGAAGAACTTTTTGATTTAGGGAGAATATTTGATTTGAGAGTGAACAGTAAGAACGATTGGTCCAATGTATGGACCAACTGCAATAGGAAGCAACCGTATTAGAATAGAATAGAGATATTTCCTAGTTTAACGTCGTCTCCAAATATTATGTGACAAAAAAAAATGTATTAATTCTATAAACTACTTGTGTCATTATACTTATAACAGTTTTCTTTTATAATTTCAGTTAAGAATGTATTGGAGTATGCGCACTGTAAACAAACGTTGTAAATATTTATGTTCAATACATGATAGCGAAGGTAAACCAGAATTTCGTATAATTGTCCAAGAGAGAGGTGAACCCGATTTAGAATTGAAGGATACGACGGCGAAAGGTGTTTGGTTGAAAGTTTTAGAACCATTAGCTGCAATTCGACGAGCCGATAATTGTGTACAGTTGTTTTCTAAATTTATTACCGGTGAAGATCTATTTGGCCTAACCGAACCAGCTATAGTCAGAGTGTTGGAAAGTTTACCAGGTTAGTGTTTTTTAGATTTAATAATTTATTTGAGTAGATTTATTAAAAATTCCAACAACTCAGAATTGGATTCATCAAACTTTTTTGTGTCATAATGAGAGTTAAGTCATCAAATCTTCATCAGCTCGTCGAATGGATTTCAAAAAATTAGCAATAACTCAAATAGACTACCAACAATACACCACAGGTATCCAGATGAAGGATACCAAAGATGATCGAAACGTCAAGATAATCTAAAGTTTTACTTTAATTACAAAAAAACACATTGCTCAGTCATTTTGCTCATTTGTCAGCCATTTTTATTTGCCTTGAGCATCACATTAAAAATTGTTTACGTAAAATGAAATTAATGTAGAAACATTTTACTCGGAAATTAGGTTAACGAGAGGGTAGATTCCTTCTAAAATAAAAAGAAATAAATATGATTCGAACTTTCGAAGTTTGAATAAAATTTTTGAATTTAAGAGGAAGTCGTGCGAGTGTCTCACCAGATTTTCGTTTTTGTGAATTTCTTTAAAAATTACGATCTGAAGGTGACGAATTTTATAATTTCAAAACATTATTGAAAGATAAAGATTTTGCTACAAAAAATTAATTTTTTTTTTTGGTTACCCAGGAGTTGAAACGTTAACCGATTATAAGTTTAAATACGGAAGAAATCCATTATTGGAGTTACCACTAGCTATAAATCCAAGCGGATGTGCTCGTTCAGAAGGTAAACCAAAAGGACAAGGACTATGGAAGAGAGCCCATACGCAGAGAACTTGTTCAATCTCATCTAGGCCGTCGTTTTCTCCATCGATTCCACTGCCTGGCGAACTATCATGTCCATATTCTAAACAGTTTGTTCATTCGAAATCTTCTCAATATAAAAAAATGAAACAAGAATGGAGGAATAATGTATATTTGGCTAGGTAAGTTAACTTAGAGACCTACAAAAATCTTGAAAACTATTATTAAAATTAAGGATACAAAATTGGCAAGGAATCGCTCCAAATAAAAAACAAACAACTCGTCTTTTTGCCAACGTTTCTGGCAAATATATTGTCTCTTCTTCAGGGCCTGGATATTACAAATACAAAAATACCAACAATTTAGAGAATCAGTAACATAGAACATCAGTAAAATAAAAATAAACAGTAAAATAGAATAAATTCTTTATAATTATTGAAAACTTACGTGGCTATGCGGGGATTGGTTGAGTTACAGAAACTAAAAGCCAGAACTGGAGAATAGGTATATAATATACAGATACAGCGGGATTTACACGGGAATTTGACCGATTCCTCGCCAACTTTGAATCCTTAATTGAATAATTTACGGTCACGAAACCTAATATATTCACTATTATTAAAATTAAAATGAAGGGTTAATCTAGAATTTATTGTAATTCTGTATCAGTAAAAAGTTATAACAAAAAATTCTTCTAGCTTTAAAGTACTTTTAAAAATATTACCCATTTTACAAATAATGTTACATTTTCATGGTATTTTCATAAGTTAGGTGTTTATTTATTAGTTTAGACTCTGAAGATGGTCGTATGTATAAACATAGATCAGAATTTAAAGTTAAAAACTATAGAAGTCAACAATATTTATGTAAAAAACCTATTGATTTTATATGATTTTTTTGTTTTAAACTTAATTTTGATTTTTTTTTAGATCAAAAATTCAAGGTTTAGGATTATATGCGGCAAGAGATTTAGAAAGGCATACTATGGTAATCGAGTACATTGGTGAAATTATAAGATCAGAATTAGCTGAAACTAGAGAAAAGCAATACGAAGCAAAGGTGAGCATTTATGATAAAGGTTTTTTTTAAATTGTTTTTATTTATTTCAACTTTTTGTTTTTTTAGATTGAACAATTATTTCACTTGCTCCCGTAAACTTTTCGGCGTAATGCCAGACCTCCGGACAGTGTTCTCTCGTTGTGGGCGGAACTAAAGAAATTGCAAAGATATTTCGCTACCAATTGAAATAAAGATTACCCCCTTCCAAAACCCATTCCCTTACTAATGCTGAAA